>NC_090646.1:159493853-160141353 GCF_040937935.1 Hyperolius riggenbachi
CTGGCTGGCTGGCCGAAAAGGTCCCATGTGTATGCGATAAGGGTGGCATGACTGGTGTGGAAGATGACTGGCGTGGTGGCAACAGGAGGATTCAGGCCGCACCTAAATTTAGCACCTGGTTGCGGCCTAGTATGGAGCGATCGCGGGTCTGGTTTCCGAACCAGACAGCAGTTGCAGCTGAGGAGAACTGCGGACACCTGGGAGGCTGTGCCAACTGTTGTGGCAATCCAGGCCACAGTGCAGGCTGGCAGGTTCTGGCATCTAGCAGAGTGGCAGGGCTGGCAGGGTCTGGCGTGGAGGAGGATGGCAGGGCACATTTGCCTTGTCCTGGAGCTGGTCCTCTGCTGAATGGAGCCAGGCAGCTGCGATTTTCCTCCTGGTTGGATCCAGGGCTGTGCTACCGCTGATTTTCTGCTTTGCTCAGTGCGGCGGCATGGGACCCTCCATCAGGCACAGAAATGCTTCCATGGCACGTGGCGGTGGTGTTAATCCAGTCAGCGGTGAGTAGAAGACCAGAGGCAGCGGGACAGGGCAGCCTGGCACCCTCGCAGGCCAGCTGATCAGCACGTGGCTTAATCATCTGGCAGCCCGATCAGCTGGCTGCGCACCGCATGTCCCGTCTGCGAGCTCATATCCCCGCAAATGAGGGCTGGTGGGGTCCAGGGTCCCGATAACCGAGCTTCAGCCGCATGAAGCACGGATCCAGCTGCGGGGCCAGCATTAGCGGCATCACGTGGGGTAAATCAGCTGTCGTCTCCCACGTGGCGTTCCAGTCCTCAGTGCAGGCGATGGGGAGCCAGAGCCCGGGGAGCGAGCAGTCCACACTCTGCAGCGATGGAGTAAGGGAGCTGGACGGAGCTTCTTCTGTGAGCCATGGCCAGGGGGGAACCCAGGAAAAGGAGAAAAAGAGAAGTTCTTGCCGGAGCCCTGTGGCCATGGCTTCCTATCCAGGCGCCATCTTGAATGAAAAGCTCTCCACATGAAAGCTGGCCCACCTTCTACTTATTATTGATCCACTCACCTCTGACAACAGGGCCGCGTAAGCTTGAAGTGTTAATAAACTTAATATGCTTAAAACTGCTTACAAATAAAATGGTGGAAAATCAGTAATCCAAGTTCTCCTATAAGATACAGGCGTATGGACGTCATTATGTAAGGTGTAATGGGCCTATATGGATGGTAAACTAACAGTCTGATTTGATCCCTGCTTGAATAATAAGGTTTCTAGAAATTTGAATCAACTCCATAAATGCAATAGCCCATCTCATGCTAGGCATACACTGTCAATTTATGCACCGGTATAGAGCCAGCGGCTCGACACCGGCGCGTCACCGCTCGTCCCCGCGGATCGATTCCCTCTCGTCCCCGCGGGCATGCCTTATCAGCCACTCGATTCTCCGCTATTGTCCGCCCGTGGGGATCGAGCGGGGAATCTATCCGGCGGGTCATCAGACCTGTCGGATATTATCAATCGAGCCATCAGCGGCTCGATTGATAAGGAAAGAAACGAGCCGTGTATGCCCAGCATCAGGGGCTGCTTCTGTTTGTGTAATTTTCTTGCAGGGCTGTGGAGTCAGTACAAAAATCCACCGACTCCTCAGGTTAGGATTCCGCCGCTCCTCGACTCAGACTCCTCTAATTTGCATATTACAATCTTGTTGATTGAAAGTATGTAACATGAAATTTGTCTCTTAACTGCCAACGCTTAGGAATTTTAAAAGACAACTGAGGCTGCCAATATTTACCAGTTTCATGGATATCTGGCAGATCCTCTGCCTCTAATACTTTTATTCATAGACTAAAGGTGGCCATACACATCAGATTAGCAGCAGATAGATCATCAGATAGATTTCTCATCTATCTGATGTGTTTTAGGAACATTTTTTACTAGGACAGAATTCCATTTTTTTGCCATCAGATTTCCATTAGGGCCAATGCAAAATGATAAGCAATCTCAACAGATCGACCTAGATTTTCCTCCCTGCCAGTTCAAAGGAAATCAATCGAAATCGATTGAAATCGGCCGCCAATCGGTCAACCGATTTGCAATCGACCAATCGATCGATCAGAAAATCGGCTGAGTGTATGGGCCCCTTAAAACTAGTCCTTGGTAAGAGTACTTGTAGAAGGTACAGACAAAAACAAACAACATCTATCAGGCGCTAGGCAATGTGACTGTGGGTACATGTAAGAGTGATGCAGGTACTCTACAGGAGAACGAGGCAATTCTTCCTCTATTACACATTGTTGAGGTACAATCTGAACCAGGTTTATGGGCGATAGACAACACCTCTGTGTTCAATGTGCACAACATTCTCAGTGGATTCCCTGCAGCTCTGTGGAGAGTGCATATGTATGTAACAAAGTAAACCTGAGACAGATGAAATTAAAGTTTTATACATACCTGGGGCTTCCTCTAGCCCCATTCAGGCTAATCAGTCCCTCACCATTCTCTCAGACTCCACAGCCCTGTTTTCTTGTAAAACTTTACATGGATATTTTTGTAAGATTTTACTTGGATTTCACATATTATAAAACATGAAGGGATTATGCCAATCACACATCGCACCCTCAGCATTAACATCCACTCTTCTGAAAGTTACACATCCACGTCCAGGGCCCTTCCTCAGTAGGTATGGCCAACAGACTATGCAGAGCAGCATTTGTAAGTAGTTGGCAAAGCAACTGCGTTTTTAATCAAGTTTATTTTCCTACACAAAAAATGTGTGGCTTAAAAAGGGACACTGTAAGGGGGTCAGGGGAAAATTAGTTGAAGTTACCCGGGGCTTCTAATGGTCCCCTGCAGACATCCTGTGCCAGCGCAGCCACTCCCAAATGTTCCGGCTCCGCCTCTGGTTCACGTCTGGAATTTCAGACTTTAAAGTCTGAAAACCACTGCGCCTGCGTTGCCGTGTCCTCACTCCCGCTGATGGCACCAGGAGTGTACTGCGCAGACCCAGTATGGTCTGTGCCTCCGCCATGCGCTCCTGGTGACATCAGGGGAAGCGAGGACACGGATATGCAGGCGCAGTGGTTTTCAGACTGTAAAGTCTGAAATTCCAGAAGTGAACCGGAGGCAGAGCGGGAGCATCGGTGAGTGGCTGCACGGGCACAGGATGTCTGTGGGGGACCATTCAAAGCCTTGGGTAACTTAAACTCATTTTCCCCCGACCCCCCTACAGTATCCCTTTAATAAAGGCTGTTGCAGGAAGAGACTTCTGGGACAGACGCACGGTTTTTCCACTACCCTGCGATTTGATTCTGAGCATAAATCTCAAGGTACATTAAACTAATGGAAACTGCAGCAGCAATTTCCATTAGTGCGATGCGATTTTGGCCCAAGCGCAATCGTCTTCCTGCCACGTTTTGGATGCAATTAAGCTCTACTATACTGAGTATAGTAGCGCAGTCGCATGATGGAAACTGAAACACGATTGCGAACGCAATCGCATTTCATAGTGGAAAAGAGCCCTAAGTGGCAGCAGGTGACACGATCAGACAAGAAAGGAAAGAAAGTACAGAGGAAAGGCACACAGAGAAAGAAAGGCTGGGATGAGTGAGTACACCGGCCATTGCCAGTGGGGCGTGGAGGCCTCAGTGAATATCCTGGACTGACAAACAACAAGCTTGACTATTCAAAGATTCTCTTGCGTATACTGAAAGTTTTAAATCCATTATAAGTTTTAAATATAACCTAATTAATTTGGACATAGAAGGAGCTAACTTTAATACAGAGTGAAACCGTACATTTCCACCGGGATTTCTTTCTGTACAGGGTGTCCAAACTTATGTATTTACAAAGATTATTTATCCTAAAGTGGAGAGCAGTTTAATTCTATAGGGCCTGTACACACTGCTAATGTCTCCCATCGGGGATGGGGACCTGAGAGGAAAATCTCTGTGCCAACACTGACAGACGCGCTGTCAGCTGTGTATCTACTGACCTGCTCTGTTGCTATGCAGGTAGGTTGAGGGACGACAGAGCAGCTTGTACATTATGTCACACGGCGGGGGCATGGCGGTTGGGGGCCTCTGTACATACGCATGACTGTCTGCTGAGGTGGTCGTTATCTGCTGCCTCAGACAACTTTGATCATGCATGTTTACAAGCCTTAAAGTGATACTTAAAAGGACTCAGAGCTGAAAAAGTAAAAAGATTATATACATACCTTCAGCTTCTTCCAGCCCCATCCGCTTGGATTGATCTCATGCTGCCGTCCTCCGCGATCCGCAACTTCGGGAACCGGGTCCCCGTACTTCCGTCGCCTCGGCCAGTCTACGCAGGAGAAGTGAGCCCTTTATGCATCTCTCCAGGGGCTGCTAGAGAGATACGCAAACAGCGCACTTCTCTTACGTTAGACTGGCTCCGACACAAACTGAAGAGATAAACAATTGTATCTATCCTCCTACTCCTAAAAAAATGCCTTTTAGATATTCCACAGTTTTAGGTTATGCTTAAAAACTTAAAAAAGCAAATTGTTTTGTCTCAGCTGAATGTAACAGTCTGTCTTTGTGTCTCAGTGTGCTCAAATATATTAACTATTGACTTTTTTTATCTCTCCTCTCCTGGCAGTGAACTGGGCTTCCTAGAGCAAAGTATGTTGTGGCTGTAATTCCTTATTAGCAGTCCGACTGGGTCCCAACTAGAGAAAAACTGTCAGTAGAATATTAACTCTTTCAGGCAGAGAAAGAAGAAAAAGCATCACAGCATGTTTATGTGCTATGCACTGCTCATACAAATGAATATATCATCATGTCACGTCACTTAAGGTTTCCTTTAACCTCCTTGCCGGTTATCCCGAACTCAGTTCGGGGTAACCTGCGCAGGAGGATTTCTCAGGCCCCGCTGGGCCGATTTGCATAATCTTTTTTTGTTACAAGCAGCTAGCACTTTGCTAGCTGCTTGTAACATCCGATCGCCGCCGCTCGCCGCCAATCCGCCGCTATCCGCAACGTCGCGCCGCCCCCCCCTCCAGACCCCTTGCGCAGCCTGGCCAAATCGGGGCCAGGCAGCGCTGAGGGGTGGCCCGGGATTCCCTATGACGTCCCGACGTCGATGACGTCATCCCGCCCCGTCGCCATGGCGACCGGGGAAGCCCAGCAGGAAATCCCGTTCTGAACGGGATTTCCTGCTTACTCTGATTGCCGGAAGCGATCGGAGTGGCTGTGGAGCTGCCGCTGCTCAGCGGCTATCATGTAGCAAGCCCTGGGCTCGCTACATGATTTAAAAAAATTTAAAAAAAGTGCTGCGCTGCCTCCTTGCCGGGGGAATTAGACCGGCAAGGAGGTTAAGGCTGCACCTATACTTATGATAGCACAAAGGTCATATGTTCTAATCTAGGCAGTCTTCCACCCACTGGATTATATCTGTGAATACTATTGTAACATCTCGCCGCTCACGGTGGCGGAACGCCGAGACCCACACTGAGGCGCAAGCCTCTGGGTCTCAGCGAGGATCTGATGTCAGTGGAACACAATGTGCTCACTTCCCATTAGCTAAGCGCCGGACGCGTCCTCAGTACTCGCTCTGCCGCTGTAAACAATGACAGCATATGTACATGGCGTGCCAGCTAACTTGCTGACACGCCGCAACACTATTGGGCGTTTTGGATTTCTTTTATTGGTTAATTCTAGTATAGGGGTAATGTGGGCGCCCTCAGTCTTAGCCCGTGATAGCCTCTGCTGGGAATATTGCTGAGATTGCGCTCACAGCTGCTGATCTTGTGCCGACTTGTCTGTATCTTGACCAAGCTTATTTCCAGATTGATCTTCTGTTGCCGACCTCTGCTTTGTTCCTGACCACTCTCTCTGATTGGATTACCCGTTGCTGACTCTGCCTGTACTTGGATATCCCTGACTGCTGCCTGGATCGACCTCTGCTTGTTAATGGTTACTCTCATGAACTCTGCCTGGCCTGACTCTGGATTGAACTGACGATGAATCTGTTAAGTGCTGAACTGCTTACTACCAATCCTCTCCTGCCTGCTGTTATCTGCTATCATCTGGACTGCCTCTACCCCCAGGCCTCAGGTGACTATACATTGCATACTGTGCTTAACCCTTACTTCTTGTTTGGTAATAGTATCTGCCAGTCTGTATGCTACATCTGCCTGCAGGGTATTGTAGAATTGCATTAGGTAGGTGTTAGGGCTGGGCTAGAGGTCAGTCATATGGGCATACAGCCTGACCTATAGTCATTGACCAGACTAGCCTGACAACTATACAATTCTTCAGAACTACGTGTGCCTAACAAAGAAACTCTGTATACATGAAGCCAAGAGCCTCTCAGAATCAGCTGTGCTCCGACTAGATGTACACCCTGTGATAACTACATTGGACAGATAATTCACTGTGCACGTGGCCCTTAAAAGGCCTTTAAGATCAATACTTAATACCACAGAAATCAATAGTAAAATGATAAGGACAGTCTGCAAAATACAGATAGAAGATAATCACATTATTCACCATGCTCCTTCACATTTCAGAAACACTAATAGGCCTCAGTACAGAGACAAATACGGCAGTTGTAACAATCATATAGTATTAGGAAGCAGTCAGATTGATAGGCCTTAATCCTGTCAATCTCTTACCTAAGAGCAGTATAAGCCTGTGCATGGCAAGATTTACTTTTAGATGCATCTAGATTTTAGTGTCAGGGGAAGAGGCAGCAATTCACAGCATTGTATATACCGGTAAGGAATCTGTTAGCTGCATCCTGTTCATTGGACACGTGTGCAGGATTTGTGCACACGCTCTTTGTAGATTGCGACTTATGACAAATCACTTCTGCCAAGGCTAATTTGAAATGCGTAAAAGGCTGACTGTGAATAGAAGAAAAAACAACAAATATTTGTAGAGTTCTGCAAAGATACGGAGGGAAAACTGCAAATTGAAATAGATGAAAATCTGCTAATAACCCATGAGGGAAAGAGATCACTTTCCATGATGGGTTATTAGCAGAGTTTCAGCTACTTCAATTTGCAGATTTTCCTCCTTAAAGAGAATCTGTACTCTGAAATTCTTACAATAAAAAGCATACCAATCTATTCATTATGTGCTCCTGGTCCCCTCTGTGCTGTTTCTGCCATTCTCTGCTGCAAACCTGGCTTGTAATTGCCAGTTTTAGGCAGTGTTTACAAACAAACTAACCAGCTTCTAATAGGCTCAGCTAAGCAGAGTGTGTTAGTCACACAGAGCCTGCAGGGGGTGTGTACAGCTTCTAGCTAATCACAAGCAGCCCTGCACATTCCAGTCTGACTGCCTCAGCCTGACTGTGCCGACTATAGAGAGAAGATTAGATCATATAACAGAGATAACACAGCTACTGTGCAATTAGGAAAAGCTGCAGTAAGCCAGACCACATTAGAAAAGGCATAGGAACTTATAGCATAGAAGAAATAAAGATAAACAATTTGTTACAGAGTCTCTTTAACTTTACAGAACAGTGTGTGTTCAAGAGTATGAGTCACCACCACTTTACAGAGCCTCGTTAAAGCAAACCTGAACTCAGAACTTCCTCTCTGCTCTAAAAGATAAGCAACAGCATAATAATCTTTAAAGGGACCTTTAACAGTCCCCCCCCCCCAAAAAAAATGAACTTGGTACTTAGCATTGGGCTTCTTCCAGCCCACCGTAGGCCGCGAGGTCCCCCGGCGTCTTCCTGGCTCCTTTACCAGTCCCCCTGGCGGCTCAGTTACCGGCGACTTTTGGGCTGAAGGTTGGCCGTATACTTCCTGAAAAGGGACGCTCTGCCCCCTCCCCCCCACACACACACTACGCGTCAATGCGACGGCTGGTGTGACAGTCCTGTGCATGCACGGCTTTCTAACTCTGAAACGCGCATGCACAGGACTGTCATGCCGGCCGGTGCGATGATAGGTAATGGGAGGCATGATGACGTTCAGGATGTACAGTGGCTTTCAAAAGTATTCGGCCCCCTTGAAGTTTTCCACATTTTGTCATATTACTGCCACAAACATGAATCAATTTTATTGGAATTCCATGTGAAAGACCAATACAAAGTGGTGTACACGTGAGAAGTGGAATGAAAATCATACATGACTCCAAACATTTTTTACAAATAAATAACTGCAAAGTGGGGTGTGCGTAATTATTCAGCCCCCTGAATCAATACTTTGTAGAACCACCTTTTGCTGCAATTGCAGCTGCCAGTCTTTTAGGCCCCGTTCACATCACAAACGCGGATGGCCACGCATGCGGAACGCAACGCATGCGAACGCACGCCATCCGTGTTTGTGTGCGTTGCGTGGCTGATCCCATCACTGAAAAGTGAATGGGACAGCCACGCGTTTTTACAAAAAATGCGTGCAGCATGCGTTCCCGGACCGCACAGGTCCGGAACGCATGCAGTGTGAGCATCAGACACTGCACTCTATGCAATGTCTGATGTCGTGCGTGTCGGCCACCTGCACGCTTTTCCAAAACGCGGCTGGAAACATGTGCAGTGTGAACGGGGCCTTAGGGTATGTCTCTACCAGCTTTGCACATCTAGAGACTGAAATCCTTGCCCATTCTTCTTTGCAAAACAGCTCCAGCTCAGTCAGATTAGATGGACAGCATTTGTGAACAGCAGTTTTCAGATCTTGCCACATATTCTCGATTGGATTTAGATCTGGACTTTGACCGGGCCATTCTAACACATGGATATGTTTTGTTTTAAACCATTCCATTGTTGCCCTGGCTTTATGTTTAGGATCGTTGTCCTGCTGGAAGGTGAACCTCCATCCCAGTCTCAAGTCTTTTGCAGACTCCAAGAGGTTTTCTTCCAAGATTGCCCTGTATTTGGCTCCATCCATCTTCCCATCAACTCTGACCAGCTTCCCTGTCCCTGCTGAAGAGAAGCACCCCCAGAACATGATGCTGCCACCACCATATTTGACATTGGGGATGGTGTGTTCAGAGTGATGTGCAGTGTTAGTTTTCTGCCACACAAAGCGTTTTGCATTTTGGCAAAAAAGTTCCATTTTGGTCTCATCTGACCAGAGCACCTTCTTCCACATGGTTGCTGTGTCCCCCATATGGCTTGTGGCAAACTGCAAACGGGACTTCTTATGCTTTTCTGTTAACAATGGCTTTCTTCTTGCCACTCTTCCATAAAACGCCAATTTTGTGCAGTGCACGACTAATTGTTGTCCTATGGACAGATTCCCCCACCTGAGCTGTAGATCTCTACAGCTCGTCCAGAGTCACCATGAGCCTCTTGTTCGGACTGTGAGTTTAGGTGGACGGCCTTGTCTTGGTAGGTTTACAGTTCTGCTATACTCCTTCCATTTCTGAATAATCACTTGAACAGTGCTCCGTGGGATGTTCAAGGCTTTGGAAATCTTTTTGTAGCCTAAGCCTGCTTTAAATTTCTCAATAACTTGATCCCTGACCTGTCTTGTGTGTTCTTTGGACTTCATGGTGTTGTTGCTCCCAATATTCTGTTAGACAACCTCTGAGGCCGTCACAGAGCAGCTGTATTTGTACTGACATTAGATTACACACAGGTGCACTCTATTTAGTCATTAGCACTCATCAGGCAATGTCTATGGGCAACTGACTGCACTCAGACCAAAGGGGGTCGAATAATTATGCACACCCCACTTTGCAGTTAATTATTTGTAAAAAATGTTTGGAATCATGTATGATTTTCATTCCACTTCTCACGTGTGCACCACTTTGTATTGGTCTGTCACGTGGAATTCCAATAAAATTGATTCAAGTTTGTGGCAGTAATATGACAAAATGTGGAAAACTTCAAGGGGGCCGAATACTTTTGCAAGCCACTGTATACGGCTGACCTTCAGCCAAAAGGCGGCGGTAAAGGAGCCACCAGCGGGACCGGAAGAGGAGCCAGGAGGATGCCGGGGGACCTGGCGGCCTACGGTGGACTGGAGGAAGCCCCAGATAAGTACCAGTTTCATTTTTTGGACTGCTCAGGGTCCCTTTAAAGAACAACATTTCTTTGTTACAGCTGATACAAATACTGTAAGAAATCTGCAGTGTGTCTACTTCCTGCTTTCATAGAAGCAGACATAAGGTTAACATCCTGTGTTTACAAATTAGCTGCTCTGCCAAGGAATGCCGAGATTTCTGAGCTGACACAGCCGAGAAATCAAATTACAGTGGTGATTAGTTACAGATTAGAGAGAATTAAGACAAGCTAAATTCTCTAAATACGTACAGGGTGCATTTATCTCGGTTTTCCTTATGTCCTGTGCAATAATTCAGATTTTACCCATCGGTATGTAGTATCTTGATAGAATAATGACAGGAGATAGACATTTGTATGATCGATATACCATCAGTGTATAGTAGCTTGATAAAATAATGACAGGAGATAGAACACACAAAAAGACCATTACTAATAATGGCTAATTGTGTGATTGCGATTTCCTTGTGTTGTCAGTATCTTGCACATATTTTATTAGGAGGTATCAAAGGTTATGAGGGAGAAAGATAAAAAGAAGGAAAAAAGGGAGGGAAGAAAGAAAGAGAGGAAAAAAAAGGAAAGTAAGAATGGAATTGAGACAGCTCCTGGGCATACATTTTAACCCATTCATTCCATACCCTGCTAAATGTCTTGGGGCTATTTATATTGCTGTATGTCATTTTGTATAATGGCAAAACCTTATTAATGGTCTGGATCCATTTCTCGCTGGTCGGGAGAGTGGCACCTTTCCAGTGGCGGACAAGTGCCTTTTTTGCATAGTAACACAAAATTCTGATTGTTTTGTGAGGGTGCCTCATATGATTCAGGTAGATGAGACCAAAGAAAACTATTTTAGGAGACAGGGGCCCAGGAAAGTCAGTGAGAGACTGGATGGTGCCCTCTACTTCAGCCCCGTAACTGGATAGCCGGGGGCAGGTCCAAAGCATATGTCAAATGTGCCCCTACCCAGCCCACACCTAGTACAATCTGGCGAGAGACTTGGGTTCATCTTATTCAGGCGGACTGGAGTGAAGTAGATACAATGCACAATTTTGAGGGCAACAAGTCTATCCCTCAAACTTGGAGGTCGGCAATAGAGGTTTCCAAGTCTTCCGAGTCAAGGTCCGGGATCTCGTCTCGCCACTTAGCAAGGCACCTGTCAATTCTCCCACACCCGTCTCTCAGAAGGCATCCATACGTAGCTGAAAGGGGTTTGTCAACTTTGGCAGTAATGTAAATAGATTCCAGGTCATCTGAACCGAGGCGTAGAGGCAAATTCCGAAACTGTGACTGAAATGCATGCCTCAGTTGGATGAAGCGGAAAAACATTTTATTACAGAGACCAAATGAGGTCTTGAGCTTATTGAACTGTAGAAGAGCACCTTGTGGTACCACGTGCTGGATATGTTTGATGCCGTGCTGTGCTCAAAGGAACGAGTCAAGAAAAGTCAAAAGGTGGTCCGGACGTGGATTACCCCAGAGGGGAGTAAATGGCGATATCAAGTCAGGATTTTTAATCAAGTTGGTGGCCATATCCCATGCCCTCAGGGGAGCCACCATAGCAGAGGTCAAGGGGTACATGCATTTCGGGCCCTAAGATGTTAGTGTCTTATAGCAGAGCTCCCCAACCTTATCCTCAAGGCCCACCATTAACAGTACATGTTTTGCAGGAACCAACACACAGTCACTGGTGGGGTAATTAGTGTCTCAGCAGAGCTGATTAACCTGCTGGGCGGTCTGGACGAGCTCAGCTCGTCCAGTACCGCCGGAGCCTGCCGCTCAGGCCCTGCTGGGCCGATTTGGCTCAAATAAAAAGCAGCACACGCAGCCGGCACTTTGCCAGCCGCGTGTGCTGCCTGATCGCCGCCGCTCTGCGGCGATCCGCCGCGAGCAGCGGCGAAAGAGGGTCCCCCCAGCCGCCTGAGCCCAGCGTAGCCGGAACAAAAAGTTCCGGCCAGCGCTAAGGGCTGGATCGGAGGCGGCTGACGTCAGGACGTCGGCTGACGTCGATGACGTCACTCCGCTCGTCGCTATGGCGACGATGTAAGCAAAACAAGGAAGGCCGCTCATTGCGGCCTTCCTTGTTTATTCTGGGCGCCGGAGGCGATCGGAAGAACGCCTCCGGAGCGCCCTCTAGTGGGCTTTCATGCAGCCAACTTTCAGTTGGCTGCATGAAATAGTTTTTTTTTTATTAAAAAAAAACCCTCCCGCAGCCTGCCTGGCGATCTTAATAGAACGCCAGGCAGGTTAAGGCCCCATTCACATCATATGCGCTTCCGTGCGCATTTGGAAGCGCGTTTGACATGGGGACACGCAAGAACTGCAGAAGGGTATAGACAGCCTTTCTGCCATTCACATCAAAGGTGTTGCACAGCAGTACGATGCGTTATGATGCGCTTGCATACTGCTGCCTGCATTTTGCCCGCAAGCGCAGAGCTGACCCATGACGGTCAATGGATGGGATCAGCAGTGCAGCGGGTAACGGCGCAGAGGGTGTACGATCGTAACTGTTGCGCTCTGATCGCACAGCCATCTGCGCTGTGTAGATGTGAACGAGGCCTTATTACCTGTGTGGATTTCCACTAAACATGCCCTGTTGGTGGGCCTTAAGGACAGGGTTGGGGTCCACTGCCTTATAGGACCCCAGTATTGCGTCTCCAAATTGACCGCTGGGTTACTAGAGGACGGTTTTGACATTTATAAAGCATTTTGTTCTATCGATCGTGTTGGGGGTCAAACTAACTATTGCCACCTTTATAACGTGTAAGCAGCAGGACAGAGGTAATTATAGCTAAGGGATGATTATCATCTGATGTGTCTGATGTTTTCATCGGATCAGGTATAATCATCATCACAGGCAGATAATGTGACTGCACATGAGAATGGATGAATGACACAGAGTCATTTGCTACAATAAAATATCTACAAACAGCTTGGCTGTAAAGTGGTAAAAGCTGTGCTCCTATCCCTAGCGTATGGTATTCTGCCTGAGCTACAATTGCATTGCTGCCGGCTGCATCCACTGTTCATCTGTGGTACTAGCACCCATAGACTAACATTAGCTCACACATGCATGCAGCCTGCCATGAGCAGGTTGGAGCTGGGACACAACTAATCAGACATATAGGGAGCATAATGTAGCCAGAAGCAATTGATTTATATTGTATTTTTCTCCTGGACTCAAAGTGCTTCAGAGCTGCAGGTACTTAGGGCACGGGCTCCAAAGGCAACCAGGATCGTTAGGGAGCCTATGGGTTCCTAGAGAGCTAGATCCTGGGAGAAGGTCAGAAGCTATTGAGGGGAATACTGTATTCATTACACTATGGAAAAAAAGTGTACTGGTCAGACAGGGCAGTGATGTACTCACAGCACTAGCTCTGCTGTCTGATTTTAATTTCTGAGTGTAGGTGGGTTAAAACCAACATAAGAATACAGGATTTCAGGAAAGTCCAATTTAGGATTAGTACTATATAAACACGTTAATCTCACTATGCTACATTTCCCTTCAGAGTAACAAAAAAAAATCAAATATTAATGTTACCCATTTAACATAACAATTAAAATGTTTATTTTAACATGGACCTTACAAATATGGTGAATATACTTAAAATAAAAAAAACTCCAAAAGAAATGATAGAATATTACACAACTGGGAAAGAACCCCCTTTGCAGAAGAGGCCTCTTCCCCTCAGATAGCTGCTTTAGGGGATGTGGGTTAGCTGTCAATAAGGCTCATTGCTGGTGGATTTGCCCCCCATGCTACAGATTGGGGAGAGTTCTTTCACTTAGCTTCAATGGTTATGGAGGCTCTGGTTCCCCTGAATCCACAGTCAGCCCTGTTCTGCAAAAAGGTTTCCTCCCTTTATAAACAGCAGAATGCTCTGTTAGTACAGTTCTGCAATGGAGCTAAATCCATCATAGCCAAGGAATGGAGGTCCTCCTTTACTCCCCATAGCCCATAAAATAAATGAGTTGTATTGGCTAGAGAAAATCAGCCTCTCCCTTGCCAATCGTTATGAGCAGTTAAAGAGCTGGTCCCCTTGGGCTGCCTGGAGATCATCTTGCCAATTGCCTCTGCTGTTTCTACCATATTTTTGATCTGTATCTGCTCTTGGAGGCCACTGCCTGCTCTTACCTGGACCCCATTCTCACCAGGCATTTCATGCATAATTTATACTCGTTTTTTATTTATTAGATGTTTTTACATTGTATACTGGCAGATCTGTGTTTTCTTTTCTTTTTTTATCTATGCTTAATAAAATGTAGTTGTTGAATAAAGGCAATAAAGGCATTTCACTCTTCTAAGTTGGAAAATGTAACGCTAAAGCATGAGAGAGAGAGAGAGAGAGAGAGAGAGAGAGAGAGAGAGAGAGAGAGAGAGAGAGAGAGAGAGAGAGAGAGAGAGAGAGAGAGAGAGAGAGAGAGAGAGAGAGAGAGAGGCCCATATGTAAAAATGGAGCCGGCAAATTTGGGTTCAGGAGGAAGGCGTTCAGGAGATAGAAGGCTGACTCTACTGCTGCAAAAGTCCCGGTGGCATTAATTACTATTCCCCCTCCAGGTCGCCATGGACACCAGGGAAAGACGCAATTCAGCTGCCAGCTATTGCTGGCAGACTAAGTACACTGTTTTTAAGTAATTTGGGCTCCGTCTTTTTCCGGCGCCCAAATTAGCTTCTGAATGCTGCTATAGCCATAATTCACATTACGGCCAATAGCAGCACATGGTGCGCCCAAATTTGCCAGTGCCTATTTTTTCTGCTTCGCATGTGATTTGAGCCAATATACGCCTTACCCTGCTCTAGCACAACGATGTAATTCTGCTTCCAGCTATTGCTGGCGGCCGAATTACAGTGTTGTAAAAGTAACTTAACCACTTTACCCCCAGCGGTGCGGATTTCTCCTTCCCTTTTTCCACCCTGCTAACACCAAGGGAAGGAGAAATCCGCACCTGACGCCGCTAGCGCCGCTCGTGCACGCCGCCGCCCGCTCGGAGATCAATGAACGGGAAAAACCATTCCCGTTCGTTGATCCAAGCCCCCGCAATGATCAGCTGCTTCTATGAGAAGCAGCGCGATCATTGTGGAAAAAAAAACAGTTTCCCAGCCTCATAACACTTCCTGCATGCGTCCTTCCGGACGCTTGCAGGATTCATAAACAAAAAGTTACTGTGGCCATCTTGTGGCCAAATAGTAAAACTACACCCTAAAGCATTTTTCATATAGAAATACATTAGTTTTACACAAAAAATTAACTCATTACCTCCCACACTCCCTAATTTATTTATTTTTGTAATTAAAAAAAAAATTACAATTAAAAAAAAATACATAAATAGTTACCTTAGGGGCTGAACTTTTTAAATATTTATGTCAAGAGGGTATAACACTGTTACTTTATAAACTATGGGCTTGTAATTAGGGATGGATGCAAAACTGAAAAAAATGCACCTTTATTTCCAAATAAAATATAGGCGCCAAACTTTGTGATAGGGACATAATTTAAACTGTTTTATAACCGGGACAAATGGGCAAATAAATTTCATGGGTTTTAATTACAGTAGCATGCATTATTAAAAACTATAAAGGCCGAAAACTGAAAAATAATACATTTTTCCCATTTTCCCATTAAAACACATTTAGAATAAAATCATTCTTGGCATAATGTCCCACCTAAAGAAAGCTTAATTGGTGGCGAAAAAAACAAGATATAGTTCATTTCATTGTAATAAGTAATAATAAAGTTATAGACGAATGAATGGAAGGAGCGCTGAAAGGTGAAAATTGCTCTGGTGTTCAAGGGGTAAAACCCCTCAGTTGTGAAGTGGTTAAGCTCTGTATTCTGACAGTGCGGAAGTTACTCATTGTGCGTCCTATTACGGCCTATGGTGGCGCCGGCTGCACCCAATTCTCCTGGACTGTTTTAACAGCGCTCAGTGATCTGCTTCCTGTAGGCGATGACAGAATCAGGGGCGTGGTCTAGATTGCTTTCTATCCAGTAAAACTCATCTAAACAGGAAATGCGACCACAGGATTCAGCCAGCCAGGTAATTGTCTTAGGTTTATTGTATAAAGTAGTGATGGTCAAGTAGATGCAAATTACTGAGTTGATGCAAATTTATGCAGCTTGAAAATTAACCAATCGAATTTTACCTGAGCAGGATTTGATTGGTTCATTTTCAAGCTGCATAAATTTGCATAAATGTGTATCAACTCGAAGTTATTTGCATCTACTTGACCATCACTAGTATAAAGTATAGATGTGCAAGTTAAAAACAAAACAAAACTATGCAGTGCTAATTAATGCAAATTCACGCCTATCATATGCTTTAAAAAAGATGTTCAATTTGTACTATTGCTTTAAACAACACATAGAAAACCTAGGAGAGGACATTTTCCTTGAGAGAAGCCTTAAAACAGCAAGTGATGAAAATCATTAGTTTGCCTAGTCAAATAACAGGTGCTCTCAGCCTACTATGACTCAACCTCAATACAGAGCCATTTCTCTAGAATATACACAGCTGTTCCAGGCTTCATCTGTGCAAAGGCAGGCATACGCTACACAGCATTTTTGAACATATTAGATGTTGGATTCAATAGGAAGATCAAAATATGTTAAAACAAAGGCATTTATAAACTTAATAATGATCGGACCCCTGTTCTGAGGCTTATCAATGCTGGAGGGAGCATGGAAAGGTACAGCATCTAAAGGTGCCCATTATCGGTACAATTTTTCACCAAATGCGATCTTTAGATGCAATTTTTACGATCAAAATTTACTTTTTATGAAGGCCATCGATAAGGAATGATTGCGAAATGGGAGAAAATCGATCCCAAAGTTGGATTTTATGATCGAATTTGAAAAAAGAATCGTTCAGTAAATGCAATCAATTCATAATTGCCTTCCGATTAGTTATGATCGTTTAAATCTCATCGAAAGATTGCATTTAGTGACAAATTATACCGTTAATGGGCACCTTTATGTTAGCCACTAATGATCCAATCTTTTTCATCCAATCTTACCGTTTCTATGTAATATAAGGGAACTGCCTAAAGTATCCATTCAATATATTCACTCAATTTACCCTTATAGTACATAGATTTGGTAAAATTGGATGAAAAAGATTGGATCATTAGTGGGCACCTTTAGAGATCCAAAGTGCCAGATTGTCTTGCCCAAGAATTTTTTTCTCTTTACCACTCCTGCTGGAAGACACTCCATGTACATGCCACGTTGTTGTCCTCCCCCCCCCCCCCCCTCCCTCCATGGCAACAGATTGGGTTGTCCTTCCCCCCACCCCTCTCAATGGCAACAGATCAGGCACCATATTGTTTTACTTCTTCCACTCCCCCCCCCCCCCCGCCTCCATGGCAACATATAGTGCACCATGTTGTCATCCGTCCTCCCCCTCTCTATGGCAACAGATTGTGTGCCATGGTGTTGACCTTCCTCCCCCTCTCCATGGCAAAAGACTGTGCCCCACATTGTTGTTCTTTCTCTCCCTCTCCATGGTAACAGATCATGTACCACATTATTGTCCTTCCTCCACCACTCCATGGCAACAGATCATGCACCACGTTGTCGTCCTTTCTACCCATCTCCATTGTTAAACGACTGAACATCAATCGAACATCAATCAAGGAAACAATTTTTTTTCTTAGATCCAATTTTAAAAAAATTGAATCAATGAAAATTGATTAAACGTCTAATGTACTAAGAATACCGTATAGTGTATGCCAGGCATATACTGTAAGGGCCAGGAAGCTTAAAACATGCTGCATAAAAGTTGCATAATAAATTGCTTCTTGTTTTTAATGGACAACTGAAGCTAGAGGGATATAGAGGTTGCCATATTTATTTCCTTTTAAGCAATACCAGTTACCTGGCTATCCTGCTGATCCTCTGCCTCTAACACTTTTAGCCATAGGCCCTGAACAAGCATGCAGCAGATCAGGTGTTTCTGACATTATTGTCTGATCTGACAAGATTAGCTGCAGCCAAATAGATCAACATGGCTGTCAGGCAACAGGTATTGTTTAAAAAGAAATAAATATGGCAGCCTCCATATCCCTTTCACTGCATGCGTATTTTAAGCTGCATCTGTACTGAAAGCCATTCGTTCTGGCTATCCTGTCTCACCAACGTTGCACATGTAGGTGTAGGCTAGGCTCAGATTTCATCCGCATCAATTGCACAAGTCTAGGTTGTTCAGAAATCAAGGAGAGGAGGAAAAGAAAACCTTACTTCTTTGTTGTGCAAATGAAGCGTACACCGCTACTTTACATACAAGAATTACCTCACAGAGTAGAATTACATCCAAGGGCAAAAACAGACTCTTTGAAGATAACTAGAAACACAGCATTCCTGTGTATTCCCCGGGAGGCCACAATCAGCTGCTGGAGACAATGTCACTCTGACAGAATCTGAGAAAGCAGGAACTGCTGTTCTAGCAGGAGGAACACTGTCTGCACAGTGATACCTCTGTGTGTTCTATCAGTGCTATTCATGTATCACAACTGCAGTCTCTACTTTCTGCTGTGAGCAGGATTTTCTCTCCTCAGTGACAGATGTGTCTACAGGTATTCCCACAAGGAACATACAAAGCAGATGTATACTCACCACACAAAATGATGGCAAATATGAAGCAGATGCATATTCACACACAGCATGATGTCAAATATAAATCAGCCCACGGGTAAATATTAAAGGCTGAAATCAAGAGTAATTTCAGTGAAAGAGTTCAGCCTGTCACAGAAGGTTCTGTCCCAATGCAAACAGGATCAGTGAGTCTCAGCGTTAATAACTTACCCGAAATGAATTGATGTAATTAAAAACAAAAAAAATTGTTGTCCCACCCCTCCCCCTTGACAAAGCCAGCGTGGCGTTTTTCCTAAAGTCTTCCGAAGCTCTGAAACACCCCAATCTGCGTTGTCTGCCTGTCCCCAGCTTGGCAGCCACCAATTGGATATGTTCACACACAAATCGGTACAGGTCCAGTCAGTTTTTTTTTTTTTTTATCAATTTTTTTAATGTGTTTCAATGAATGTGTTCACACATAAAACATGTACATTTCCAGTCCAGTCAGGACCAAGAGAAAACTGATGCAAAACTGACAGGACCGGACAGCACTGGGCATGTACAGATTTACGTGTGAACCAGGCTTACTGAGAAAGCCCATGTTGGATGCGAGTGGAAGGTGCAGTCACGACACAAATATAAACACACATACAGTCTCTCTCTCACGCTCTCTCAGAAGCTGAAAATATACAATATTATTATTATTATTTAGTATTTATATAGCGCCGACATATTACGCAGCGCTGTACAGAGAATATAGTCTTGTCACTAACTGTCCCTCAGAGGAGCTCACAATCTAATCCCTACCATAGTCATATGTCTATGTATGCATGTATCGTATTTATTGTAGTCTAGGGCCAATTTAGGGAGAAGCCAAATAACCTATCTGTATGTTTTTGGTATGTCGGAGGAAACCTGAGTGCCCGGAGGAAACCCACACAGACACGGGGAGAACATACAAACTCCTTGCAGATAGTGCCCCGGCTGGGATTCGAACCGGGGACCCAGCGCTGCAAGGCAAGAGCGCTAACCACTACGCCACCGTGCTGCCCACTACGCCACCGTGCTGCCCACTACGCCACCGTGCTGCCCTACAATACATAAGAGGGCCGAGTATTATTTTTTTTCTCTTGTCAAGCAAGCACAGAACATGCAATTCTGAACTGACAAAGCCTAAAATGTCATGTTTATTCTTTGAAATGTTCCACACTGTGTCTTTTGTACTTTATTCCATTATAGCAACACTCATTTAGTTCTAGAAGGCTTGCAGAAAATTTGCTTCACCCTGGCTACACTTATTTTCCTAGTACCAGTTCTCAGCAAGCTTTCTAGCTGATTAAGTCACTTGTGTTCACTTTGAACATCTCTTTTGATGTGACTTTTGTATTTGAGAACCTGAAAAAAAACAAATAAAGGCTCTCTGTAGTATCTCTGGAAGTACAATGTTAAGTGAAGGTGAAGTTAGAGGGTGCTCAGGGCAAAGAGCTTTCACAACACACACAGCATGTCAGACTTGGAGAATAAGTAACTTCTGTGCTGCTTCGCACAATGGAGGAAGCACTTTTATAGAATAATTTACTCCATTTGAGCTACAGGCAACAGCTTTGATTTCTAACCCTTCATGTGCAAGTCTTTTATTGTTCTTAGATATCCATGTGGGAAAACCACTTAATGCAAATAATCATCAGCGTTAAGGCTAGAACCTCCCCCTACTCTCCTTCCTAATTTCTCAGAACAGTCTATTTAATGATGTATATAATGGTAGTTTTGGGGTTTGTTTGTTTGTTTGTTCTTTTAGTAGATTGGCAGGTTGTAGACACGGTTGGATTTCTAGAGAGGCCACACAAGTCCAGGCCTTTGGCAGCTGCTTTGGTTGCTTAACATGAAAAAGGGGTTACTAAATATGGAAAAGAAGGCTGCAAATGGTGAACAACGTGTGGAAGAAGAGAGGTACTGCTCAAGGAAGCTGTACATGAAAAGAGAGGGACTGCTGTAAATGGATGTTACACACAGAGGAGGGGAATGGGAGGGACGCTGTTACATGTGGATAGGGAGCAACAAGAAAGTTGGCCTGGGGCAAAAAGAATAAATCTGGCCTTGTTTGTACTTGTGATCTTATCTCACCCACCCAGAATACAGTATAACTGATAGAAAGCAAAGTCAGACTGTTCAGCCTGCATTGTACTTCTAGGGGCATAACTCATGGGACATTTGTTAGATTTCGGTTGCACAATTTTGTTGCACGCCTCCTGGGCTTTTTAGGTTGAATGTAGTACTAATTTAGTGCTAAACAGAAGTTCTCTTTAAAATTAATCTAAAACCCATGCAGAATACTATTCTTTCCCGCGCCATATGCTAACCCTACCAATAATAACTCCCAAAGTTGTCCCCAATAGTAACAAAAACAGTAGTGCCCAAAATTTAAACCTCAAAGAGTTATAAACAGCTAGTAAAGAAACCATCTTAATTAAGTCTCATTTCATGTTCGTTCATGAGAGATTTTAATTAATCAGGCCACTTTAACCACTTGCTGTCCCTATGACGTGAAAATAAGTCTGCACTCTCCTTCCTACAAAATCTAAGATAACACTGTATTTATCTCGACCTGATAACATATCTACAGAGTTGTAAAATAATGACAGCAAACCCCTCTCCTCCCCCCAGGTAATTAAGTGGCAGAGTTAATTAGTAAACAAGTGTAAACTATACATTCCAGGAGCAGACAGTAGCAGATTGTATACATGACTTAATTGTTACATCTAATACATTAGCAGAACAAATGAACTGTTCAACCATTTCAGCCACCGGGTATTTTTCACATTATGCATCAGAACAATTTTCCCCTCCCATTCTTTTGCCAATAACTTTATCACTAATTATTACAAAGAATAGATCTATACAAATTAGGCTTTCTTTTGGTGGTACATTTTGCTAAGAATTATTTTTTTCTAAATGCATTTTAACAGAAATATTAAGAAAAACATGGAAAAATTAATTATTTCTCAGTTTTTGTCCATTATAGCTTTAAAATAATACATGCTACCATAATTAAAACCTATGTATTTCATTTGCCTATTTGCCCCGGTTATTACACCATTTAAATTATGTCCCTTTCACAATGTATGGTGCCAATATTTTATTTGGAAATAATGGTGCATTTTTTTCAGTTTTGCATCCATCACTATATACAAGCTTATCAATTAAAAAATGCTCGTAATATATCCTCTCTTCACATGCATATTACAAAAAAAGTACAGACCCTTAGGTAACTACTTAAGGTTTTTTTTTTTTTTTTTAATTGTAATTTTTTTTTTTCAAGAAAAAAATGTATTTGGGTAATTTTTGGTGTGGGAGGTAAACAGTTAATTTTAAATGTAATAATGTGTGTTTATTTTATAAAAAAAATGTATGTAGATGTAGTTTTACTATTTGGCCACAAGATGGACACAGTGATTTATTTATTTTTTAGTCCTGGAAGAGAGCACTCTCTCTTCCTGGAAGTATAAGTAGGATGGGGAACTTTTTTTTCTCAGAAAGACCGCGGCTTCTGAAAAGAAGCCGTCGGCCTTTCTACCGGGGACTTAGATCAGTAAATGGGAACTATGTTCCCATTCATTGATCTCCGGGCTGACTGGGAGTGGCATGGGAGCACGCAGGCATGTGCAGCGATCACGCAGGAGAGCATGCAGCAGCCGACTGGACGTGACAGTCACGTCCAGGCGGCATAAATGGTTAAATACACAGGAGTGATAGACAAATAAAATGTGTGGGCTTAATGTACAATAGAACCGTTTACATTAAAGCTATAGTGTATGCTAGTGGATACATTTTTTCACTTTTTTCCTTATTTTCCTTTTAAAATGTATAGAAAATTGTAATTACTAATAACAAATAGCCACAAAAAGCCTAATTTGTCCTGAAAAAAAAACTATATAGATCATTTAGTTGTGATAATTATTGATAAAGTTATTGCCAAAGTAATCAAAGCGGAGCTGAATTGTGAAAATTACCAGGTTAGGGAAGTGGTTAAAACCACCCAATGTTAAATGTTTAGGTTGTACTTACTCTTCGTGACGCAAGTCATTGACTGTTCTGTCTAACGAGATCATGTCACTGGCAACCATGTTAAATCCAAATTCTTTGATGCTGGCTTGGACAGACTCCTTATATTCTGAACCCAGAACATATGGCTTTCCTTCCTCTCCAGGCCCACCAACCACACCATGGGGTTCTGGTTCCTTGGGTTCAAAATTCCCCAGCACCCCAGGTCGACACACCGGATCTGTATACACGTGCGTCTGTGGTTTAAAAGTGAGGTACTGTCGTTGTACCATATTCTGCTGATTATTAGGCTTTCCATCAAAGCGGTCATGATCCTGAACCTTGTTCTTTCTTCTGATAGAATCTAGGTCTACCTCCACACCCTCAACACGAGGCCACGGTACCACTGGTTGGAATTCTTTGTTGGGATCTACAATTTTGTCTATTTTACCAGGTTGCGGAAGGTTAGCATTTTCTTCCTGTAGTAGGAAAACAAAAAAAAATATTATTAAAGGGTACCTGATGTGACACATGAGCTGAGGAGATAAACATAGGTAAACACAGTACTATTCCTACTAAGAAATCATCTGTTTTCCCTTTCTGCTTTCCTGAACAGCAAGTGTTAAACCAGTTTTATATCTAGTTTGAAAAAGCAACAATACACTTATACACTACTTTGAAAAGTGTTTGTAGATTTTCAAACGATTTAGCATAGTATACCACCTTACCAAACAGGCCAAAGACCTTTCCTGCCTCCTAGTTTATTCTAAGCAGTTTGAGGTCTTATGCTAGGTACACACCATACAATTTTCTGTTAGTTGTTTCCCTTCGATTTACCTGCCAGATAGCTTTTTTCCATGTTGTAGGTAAATCTAACAGAAGAATCTAACAGAAAATTGTATGGTGTGTACCTAGCATTAAAGAGGAGCAGTTAGGTATAGGGTCTCAGAGAAAATAAACACATATATCAGTAGCTAAATATTGGCTGTACTTACATTACATATGCATTTCACTGTCCACGTTTGGATTTCACAGAATTTTAATATAGTATTTGCAGAGAATGATGCTCCTGACAGCTCATGGCAGGTTCCATGTTTGTCTGTCTTGTATGAAGCCAATTGTGATGTAATATCCTCCCTTACCCTGCTTCCTGATGATTCCACTCACAAAAAAGATCAGGATCAAAGATCCTAATGGTTCATGATCCAGACAACACTACTGTGCAGTGAATATTAATTAGCCATGTGGCTAGGAACAATAGCGGACTCCTGCAGTATACTCTAACAGAACATGTGCCCTGTGAGCAGCACATTGATTTTAGCTGGGCTGCAAGATACAAGCTGCTGTAACATGAGCCTGTAACTTCTCACTGTGAAAGCAGCCTTAGGGCGGGATAGGGAAATGAAGGGGAGGACCAAGGGAGTGCAGTGGGGAGAAGAAGCAGCCCCAGAATGCTTTGCAGTATCTGTTATGCGGCCTGCCGGCCTTCTTAGGAGCTTGGGAATAAAGAGCCTTGCTGTTCAGCAAACATCAAAGTAAGAGAGATTTTTAACTTCAGTATTGCCTTTTTGGCTTCCTTCTAAACTGTTTAACACAGGAGAATAGAGGTTTAAATTAGCTTTTGCAGCCTGACAGTTACTCTTTAACGTCATCCAGCCACTTCAAGTAGACACATGGGGCCCATATGCAATAAATTTTTTCTCCTAAGTTATCTCCTAGAAGAAAGTGTTCATATTCTCTTTAAATTAAAGGGATACTTAAGTCAAAAATAAAAAATGATTTTTATTCACCTGGGGCATCCCTCAGCCCCCTGAAGCTGTATGGTGCCCTTGCAGCCTCGCTCCGATCCTCCTCTCCCCGCCGGCGGCTACGTCCGGGTTCGGCAACAGCCGCCGACAGGCTGGGAATGCAAGTTCCCAGCCGCTATATCACCCTCTATGCTGCTATAGCGTATAACATATACGCTATAGCAGCATAGAGGGTGATATAGCGGATGGGAACGCAGAAAATCACTCCCGTTCCCAGCCTGTCGGCGGCTGTCACCGAAACCGGAAGTAGCCGCCGGCAGGGAGAGGAGGATCGGAGCGAGGCTGCGAGGGCACCACACAGCTTCAGGGGGCTGAGGGATGTCCCAGGTGAGTAAAAATCATTTTTTATTTTTGACTTAAGTATCCCTTTAACTTTTCAGTATTTTACAAGTGAAAAGGTTCCCAAATGGTGGTGAAAAAGTACTGTCAAAATAATTTAGTATTTTCTTGCTTGCAGGTGGTTTAAAAGGCAGTTTATGACAAGGTGTAAAAATATCACCTAGGAGAAAACTCAGGAGAAAAATGGTAATGTCATATGGGCCCTGGATTCTATTGTAGTTCTGGAATGCTGAGATTTGCTATAAGGCATCTACTGTTAAGGCTGGAACCTACATCCAATTTTGATTTGTCAATGATTGGCCAAATTTACCACCTCCATATAGTATGAGTTTATCTACACAACCTGTTCATAGTATTCAAAATCTGTTGACCCTCATACAGGTCTAAAGACAGCCGAGTTTTGTACATCGGTCAGGAGCAGTTTTCATTGGCTCCTGACCTCTTAATCACTGTGAGCCGATAACAGTGACCAGGAAGTACTGAATTGAGAAAAAAAGGATCTGGTTCTTAAAGGGACCAGAGCCTGCAGTCCTAAATTAGTTAATCAGGTGAGCTTGTAGTTGGTAAAGCTGACCTTTTCCAACTGCAATGGCCATTCCTGAAAGTGGGAGCAAAAGAACACAATGAATATTCAAAGGGAAAAAAAGCTGCCTTATGATACATCGCCTCAAAACTTGCGACTGGATGGACAGAGAGAGAGACAGAGAGAGAGACAGAGAGAGCGACAGAGAGAGAGAGAGAGAGAGAGAGAGAGAGAGAGAGAGAGAGAGAGAGAGAGAGAGAGAGAGAGAGAGAGAGAGACAGAGAGAGAGAGCGCGCGAGAGAGAGAGAGCGACAAAGAGAGAGAGACAGAGACAGAGAGAGCGACAGAGAGAGAGAGAGAGACAGAGACAGAGCGACAGAGAGAGAGAGAGACAGAGAGAGAGACAGACAGAGAGACAGAGAGAGCGCGAGAGAGAGGGCGAGAGAGAGGGCAAGAGCGAGAGAGAGAGAGAGAGAGAGAGAGAGAGCGAGAGCGAGAGAGAGCGCGCAGGTGCCTGCGTGGTGTTCAAGGCAGCCATTCCATTGCCTCCATCTCCTTCTCTTGCTAATCAACAGAATATTTTTCCACATATATAACCAACCAACGCTGCCTAATATATTGGCAATTTTTAAACACAATAAATAATAATAATAAGATGAAAAAATATGAAGTGATATCACAAAGCAGTCTACGCTCCTCTCCAACCTGCTTCACTTCTCTGTCTGGACAAAACCTCTACTAGCCGATTTTCGAATTGCACACCACTACTCATGCCTTGGATACCATTTATTCCAACCTTGTTTCTCAGTTCTTTTATACTGCACCTAACAAAAATAGACTTAATTTTAGAGGCAGTTGTGAGCTTTGCAATTAGAAGAAATAAAAATAGAATACTTAAAGTGTGAACCATTATTCTCTCTGAATAGTTACTTATAAAAAACTTAAACAGCAACCAAAACTTTATACAGTAAAATTATTATTATTATTATTATTGATTTATATAGCGCCAGCATCTTCCGCAGCGCTGTACAATAGCATACAGGGTATAACAGTACAAAGCATACAATACAAACAGTTGATACAAGACAAGAGGGTGCCCATGTCTTGTCCACAGAACAATGGTGAAAGGAATTTATGTAATATGGTAGAATAGTGCAAAGACAGTGTTCTCCCCAGGCTCTTTTAGCCGGGTGCTCCACCCGGCTAGTTTTGGTGACCACCCGGCTGTCTTCGGCTCCCCTCCTCCTATTCTGTAAGCAGAGTTACACACAGAAGCACTGGCCTTGCATTCTCCCATCTCGCCCCACCCGGCTAATTTTTCATGCCACCCGGCTACTATTTTATGCCACCCGGCTGGAAAAAAAATTCTGGGGAGAACACTGAAAGTATTACCATTATGTTAAAACAAACAAGTTCACAACTCTTCTACTTTTATATGTCATCCCGTATCCCCAGACTTTAAGACATGCTCACCATTTGCATTAGGCCTTAGCTATTTATATGCATATTTTGTTGAAAATGTACTACATTTTTTATGGCTAATCTTTTATTTAATCCAATTTGGAATTTCCAGATTTTAGACACCATTACATTCTTAAAGATTACTTGTAACTATCCTCAGTTATGTCAGGCACATTTATCTAACAGCATGTTATCCTAGCCATTATACCCAGTTTTGTTTGTGAGAATTATTATTATCAATATTTAAATCTCTAATGACTATACAGAGCTGAACAGCTTTTTATGAACAGCAAACTAATTTATTTTAATTATATTACTTTTTTATGTGATCACTATTGTGTCCTTATTACATATTACCTTATATGTCCCAAAGTATAAACTATTTTAGAATGTGTATTATTTTGATTATTTTTTAATCTATCTTTTTCCTATGACTGCGGTTAAAAAAACAAAAAAAAACCTATTCATATACCGGTAATCATTTTAGGCACTTTTATTGACCAACACAAGAAAAACATTGGCCCCATTCAGTTAACTTTACTCCTGAGTTTTTTTTCCTTAACCAGAGACTTTTTTCACACCTTAATAAAAGTAATATTAATAAATTATGGTACTTTTGCACTTACTTTTTTTAGTGATTATTTTAATTGTCATGTGCTTTAAAGTTTTCTAGTTAGAAGATGAAAATAGTGCATAATAAACCTTTTGGTACCATCCTAAAGAGACCTAATGCTTGGAATACACAATGAGATTTTTCAGCAGATTTACTGTCCAATCGATTTTTCCAATCGTTTTTCTTTCACTTCTATGAGAAATCGATCCGAAGAACGATCGAAAATCAGATCGGACTTGTCGGAAATTATCTATCGAACCATCTATCTGTCCCAAAAAAATCTCATGGTGTATGCCTCATTGGTCATTTTCAGTGGTGCCCTGATTGGTAATCCTGGTCTGTAAATACATTATTTATGATTACCTTTATTCCAAGAGGTTTATGTTTTGAAACAAATTAAGAAGTATAAAGAGATTAGCAAAGTACATCTTTAATTGAAAGACTTGACAAAGCAGAATTTCCCTTCACTTAGAAGTTACATGCCAGAGAGATAGGTGCCAGTTTGTCAGGATTTGTCAGAAAAAGAAAGATATAAGCATATGTTCCTCAGTTGCACGCACTTCATTTGAAGTATTTACATACAATCTCATATGAAGGGTGTTTTTTTTGCCATTAATGACTTCTGTAGAAAGGAATAAGAGCTTTGCTCCACTGGGGACAACCCAAATGCACTACTGTGCAACCGAGACTTGCTTGAAATAATGCATAGTTGATTGCAGCTTTTATAAGTCAAAGTTAAAGTACTACGTCTACCGCGAATATAAATTTTGTAGCATTTTGAGTCAGGAGTTCAGGGACTTTAAGGTGGCTGCACTGAGTTTTAGTTACTCTATGAGAACGCAGCACAAGTCCAGAAAAACCAAAAAAAAAAAATCAGCATATAATATAAAAAGACCAATTTCTTTCTTAAAAACTGCACAAACACTGTAGTGCCACCTCCTGCTTTCCAAGATGTGCTATTGGTCAGCCATTTCATTTATCCATAAAAACAGTATGACTTGGGAGGTGGGAGGGGCATGGATTAGGAGGCTTGTCCCCAAATGTTCTGTATTTGCATACAAGAGTACTCACAACTATAAACCTTTGATTCAAGCAGGCAAATGCAGATGTCAATTAGACATAAGCCAACAGTCTTATAGGCTCCCTACTAATTTGTTTAATACTCTGTTATGGTTGTAGTTCATGTTTAAAACTGTTACTTTTTTACAAACCTGAGACAAAAATGGGTCTGTTGATTCTGTATAGATACCTGTAAAACAATGCCTTATAAGTCATTGGCCTACTGAACACTTCAGGGGACATATAATAGTCTTTAGACTGTTCACCAGGTATATGATACAGTTGTCAACTAGATAAATCAGTGGCAAGATGCTTGAACTTTTGTTTTGTTTAAAGGGAATCTGAAGTGAAAAAACAAACAAACAAAAAAAACCAAACACTTATGATATCATGAATTGTATGTGTAGCACAACTAAGAAATAGAACATTAGTAGCACAGACATGAGTCTCATATTGTTTTCCTGTACAGGAAAAGTTAAGGAACCTCAGTTGTCATCTTTGCAAAAGAGCTTCTCTGAGCACTCCCACCAAACTTTGGTTGGCTACAGTGCTATTTTCTGACCCAGTATACATCAAAGAAGCAGTGAAAGACAACTTCAGATAACATATTACTGCAGGGAAGTTCAAAGGTTCATTCGCTCAGCTCTGTTTTATAGTTTAAAATGCATAGTGTAGTTTGTAAACTGCAAATATTAGAGAATGATGCAATGTTATAAAAAAAAAGCTATAGAATTGAAAATAAAAAAGGTGAGACTTTTGTTTACTGCTGATTACTATTAATTATCCATACTATTATTACTATTACTATTATTATTACTATTGATCTTATCAATTTAGATAGGATGCCTGGGAAAGCCTCCACAGTAACAGTTAAGGCATCTAATTACATTTATGTTTGCTAAAGAATGTTTCTCCTCTGTATGTCAGTGTATATAGGCTGTGTTTTTCAGTTTTGGTCAGGAACCAGTCCGACGAAGGCTTTTTATAAGTCGAAAGCTCACTGTTTATCCATCTCTAAGTTAGCCAATAAATGGCATCATCCTAATTCAAAACTTCTTGCTTTTATCCATACTAAACATACAATTCATTATATCATAAGTGGCTTTTTTTCGCTTCACTGTCACTTTAAAGAAAACCAGAGAGAAATTATATTAAAAGTTTTATACATACCTGGGGCTTCCTCCAGCCCCATCCATACGGATCGCTCCCGTCCTCTGTATATGGTCCTGTAACTTTGGCCAGCCGCGGCCAGTCTGCATAAGCGCAGTGTGCTCTCTCTGGTGGAAAATAGAACTGCTCCTGTGCAGTACTATTCGCCGGAGAGAGACAGAGGGAGCGCATTGCGCTTGCGCAGACTGGCTTCGTCTTGCCGAAGTTACGGGACCATATACAGAGGAAGGCAGCATAGGAGCGATCAATACGGAAGGGGCTGAAGGAAGCCCCAGGTATGTATAAATCTTACAAGACGATCCGGCACAGCTCTTTTATCAGAAAGTTTGCTTTATTGGATCTTACAAAACATACATTATAAAAGCTGTACAGTGGCCACTATACAACTTTTATAATGTGTTTTGTAAGATCCAATGAAGCAAACTTTCTGCTAAAAGAGTTGTGCCGGATCGTCTTGGAAGATTTGGATTACTAACCTGGGTGGTACACGGGTGGATCCGCTGCACGCCTGACCCCTGCATCATTTTAGTGCTGTTCCACTCACTCTTTTGGTGTCCAGGTATGTATTAAACTTTTCGGCCCAGATGCAATTCACATTTTCTCCTGAGTTTTCTCCTAGGTGATATTTTCAAACCTAGTGATAAAATGCCTTTTAAACAACCAGCAAGCAAGAAAATACAAGTAAATTGATAGTACCTTTTCACCAACATTTAGGTACTTTTTCAATTGTAAAATGATTAAAAGTTATTTTAAAGAGAAGATGAAAATTATCTCCTAGGAGAAAAAGCTAATTGCATATGGCCCTTAATGTCATTTCGCTCTGGCACACTTTAATCTACCTAAAGACAGCCTAACACAATGGGCCTGATCAATGCGACAGCCCCAGGACCGCCTAACGGCAATTGGCATCAAGTCCTGGGGCGGGGATCTGTAGGAGATCGCGTGCCGATGCCCGCGCATCTCCGCATGAATGACAGAGCTCCGCCATCAGTCCCCCAGCAACGCTCGCTGCTAGGAGACTTTCGCCATCCTTTATAGCCGTACAGTGCTGCGATCTATAACCGCAATGTGCTGGGGGCAGCTGTGTCACTCGGCTGTCCCCTCCAGAGGCACAAAAGCGATCTGCTGTGATAGGCTAAAGCCTCTCACAGCAGATCACGCTGATAGGCTGACGGGGGAGGCAGAGGGATAAAAAAAAGCATTTTTATTTAAAAATAAGACAAAAATATTAACAAACAAACAAAAAAAACATTGGGGGAGCGATCAGACCCTACCAACAGAGAGCTCTGGCGGTGGGGAGAAAAGGGGGGGGAATCTCTTGTGTGCTGAATTGGACGGCCCTGCAGCTTGGCCTTAAAGCTGCAGTGGCCTATTTGTTTAAAAATGTCCTGGTCTTTAGGGGGGTTTAACACTGCGGTCCTCACGTGGTTAAAGCACCACTATCATAAAAATGTAAAGTACATATTTATAAGAAGTCCATTACTCCCAAACAACATGCACCATAAATTCCATTTTTTTCTGTGGCACGGTGAGAATGTTTGCAACGGTCTTCCTTCCCTGCAACCTCTGGAACACCTGACATTTATTGGCACTGTTAGCAATCCATAAAACACGTGGCCAGTTGGAGACTAGTTATCACAATTGTGCAGGTCAGCAACTGAAAAATAACTAGTGCAGCAGAGCTCAAACAACTCACAGGGAAACCGTGGGAGTGGGACTCTGGTATTTTCTTCTCTGTTTAGCATGAAACAGCAGATGGCATTTACTGTTCATTTGATATAGACAAAAGGTCAGTTGTACTGTAAGAAATACTGCTAAAATGCATGTTATTTCAGTCCTTAAAGGGAACATTTAACAGTGTGCTAAAAATAAACTAAATATACGCAATAGGCTGACAACCTGGATGCCTTTATGGCTGACACACCTTGCTGAGGATATATAGTCATTGTTAGAGGCCTCTTCAAACACAGATGAATAACTTGTGCCAACCTTTTACAGAGTTCAGCTTACTAAGTACCCTGAAATCGCATGGTGATCCAAAGCCACTAGGAGATTACAAGGGGCTTACAGTGATCAAAAAGCTCTAGTAGGCAAGGAACACGCTTGCGGCTGCGATATTGTGGCCTTTTTTCATTGCTCTGTAATTGAATTGCCATTGTTTTCCAAGCACATTTATTTTTGCATTTGCAATTTTTCATATTGCGGCAAAAAACAATGGAATAAAAAATGTGTGTGACATGCAGGTAAAATAAAGCAGAAAAGTGTCTGAACTTTTAGCTCAAAGAAAAAAACAAAACAAAACACAAAAATGGGAAAAATAAAAATAAATTTGAATCTGAGCCACCTATTGACTTTAAAGAGGAACTGAAACTGAAAATGACATAGTAAATCTAATTGCTTATGGTTTTCAATATTCATTTATATATTATTTAGTCAGCGTTTCCCCACTGTAAAATATTTCCTTTCTCGGATTTACATTCCGAAATGTATCACTGGTGGTGACCTGTTTAGTTCCGCCAGATGATCTGTATGGAATGTTCATTTACAGAAAGTTCTAAACACGGAGGGAGAAATTGCTGTTCAATCCTTTAATTCAGTTGCATACAGAAGATGCATCATTCGCAGTGTATGGAAGAAATATTTTACATGCTACATTCTTCTTAAACAGAACACCTTAAAGAGAATCTGTACTGTCCGATTTGTACAATAAAAAACATACCAATCGAGTCATTGTGATCTCCTGGATCCCTCTTTGCCATTTCCGCTGCTCCTTGCCATGATCCTGGCTCTTAATCGCCAGTTTTAGGCAGTGTTTACAAACAAAAAACATGGCCACTAACCAGGACATGAGGGTTGTATATACAGGATCTTCTCAAAAAATTAGCATATTGTGATAAAGTTCATTATTTTCTGTAATGTACTGATAAACATTAGACTTTCAAATATTTTAGATTCATTACACACAACTGAAGTAGTTCAAAGTCTTTTATTGTTTTAATATTGATGATTTTGCATACAGCTCATAAAAACCCAAAATTCCTATCTCAAAAAATTAGCATATCATGAAAAGGTTCTCTAAACGAGCTATTAACCTAATAGTATAGCGAAATAGAATCGCTACAACCACCAGTGGATAGCCCAAAGGAGCAGGGATCATGAGTCTCAAAAGTACAGGCAAACAAAAATGTCCCGCTACACCATGGGTGGGTAAAAAACTTTCTTCAATTTTATTGGCACATCAGTAGAACAAAAAGGTTGACGCGTATCGGAGCTCAAGGCTCCTTAATCATAGGGCTATGATTAAGGAGCCTTCAGCTCCGATACGCGTCAGCCTTTTTGTTCTACTGATGTGCTAATAAAATTGAAGAACGTTTTTTACCCACCCATGGTGTAGCGGGACATTTTTGTTTGCCTGTACTATTAACCTAATCATCTGAATCAACTAATTAACTCTAAACACCTGCAAAAGATTCCCAAGGCTTTTAAAAACTCCCAGCCTGGTTCATTACTCAAAACCGCAATCATGGGTAAGACTGCTGACCTGACTGCTGTCCAGAAGGCCATTATTGACACCCTCAAGCAAGAGGGTAAGGCCCCATACACACATCAGACCATAGTCTTTTGAAAATGAAAGATCACAGACCAATCTTACCACCCTTCATGTAGTATGAGAGCCATACTCTACACAGTCTTTTGTATGGAGCTGAACTCCACATCAGAAAAAAATCTTTGCAAGATGCTGCACACACAGATGCTGTACAGACACAAAAGATCAGTATCTGCAAAAGATCTGTTCCTGCCAAAAATCCATTCCTGCAAATTGCAATGACAGTCTATGAGATCTGCAGATCAGCATACACACATGATTTAACTGACATTTATCTGCAGATCAGATCCACCAGGATGGATTTTCAGATCTGCAGATGATTGCTTGATCTGCAGATGAATGTCAGTTAAATCATGTGTGTATGATGATCTGCAGATCTCATAGACTATCATTGCAATTTGCAGGAATGGATTTTTGGCAGGAATAGATCTTTTGCAGATACTGATCTTTTGTGTCTGTACAGCATCTGTGTGTGCAGCATCTTGCAAAGATTTTTTTCTGATGTGGAGTTCAGCTCCATAGAAAAGACTGTGTAGAGTATGGCTCTCATACTACATGAAGGGTGGTAAGATTGGTCTGTGATCTTTCATTTTCAAAAGACTTTAGTCTGATGTGTGTATGCACCTTAAGACACAAAGACATTTCTGAACTAATAGGCTGTTCCCAGAGTGCTGTATCAAGGTACCTCAGTGGGAAGTCTGTGGGAAGGAAAAAGTGTGGCAGAAAACGCTGCACAACGAGTAGAGGTGACCGGACCCTGAAGAAGATTGTGGAGAAGGACTGATTCCAGACCTTGGGGGACCTGTGGAAGCAGTGGACTGAGTCTGGAGTAGAAACATCCTGAGCCACCGTGTACAGGTGTGTGCAGGAAATGGGCTACAGGTGCCACATTCCCCAGGTCAAGCCACTTTTGAACCAAAAACAGTGGCAGAAGAACCTGACCTGGGCTACAGAGAAGCAGCACTGGACTGTTGCTCACTGGTCCAAAGTACTTTTTTCGGATGAAAGCAACATTTGCACGTCATTCGAAAATCAAGGTACCAGAGTCTGGAGGAAGACTGGGGAGAGGGAAATGCCAAAATGCCTTAAGTCCAGTGTCAAGTACAGGTCAGGCGCTTCTGCCGCTGTTTCTGGTTCAAAAGTGGCTTTAGCTGGGGAATGCGGCACCTGTAGCCCATTTCCTGTACATGCCTGTACACGGTGGCTCTGGATGTTTCTACTCCAGACTCAGTCCACTGCTTCCAGAGGTCCCCCATGGTCTGGAATCGGTCCTTCTCCACAATCTTCCTCAGGGTTCCGGTCACCTCTTCTTATTGTGCAGCGTTTTCTGCCACACTTTTTCCTTCCCACAGACTTCCCACTGAGGTGCCTTGATACAGCACTCTGGGAACAGCCTATTCGTTCAGAAATTTCTTTCTGTGTCTTACCCTCTTACTTGAGGGTGTCAATGATGGCCTTCTGGACAGCAGTCAGGTTGGCAGTCTTACCCATGATTGTGGTTTTGAGTAATGAACCAGGCTGGGAGTTTTTAAAAGCCTCAGGAATCTTTTGCAGGTGTTTAGAATTAATTAGTTGATTCAGATGATTAGGTTAATAGCTCGTTTAGAGAACCTTTTCATGATATGCTAATTTTTTGAGATAGGAATTTTGGGTTTTTATGAACTGTATGATTACCGGTACATAGTGAACTCCAGTCAGGGATTCTCAGTTTCTCAGCATGGGAAGCTCCCTTCCCCCTCAGACACGCTGAAATTGAGAGCAGAGAGTGGTCTGTGACTAATAAACAAAGCACACACACACAGCCTGCAGGGGGCGAGGAGGAGGTGTGCATACATTCTCCCTATCACAGCAGAGGCAGTGCATTCCTCTCTGGCTCGACAAAGAAAAGAAGATTAGATATATTACTGAGTGCAACTAGAAAAGGCTGCAGCAAGCCAGACCCCATTAGAACAGGTATAGAGACTTATAGGATAGAAGAAATAAGGCTGAAAATGTTGTTACATGATCTCTTTAAAGTCTTATTACCAGTATTCTTATAGCTAGCTGGCACATGGAGCAGCACTTTTAAGGCTAGTTCACACTGCATCAGTTGTATTGCAGAATAATTCTGCATGCCAACTCACTGCCTGTACAATTCTATGGGCCTGTTCACAGTAACGGATCCTGTTATTCTAACTCGCTGCATGCAGGCTTTGTATTAAATTCTATGGCCAGTCTCCATTGCAGTTCACACTTATAAACACGTACGTTATGCAACTGACCACTATCAAACCAGCCTAAAGAACACACATTCACAGTTCAGTCTCCCTACCACATTCATGCCTGTATACAATTGTACTTCATTGTTAATTAACATATCAGTAATTATTTAATCATTCGTGTTGAAATGATAAATAAAAAGTAAGCCAATAAAATAAAAAAATAAAAAGGTTTACTGGCTGTATTCTACTTTGGAAACCATCTGAAGATGAAAAGGGAAATATGAAAAAAAAACCTCTGTAATAATAGATCAGTCTCCTTGTGGAAACATTCAGGGACACTTGAAAACGCTAATTAGTGATACTGTAAAATGTTAATTATATTACTTCAGACAGAAAATGATAAGCAGTGATGCCTTATGATCAAACCCCTATGCTCATACAGGAGGCTTTGCAGCTACAGAGGTGAAATGTATGTGTACTAGGCCTGGGGGGAATAGTGAGATCATGGCATTGCTAATAGAGTAGACAGAGACCATGGCACAGCAAATGTTTGATCAACAGGCCTATGAGTAGAATTGTAGTACTAAGCTCCAAAGTATTCCGTAAAACACACCCAACTGTGCAATCAGGAGATGTTTGAACAGTTTGAGAGTAGTTAAGCACAAAGCAATTGATCTGAGCACCTTGCAGGGCTGATGAACAAAGTGCAATTATTTTCCAGATAATGTCAGGTCTCTGAAGGTCACAATTTTGCCATCAAAACACAGAAATAAGCTTATGATACAGCACTTCAGTCGTGCACAATTGATTATCATCAACTGTGGTCTGGACACAATAGATTTGTATCCTCACTAATTAGTATAAAAAAGAGAAAATGGTGGTGCTGCATTTTATTGACAAAGCAGGGCTACTATTTTGACACAATTATCCCCCCACCACCACCTTCTGATCAGAAGGACAACAAACTACAGGGATGTTTTTATGGATAGTTGTACGGCTGCAGGCAAGCACAGCTATATTATTATTTAGTACTTATATAGCACCGACATCTTCCACAGCGCTGTACAGAGTATATTGTCTTGTCACTAACTGTCCCTCAGAGGGGCTCACAATCTAATGCCTAATAGTCATATGTCTATGTATGTATCATGTAGTGTATGTATCGTAGTCTAGGGCCTATTTAGGGGGAAGCCAATTAACTTATCTGTATGTTTTTGGTATGTCGGAGGAAACCCGAGTGCCCTGAGGAAACCCACACAGACACGGGGAGAACATACAAACTCCTTGCAGATGTTGACCTGGCTGGGATTCGAACCGGGGACCCAGCGTTGCAAGACATGAGCACTAACCACTACGCCACCGTGCTGCCCCTATAAAAATAAAACGATTTTTACATTGGAAGATGCAGTGCTAACTTCAATTTTGTGTTTAGTTGAATTAGATCAGGTGCCAGTGCTCACATTTTTAGCCCCGGTAGAAACCTGCATGGCTGAAAAACAGATCCGTGTCAGTTTTCCATCCGTGACCCTCTGTTCCGTAGCAAATGATCAATGCGACGGACACATCGATTCAGAAAAATGGCCGCAGACCCAAACTTGCAGTCCGATTAGAGGAATGGGCAGGACAGATCTGTTCTAAAGGAGCTCTGCTAAACGGACCATATTTAAGACCAATGTGCACTGGGCCTGAAACAGGACTAATCAATTTCCAAAACGGACTACCTCATAACGTTCTGCTTTCTGCTTCACAATTTTCAGTCAAGCCCTAATTCAGCTTCACATTTTTGATTGCATAGGATAGTACATTTGCATGAACACTGTGCAAGGTTTTGTGAATTGCCCATCTGTATATTTTTGCTATGGATATAATGGCTCAGGAGGCAGCAGTCTAGTCAGCTGAAGCAGTCCTGTAGCTTTATTTCCTGTTTAGATGCGAATGCAGTTTTACTGCAGAGAAAGCCATTTACACTCCTCCCCTTATCCCATTGAACCTACACATATAATTTACTTTAATATTTATTGTATTTTTTTCATAGTGGTCTATCTTAACCTCCCTGGCGGTAAGCCCGTGCTGAGCACGGGCTATGCCGCCGGGAGGCACCGCTCAGGCCCCGCTGGGCCGATTTGCATAATTTTTTTTTTGCTACACGCAGCTAGCACTTTGCTAGCTGCGTGTAGCATCTGATCGCCGCCGCTACCCGCCGATCCGCCGCAATTCCTCTCGCCGCGGCCGCCCCCCCCCCCCAGACCCCGTGCGCTGCCTGGCCAATCAGTGCCAGGCAGCGCTATGGGGCAGATCGGAGTCCCCTCTGACGTCACGACGTCGATGACGTCGGTGACGTCATCCCGCCCGGTCGCCATGGCGACGGGGGAAGCCCTCCAGGAGATCCCGTTCTTTGAACGGGATCTCCTGATCTCCGATCGCCGGAGGCGATCGGAGGGGCTGGGGGGATGCCGCTGAGCAGCGGCTATCATGTAGCGAGACTTTGTCTCGCTACATGAAAAAAAAAAAAAAAAAATTAAAAAAAAAAGATTTGCTGCCCCCTGGCGGATTTTTTGCAAACCGCCAGGGGGGTTAAAGTGACTCTGTAACAAAAATTACAACGTTTTTTCTACCATGCTACAAGTTCCTAAACCTGTTCTAATCTGTTCTGGCTCACTGCAGCACTTTGTACTATAAAGGTCTATGTAATAAATCAATGTATCTTTCCCCTGTCAGACTTGTCGGCCTGTGTCTGGAAGGCTGCCAACTCTTCCGTGCTGGTCTGTTCCTCTATGCACACTCCAGTGTGTGTTTTATTTACATAAGCCAGCAGCTTCTCTGCTATCTTATCAGTGATAGAAGAGAGCTGGATAAAAATCCTCCTGTTAGGCTGTGAAAGTAGCTGGCTGACACATACTGAGGAATTACAAACACAGGCACAGGCAGAGCTGTCTGCAGGAAGCCTGTAATGTTCAGTGCATGAGAGAAGAAGGGGACAGAAGGTAAACACACAAATGATCTTTTGAAATTCAAAAGGAAAGCTGTATACAGCCTGCTTGTGTATGGATGTATTTTCTATGTGTGCACATATTGTACATCAATCTACTTCCTGTTTTGGTGGCCATTTTGTTTGTTTATAAACAAACTTTTTAAAACTGTTTTTGACTACTTTTAATGCGGCGGGGAGCGGCGAAATTGTGACAGAGGGTAATAGGAGATGTCCCCTAACACACTGGTATGTTTACTTTTGTGCGATTTTACCAATACAGATTCTCTTTAAAGTGTACCTGTAGGCAAATGGGTAATCACCTTGAGAGAGGGAAGCATCTGAATCCCACAGAGGCTTTCCCCGTCCTACTCCACCGGACCATCTAGCACTGTCCCCTCTACAAAAACCGTCAAGAAGAGCTTGCCGGTGGCATGCGCAGTAGCATGAACCTGCTCGAGCTTCACCTGAAAAAGCCAATTCCAGTTAGGTTTGCACTACTGCGCATGTGCGAGCCTTTTGTGTCTGCAGTAGCACAACCCCGATCAGGCTCAGCTATCCCCCCCAAAATCCCTGTGGCAAAATCCTCCGGCACTTCCTGGAGGAGGCAGAGCTTTGTGCTGTAGCTCTGCCTCCAGTCCATTCAATCACCGCCGATTGCCGCCTCTCCCCGCCCCTCTCAGTCTTCTTTCACTGAAAGGGGCAGGGAGAGGTGGAGATCGGCGGTGATTGAATGGACTGGAGGCAGAGTTACAGCGCAAAGATCTGCCTCCCCCGAGCAGCAAAATCTGCAAATTTGAAAGTCAGAATTTTGGCTCGGGATTTGGGGGGGATAAAGCCCTTGTATGGCCACGGGGATGTGGTGAATCATCCTTGCTCTTAAGGCTGAAGTGCATTCTGAAATAAGAAGAGGCAATTTTTAAGGCTTCAGACTCTCTTTAAAGAATTCTAATGATCTGTATTACACAGACACGCCTTTGTTTGCTCTGGTGTTTCCTGGTTTCTACTCTAAAGTTCTGAATATGACTCATTGCTACTGCCTTGCAATGATGTCAGCTGTTACTGAGATGGGAGTGATTTCTCCAAATGCTTTATGCACATGCCTGGCATAGCCACTGACATACAGGATTCCCGGCTCCCTGCAATATTTATGTCACTGCAATTAACCCAGTAATATAATGAAATTGTAAAGTACTATGATCTGGCTTAAAATGATTTATGAATAACAGGCTGCATATTAGTTCAGCTGGACCTCACACTAGTGAAACTGCTACGCACTGGCTTTATTCTTACAGCAGAGAAGTATTTATACTATTATCTGTGAAAAAAGTACATTTTAAACATATTGTATTCTTTCATTACAGCTTAACTATAACTAGATAAAGAGTTTTATCAAGACTCATTTTGCTGAAGTCAGACTCCAGGTACCCACAGCTTGAATTTCAGCCCATTAATTATTACAGGATAGGTTTTACTCTATAGGTATATTGCTGGACTTTGTTGTGTGAAATGCCTGCTTCTGGTCTACGGCATTTCAGCAGGATTATGTTCAGAACATGGATTTGGCAATCCCAAAATATTAAGGTTCGTTTGCTTTAATCATTTTCTTGTAGATTACCTTGTGTTTTTCGGGTCACCAAGACAGTAAGAGGCTACATGCCCCAACTCCTCTTGAGTATGGATAGACACCCGGATATGTGCCTACAGAATTTGCAAGGACTGTAATAGAATACTGCTACCAGCTTTTTTTTAACAGATTGGAAAGGGTTCTCACGCTGGAGGGCCTTTTGTCACATAACACTTTTCATCTGGGGAAAAAAAAAAAAGTTCTACTTTTGCCTTAAATGTTCAAAAAGAATTCATCCAATAGCCTTTGCCATATCTATGTGAGCTCTAGAAGCTAAAGGCTATCCTAACACATTGCTATGCTCACCATCGCTGTTCAAGGATAAATGAAGACCAACAGCCACTGCAAGAAAGGGCTTTCTTTTAAAAGACATCGATCCTTTTTTTTTATTTTAGATCGCTCACAGTAAGATATTATGTGCTCTTGATGTGAACTTTGTTGGTTATCCACTCCTGAGGAGGAGAACTATGGTGGTGAATTGCCTCAATCTGTACCAGACATGCCCATCAGTTGGTTGATGGAGGCCCTTCACTTTAGAAATAATTTTGTAACCTTTTTTTGGAGGTCCTGAGATACCCCTTTCTTACAGCAGAATTGTGTTTTGAAGACCTGGATCAAAAAGACTCTGATTTATGATCTCTCTCTGAATAAGAGCACACACACCCCTGATCATCTCTTCATTAATTTAAAAGGACCTCTATCACAAAAAAAAATTGTAAAATTTAAAATGTGTACAAGAAGTACATCTCTCCCAGATTAAAGGGAACCAGAGATGAACGTTTCACACAAAATAAACATATCAGTTGATAGCTTGTAAAGAATAAATGCTCTACCTGATAATTTTGCCGCTCTGGTGTGCCTTTTTTAGTGTTTTTTATCCATTATTGCTCCAGGAAAAATCAAATATGGCCGCCGGCTCATATCCCTTCTCCTTCTGGGTTATATGAGTTGTTCTGGATGTGCTGTCTAGGCTATATGAGAATATGCTGCTATCTAGGCTAAATGCAGCCTTTCATCTATGTGCTTTCATTTTGGTATGATCTGCCTGTAGGAAGTGTCACTGATTATAACTGCAGTTTCATTCCTATTAGTGTTGTCCGGATCATGAACGATTCGGATCTTTGATCCGAATCTATTTTGTGAGTCGAATCATCCGAATCATCAAAATGAGTGATTCGGATCGCAAAAGGGGCGGGGTCAGGAGCGACACGCCCCCTCTCAGCGGGCAGCGGGGTCCTGGAAGCAGAGCAGAGCTGGATCGCTCTGTTGGAGGGGACTCAGGGGAGGCAGCCTTGCAGGGACAGGTAGAGGGGACATGGGTGCCACTGCCAGATGTGTGTGTAGAGCACACATACTGGCTGAAATGTGCTGCTCATTATAGGCTGTCTGTTCGTAGTTGTGCACAGTGAACACATTGGAAACATTGGAAACTTTTGGCTCAGCACAGCTCAGTAACTTTGCAGGTACTGTGATTGCAGCGTAATATGATCCTCCTGCACTCGGCACAGCTGCACTTATCTTTGGGGAATGCTTTCTTTCACTGTGCAACATTTCCATTCAAGGTATACAGATGAATATGCAGCATGTGGGTATTGTGTGCAAGCAAACATTTCTGCTCTCTGCTTCCCACCTCCCTTCTCTGTCCACTCCCTGCCCTCTGTCCATCTTCTCCCCTTCTCTGTGTGTCCACACCCCTCTCCTTCTCCTGTCCTGCTAGTCATTTCAACTTCCGAATGCTTCCCTTGTAAAATGATCCGAGATTCGGATCAAAGATCCGGATCTTTTCAATGATCCGATTCGAATCATCCGGATCATTGAAAAGATCTGAACTTATCATCTCTAATTCCTATGAGAATCTAGTGCACACAGAGCACACAAGGGATCATATTACAGCCACAGAGCTTCTCTCTCAGGAGCAGCAGCCCCTCCCAGTCATCACAGCTCTCAGTATGCAAAGCAGAAGATCTAAGCCAGGAGGGGGAAGGCTTGGGCTTGAAAGGACTCCACAGAAGAGTGACTCAGCTATAATGATTCCAGGTCAAACCTCGACTGAATAGTCGATGGATTCTTATCACAGTTGCTAATAGACTAATTAAGCAGATAACAATGAAACTAAAAGCAGGGTAGGTGTTTACTGTCATGTTCCCATTGATAAATGTAATAAAATACATGAGGGTGCTTCATCTCTGGTTCTCTTTAAAGTGGTGGCTGGATAGTATAATGGTTAAGGGCTCCGCCTCTGACACAGGAGGACCTGGGTTTGAACCTTGGCTCTGCCTGTTCAGTAAGTCAGCACTTATTCAGTAAGGAGTTTTTTGGGCAAGACTCCCTAACACTGCTACTGCCTACTGAGTGCGCTCTAGTGGCTGCCTCTCAAGCGCTTTGAGTCCGACAGGAGAAAAGCGCTATACAAAAAAAGGAATTATTAAAGAGACTCTGTACTAAAAAACAAACGTCTCAAGCTCACTGAGGAGCAATGGGAAACTAGTTTTGACTCTATTAGGTAGGGACTAGATCGTGAGCCCCTCTGAGGGACAGTTAGTGACAAGACAATATACTATGTACAGCGCTGCGTAATATGTTGGCGCTATATAAACACTTAAATAAATTTTAGAAGATCTTCTCCCTCACCTTGCCTAAAAGAAACTGCTGTTAAATTGCTTTAAAGATGGTATAATACCCCTTTGAAGTTGCACAAAATTTCTCCTGAACATTCCTCTAGTTGTTTTAGGGGATGTAGAGCAGACGGTTCTTTATTTCATATATTTTGGGAATGTACAGTGGCTAAAGCTTTTTGGTCTACTATTTGGAATAAATTTGAAGAGATAACATCGATTGCTGTTCAGTGTGCTCCTATGAACGTTTTACTTTATATCAAACCCTCTGGTATTCCTAGATTGTACCGTCGATTATATTTAGCCTTTTTATTAGCGGCCCACTGGGTAATTGCTTATAACTGGAAGTCAGCAACTCTTCCCTTCAGTCACTTTATTACTCGAGTCAAAGTGATCAGGGATATTGATAGGCTATCCCATATTATCTCTTCTAGTTGGGACAAATATCGCTCGGATTGGGATGATTGGAATGATCATAGATCTCAGGAATTAGCTGGTAGGTCTTAATCTCTTCATCTGGATGCTTCTCTTAAGGTGGCCACACACGATACAATAAAATGATCCGATTTTACAGTAATTCGATAAAAACGATCGTATCTCGAAAAAAATCGAAAGTTTTTTTCATTCGACTGAAAAATCAGATCGGATTTCCCGTTTTTTTCGATTTAAATCGATCCGGAATGCCAGAAATTTCTCTTCAATTTCTACAAAAGATTGTATGGTGTGTGTTGGATTGTTAATTTATTAATATACACACCCTAGCAATTTTCTCTGAGTTTCCAATCATTTTTATCATAATTGAGGAAAAAATTGAACATAGGTGTGTGGTACATTGGTCATATTTTTGAAATGTTACAATCAGTCAGGAAAAATTTATTGCAATTCTTAAATTGAACAGATATTTAAAAAATTGTATGGTGTGTGGGCACCTTTAGGCTACTTGCACACCAAGACGTTGCGTTAGGTGCTACGTTAAGGTCGCATAACGTGCACCTGACCTAACACAACGTATGGTGCTGCAAGTGAGGACGGTAGAGTGAGCCGCGTCAGGCGGCTCGATTCCTATAATGTCTCCCAGAGTGGCGCTGATTGGGCAGCGGGACCACGTGATGCGGAGCGAGACACTCCGCATCACGTGGTCCCGCCGGCCAATCAGCGGCCGCCAGTGCAGTGAATATTAAGTAGCCATGTGCGCGGCTACTGTAGCTGGCTCTCCCCGCCTCCTCTCCGCCCCCACTGCGCATGTGCAAACAGTCTAACGCGGCTATAGCCGTTCCAACGCCGTAGCATGCTGCACTTTCCGGAGAACGTGCAGCGTTACATGTAATGCAACGTGGGCTGTGTGAACAGCCCACTTGTGTTACATTGCTGTGCGTTGGGGGAGCGTTACAGGCGCACTGACGTGCGCCTGTAACGTCTTAGTGTGTAAGCAGCCTTAGTCTATATATTTATGCTGGGGTGCTGGGGTGGGGAGAAGGGATACCTGGATATGGAGTAGGTTAGTTAAAGGTTTATGCTATATTATGTGGTTTAATAATAATTTAGGGTTTTTATTGTAAATGGGTATATACTCCCTCCTTGACTGTTAGTCAAGCAGAGAGTTACGTCATTTTCATTCTATAAAGCAGTAGTTCTCATGTTCTTTTTCTCTTTATGATAAAAATATTTGAAAGTTGGGAATAACATTTCATTTTGTATTTTTAATATTGGTATGTGGATAACTTGTAACACTGCATTTTTATATGCTATTTGTGTACAACTTGAGGTATCATATGTCATTTGCAGTTGCTCACACCTTTTTTTGTACCTGTTTTTATACCTTTAATAAAAACCCTTTGAATACCTAAAAAACAAACTTCTCCTAGGGGTAGTTATCTCGGGAGGGGGAAGTCTCAGGGTCCCAAATGAGGCCTCCTACCATCCTTGTAGCTACAGGCAATCCAGCGCTGGCTCCCCCAAAGCGTCCCGCAATCCTGGCTCGACAAGCCTGACAAGGCTTGATATATTTACCTTCTCTGGCTCCAGCAGGTGGTGCTCTTGCGGCTGTCAGCACAGAAATAGCTGATCTGTCGGGTCCGCTCTACTACGCAGGCGACTTGCGCCTGTGCAGTAGAGCAGACCAACAGCGATCGGCTGTTTCCGTGCAGAGAGCCGATACTGCGCCGGAGCCAGGAAGGTAAATATTTACATCCCCGCTGTTCGGAGGGGCACAGCGAGACCACCATGGGACAACAGGAGTACAGGGGAAGCCTCGATAGGATCCGGAGGCTTCCCCCACCCCAGGTGAGTACCCCCCCAGGGGAACTTTTAGATACAGGTTTTCTTTAAAATGCACTATAAAATTACTTTTCTCCTATGTTCCTCTCACTTACAGCAAAGCAATAGTTCATGTCCTTAATCCAAATAGTGTGCAAATGAGTACGCAGGCTGGCATCTTTGTATAGATGCTGTCCTGTTAATCCTTTTCTAAAATGATTTTAATGCCTACTTTAAGTGAAGCAACATAGTAAATGTAAATCCTATATGTATGTTTTTAACATATTTTTTTTTAGGATAGTGGTCCTTTAAATGAAACACGTGCCTAATTTCCCTGTTCAAATAAGCTGATAATCCTAGGTGCTCACACAAATTGGACACAAGTATACACCCATTTCCATCAGTAAATAAATAGACAAGCATAGTGTTTTGAACTCATTTGTTTAACTTAGGTTTTTATTACCTAGTTTTATTACCTGCGCGGATAAATAGAACACATAAAAGGCCGTACTTATGTACAACATAAGCATTGAAAACTCAAGAAAGGGTCACAAACTCAATTGCCACTGTATATATGGGCAGATAATCTTGTAAAATTAAACTATAAGCATTGACGTTCATGTGTGAGGGTATCATAAGACCTCAGGAGCACGCCACTTTGTTTATTTGCATTTAAGGGTGAGGATCCCCCTGATGGCAATTAAGGTCGTCTAAGAGAAAAATGCCTTTCCAATTTTCCTTTCACAATTCATGACTTCAAATTATAGAAAATGTTTGTGTGCTCTTCCTTTTTACTTTGGGAAAGTAAATGACTTTGAAAAGACTCTGATAAGAATGCCAGAGTACCCAAAGTGCCGAATGAGGTTTGAGAACATAAAAAAAAAGAAAAAAAATGGTGAGAGTTTTCAAATGCAAACGATTGCACAGCAGAAGCTTAGGAAAAGCATCCAGAACAATTTTATGAACTCTGGTGAGCACAAAAAGCTTCCATACATTAATTTTTTCCACCTGTGCTGCTCTATTTATAGGTTTAACTGAAAACACTTCATTGCAGACAATAATCAAGACCAACTGCAGTGAGCGGGAGGAGGGCCTCAGGATTTAAAGCATGCATAATGCTATCTGGGATCTCTGCAGTGCATGGAAAATGGCCTTAATTAAACTTAAGGGGAAATTATAGCTTACGGTGAAAAGAAAAAAAAACAAAAAACTAAAATGATAAATATTTAAAGAACAAGGCGTAGCGTTAACGTACCTTACTCATTTTCTGAAGCATCCCGTTAATTATAAAATGTAATATTAATTACACAAGATTTCGCTATCAAGTTGTCTACCTAATGAAGGGCATGTCCTCACTGTGAACAATGCCTTCTCTCCATTGTACATTATCAAATCAACTGAAAAAATTGAAATGTTAAAACTTAAAAAGGAAAAAGGCAATTATTTAATTGAAGAATGAGTAATTGTCGAGATCCATCAGCACAGTGGGGTGGTTTATTAATGGAAATGTACATTAAAGAGCAGTGACGTTTATCTTGCAGCACAGTGCAATGCTGGACAGCACTGTGGCATAGTGATCAGCACTCTCGCTCTGCAGCGCTGGGTCCCTGGTTTGAGGGCACTATCTGCATGAAGTTTGTATGTTCTCCCTGTGTCTGCGTGGGTTTTCTCCAGGCACTCCAGTTTCCTTCCACATCTCAAAAACATACAGATAAGTTAATTGGCTTCCCCTAAATTGGCCCTGGACTGATGGGCATATGAATATGGTAGGGATTAGATTGAGATCTCCTCTGAGGGACAGTTCGTGACAAGACAATATATACTCTGTAGAGCTCTGTGGAAAATATCAGCACTATGTAAATACTAAATAATAATAATAAATGCATAAATAAATAATAATCTTGCTGTGTGTCAAGCATCCAATCAGGTGCTCAGAAATGTAGTGAGGAGTTCACATTTTCTAGCTAAACAACACTGTAAGTAGACCTAAACAGACTGCATTAACTACTAATAAACTTTATTTGCAGTAGAAAATGTTTTATCTGTATATTAACACAAGCAGAAGCTATGCCCTATTTATGTTGAAGCAGAGATCACAATCCACCTAGGTGACATTCTTTACTGGAACGACAATGACAGCTTGTACTAAACAAAGTATCTGAGAAGATGGGAGAAGCAATGACATCTATCTCAGTCACAAAAACACACAGGCATTGTCCCACTGTTCTGACTAACAGGGCCGGTTCTAGATCCATTGGGGCCCGCGGGCAAAAGTAACTTGGGGGCCCTCCTGAGCACCCCGCGACCGCTTCCATCAATACACAGCCATAGGTAGTTTCTCCCTAGTATAGAAAGCCATATCTGCCCCCAGGGTTATGTAGCCCACCACAGTATAGATAGCCAGATGTGCTCCCAAGGATTGAGTATCCCCTCCCCCAAGTATACTGTGTTTCCCCTAAAGTAAGACATCCCTGAGAATAAGCCCTAGCAGGAATTCCTAGCATGCTTGAAATATAAGACATCCCCCGAATGTAGGCCCTAGCAGCAGCCCACATGACACCAGCAGGTCATGCTCAATACAAAGCTTGGATACAGGAGAGCAGCAGTTTAACCCATTCAGGTTCCGTCGTTTTCACGTGAGAAATGTTCACCTCCAATTCATTAGCCTATAACTTTATCACTACTTATCACAATGCACTGATCTATATCTTGTTTTTTCCGCCACCAATTAGGCTTTCTTTGGGGGGTACATTTTGCTAAGAGCCACTTTACTGTAAATGCATTTTAACAGGAAGAATAAGAAAAAAAATGGAAAAATTCATTATTTCTCAGTTTTCAGCCATTATAGTTTTAAAATAATACATGCCTCCATAATTAAAACTCGCGTATTGTATTTGTCCATATGTCCCGGTTATTACACCGTTAAAATTATGTCCCTATCACAATGTATGGCGACAATATTTTATTTGGAAATAAAGGTGCATTTTTTCCATTTTGCATCTATCACTATTTACAAGTTTAAAATAAAAAAAATATAGAAATATTTCATCTTTACATTGATATTTAAAAAAAGTTTAGACCCTTAGGTAAATATTTACATGTTTTTTTTTTTTATTGTAATGTTTTTTTTTTTATACTAAACATTTTATTTGGGTACTTTTGGGAGGGTGGGAGGTAAACAATAGATTTATAATGTAAATGTGTGTTAATTCTTTTTTTTTTTTTTTTTTTTTCAGGTGTAGTATTACTTTTTGGCCACAAGCCATGAGTTTGTTTACATGACGTCACTCTAAGCGTAGCACGCGCTTAGAGTGACGCATCGGGAAGGAGACGGCCAGAAAAAGCTCAGCTTCCGAGAGAAGCTGTCGCTTTTTCAGCGGGGGAGAGGAATCAATGATCGGGCTCCGTAGCCCGATACATTGATTCCTTGGCTACCGAATCCGCGGCCGGGAGTGCGCGTGCACAGAATAGAAGTATGTAAAGTCACAAATACTCACAGCAATGGCACAGGAGAGTGAAAAATGGAGGGGACCCCAAAGCGCACGGAAAACCTTAGTGCACCTTAGTGCACTTCTGAGGCTCATCAGAAGCGGGCGTTTCCCGCGAGGTGCACTAAGGTTTTCCGTGCGCTTTGGGGTCCCCTCCATTTTTCACTCTCCTGTGCCATTGCTGTGAGTATTTGTGACTTTACATACTTCTATTCTTGTTCACTACTTCAGGCATATATTTATGGTTTTCACCACCTCCACTTGTTCGTTATTGCTCCATTGTATTTTTGTATTGGATTGATTTTCATTATGATACGCTTATTCATCCTATTGCTGTGTTGCACAATTTATCATTGATACCTGGCATGTGTCACTTTATTTGTAATATCTATTATTGTCACCACCTCGTAGCTTTTTTGTACTAGGGCTAGTTTTTTACCCATACATGTTTTTGGATTTTTTTCTATATTTTTTGGCACTAGTGAGAGTTTATTGTATTACCATTATTATATTTCTCATCACCATGCACTGTAATATTATCTCTTTGTACCACTGATCAGTGCTAGTGTAACCATTTTTTCATCATATAATATTGGTAGGGACCCCAGACCACGGGTTTTGTTTTTATTTCATGTTTTTATTCATGATGATTAATAAAGATGACTCATTCATATATTCTTGCATTTTTGGTTCAGTGTGGTGCTTTATGGGCTAGTCTTTTTTCTAGTTGTTGATGCCAATTCTATAGCTCACAGCACACCTAGACCTCATTATCACTTAGTTATTATCATTTATTTGATAGTGGTGCTTGTTCCCCTTTCCTTGTATACTGTAGTTGCCATTGGCAGGTTTTGGTGCGCCGTATCAATTGTTATGTATAGAGTGCTTGGGGGTCCAAATGTAAAAAACTTGCATTGGGGCCCACAGCTCCTTAGCTACGCCACTGCTCAGAACAATACAATGGTCAATGTGAATGTTCCGAAACTAAAATCCACATGAATTATATGCAACCACCAGCAGGATCAGACACTGGTCAAATTCACTAGTACAAAACACCACACACTACCAGTATACTGTATGTCGTTCCACTGCCAGCAATTTATTTGGTTACAAAAAATCAGATATAGGTTGCATAAACATAGTACAATGGCAATAAAATTCCATTCACCAATAGCTGCATATATTCATCTCAGTGCAACTAGAACAAATCTGTTCAAATAAGGAACAATTGTTCCCAAATGGTATAAATCACCCAGCTGTTACAGGAGACGATGCAATTCCCACAAAAAGGTCACACCATGGCATCCACCAAACGGGGGTAGTAGGAAAGGACCACTATCAATTTAGCGTCCGCTATTCCCCACCTGTGCAGTCATCCCTGCACACCTGTAAGAGAAAATGGAGGCCAACCCTATAGCCACAACTGTAGCCTAAACCCTAGCCTGGTCCTCCACCGCACAGTGGGGTCACGGTAGTAACCAAATAAACCAGCTGACTAATTAGTCAGCGCCACTCCCCTCCCTATGCCCCCCCCCCCCGCAGATCAGCACACACACACCGACCGACACCCCTGGGGTCGTCACCCCAATTCAGCCTCAAAGGACAAAGGACAATGTAATAGTGATGGTCCATGAAAAAAACAAGAGAAGGGGGAAGTCTAGTGAATTTTTCCTCGAAATAAAGGTGACAACACTGCATTACTAGTTCCTTAATCCTCCAATAGTAATATAGAGAAGTCACAAGGAAAAAAGGCAGTTCCAGATTAATGCTGTCCCAGCAATTGCGATTCAGTTATTTATAAATGCAGTCTGTAAGGGAGGGGAGTGGCGCTGACTAATTAGTCAGCTGGTTTATTTGGTTACTACCGTGACCCCACCGTGCGGTGGAGGACCAGGCTAGGGTTTAAGGCTACAGTTGTGGCTATAGGGTTGGCCTCCATTTTCTCTTACAGGTGTGCAGGGATGACTGCACAGGTGGGGAATAGCGGACGCTAAATTGATAGTGGTCCTTTCCTACTACCCCCGTTTGGTGGATGCCATGGTGTGACCTTTTTGTGGGAATTGCATCGTCTCCTGTAACAGCTGGGTGATTTATACCATTTGGGAACAATTGTTCCTTATTTGAACAGATTTGTTCCAGTTGCACTGAGATGATTATATGCAGCTATTGGTGAATGGAATTTTATTGCCATTGTACTATGTTTATGCAACCTATATCTGATTTTTTTAACCAAATAAATTGCTGGCAGTGGAACGACATATACTGGTAGTGTGTGGTGTTTTGTATAATGTGAATGTTAACTGCTCAGGTGTTTTAGTCTATTAAACTGGATACCCCAAAACACTACAACACTCTGGAAGGACATTACAAATTAATAAATTAAATAAATAAGATGATTAAAACCAACACTACTCTTCCACTAGTTTCAGTTAATGTCCACTTGTCATGATTGAAGAACTGCAATCACCCTGGCTGTTCCAGTGAATGATGGCTGCTTATGTCATTGTAGAAAATTAAATTGTCAGTGAAGGCTGGGAGAATTGCTCTGGGTGGAGACACTCCCAGGCCCCAGAGGCTGGGTGGGGCAGAATAATCTTCACGTTCTATAGTATTCAAAGGCATCTCTACATGTCCTACTTTTGCATAAGCAAGTATGCATTAACTTGACCACAATTGTAGAACAAGGTCACCTGACGTCTTCCTGCTCCCAGGGAGAGTGCATTGCTACTATACAGCTAAAGCTAGTTAGACATGCTGGATTACACTATTAGACTTTTTTGGCCTAAATCTAGCTTGTGTAGAGGAGACCCTGATATCGCCTAAAGATCCAGCATGCTAGACCCCTTAGCAAGAAGACGCAACCCATAGCACAAAAACATTGTTCCTCTCCTCACTCCGCCATGGCAACAGACACATTGCTAGCCACCAGGCTAGAGATGCATCTTTACAACACTTGGCACTGAATCAATTGTCCCCCAAGAACAAAGCTTGATCCTTGCGGGTGACAGTACTCGTGTGTACAAGGCTTAGAGGATTCCTGAGGTGAGAGGGATATGTAGGTTGACATATTTATTTCCTTTTAATACAATGCCAATTGCCTGGCTGTCCTGCTGATGGTGGCTGTTTCTGGTGTGCGATTCAAACACTACTGCAGCCAAAGATATCAGCAGGGCTGCTAGGCAACTGGTATTGTTTAAAGGGAAATAGATATGCCAGCCTTCATACCCCTCTCACCTCAGGTTCCTTTTAACATGCACTGCTGCTGCAATCCATTTGATTTCGATTTTCATCCGAATTCTTTACTTGCACATTTAGCAGAAAGGTATGAAGGTACATTTTCCATTATTCCACCTTTTAAAGTGGACCTGAACTCTTGCACAGAATAGAAGGAAAACAGATAAATACACCCTGTATGTATCTAGAGAGTGTAGCCGGTCTAATTTCGCCTTCATCTGTGACTAATCACAAGTTGTAGTTTGATCTGTCAGCTGACTGCCATGGCAGAGCAGCTAATTTGTAAACACAGGATGTTAACCCTATGGCTGCTTCCATGAAAGCAGGAAGTAGACAGACTGCAGATTTATTGCAGGAGTTGTATCAGCTATAACAAAGAAATGTTGTTCTTTAAAGTTTATTATGCTAATGCTTATTTTTTTTTTACAGCAGAGAGGAAGTTCTGAGCTCAGGTCCACTTTAAAAAGGATTAGGCCTTTTATTTTCTGGTTGTAGGGTTGAAATGACACTGGCGATGGCCATGCAGAGAATGAAAAAGAGAAGCAGCAGGGTGTGTATAAGTAATGTATAATATACTGATAGTACAGATGGATATATAGACTGACCACTATTTTTGGGACTATAAAACTCACGTTTTCTCCCTCAAAAGTGTGTGTGTGTGTGCGTGCGTGTGTGCGTGCGTGTGTGTGTGTGTGTGCGTGCGGGAAGTTCCTGACTTGTGAACGCCTGCCAATATGAAACTCCAACCTGCCATAATTTGGGAGACTCCCTGTACTGTGCCCATGTAGAGGAGGACACTGGGACAAACGGAGGACACAAGGGGGCACAGAGGACGACAAAAGGGGCTTAGAGTAGGACACAAGGGGGACAGAGGAGGATACAGGGAGACAAAAGGTACAAGGAGGCATGCGGTACAAAGCAGGCATAATCCACAAGATGCCCCTTCACCATGGATGCACCAGGTTTAGTATAATATATATATATATATATATATATATATATATATATATATATATATATATATATATATATTTATTTCCCCTGGTTTATGTCCTCTAAACCTAGGTGCACTTATGGTGAGGAGCGTCTTATAGTCCGAAAAATATGGTATTTGCATTTTTCCATTTGAAATAATATACTCAACTTGATTGATTACATTGGAGGCCATTCGGAGGCGGCCTGGTGATGCGCTGATCCACCTTTTGCACAATTTTCAATTTTACTTGATTGGCCGCACCCAGGCTATGCATATACTGTACATAGGTTAGGATTTAGTTAGTGTTAGGTCTCCTCCCATGGGGGGGGATGACTTCTCCGCAGTGGGAGGGACGAGTACTTAACAAGTTGCATGCAAGCTGTTACAGGAAACTAACATCCTCCAAGTGGTAGACAGGTCATGTGTATGCTAGGTGTGTATTTTATCCCACAAGTGGGGCTTGCACTCTCTTGCAGGTAGGCACTTATCTGTTTTTAAGTAGCGCTGTTCATTTCCTTGCCATGTACGTGATTGATTACATGTTAAATGCTCCCCATCTTAGTTTGTCAGCACTAGAATAAAACATTTCTGCACTTTTATAGTGTGGCTGAAAGACACCTTTTTACTTTCCAGCAGTCAAGGAAATTGAACAACTTTCACCTGACAGGGTTTTATGACTTCAGTCACAGAAATAAATCAAACAGGTCAATAGTAGGATCAAATCTGCAAAGCACTAAGCTTAGCAGGAATAAAAACGTCTGAGGACTAGAACGTCTTCATGTCTGAATGCAGAAGATGTGTAAAAGGTCTATCTTTGCTACCAACCTTCATGAGCCTGCACAGATTACACAGAATACCTTCAAAAGGGATGTAGACAGCAATAAAAAATCAGACATATGGTTTAAACAGTTTTGCTAGGAGCAGACGTTACACTTCTGGGGCACTGCTAAGGAAGTAGTTTTATAAACAAGGTATAAGTGACATTGCAGAATAAAACGCTCCCAGCCATGGGAGCGAGACATGGGAGTGTGCCTGGCTGGGTATGCGCGATGAAGTGTGACTCCACCAGGCTAACAGGCCACCCAGCGGGGGACAGGAGCCACCCAAGGAGACTGCAAGAGACACAGCGGCCTTAAGGGGGCTTATGGAAGCCCCAGGTAAGTATGTAACCTGAGAGTTATTTCATCTCAGTTTCCCTTTAATGTAAACATTTATAGATTTCAAGCATGTATATAATAATCCCGTATTTACCAAATTGTTAAAAAATATTGTATCATAGTTTGGGTTACATAACAGTATATTTATGCAAATAAATCATCTGCATAAAGGTTATTGAATTTCCAAAAGTTTGTCCACGGTGTTACATTTTAGTTGTACTTTAACCTCCCCGGCGTTCTATTGAGATCGCCAGGGAGGCTGCGGGAGGGGTTTTTTTTAATAAAAAAAAAACTATTTCATGCAGCCAACTGAAAGTTGGCTGCATGAAAGCCCACTAGAGGGCGCTCCGGAGGCGTTCTTCCGATCGCCTCCGGCTCCCAGAATAAACAAGGAAGGCCGCAATGAGCGGCCTTCCTTGTTTTGCTTAGATCGTCGCCATAGCGACGAGCGGAGTGACGTCATGGACGTCAGCCGACGTCCTGACGTCAGCCGCCTCCGATCCAGCCCTTAGCGCTGGCCGGAACTTTTTGTTCCGGCTGCGCAGGGCTCAGGCGGCTGGGGGGACCCTCTTTCGCCGCTGCTCGCGGCGAATCGCCGCAGAGCGGCGGCGATCAGGCAGCACACGCGGCTGGCAAAGTGCCGGCTGCGTGTGCTGCACTTTATTTGAAGAAAATCGGCCCAGCAGGGCCTGAGCGGCAGCCTCCGGCGGTGATGGACGAGCTGAGCTCGTCCATACCGCTCAGGAGGTTAAGTTACTGTAGATACTGTGCAGTAAAGACCAGTTCCCAACAGCAATGATCCAGTATTAGGTTTCCCACATAAACTGAGCTGTCATTGCTATTGGCATTAGCAATTGCTGCAGTATCAATGCCATTACTAATATACGAAGGTCGTCCAGAAAGTAACAGTCATTTGTTTTCCTCCGCCATGCAAGATATTCTTTTTGTGTAAATTAGCTTTCATCTGGCAGGTTAGTCTCTTCTCTCCCTGCACCGCTTGTCACATGACTGCAGAACACCAGTAACTGCTTGTTCAGCAGCATTAACATGAAACCCTCTCATCCCAATCTCTCCAACTCGTGGTGGTGTGTTGGAGTGGGGTGCCACAACAACAACAAAAATGAAAACCTTGTGAAAAAAGATATGATAAATTCTTAAACGACAACTGAAACAAGAGAGATATGGAGTCTGACATATTTATTTCCATTTAAGCAATACCAGTTGCCTGGCTAACCTGCCAATCCTCTGCCACTAATATCAGTGTTCTCCCCAGAAATTTTTTCCAACCGGGTGGCATGAAAAAGTAGACGGGTGGGGCGAGATGAGGGAATGCAGGGCCGGTGCTTACAGCAGAGGAGGAGGTGAGCTGATAACAGCCGGTGCTACCCAAAACTAGCCGGGTGGAGCACCTGGCTAAAAGAGCCTGGGAGAACACAAGATTAGCTGCATGCTTGTTTCTGGTGTGATTCAGGCACTACTGCAGCCAAACAGATCAGCAGAGCTGCCAGGCAACTAGTATTGTTTGAAAAAAGAACTAAATATAACAGGCTCCATATTCTTCTCACTTCAGTTGTCCTTTCAATAAAGGACATGATTATTTGGAGAAATAATCAGAACATACAGTGGTCCTTATTAAATGCATTATTTGTTTTCAGCACTTCGCAATAAAAAAAATAAAAAAATGTACCAATAAGTAGGTGACAAAACTACCAATAAAATTATTTTGATCTCACCTTATATCAAACTTCCCCCCAATCAATCCACACTATTGCAGCCTGGAAATTATTTTCTTGAAGAGGTTCTGTGGGGGGTTGCTAAGGGTAAAAACAGACACTTACCTGGGGCAGAGGGGAACGGCAGATCGGAGGAGGACGGCGTGGGACATTACTGCTACAGGAGGCTGATAGAAGCCCCAGGTAAGTGTCTGTTTTTACCCTCAGCACACCCCCACAGAACACCTTTAAACAAAAACCTGTATACAATTTTTTTTTCGATACTTAGTTTTGTAGAGGGACGCTTCTGGACCCTCCAGGGGTTTCCCCATCCCTCTCACCGCTCCAGCGCCGGGTCTCCTGATGTACGTGGCCATGCTCTCGTTCTAACGAATGCGCCTGCACTGCACAGGATGGCTTATGCCTAAGCAGTAGCATGGAGCCTCCACTCTGGCTCAACGAAAAAAGCAGAGCCAGTTTGCCTCCCTGCTGGTGGATTGGTGTGTGCCATCAGCGCCCAGCTGAGCTCCTTCGACAAGGCCTTGTTAATGGGCTTGCAAGGGTTTCAACGCTACAGCAGAGACATGGCACAGTACAGTTGCACTTGTTCACAAAGGGAAGCATGGCCATCAGCTGTAAGAGGGTCCAGACCAGCAGTGGTAGTGTTCAGGAGGACACAGGAAGCCTCTCGAGTATCCAGAGACTTCCCTCTACCTAGATAAGTATCTAACTTTTTATTTGGGAGACTACAGGTACATCATAACCTTCGTACACACGCTAGACGGAAATCAGGCTGAGACATGTCAGAATGGCTGAGAATGTCTACCTCCTCCAAGTTCCATTTAGCATGCCCTTCCCAAGTCACTAATACTAGGTACATACTATGAGATTTTATGGCAGATTTACTGTCAGATCGATTACATCCAACATGTCTGAACGTTTTCCGATAGGAGTGAACGGAAAACAGTCAGAAATCGATCGGAAATCAGATCGGACATGTTGGAAATAATCAATCTGACAGTAAATCTGTCAGAAAATCTCATAGTGTGTACCCAGCATTACAGATCTGCCTTGTGACAGCAATAGCCAAGTGCACTGTTCTCCTCCTTACCCCTTGCACTGAAAGCCGTCCATCCTGCTCTCATCTCCATAGAGACAGTACACACCACTCAGGTATACCCACACAAAGGGCTCTATTCACAATGGGCAGTTCGGTAAAATCATTTTGGACGGTAAAATACCTCTAGTGAATTTGGAAAAAAAAGTGTAAAATGCCACATAAGTTTTCCCACATTAGGCAGAAGTTCGGTAATTTACCGAACAAACATGCCTCAATTCACTAAGCCCTGCTCCGTAAGGGTCACTTACCAGCATGTAGCAGGGCAGCGGGCAGGCAGAAAGCTGCGTGTATTACTGGGAGGTTTTCTGTCCTGCGCATTCCAGCTATCCCTTTAGATGTGTTGCAGCCACCATAAGGAGCTCTTCTGTATGCTAGACTACAGATTTACACATCTAAAGGGATGCAGGAAAGCCCTCAGAATTGTCAGCTTCCTCTGCTTTGATACACTGAAAGACCCACCGAATACCCCATCGCATCAAATCAGAGTGAGAAGCAGAGCTGTGGGGCTCTCCCTATTGGCTGCCTGGCTCTCCCCAAAGGCTGTCTGTCGAATCTACTGCACAGAGACAGCATGGGGCGGGCCAGTTATCGGCTGCTGTGAGCTGGAGAAAAATACCAAACATGGTAAGTGAAATGCAGAAATGTTTGTGAATTGACATATCTTGGCTTCTCCAGAGGTAATTACTGCACATGTCGGTAATTTACCTCACTAATCGGGAACCCTGATTTTCTGTGCAGTGATAGGTTTAGTGAATTGTAACTTGGGAAGGTGATCAGTAAAATCAGCTGTTTTGAGCCCAATGCGGTAATGCTTTGTGAATAGAGCCCGATGTGTCTGTGCAGCAATTGTTCTCCATAGTATCTCCTGCAAGTTTGAGATGATCCTGATGAGCAACAATTGTTGAAGGCGTGTACACACCTTCTGACCACATTCTGCTGTACTGGAGATGGCATGAAAAATTATAGAGCGCTTCAACACTGATAACAACATCATTTTGAAGTCTATTTAACGACTATTTACTGAACACAACAGGACAAAGAGTGCTTTCTGTTGGTAACTGCCTGTTGCTTGGCTGCTGAGCCCATCTTCCTTTTATAAATACCGGCTGTTTCAACAGGCAGCCATGGCTAATGGTTTCTAAAGTTACATCATGTGGTTTGCTTTCCTTCACACATTTATTTTTACTATTTCATTATATGGCACGGTGAGAACGGTTGACAGCAGTGTGCATGAAATTCCTTTGCATCCGCGCAAACATGCTGAGCCGGCGTAACAGACAGCCACAAACAAAAAAAAGTGCCTCTTAAATAAACGTGCAGCAATTTATTTTCTTCCTGCTGTTTGGATGACTCTTCCGTTAATAAACAGCGCATTACCTGTCATAGCTCTCATTGCAAAATATGCCAAGAATATCACTAAAAATAGACACTGATGTTTATTTAGCAATGAATTATATTGGGAAGCAAATTAAGCTGGGCTGGAAAGCAGCGCTGATTACCCAATACACTTATGAATATGTAGTCATTTCTGTGCACACCGCTCCCATCTCAGAGAAATGGGGGGGGGGTGCTAAAACTAACGCTGACTGGAAAAAGAGCAGCTTGATGACAGGCTACAATATCACTTTGCTGCATCGTCACTACGCATATTCCAACATCCTCATTCACGACCAAATGTGTTCTTCTGAATCAGTGAAAGTACTAAAATAAAAATACTCTTACTCAGCTGTGATTATGCTAAACATCGTCTCCTCAGACACATCACAGTCCAGCCTGGTGAGGCTCTACTTACAGGGTACCCACCCCACCTAATCCCACTACAGATTATCAGGTGGCATATCGTCAGCACTGCCTAATCACATAATTACTCTACTGTAAGGTACAATGTTGCCGATAATCGCCCATGATTGCATCTAACAGGAGCCAGAATTTGTGGCGGCGGAACTGGAACTTAGCAAGGGCTCATCAGATTCCGGAAGTGCTGATTAATTACTGACCGCTCATAAATTAACTGCATGTTAACTGACCTACAGCTCCCAAATTTAAGGAACCATTTCAAAGTTTTGATTTAGCACCAGTATACTGCAGGATTGAGTTTAGGGGCCCTTTAGGGGCCAAAAGATTACGGTACTCACTCTTTTAAGTTAGCTAGTTGGTATCATCTGGATTCAAAATTTCTTGTTTTTTCTCTAATGTTCCTGTTGCTTAGAGTAGGCAGTACAAATCTGACAGGATTTGGGCTAGTCCATCTCCTTATGGTGTATTCACAGTATCACCTTCATTCTAACAGAAACGCACTATGGAAAGCATCTATATAAAGATGGTGGCCAGCCTCCGAACTCTTTTGCACACAATTTTTGGCAGATGGACTGAGCAACTGCCCTTCAGCAAGTGCTTTTGAGAAGAAAGACAATCCTGAAAATCCCTCATGAGGAGATGGAATAGTCCAAAACTTGTCATTTTACTGCCTACTGTAAGCTATATGTACATAGGAGAAACTAATTTATAAAGTATTTTACTCTAATACATGTGTATACACATTCATTTAAAAAAAAAAAAATCGATAGTGGTCCTTAAAATAAAAAATAGACTCTGGGTGCAATATTGATGGCGCAGAGAATTAATCACCTTTGCAGTGATCGAGCTCCAGGTTTGTAACTCTCCCAGGACAATACATGGAGCCTGTGTATAATCTCCCCTGGGCTTCTAGCAGTTGCCCCAGTTTCCTCAGGCATCCAAAAACTATACTGCTAGGATAATTGGCTCCCACTCTGGGAAAAAAAGGTGTGTAAGCACTATCAAAAATAAATAATGAATTAGATATCAGCCGTAGGAACTAGCGCAAGCTGAAAATAAAGAAACTGCTGTAGCTGGACTAAAAAGGAGACATTTTCCTTTTTCAGTATAATAAGGGCAGGATTTAGAAAGCTGAAATAATGTCCTGTCCTCAGCCTGCAGTCGTCTAGAAATGCTATATACAAGTATTCAGCATTAGAAGGAAGCCAGCACAGACCTAAGGACCAGCTGTCTGTTTGCAGGGATAGCATGGCTGTTTCTGACATTCCACATACTTGCTGTTCCACTAACAAATGTCAGGATTTCTTCTGCATCGGAAGAATCATTCTCTAGTGCTGATCACAGGTTTAATTCTATTCTTACCATGTGACATCCACTAGCAGACAAACACAAATTGCAGCAGCACAGATTCTTGCTTGAAGCAAAGTGACATTCACAGAAAAAAATGCAGCTAAGGAAAAAATATGTATACATGCCTCTGTGATGCATTAGGGCACCGAGAGCCTTACAGCAAGTTCCATACCAATTTTACCAGCCTTTCTTCTTCCAGCACTAGAATAATATGCACAACATGGACACAATGGAGGGCATTAATAACACGGAGTAACATCTGTGCGCTGTGTATGGTCTATTTTTTATGACTACGGGTAGATTTCCCATAAGGCACATCTAGTAACTATGCAAAAGCGAAAACAATGACTTTAATAAGCTGGGTGAAGGGGAATAGAAAACCCATTTTAAAGGACAACTGAAGCGAGAGGGATATGGAGGCTGCCATATGTATTTCCTTTTAAGCAATATCAGTTGCCTGGCTGTCCTGCTGATCCTCTGTCTCTAATACTTGTAGCCATAGACCCTGAACAAGCATGCAGCAGATCTGGTGTTTCTGACATTATTGTCAGATCTGACAAGATTAGCTGCATGCTTTTTTTCTAGTATTATTCTTCAGATACTACTGTAGCCAAATAGATCAGCAGGGCTGCCAGGCCACCAGTAAAGGAAATAAATATGGCAGCCTACATATTCTTCTCACTAAAGTTGTCCTTTAAGGATTTTTTTAAGATTACACTTAGAAATGGTCAATGAGATGTTAACTTATCAAGCATCTGCGAATTGTATGCGTCTTCGAATTAAAGGAAACTCGAGGTGAAAGTAAACTGATGAGATAAACAACTGTATCTATCCTCCAACGCCTGAAGTTTTATTGCTAAAAATAAATACAAAAAAAATGTAAGTTTAATGCTGTATTGTGTCATATGCTGACACAGTCTTTCAGTGTCCCAGAAGCTAAACTATATGAACTATTAACCATTTTTATTTATAGCTCTCCTGCACTCGGAAGCTATTCTCGGCAAGGAAATAGTTTTATGGCTGTTCTTTCTTATCAGTGAGGGTTATGCTAGGGTCCAACTAAATCTTGGCTTGAGAGAAACGGTCACTTGCATACCTTAGGCCAGTTTCACACCAGAAACCAGCGTTAGCAGTACGCATGCGATCGAATGATTGCATCTAAGCGTTAAAAACAGTCTTTGGAGATTACTGCGGTCAATGTGCGGTGAAATCACTTCTGGCTGTAAGCTAATCTGTAAGTGAGGCTCTCTAGGACTCACTTCTTGTGGTGGAAATACAAAGTGCACTGAACTGTATTCAAAAGACAAGACATGACAAATAACATTTATATCGGCTTTTCTCTTGGTGGACTCAAAGCGTCAGAGCTGCAGCCACTAGGACGCGCTCTATAGGCAGTAGCAGTGTTACGGAGACTTGCCTAAGGTCTCCTACTGAATAGGTGCTGGCTTACTGAAAAAGATGCACGACGCGAACCAGTTTAAAATATCTGCAGCAACATAGACTTACATGATTTCTGGTTGCCGCGGGTGGACGCCGATAACGCGCTGTTGTCATCGTGGACAATCAGGGTCTTCGGGACCATCGCACCGCGGGAGGTATGGCATGCCCCATAGGTTTTCATTGCTTTAGCGTTATCTTGCAGTAAAAAGAAAGAGTAATGCACTGCAATAAAAATCTCAGTGTGAAGGGGGCTTAAATATTAATTCCTCAGAAAGAATAAAAAGGAACACAGCATAGTTATTTGTGTGCTTGGAACTGTACAGTACATACACATCTATCTCATCATGTCACTATATATATATATATATATATATATATATATATATATATATATATATATATATATATATATATATATATATATATATATATATATATACTAAGCTTGCCTGCAATCCAGAAATATTAGTACCTCCAATCACAGTTCTGCTTTTTTAGCAATTGCCTTCCCCTCTTTTTTATGGTGGGGTCCTTTAATTTCAGCTTTTATTATCTCATTTTTTATTACGGATGAGGAATCAAATATGACAGGATCTATACATTTGGTTGGCTCAATAGTAAGCTGCATATAATTTGCAGAAATTTACATGCAAGCTAGAATGATATGCTTATTTTTGACCATCTCTAGAAGCTGCTCAGGTTATCATTTAGTATTTATATAGCGCCAACATTTTCCACAGCTGTACAGGGTATATTGTCTTGTCACTTAACTGTCCCTCAGAGGAGCTCACAATCTAATCCCTACCATAGTCATATGTCCCTGCCATAGTTATAATCTAGGGCCAATATGGGGGAAAGCCAATTAACTTATTTTTATATTTTGGGGATATATAGCAGTGGAGTATTGTACAACGTTAGCCATCAGTAATGCCCAGTGCACACCGAGTGGTTTTTGATGCGATCCGCTGGCCGCATCCGCCTGTCAAACCGCTCGGTTAATGTATCTCAATGAGATGGTGCACACCGGCGGTTTGAGGATTGTAGCAAACCTACAGCCTCCTGCTGCACGTTTGCGGTTTGCAGAAGAGTTTCTGTCTCAAGGTAAAGGATAGGAAAACCGCTCTGAAAAACGCTACTTCAGAGTGGTTTGCCAGGTGTTTTTGTTACAGAAGCTGTTCAGTACAGCTTTTACTGTAACAATTTGTGTAATCTGCTACACAAAAACGCAGCCAACACCGCTAGGCATGTTTAGAAATCCACTCTAAACATGTCTAGAATCGCTCTGAAATCAGCTCCAAAAACCGCTAGCGTTTTGTGGATCTGCTAGCGGTTTTGGTGTGCACTGGGCCTAAGGGCTGAGACACACCAGAAAAGCTCCCCAAACGCTAGAGATTTTAAAAGCTCTTCCCAATGTAATGCTATGGGGGATTTTTACAAAACCTCATCGCTCCAGTGTGCGTAGAAACATAGGATAACATTAGCAGGAGGTTTCAAAAACTCAAAACGCTCAGAAAAACTCCTCTGGTGTGCACCAGGCCTAGAAGAAAGAAGTTTAGATTTAGGATACCATTTATTGGCTAACTTAGAAGTAAAGGAGTAAGCTGGCAAGGCTGCAAACTCTCTCCCACAGGGATCAGGCCTCAAGTGCCGTACAGACACATCACTAGTTCAGAGCTTAGTGACAAGTAGTCTTGCAACGGAGCAGCTGCCCTAAGCTAGCACTTAACCAAGATGATCTGACACTCTGGAACTATTGGCAATGCATCAGAGATGGTGGGGGCTGCCATATACCTGCTAGATTCTCGGCAAAGGCGGACCAAACTGGTCACCTCAGCCAAGAACCATCTAGTGTACAATCCTTTAGGCCTTAAAATTGCTGTTCACCCACTTTCTGTGAACTAAAAGTCCAGCCTCTTCATGTTCACACAGGGTTTCTATTGCAATGCAGGACTGCTAGGAAATGTCAAGCATCTATTCATTCTCCTGCTTCTGTGTGTCACATGATCACATCAGACTGATCCGCCCAGCGGGTATACATACTGTTTATATCCACTTTTCTTACTGACTGTTAGGATATGCCTTAACACATGGGTTTAGGTTTAGTTGGGTTTTTAAGTGAACCTAAAGTAACAAATAAACTGATGAGATAAACAATTGTATTTATCTTCCTATGCCAAAACCTGTTTTTTTTTTTTTTAAGATATCCCATGGTTTTATTTTATATTTAAACATTTACAAAGTAAATTGAATGTTTTATTGTGCCTGCTCAATGGCAGCCGATTAAGTGTCCCAGAGTTCTAAATACATGAACTATTGAACTTTTTCTATCTCTCCCCTCCCTTCAGAAGTTGTGTTCTGTCAGGAAAACTTTTATGGCTATAATTTGCCTATCAGTGAGGTTTACTATATTGCTGACAAGGTACTCACAGGACAGAAGCTGTCACTTGCATGCCTGAAAATTAACTATTTTAGGCAGCAAAGTTAAAAAAAAAAACCAGCCTAGTTAGTAATATGTTTTGTACTGAACATACACGTTTATCTCATGTCACATGTTGCCTCGGGTACACTTGAAAGCGATTTTGTCAGGAAATTGTGAAAACATCCATTTTTACCACCTCCTATCCAGAGCTCACCAGTGCTCAGCAATTGTGCCATTTAAAATGGAAGCTCTGTTTCTGTAGTGAACCAAGTAATGTACACAAGAAGGCAGTGTATCTTGTACGGAATGTAAATTGACCCAATACTAATTATTCTCCGAAATCCCAATTAAGTTGTAAAAACACCTTCGCGCCATTACCCCAACACGTTCATACAGATCACATAGCAAAGACGTCTCTGCCAGTGTGCAAACTAAGCAAGCTTGATGGGAGATTCGAGAAGAAAATTCTGCTTCAACACTCATATCATCACTTACTGAGGTTGAAGGACTGATTGCTTAAGCGACGTGCTGTACATACAAGGCGTGCCGCTTTCCAGCCCATTCAAATCACTGATCCCGTCTCAGCCGCAATCAATTCTGGTGACCCCAGAAGGGGCAGCCGGCTTTGATTGGTTAAAGTGAAATGAGAATGACCATATCACTCATGTAGCTGTCTGCACAGCTGCAGCACAGATTAAAATGAAGACAGATTTCCTCACACAGGGGACAGCTACAAGAGAAACAAACTGGTGCCATTACTGTAGCACAGGAGCCTGTTGTGTGAACTGAGCTCTTGTCTACAAGACTGTTGTGTGCTGTATAGAGCTATCATACACAGCCAGGCCCCAGCCTTATCACATATGAAACTATAACTCACACAAGTTTGGTTTCACGCCAGTCACTTCACATAATTGAGCCTCAAATAGGTGCGATTAATAGATTAGTAAGCAGGCTCCAGTATGACATGCAAGCAGCTTATTCCAGCGGAGGCACACTCATAAATCTCACTCAGATGCTGCAGTGTATGGCGGGATGAAGGGCAAATGAGGTTAAAAGGCGGATTGTCAATCTTCATGAAGCTCCATTACTGGTTGCTGTGCAAACGCTTCCCCAGGATAGGAAAAAAAACTGAATGTAAACACTGTAAAACAACTGCTTATCTTGGAGGGCTCTGTGGATGTATTCCTTAAACCATTAGCCATTTAAAGTCACACATTCTTCCAAAACTGTTTGCATGTAAACAAATATGTAATACTGTGAGTGATGGAATTGTGTAATGCTGACCTGCAGCTGCTAATAAACAGGAAGGACAAGACAAATAATATTTATGCTGTGCTTTTCTCCTGGCAAACTCAATGCTCCAGATCTGCAGCCACTAGGCACGCTCAGTAGACAGTAGCAGTGTTAGGCCTCTTTTACTCCGCAAATCGCAATTCTAATGTTCACACGGCACAAGAAGAAAAACGCGTAAAAAATGCAGCATACAGGATTATTTTTAATCGCATAAACAAGTTGGTTGGTTTAAGTTGTAAAATCGCATCAAAATCGAATGTAGTGTAAAAAAAGCGCTCAGGGAGTCTAGTTCAAGGACTCTTTTCTGAATAGGTGCTGGCTTACTGAACAGGCAAACCAAGGATAAAAAGAGTAGCACTCGTTCAACTGGGACAGGGGTACCCAAGCCTCAATGGATCCTCGCACCCTTGGATCCCAACTAGATACAAAGAAGGAGATGAAGGCTGGCACATCCAAAAGTAAACAAGCTCTTTTATTGAAGTCCCATGTTAAAATCAGTGACCATACAGCTGTATGGCCACTGATTTTAATATGGGACTTCAATAAAAGAGCTTGTTTACTTTTGGATGTGCCAGCCTTCATCTCCTTATTTGGCTTACTGAACAGGGAGAGCTGAGATTCAAACCCTGGTCTACTGTGTCAGAGGCTTTAACCATTACACTGTTCAGCCTTTCTGTCAAGTGTTTAAACTCACAGGCTGGTTTGTATGTGCCAATAAAAGAGGAACTTTATCCCAGGATTTGACTTCATCCCAATCAGTAGACGATACCCCCCTTTCCACAAGAAATCTATACCCTTTCGCAAATAGAGCATCAGGGGGTCTATATGGCTGATATTGTGGTGAAACCCCTCCCAAAGTGTGATGTCATGATCATGGTCCTGACAGTTTGCTGTCTGTGAACCACATTGCATTGTGGGAAATAAAAGCTTTATCCAACTGCCAAGCAAGCAGTGTCTCCCTCTGTGCATAGAGCTCTCAGTAATGAACATTCTGCACAGATCACCTGGCAGAACTAAAGAGGTCACCACCAATGATAACTGCCAGAATGTAAGTCTGGGTGAGGAAAGATTTTACAATGGGCAAAAACGGACTAAATAATTTATAAATTAATATTGTAAACAATAAGCAATTTTATTCATTATATGTCATTTTCACTACAGTTCCTCTTTAAGGCAGGGTGAAGGTGCTAGTATCTAGCAACTCTGCTGGGACCACCAATTTAACTTATTTCAGTTTTCAGTGTCAACATGGTGCCAGCCAGAAGTGACAAACCTATCAGGCGAGACAAACAAACACCGCTTCTGAGATGCTGGCAGTAAGACTTTGGACATTTTAATTACTGATTGTTATATCACAAAAGAGATGCGGATTCCGGAACTCAGAAACAGGATTCTTTTATTCAAGCACGGTACAAAAACAGGTTACAAAAGGTAAGAAGTCTGTGTCAACAGTTGTTTCGTGTGATCCCACGCCTCGTCAGGACACCCAGACCTGCCCAATCCTTATCCCCACCCATCTATATACCTAGACTTAGGGGCGGGCCTACAGCCCTCAGGTAATGGTGACGCCATTATCCCATGCAGGGAAGGGCAGTACACACATACAATTCTATTCAGATAAAACCATACTATCTACATCAAACAAAATTAATTACTGATTGTGTTATTTGTTTTAAAATGGTTAATAACAATATTTCATTATTTCCTTGTTAAAAACAAGGAAAGGGAATTAAAAAATTAATAAAAACCGGTATATGCAGCTAACTGTGTAATGTCTCAGGCATCAATGGATTGTTGACAGGCTGCAGCTGATAATTATATAGCGTACATATATACATCAGCGAGGAGAAACTATGGAAACAAGCAGAGCCTTGCCCTTTGTGACAGAACTTTAGAGGAAACGTACTGCTATAGCCTTTTATTAGTGAAATGGGCAGAGATGCCCTGAGTGCATTCCACTCCACATCATTAATCTTTATCTTTCCAGGCAGTTGTACACTACAGCAGATGAAGCAGATAAAAACATGCCGTGCATTCATCTGCCTATTATTAAACCTTCACTGTTGGCCACTCCAAAAGCAAGATCACTTGCCTCTCCCTTTGTACAGCACACTTGCCAACTTTCACATTTATTATAGTTATACTTCAATTAGTGCTTCCCTTTGACTGTCTGCACTGTGGAGAACTCCTTGAGGCACGTAGCACATTATGATATATACAATGTTTCAATTACAAGCAGCGTACGCCTATAATTTTCAGCTATTATCTATTTATTACCCAGCCAGGAGGAAAATCAGGTGTGCACAGCCAATTTGAAACTTTCTTCTAATAAAAGTAACTGGCTTGACAATATAAGGGTTGTAATGCATTGACTTGTAATACAAGTTACAGCACATTTCAGAGCTTGATGCAAAAGACATCCTTAGCGATTGTGCAATTTACAGCCTTGCTTTGATTCCAGTGTAAATACAGGGAAGCAGTTTCTGCAGAATATACTGGATCACAGTTACAGACTACCCAGCAAACTCATTGTGAACCAGAACTATTAGGAGTGTGTAAGAGGATACAAAGGACCAAAAAGCCCTCTTACTTAAAATGTTAAAGAGAGACTCTAACGTCACCCCCCCTCCCCCCTGTAGCTTCAGAGAATCCAGCACTGGCTCCCCCAACAAGCTTACCAAGCCTTGATTTATTTACCTCTCCAGGATCCTGAGCAGGCACAGTAGTGTCACTTTGTTCAAGCTAGGTGGAAATAGCCGAGCCCAATCATATCCGCTCTACTGCGCAGGCACAAAAGGACTTTCCGCTCTACTGTGCAGGCGCAAGTCCTTTTGTGCCTGCGCAGTAGAGCGGATATGATTGGGCATGGCTATTTCCGCCTTAGCCCGAATGAACAGCAGCTAGTGCGCCTGCGCAGGATCGTGGCAGGTAAATATTTACATCACTGCACTTCGGGGGGACCCTGGCACTTGAACGGAGGGACGGGGGAAGCCTTGTTAGGATCCAGAGGCTTCCCCCTCCTGAGGTAGGTATCCCTCAGAGGGATTTTTTTTTGATTACAGGTTTTCTTAAAAAGGATTTCTTTGAAAGTTTCACTTCCCTGGGGCTTCTGCCAGCCCGCAGCAGCCGCCCTGTGCCCACACCGTCACGTAACGATCCTTTCCGTCCCCACCGTATCTAAGTTTCATTCTTGACGACCTCCAAGTCGATAGCCACTGCACCTGCGCCGCCCTGGCCGCGAGCAGGAGCATCCTGCACAGGCACAGTATGAGCTTTTCTCCCGGCAATGAGATCGCGGAGGAGGATGTGCGCGGCCAGTGCTGCACAGGTGCAGTGGCTGTCGACTTGGTAGTTGGCGAGAATGTTCCGTGATAGTGCAGGCACTGGGTGGCTGCAGGTGGCTGGCAGGAGCCCCAGGTAAGTGAAACTTTCTTTAAAGTTATTTCAGGTTTCCTTTGAGCAAAACAAAAGTTTGCCTTTCTTAAAACAGAAGGTATTTCCAATGATTAGTCACCTTGTTAATTGTACAGAGCCACAATAATCCAACATGCATAGAGACTGTTTCAGATTGGTTGATCATCTTCAGTGCATGGCATAGATTAATGTGGTCTGTGGAGTAGGACTTGAAAAACCCAGAGTTACAGATTGCCCAGCAAGCTCATGGTGAACCAGAACTCAAACCTGGCACCAGTATGCAATAATCCAATGTTCCTTTTAATCCAGCAAGTACAAGCAATACATTAGGAGCATAAAGAGGTCGGCCTAACAGCCGTTTCGCAGGTTCCCCTGCTTCTTCAGAGACACTCTGAAGAAGCAGGGGAACCTGCGAAACGGCTGTTAGGCGGACCTCTTTATGCTCCTAATGTATTGCTGGTACTTGCTGGATTAAAAGGAACATTGGATTATTGCATACTAGTGCCAGGTTTGCTTTTTATTCTACTGGGAGATACTGAAGTGTATGTAACCTAGAGCACAGTGGATTGCAACCAAGGTCCAGCTGCTGTATCCAGTCTGTTGAGTGCCAGTCTCACTGCTTTTTCTTCTTTAATTGCTTGTTGTGAACCAGAACTCACTTTGCTTACCATTTTAAGTAAGAGGGCTTTGTGGTCCTTTGTAGCCACTTACACACTCCTAGGACTTCTGGCTCACCATGAGCTTGCTGGGTAGTTGCATTCCAGAGGTTTTGGAGGTGTGGTTAACTTACAGGGACAACAAAGGATGATTTGCATATTCAGTAGTGATGGATCGTGGGAGACATCATATGCTCACTCCAACCTGAATTATCGCAAATACCTTCAGTTTTAAGGCAAACTTTTGGTTTTGCTGGATCCCAGAAGAGCTTTCAATGTAACATAACTCCAAAACTGCACAAGTACCAATTACCCTCTGAAGCCTGTTTCCTTAGATGCATAGTAGCTTGCTTATAGAGGGGAGGAGAATAAGGAGGCTATGCAGACACGGGAGAGGTACTAAAATTGATCCCTAAAGGCTTGAGAAACTTGCTTCCCTCCAAAGAGTCTCACTGGAAGAGAGCGGCTTGCTGACAAGTAAATTAGCAGATGTGCAAATGAAATTATTTCCAACACACTCACAAGTCAGGCAGGGGAAGATTTACGTAAGACCACTTTTGTTGGGGGAGCATGCATGTGTCTGGAAAAGCACAGACTTGGGCCCATATGCAATTCAGTTTTCCTCCTGAGATTTCTCCTAGGTGATATTTTTACAACTTGTCATAAAATGCCTTTTAAGTCACCAGCAAGCAAAGAAATACTCAAAATAGATTTAATGGTACTTTTTCACCAACTTTATGGTATTTAGTTTGGTGTTTAGTTTATAGAGAATATGAAAATAACTCAGGTGAAAAGTGAATTGCATATGGGCCTTGGAGTCAGTATCCCCTGCTATATTCTAAAATGACCCAGGCTATAGTGGAAAAAGTTTGCCATCTAATAGCAGATCCACTCCTGTTCGCTAAAATTTTCTTTTTTAACTAAAAAAAAAAAAAAAAAAAAAACAGAAAATTTACATATTTCATATGGAATTCCATAAAATTACAGTAACCAGCTTTTTATAACCTCATTGCACAACCGTCTGTTTCTCACCGCTATGTGCAGCATATTAAGTTAAAAATATATGCAATTATATTCCCAACAGCCAATTCCATTTTTGTGTTATATAACAACACCAGTACATAATTGTGGAAGTGACACCGTACATCGTTATTGTTGTGTGTGTTGTTTTCTGCATTTCCTCTCATTTTGCAGTATCTGTTGATTAGTTCCATCTGTCCTAGATTTTTCCATGTACAGCTAGGTTGTATCTTTGTATACCAATTTCATTAAATCTCTATGTTTGATTTATTTTCATATTCTGCCATATTGGGCATCTGCCCTGTCCTCAATATTTTGCTACAAGCCTTCTAGTCTGATAACATATTTCATACATACATATGGCAGTACTGCTGTCTGGATCCATAGGGGAGAATACCCCCAGTACACACATCTTAGCAACACCAGTTATTGGATTTACCATTATGTAACATAAAAATGGTACCACTTTGGCCTTCAATCCCTGTATTTGTGTATTTGTATCTCTTTCGCAATTGGTATTTTATACAGTGATCCGAAATGGTGATTGTTGTCATGAAATAAAACGTCGGATAACCCTCCGCAGTAACGCGATGGTAAGCATGAACCAAGTATGGAAAAGCAAAAACATTAGCATTACGACCAAATGTAGACTGGCTCATGCCATTGTTTCCCCCATAACCAAGTATGGCTGCGAAAGTTGGACCCTAAAAAAAGCAGATAAAAGATCGACTCCTCCGAGTTGTGGTGCTGGCGATGGTTGCTTCGCATTCCATGGACAGCAAGGATGACGAACAAAGTAGTATTGGAACGTATAAGACCAGACATGTCACTGGAAGGTAAGATCACCAGACTCAGACTCACATATTTTGGCCACGTGATGCGATTAAATTCCTTATAGAAAGACCTAATGCTAGGACTGATCAGTGGCAAAAGGCGACAAGGCCGTCAGAGAGCATGTTGGCTTGACACTATCAAAGCTGACACAGGATTAAGCTTAAGGCAACTGGCAGAAATGGTACAAAATTGGACAGCATGGAGAGAGCTAACCCATAGAATCGGTAAGAGTTGGAAACGGGGTAACATCGTGATAACGGTGACTATAAAAAAGTGTACACTCCCCTGTTAAAAATGCCAGGTTTTTCTGATGGGGGGGGGGGGGGGTTCAGAAGGATGTCTGCTAGCACCAACCCCCCGTGTTTATTACCATGTTCCACTGCATCCCACATTGAGATGAGGCGCATGAGATGCTCAGTAGCAGAAAAGCGCTTAGCATCCGAAAAAAACAAGCCACCGGCAGCCGGCCATGTTAATGCAACGTATCGCCTAAGTATGTACATCTTTACAGTAATACTTTCTTGAAGCACCTTTAGGATTTAATTACAACATACAGCAAAGTCTCCAATATCCTGCAAGGGCAGGGATTGCCTAATTCTGGACAAAAATAGCATAGACCTTACCCCCCAAGCCCCCAGTGCAGCAGAAACTACTCATCGATCCTCTTCTACACTTCCCGTAGCTCCCAGAGGCTTTTGAGCATCTTCCGTGTATGACATGCCGGGACCCATACATGGACACAGGGAAGCAGAGAAGTGTAGAAGCGCCTGGAGGATTGGTACGTTGGTTCTGCTGCGCCCAAAACTCTACAAATGGCAAAAGTAATGTCACAGTTTTTCCACCTCAGGAATGCCAGTTAGTTGAGACTTTCGGTTGTCTGAGCTCCGGATAATGGGGACTTTACAGTTGGATTGGCTATATTTATAAACCATTCACCCAAAATTGTGCTAGTTAGCTAGCTAGTTCAGACAGGTTGCTACGGAGCAGAAAAGAGTTTGGCATTTCTTCATGTCGCTGCATGTTGAGCCCCTATGGGGACACCGAGCCATGAATTCAGCAAATGCTGAATGCAACGTCTTAGGGCCAGTTTTCACTAGCCGCTGCACGTCCTACGAGATGTGCGGCGGCACTTCCTGTTGTGCGAGTACGTAGCCGAATCCCAGAAGCCGTGTCATGGGATGCTATGGGATTCGCTGCTACTCGCATGGAGAAATGCTGCAATGTCGTCCAAATCGATATGGCAAGCGATTCGGATCGCTGCTGCATTATCGCTTATGGCAGAGTTTCCCGCAATATTTGCCTGCGGAGAAACTCTGTGGATTAAACCCGATTTCCACACAAATGGAAACAGGCCCTTCGAAAATTCGATTGCCCGCAGGGCAAACATCGGCATTGAGATGAAAACTGCCATTCATCTCAACGTGTGAAACGGTGGATTGCACAGCAACCAGCAATTGTCTGTCTGATCCGGCCCTTAATCATTAGATATAACCTTTTATAGCATTGTAAACATCGATAGCAGTTTTGGAAGACTCCGAAATATTTGCTCCATCCAGGCACTTAAACGCCTTTCACACCATGGCTGTCGCATCATGGCGCAATGGACAATGTAACTGCATTGAAATTGGATGCAATTGCATCTCAATGGTGCTTTCACACTGGCATAATTGTGGTGTGGTGCAACGCATTTCGTTGGGATAATGCAGTGAGGTTTTGTTTTTAAAGGAAAAAAAAAAAGCAACAGTGCGTTACTGGGTGACATGCCCATTACAGGGTGCGGCGAAGCATAAGTCTACAGTGTGTATGCTGCACCGTATGTGTCGCATTGAAAACGTGATGCTACTTTTGATAACCGCTGCAATCCTATTTTTCTGGACATGCAATACAACAGATCTAGTATGAAAGTCTGTTGTGAGAATTCCTTTCTTTAAATAAAGCAGAGGTGTTTCACATTCATGCCTCCATTGATTGCAGCTCCTTACAGTACTCTCTCTATGAACTGATAATCCTTGGGGGCTGCCATACTTTTGTCACACACACGCACGCACACACACATCCCCTAATACTGTAAGTGAGTAAGCACAGTCTTGGATTCACTTCTTCAAGTGGGGGGGTTCTCGTTATCTAGCCCATTCCCACCTTTCAGGGCCCGTTTCCACTTGTGCAGCGTGATTTCGGCGGGAAAATCGTGGCAACGAATCCACATGCGGTTGCGGTTTTGTTGCCGTTTCTATGCGGATTTTCACGCGGAATCGTTCACGGTTTGTGTAACGCGATTTTAACCATGACAATGCCGGCAAGCATTGACATGGGTTTTTAAGCGGAAACGCAGGGAAAACCGCAAGACTAAAATGCTTGCGGTTTTCCTATTTAGTTACATTACCGACGAATCGCGTGCGGGTGTGCGGCGTGCAAATTTTGATTTTTTTTCTGCACGACAAACCGCACAGAATCCCGCACAAGTGGAAACAGTCCCATCCACTTGTGTTGTCTATGCGAATCTGCATGCAGGAAACGCATTCAGATTCGCACTGGTGGAAACGGGCCCTCAATGTAGAATATTTTTCAGCCCTACAATGTTTAAGGTGTTTACGTGCAAGCACAGCTCATCACGGCATATCTCAGGGGATTTAGATCTGGAATTTGATTTGACAATTTCAGAAGCCAGTTTCCTTTTTCTAGCCATTGTTTATAGTATGGTCATTCTGCAAGATCCACTTTCAACTGAGCTTCAGTATTCCGACAGATGGTCTGACATTAACCTTGAGTATCCTCTGGAATAATGAAGAATTCAGAGGGGATTCTATGATGGAGAGAGGCCCAGAGCCTGATGCAGCAAAGCAACCCTGAACCATAACATTTACATTGTTATTACCTTACATTTATTATCCGTTTCTGCTGGTGAAATCTACCTCAAGCATGTATTCCTGGGCAAAGAACACTTTCTCCTGGCACACCTATGTAGATGTTCATTTTTGCAGTTTATTTCTGAATTCATAAAGTACCATAAGCAACATCATGGAAATTTGCATTTAAAACATACGGTAAATCAAACTGTAGTTTACACATTTTTACATCCCCTAATATTAATCATTAACCTTAACAGATACCTGACCACAGGAAAAGCTACTTCGGGTGAGGGCAGAGGTACGTTCATGCTGAAGCACTCATCCCACCCTCCCCCCACACTCCCCCCCCTGTCGTTCGCAAATGACCATCCTGTCGCACCCTCATATGAAGGTTGGTTTCTGCGGTGTGATGTGGACCGCTAACATTAGGTGTGCCGCCGGCCTCAATTCACTAAGCTTTATCAAACACTTTATCAAACGTTTGATAATTTACCTCATGAGTAAAATCTAATTTTGAATTCACTAAAGGTGTTATAGATTTATTGAACGTTTTATCATTAAAACATTTGATAAATATAACACCTTAGTAAATTCAAAATTAGATTTTTTCCCATGAGGTAAATTATCAAACGTTTGATAAAGCATTTGATAAAGCGTTTGATAAAGCTTAGTGAATTGAGGCCAATGTCTCCAATTGGAACAAGGGAAACAAGGTTTCTAACTCATCTCCTCTCCATCCTAGATTCAAGACAAATCTGAACAAAAGCTACAAATAAAAGAGGTATGGCAGCTGCTTGAATTTGCAGTCAGCACCGCATTTTAAATGTTCCATGCTGCTGCCACAAAACCTAACCGGTTTCAATTTTTTGGTTGCGCATAGCTTCCTCCAAAGTGTAATGTTCAGCCGGTTCCTAGCTACAAGCAATGCGGCATGTGAAGGAATAGCAGTGGGCAACTATACCGATTTTGCAGGAACAGATCTTTTGCAGATACTGATCTTTTGAATGTGTACGGCATCTTTGTACACAGCATCTTGCAAAGATTTTATCTGATGGGGAGTTCAGCTTAATAGAATAGACTGTGTAGAGTATGCTCTCATACTACAAGGAAGGGGGTAAAATTGGTCTGTGATCTTTCAGTTTCCAAAGACATTTATCTGATGTGTGTACCCACCTTTACTGTAACCGTTGCACTGGTCAGCCATGCAAAACTAATTGCTTGTTACGTCAAGCCAATTAGGTGCAAAACCTGGATCTCCTTGGAAGGTTTAAAACAGATTAAGGGCCTGCTTCTACTACACACAGATTCTGAATGCAGAAAAACTGACTCCAAAGAATGCCTAGGGGCCTGTTTCCACTAACGTGTTCATTGTATGGGAAACAGTGCACGATGCAGAAATCTGCAAATTGAGTTTAGTGGAAACATAGGCCCATAGGCATTCATTGGAGTCAGTTTTCTTATATCCTGAATCCACATGTAGTGGAAACAGGTGCTAATAGCCACATCCAGAAAGCTGGATCCAGAAAAAATGATGCAAAACCAGTGGAAATAGGCCCTTACTAAAACCAGTGCAAATAAAATTGGGGCAATATTAGTGCAAACATGGATCAGATGCCCACATCAAGAATTCTGATTGGTTGCTACTACAGGAGTAACTGTTCCAGTTATACTCCAAATATCCTTGCGGTGGTTTTGATAAAGCTGTCCTAACAAGTATAGCTGTCTGTCAAAAGCATACAGTAATCTGAGAGCACAGATATCCAATTTACTTAAAAAAAAAATCTGTGCATTTGAGCAAAGACATTGTTCCTATTTTTTAAAGAGAGATAAGAAAGAGAACAGCAGTCATTTGGCTCAAAAACACCCATTAGACAGGCCTGAAATAAGACTACGGCAAGCCGCAGGGCTCTATAACATGGTAACTGTACGACTGTCTCGGTAGGTACATAGCGCATTCAGCTCAGCCACTGTTCAATATTTAACATCACTGCAGCCACCTTGAGGTAAATTTCATGCACACAGGTGTCTAACAAAATCATTTCTGGCATGTAAACCAGTGATATTGTGCAGTTTACACATAATGTCTTCCGCACTACCCAGCCTAATAGCATATAGCCAATAAAAGCCGGTGGAAATGAAATCAGTAATATTTACTGACAGGAAGAGAACTGCTAAATTCACCTCCTAACCTCAATTCAAATACTGGTGAATTGCATCTCTCCTATCTACAAACTCCGTATAATCAGCATCATTTTGTACAGCCTTTGCAATTTAATATTTTATTTTTCCTACAGCTAGTGTAATTTTTGTTGGAGGATTGCTCCTGCAAGGATGAACTTCCTTTGCATTTTTTCTCCCAGTGAAACTCAGGACGTGATGTGAGTGTAAACAGGGTACCTTTATCCGGATCCATCGACAAGTACCAAACTTCTCGTTATTCTTCCCCGAGCCACTGGCTCTGCTGCTTAATTGGCCACCATTGTGAAGGAAACTCAACCAAGTGAAACAGACCAAAGTGTGAGTGGTATATTGGGAGTCGTACAGACAATCAATGGCGGCCTGGAGCGGGCCTAGCTTCATGAGCCGACATTTCACAGTAATGAAGTACATCATTATAAATGCGTTTAAAGTGATGAAATTACACCTGAACTTTCCAAAATCTCCACTACGAGAAGCGAATATAAAGACGTATTTGATAATTAACCTAGCTGTAGCTAAAAATACATTTAATTCTCTTATGCTTAAATCTGGAGAGATACTTCTGTTTGAAGAGACACTTCTGTCTTTTCCCTAGTAGCTAGAAGGGTTTTATCCATCCTTTCTATTTACTCATGAACTTTCACTGCATGCCCTGTGTGAGCACTCCCTGCAGAAGCGGATACAGGACCCAACGCATTCATAGCCCTCCCTCTGCATTTTCCATCCCCATCTAGTCTCTTCCCCCCCCCCCCCCTTCCCCAAGGGACCTATATAACAAAAATGTAAAACTCACTTGTACACATACATACAGTATAAGGTGTGCATTTGTCCCACAGTAAATGCACTGTAGCTAACTTTTGTTCCCCTATTTGACTGTCACTTACTGTAGGCATTACTAATCTGACCTCGTACTGACAGATTTTCGAACATTTCATCTCATGAAGGATTCTTAAAGGTTCCTCTGAGGCCCAAACTATCAGGGATCTTTACAAAGAAGCCCTATTATTCAGGGATTGCTTTAAAAAGAACCTGTAAGGAAAGGGGGAAGCCTCTGGATCCTAATGAGGCTTTCCCCGTCCTCTTGCGTAACACCGATCCATAGCTGGCTCCCCCGAAAATCCGCTTGACAAGCTTGTCGGCGGATGCGCACAGGGGCAGCAACACTATTTACCTCTGAGTTCCAACGCAGGCGCAGTACCAGTGGGAAATAGCTGAGCCCAATCGGGTCTGCTCTACTGCGCAGGCACGTGACACTTGTGCATATTTAGTCAAGTGGTCCTGATCATTCTCGGCTATTTTTGTCCGAGCCTGAGGGGGAAGCTGGTACTGCGCCGGATCCAAGAAGTAAATATTGTCGCCTGCATCTGTTTGAGGCAGCCAGTGCTGGATCGGTGCTGCACAGGAGGAAGGGGGAATATTAACTAGGAGGCTTCCTCCTCCCAAGGCAAGTACCCTCAGGGGCATATTTCTTTATTTCAGGTTTTCTTAAAAAAACAAAAACAAAAAAAAACATTGTTAAAATCTCATGTGAAGATGTGCTAGTCCAAGACCAGCACATAAATATAATGTGGGCGTATTTGGGCTTTCCATTGCCAGATCTAGTCTCACTTTGATCCCCTTCAGCACCACGCTGCACCATGTAATTACGCATTACACTGCCGCATCCAGCTTTCCCCGCAGCAGCTCTCAAAGCACCCAATCCCCCCCCCCCCACACACACACACACACACACACTCACATACACAGAGCAATGTAAAATTAAGAGTGATGGGGCGTGGCGCTGGTGGTGGGGTGATAACAAAACTGAATTGGAAAGGGTTAAGAATGACAGCTACTATAAAATGAATGTTAATCATTACACCCAGGGCCAGTAATCACATTATCTAGGAGTGTTACCAAAGATTACAGCCAATGCAACATGAAGTGCATTATTAACCCTTTCCTAATCACCAGGTGTCTCTCCTCTGGGCTCTGCATTGCCAACTATATCGCCACTAGCAATGCCAGGTGAAAACTGCCACCAAACCAGCAGAGTCTTTATATTCTACTGTTCTGTCTGCAGAAAAGCCTGTTACATTCAACAAAAGAGTGGGAACAAGGGGAGGAAGAAGCTGCTGGAAGGACAGGCTTCTTTCAACAATGCTTACACACCTTTTATATCTCGGAAAGCTTCACCTCAGAGATCAGCCTTAATTACTACTCAGATTCCACAAAGCAGGATTCGCGAGATATACAAAGAGCCAGGGAGCTGCACCACACAAAACTACCTGTTAACGTCAGCTACAGACAGGACATGATAAAATGCTGTAATTTTCAGTCTTTCACAAAAATATAGATTCCAATTTTACATTTTTTATTTTCATTTCCAATTTATTTTATACTTTGGCCAGGTCTTCCACATTTATCAGTTTGACAATTTGTGCTGCAATTTTATGCTCCAAACATTTCCTCAAGGGTAGCAGACACACGGTGCTAAACTAGTAGAAAGTGAAGAAGGGGGAAAAAAGACAGAAATAAAAAAATGAGCAAAGATAAAATCTGTAACTGTCTGCATAAAAGCCATCAAACAGTGATTGAATACAGCCGTTATGCCTTGCCTGCAGCACTTCAAGAAATCACATCAGGGCTGCCCATCAGTATGAAGTATGTCTAAAGTGGACCTTAGCTGTATGTATACCATAAAGGATTAAAACAAACCCTAATATATATATATATATATATATATATATATATATATATATATATATATATATACATACACATATATACACAGGATCTTCTCAAAAAATTAGCATATTATGATAAAGTCCATTATTTTCTGCAATGTAGTGATAAACATTAGACTTTCATATATTTTAGATTCAAATACACACAACTGAAGTAGTTCAAGCCTTTTATTGTTTTAATATTGATGATTTTGGCATACAGCTCCTGAAAACACAAAATTCCTATCTCAAAAAATTAGCATATTTCATCCGACCAATAAAAGAAAAGTGTTTTTAAAACAAAAAAAGTCAACCTTCAAATAATTATGTTCAGTTATGCACTCAATACTTGATCGGGAATCCTTTTGCAGAAATGACTGCTTCAATGCGGCGTGGCATGGAGGCAATCAGCCTGTGGCACTGCTCATGTGTTTTGGAGGCCCAGGATGCTTCAATAGCGGCCTTAGCTCATCCAGAGTGTTAGATCTTGAGTCTCTCAACTTTCTCTTCACAATATCCCACAGATTCTTTATGGGGGTTCAGGTCAGGAGAGTTGGCAGGCCAATTGAGCACAGTAATACCATGGTCAGTAAACCATTTACCAGTGGTTTTGGCACTGTGAGCAGGTGCCAGGTCATGATGAAAAATGAAATCATCTTCATAAAGCTTTTCAGCAGATGGAAGCATGAACCCACTTTTGAACCAGAAACTGCGGCAGAAGTGCCTGACCTGGGCTACAGAGAAGCAGCACTGGAATGTTGCTCAGTGGTCCAAAGTACTTTTTTCGGATGAAAGCAACTTTTGCATGTCATTCGGAAATCAAGGTGCCAGAGTCTGGAGGAAGACTGGGGAGAGGGAAATGCCAAAATGCCTGAAGTCCAGTGTCAAGTACCCACAGTCAGTGATGGTCTGGGGTGCCATGTCAGCTGCTGGTGTTGGTCCACTGTGTTTTATCAAGGGCAGGGTCAATGCAGCTAGCTATCAGGAGATTTTGGAGCACTTTATGCTTCCATCTGCTGAAAAGCTTTATGGAGATGAAGATTTCATTTTTCAGCACAACCTGGCACCTGCTCACAGTGCCAAAACCACTGGTAAATGGTTTACTGGCCATGGTATTACTGTGCTCAATTGGCCTGCCAACTCTCCTGACCGGAACCCCATAGAGAATCTGTGGGATATTGTGAAGAGAAAGTTGAGAGACGCAAGACCCAACACGCTGGATGAGCTTAAGGCCGCTATCGAAGCATCCAGGGCTTCCATAACACCTGAGCAGTGCCACAGGCTAATTGCCTCAATGCCACGCCGCATTGAAGCAGTCATTTCTGGAAAAGGATTCCAGACCAAGTATTGAGTGCATATCTGAACATAATTATTTGAAGGTTGACTTTTTTTTTGTTATAAAAACACCTATCTTTTATTGGTCGGATGAAATATGCTAATTTTTTGAGATAGGAAATTTGGGATTTCATGAGCTGTATGCTAAAATCATCAATATTAATACAATAAAAGGCTTGAACTACTTCAGTTGTGTGTAATGAATCTAAAATATATGAAAGTCTAATGTTTATCAGTACATTACAGAAAATAATGAACTTTATCACAATATGCAAATTTTTTGAAAAGATCCTGTATATATATATATATATATTATATATATATATATATATATATATATATATATATATATATATATATATATATATATATATATATATATATATATATATATATATATATATATATATATATATATATATATTTTACACACACACACTTGCTACAGAGTAGTGGTAAATGCACTATAGAGGACTTATTCCCCATGTAGCGGTCACTCACAGTTGGCATTTTAAAGGGAACCCACACTGAGAAGGATATGGATTTTTCCTTTTAAAATAATACCAGTTGCCTGACTCTCCTGCTTATCCTGTGTCTCTAATACTTTTAGCCACAGCCCCTCAATAAGCATGCAGATCAGGTGCTCTGACTGAAGTCATACTGAATTAGCTGCATGCTTGTTTCAGGTGTGTGAATCAGTCACTACTGCAGCCAGAGATCAGCAGCACTGCCAAGCAACTGGTATTGTTAAAAGGAATCATCCATATCCCTCTCAGTTTAGGTTCCCTTTAATTTGATGGGTCTGGACATTTTACCCAGGGCTGTGGAGTCGGTACAAAAATTATCTGAATCAAATTCCTCAGTTTATAAAAACCACTGACTCAAACTCCAGGTACCCAAAAGTGCTCCAACCCAGGGGAGGACTGGCCAGGGGGGAAGGGCGGAAATTTCCCCCCAGGCTGCCTCTCATTTAATGATTTAGGGCTGGTACAGTGCCTGGTACATGTTTTTGTATAAGGCAATGTTAACCATTAGGCTGGCCGAGGGAAATCGATGCCTAATTACAGAGTAATTAGAGGGTGGGCAAGCTGGTAAATATAAACAGCACGATGTAGAGCAGAGGCTTGCCTGCAGGGTCCGTGGGAAAATATCTGTCTGATTTCGGGTGGAAATTGGTTGAAAGTATCGATCTGAGATGCTGGGAAATCTCGGGCTGATGTGGTCGATCCAGTGCGATAATCACGAACAATGAACGCGACGGAAACCCCGGCTGTTGTAACTCAAAATGTTTTGTGCCCCCCATTGCCAGAGCATTATACTTTACCTGTCACGCTGTCCCTCGTGTGTCCTTGCTGTATTTCCCATGTGACTTTTGGCATATAGCACATGTGGCACGTGTGTGATGTAATTTGGGCCCAGGCTGCCGTGAAAATGGGCCTCTAGTTTGTGTTTTCCCTCCAGGACAAAAGGTCCCAGTCCTCCCCTCGACTCTGACTCCTCAGCCCTTGCAGGGCTATGGGGTGGGTACAAAAATCATTCAACTCCAACCTCTCAGTTTATGAAACCACCACCTCCAGGTACCCAAAAATTGCTGTGACTCCTCAACTCCAAAGCCACAGCCCTGCTTTTACTAAAAGGTTTTGAACTAATCCATCTTCTCATGGGGGATTCTCAAAGTTTGTTATTTTCAAAATCTCCCTTTGCAAGATTTCTTGCAAGTGGCACAAGATTAGGCAAGCCAGTCAGCTTTTTTGTGCAAGTCCTAGTTTGTGTGCTTTTGAAAGGCAAAAACAAGTATAAAAAAAATAAAGGAAACTGAGAACCCGCTATTAGAAGGACCAGTCCAAAACCAGGTCAGAAAGAGGTTCTAAGCCATCACATTAATAATAACTGCTGTAAGTAACTACTACATGGGAAATAGATAATTTCCAGTTCGAGCAAGTAAATCTACAATAAATGTACATCTCATATGAAAGTGCTCCTTTTAGAATAGTCTTACTTACTGCTATAAGACAGGTGTCACAAGAAGAAATCATAAACGAATTACACATTTTTCCAACTTGATGCATTTTTTAAATTTTGCTGCAGTTTAAAATTGAACCAATCAATTGAATAGGAAATACAACAAAACGGGTATCAACTCAGGAATTCTCTTATCACAAGCTTTCCCTTACAGAACTCTGGCGGGTTTCCTGATTTGGCTATCCCCATGTCATCTTGCGCTAGCCTTCTGATTGACATTGAAACAGACACACATTTCCTCCACTCTCAGACAGCAGCCAACAGTTTCATGAGCATTCGTGACTGTGCCAGTCAATACAATGCCATCAGCAAGTGACAGCTTCTTTTACATTTGCCTAAGGCAAGTGGCATGTGCTGCCTGTGGAGAGGGAAGTGGCAAAAAAAGCAGGAGCCTCCATGCCAAACCTGGGGAGTCTCCTGGGACACTAGACTAGGACTATGGTAGGGATGAGATGGCGAGCTCCTCTGAGGAACAATTTGCGACTGAACTATGTCTCCGTAAAGTACTGCAGAAAAGGTCAACACTACAAAACAAAATGATAGTAATAATTATGAGACTTGAAAGGCATTAAAAAAGCAGTAGCAACTCCCATATTACTACAGCTTTTGTAAAACCATAAATACTTAGAAAGGAGCATCTCTGACTACTAAAAACAAAAATGTATGAGTCTATGAATAAGCTGTATTTGTGTAAAGCTCAGTTCATCCCCGAGATGGATTTCCAATGACCAACCGGAGTGGAGCGTGCAGTGTCCACACAGTTGGTCCATTGTGGTTTACTTGGAGTCCACCAAAGACTTCTACGGGAAACACAGTCGCTTGTTGGGAGGAATTGTGAAGGTCGGGACTTTGCGTGCTATTGACCGCAATGGATAAATGAGATCAGTTTCAGATTAACAAATGTAAACAAATCCTATTAACCTTTTAGCATCCCTGCCCACGTTATCTTCCATGAAATCACTCGGGTCAGGGCAACCTCAGCTAGCTAATCTCAGGCTGACTTATGCAGCTATTCGGATAAGCTCATTTCGGTGCAGTGCTGCACCGATCATTTGGGCACCGCCATAGACCCTGTAATTAGATTTATGGCTATAGCAAGCACAGTGACAAATTTAGGCACCGGCGGCTTTCAGAGGTCAAATTAGAAAAAAAAAATATGAGGTAACCTGGCCACTGGCTCTGCCCCCTGCCCACCTGAGTTTAGACAACTTGGATTGGGAACAGCATTTAACATTTCTCTGACTTTCAGTCGGAGCAGGGCAAGCAATCTTTCAGCTTCACCCTGCTCCCAAATTTTCCCACGGCCATTTTAAATGTACACTAGCTCAATGCAGAGTGGGCACAAGGAGCAGTTTCACATTTACCTGTCCAGACGCTGGATTGGCTCACCTCTTCCACCACCCGCGGCGCTCTTGTCCTGTGTCCCGGACATATGATATGTGATCAGGACCCAGAGGATGGTGTCAGCGTTGCAGCACTGCCTGGAGGTGGGAGAAGGGCAATGCAAGGGACTTTTCCACCACTGGGTGGCACTGCAATGCTGATACCATTATATCTTGTGAACAGGAACCAGAAGTAGATGTAGGCATTACGGTACATTGGTTGATCAGTGGAGGAACATAATGCTGGGAATATACGGGTCGATCCGGTGGCCGATTAGCCGCCGGATCGACCCCAGCCACGTCCCCGCGGATCGATTACAGCTCGTCCCCGCCGGCGCTCCTTATCAGCCGCTCGATTCCCTGCCATTGTCCACCGGCGGGGCTCGAGCAGCGTGATCGGACCAGCTGAACATTATCAGCTGGCCGGATCAGCTGCTTGATACACGGTACAGAAACTTACCGTGTATCCCCAGCATTATGCTGGGGATACACTGTACGTTTCTGTACCGTGTATTGAGCAGCTGATCTGGCCAGCTGATAATATTCAGCTGGTCCGATCACGCTGCTCGAGCCCCGCCGGTGGACAATGGCAGGGAATCGAGCGGCTGATAAGGAGCGCCGCCGGGGACAAGCGGTAATCGATCAGAGCGGACAAGCGGGTACGCGGCTGTGGTCGATCCGGCGGCTAATCGCCCGCCGGATCGACCCGTGTATTCCCAGCATAAGAGCCAGTAGAGGATGAGGAAAGCCCATCCAGCATCCAGAACAGGTAAATATGAAACTACTCCCTACTACTCTCTATAGTCTGCCAGGCTGGGAAGGGGGCAGGAAAAATATTGCTCTGCAGCGCACATATGGCTTTCCATATAAGGCTGCTAAAGCGTAATATGTCCAGCGCTGCGTAATATGTTGGCACTTTATAAATACAATAAATAAATAAAGTGTTAACAACATAGGATATGTCAACTGTCCATTTTCTGATCCAACAAAACTGATGAAAAAAAAATGCCTGTTTTGTGTTTGTGGTGTGAACCCAGCCCAACGCCTGTCCAAGCCAACAATACAAAATTTTATGTTTGCCATTAATGGTCATCAGACTCATAACTAGCACACTATCTGATTGATGTTTGCATGTTATCCGCATGTTTTTTGTGCGTTTCCTTTGGCAGTCTGGTTTTCTTCCACATCCCAAAAAGCCTGGTTCCACTCCACACACCTCTCCTCCCAACCCCTCCATTGGGCTTTTACTATGGTAGGAACATTAGATTATGGAAGGGATTAGAAGTCACTAGGCCTAGATGTCACTGAGGGACGGTTACGGACATGACTAAGGTCTGCAGAAAATGTCATCACTATATTAATACTCGATAAAACTAATAATAGGAAAGAACACTGTACTCATCCTTTATGTTTTTCCAACTTACTAATGACATTTCTGACCTTCACCTAGCACATAAAACAGCTACAGCGAGGGAGTGCTTTACATTGCATTCATTTGTATCAGTCAACGCAATAAATGGCCTCATAGAAAACATTATTGTGCCTCCTACTAAATTCTAGAAATAGATTACGGATAATATTCTGGAGATTTAAAGTTAGCTGCTATACTGCTTATGAAAATTAATTTTGTGAGGCAGATGCAATTTAATTAAAATGTTTATTCTTTAAAAGATCATTTATTACTCCCAAACAATCTTGGTCACTATCCCCTTTACATTCTCACAGCAATTAACAAAACATTCTACTGATTTATTTGGGACTAAAACAAAAACAAAACAAGAAATGTTCTGCTCTAATAACATCCTCATACTGATGTGCAAAATATTTTCTAACCAGCAAAATCTCTCACAAAGTTCTCTTACATTTATCTTCATATTTATAAAAGACTCTGGCCCTTATTCCATCTCCCTTTCCTCCTCAATTACCTCCTAGGTGATATTTTCACAATTTATCAATAAGATTCATTTAAAGTAATCGGCAAGCAAGAAAATACTCAGAAAAATGTTGACAGAATTTTTTCACCTACTTTTTGACAGGGCTGTGGAGTCGGTCCAAAAATCCACCGACTCCGACTCCTCAGTTTAGGATTCCACCGACTCCGACTCCACGACTCCGACTCCTCTAATTTGCATATTACAATTTTGTTGATTAAAAGTATGTAACATGAAATTCGTCTCTTAACTGCCAACGCTTAGGAATTTTACAAGACAACTGAAGTGAGAAGGATATGTAGACTACTATATTTATTCCCTTTAGACTAAAACTAGTCCTTGGTAAGAGTACTTGTAAAAGGTACAAACCGGAACAAAGAACATCTATCAGGCCCTAGGCAATGTAAGTGTGGGTACATGTAAGTATGATGTGCAGGTACTCTGCAGGGGAATGAGGAGATTGTAAACAGACAACACCTCTGTGTTCAATGTGCACAGCATTCTCAGTGGATTCCCTGCAGCTCTGTGGGGAGTGCATATGTAGAGTATAGTACTACTGTGTAACAAAGTAAACCTGAGACAGATGAAATTAAAGTTTTATACATACCTGGGGCTTCCTCCAGCCGCCTTCAGGATAATCAGTCCCTCGTTGTCCTCCTCCACCACCTGGATCTTCTGCTATGAGTCCAGGTACTTGAGCCAGTCGGGCGTAGTGCGCATGCACACACTCCGCCGCCAGGAGCATGCTACACCTGTGCAGCACTATTGCGCAGGTGCAGAATGTTCCTGGCTGTGGGAGCGGCATGCGGCCGGACAGCGCTGACTGGCTGAATTACCAGGACTCATAGCAGAAGATCCGGGTGGTGGAGGACAGCGAGGGACTGATTAGCCTGAAGGGGGCTGGAGGAAGCCCCAGGTATGTAAAAACTTTACTTTTCATCCGTCTCAGTTACCCTTTAATTTGTAGTCACCAAACCAAATTTTAATTACATATCATATTATTTGATTTCATCAGCAAAGGGAGTGCATACATTTGCATAAATCAGCATCAATGCAGAATTATTTCCATCTCGTTGACCATCTCTATTAGTGACACAGCTACACATCAGGCTTTATTCTTACAGCATAGATGTTATTTAGTATATATAAGAGATTCCTGTGTACACATCATATATACAGTCACAATCAGATATGTATATCTGACCTTAAAAATACGGGGACTGCTTTATTGAAGCAGCACAAGTAACTAATTTTGATTGGTTTATTTCATTTTTGTGGACTAAGCACAGCTATTACTGTATATATACACTGTATATATACATTATTTTTAATGACTATTATCTGAGAAATAGAACATTTTATCATATTTTCTATTTTAATTACAGTTACAAATTCATTAGGAGTCGGAGTCGGTGCATTTTTTCCCCGACTCCGACTCCAGGCACCCAAAATTGCCCGACTCCACGACTCCGACTCCACGACTCAGACTCCACAGCCCTGCTTTTTGATACTTTTTTAGTTGAAGAGTGCTCAAAAGTTATTTTGAACAGTAGATGAAAAATTATCTCCTAGGAGAAAAAGTGAACTGAATAAGGGCATCTGTCTATTCCACTCCAGTTCAAGACCAATCCCTTAAAGTGACCCTATAGCAAGTGGGGTGCTGTGACTAGAGTTTGACAGCACTACCTGTATGCTTGTTTCAAGTGTTAGAAATATTATTAGAAAAAGCTAGGTAACTGGTAATGTTTAAAGAGTAACTGTCAGGCTGCAAAAGCTAATTTAAACCTCTATTCTCCTGTGTTAAACAGTTTAGAAGGAAGCCAAAAAGGCAATACTGCAGTTAAAAATCTCTCTTACTTTAGATGTTTGCTGACAGCAAGGCTCCGTATTCCCAGGCTCCTAAGGAGGACGCAAGCCGAATAACAGATACTGCAAAGCATTCTGGGGCCCTCCCCTGGCTGCTAGTGAGGCTCAAGTTTCAACAGCATGTAACAGTCTAGCTCACAGCACTAATAAATCTCGGGCAGAGTACACTGCAGGAGTCCGCTATTGTTCCTAGCCACATGGCTAATTAATATTCACTGCACAGTAGTGTTATTCATTGCCAGCGTTTGTGAGAGTGGAATCATCAGGAAGCAGGCAGGACATGACGACACATTTGGCTTCATAGGAGACAGACAAACATGGAACCTGCCATGAGCTGTCAGGAGCATCATTCTCTGCAAATACTATATAAAAATTATGTGAAGTACAAACATGGACAGTGAAATGCATATGTAATGTAAGTACAGCCAATCTTTAGCTACTGATATATGTGTTTATTTTCTCTGAGACCTTATACCTAACAGCTCCTCTTTAAAAGGAAATAAAAGTGGAAGCCTCCATACCCTTCTCACTACTTAGTCACTTTAATAAAATAAAGGTCTCTCTTTCAAAAAGTAAGCTAGCTTCAAAGGATACAGAAATACTAAATACATTCCCTTACTATTTAAATAACTGATAGATCAGCAACTGGGTCCCGGGGGAGAGAGATTTGGGAAACAAACACTGAGGGCTGGTGCACACCGAGCGGCTTTTTGGGCGTTTTCAGATCCGCTTGCGGCTGCGGATCTGCTTGGTCAATGTATCTCAATGGGGTGGTGCACACCAGAGCGGCAGGCGTTTTGCAGAAACGAAAAATGCCTGGGTGAGGCATTTTTTGGATTTCGGATGCGTTTCTGCCTCAATGTTAAGTATAGGAAAAACGCAAACCGCTCTGAAAAACGCCTGTTCAGAGCGGTTTTGCAGGCGTTTTTGTTACAGAAGCTGTTCAGTAACAGCTTTACTGTAACAATATATGAAATCTACTATACTGAAAACCGCAGCAGCAATCCGCAAAACGCTAGCAAAACGCCTCATAAAAATAAAAAAAAGCATTTAAAAATCTGCTAGCATTTTGCGGATCTGCTAGCGGGTTTTGGTGTGCACCAGCCCTGACACTGCTTAAAGTGTACCAGAGCTGTTCTAAATAAAAAGTTTTATACCTACCCGTGGCTTCCTCCAGCCCCATACGTATGGATCGCTCCCACGCTGCCATCCTCAGTCTTCCCGCAGCTCCGGTACCGGGTCCCCGCACTTCCGTCAGTCGGAGCCAGTATGACGTAAGTGAAGTGCGCTGTTTGCGTATCTCTGCAGCAGCTGCTGGAGAGATATGTAGAGGGCGCAGTTCTCCTGCATAGACTAGCCCGACTGACGGAAGTGCAGGGACCCGGTATCGGAGCTGCGGGAGACTGAGGACGGCGGCGTGGGAGTGATCCGTGCGTATTGGGGCTGAAAAAAATCCCCAGGTATGTATAAAACGTTTTATTTATACCAGCTCTGGTTTCCTTTAAAATTTACAGATGTGGTCCAGGAGAGATTATTACATGGGTATAATCTTTTACCCTCCAAACATCCAGTTAAAAAAATAAATAAATAAAAAAATTGCACACTGGGGAAAAAAAAAAAGATATTAAAATATGAATATATTGAAACATTCCTTCATAAAAGTTTAAAAATGCTTTGGAGGCAGTTGGTGGAATTACCTCCTGTAAGCAGACACAAGCTGTGTATTCAAAAAACAAAGTAGATTTATTGGTACACTCCAGGGTATATTCGCAATGCGTTTCACGGGTATATTCCCCGCTTCCTCAGGCAATAATTAACAGGAGTACACACAGTGCAGTCTTAAGGTCACGATACGCGAGGCGCGTATCGTGACCTTAAGACTGCACTGTGTGTACTCCTGTTAATTATTGCCTGAGGAAGCGGGAATATACCCTGGAGTGTACCAATAAATCTACTTTGTTTTTTGAATACACAGCTTGTTGTGTCTGCTTACAGGAGGTAAGTCCACCAACTGCCTCCAAAGCATTTTTAAACTTTTTAACAATTGATTTTATCCTTTTGGCGCCTCTGTTATCCATTACACTAGACATAATATCCACCCCTGGTGGAGGGGGATACCCCTTGTTCTTCCTATCTACAGAGAGCGACTTCTTAACCCTGAGTGAGGACAGGAGAATCTCCTCACCTGCCTATTACAGTGGTTGCCTGGAGGTAACCCTGGTTCGTGAGTATAACTTTGTACTCTTTTCTATTTTACCCATTTATTAGTACCTACTACACTATATTTGGCTCTCGGTTCTCTCTTTTTATGTATTCCTTCATAAAAGATAAACAACATAAAAAGATTATGGCCTACATGTAATTTACTTTTTCTACTAGGAGATAATTTTTCAATTTCTCTAAAATAAACTTTTCATCACTTTGCAATTGTAAAAGTACCAAAAATTAGGTAAAATGGACTATCAAAATTATTTTAAGTATTTTCTCTCTTGCTGATGGTTTAAAATCGCATTTCACGAACATGTATGAAAATATCACCTAGGAGAAGACTTAGGAGGAAAAGTTAATTGCATATGGGCCGATGTCTCTCTTCACCTGGACTCAACTAAACTTATGGATTCTCAAGCTTGGAAACAAACGCTCACTCCCTCAGTCAGACACTTACAGCTGTAGACAGCAAAGCATCTTCTGATCATCTTTATTGGAAAATCAATAACAATCAGACCACGTTGTTCAAGACTTGGAAACCTTGGTTTGAATTCAAACAAACCGATATTTAGAAAATGTTTATGAATTGCAACTTGAACAGCCGATAGAATCTCCATTTAGGATATTATCGTTGTTTTTATTTATAGAGCGCCAACATATTCCATAGTGCTGTACAACGTGCAAATCATGGTGTTTTTAGCATTCGTAAGGGATTAACGATTATCGAAGCCACATCTGGACAAATTCCGACAGTGTGCAGAGGAACCTTAAAAATTGATGGCTGGTTTTTGAGTTTTTTCAGGCAGTGAGACAGGCTCCTAGGTACGTTCTGTTGTCTCCTAGACCGGAAAGACAGGGTCCAGAATTCCATATTAATTTGCCTACTCCTGCATTAAAGATCTAATTCAGGTCCACCCTTTTGGATACAGCCTTCCAGATCCTCACCACTGTATCTTTGCCACACTACCCCTCCTGTAAAGCATAGCAGGAGGGAGACAGAGTGGTAGGCAAGCTACCACCCTGTCCTGGAGCACAGAAACCCATGCCCCAATACAACAATACTGCACTGCCACCCTTCCCTTACACTGCCTCCACTTCAGTTCTGTCCTCCACAGCTAGTAAGAATGGTAAATGTTTGCGTCTGAAACTACCAGGTCTTCCCCTCCAACAGGAAGGAATAGAAAGGGTAATTGACATGTACAGTTAAATCGTTTCCATTTTCTGCTCTTGTACACAGGAGCTTTGCCCCTCACCAGGACTTTTATGCTTTCTTTTATTGTCTGTATTGCCCTTGTATGCAACATTTAAAGCCTTGTACACATGGTAGACTAAACACCATTCTGCGCCATCTCAACCGAAAAAATCTATCTAGCTTATGCAGAGGTGCAACACAGAACTGCTTAAAGATCTGTCAGGCTGCATCTTTATGCAACAGCAAAGTCTGGGCACATGGTTTTCACCCTTACCCAGTCTGCCGAAGGCTGATCCATTACGCTTTGCGTCATCTTCCCCTCCCCATAGCAACAGAACATGTCGCTTGGCTGTAGCTGAGGGATGTGACTGTATGAGCTTGTGGCCAGATTTGTTGCCCTAGGGATCGAGTCCTAATCCCCATGGGCAATAGTTATAGTAATTGAGCATAAACTAGATAAAGGGAAGCCATGGGCTAGACCTCCTCAACACACGGCAGCTAGCCGGGACCCTCTGGCAGCTCATGATGAATGCGGCTGTATTTCCCCTGCAAGAGTACAGCTGCGCCTTTGCAGTAGTGGCTCACTGAGCAGACATGGCCGGCCTTGTATAGTACGGCCACACTCGTCCACAAAGGGGAGCATGTCTACAAAAACATATTCCACAAGTCCTTGTCTGATATGCTCAGAGGGTCCATGTGTGACAATGGTGGGATGAGGAGGAGCTAGAAAGCATCTGGACTATCCAGAGGCTTCCCTTTACCTAGGCAAGCATCTAAGTTTATATAATAACAAATATATTGGCGCCAAGGGACAATGGAACTGCCGCTGAGAAGAACAATGTCCAAAAGTTCAGAAGTCAGGCATACATCAAAGGTCAGCGCAGGTTTAGAAAGTCATTATATGTAGGGAATGGTAAATTCTTCACCACAATATATCAAATGCTCAGAGGTAGGTATCCGCCAAACTTCAAAACTAGAAAAGGCTTACCAGCTCCCAAAAACCCACATTATAAGGTTGTAAAATGGCTCAGGTCACAGATAACGTCCAGGGAACATCAGACGTTGTGAAGATCCAGTGGACATCCGTATGGAGGTAAATTTTCAGGAGTTTATATAGGAAAACAAAAAACGGCAATATCTAAGCGTAACCCGTTTATTTAGATAAAATTTCTTTAAAAGGCAGTAGATATAAAAACAATAACCCACATACTGGGCCCATAAACAGGGAACCCCGGAAGATTAGCGCACATGTAATGGTCAATCGTAGATCAATAGACAATGGTGCCGCCTGTTACCCTCCCGATCGGTTTCGCAGTCTTACGTCATCAGGGGAGAAAGACTGCGAAACCGGTCGGGAAGGTAACAGGCGGCACCATTGTCTATTGATCTACGATTGACCATTACATGTGCGCTAATCTTCTGGGGTTCCCTGTTTATGGGCCCCGTATGTGAGTTATTGTTTTTATATCTACTGCCTTTCAAAGAAATTTTATCTAAATAAACGGGTTACGCTTAGATATTGCCGTTTTTGTTTTCCTATATAAATTCCTGAAACTTTACCTCCATACGGATGTCCACTGGATCTTCACAACGTCTGATGTTCCCTGGACGTTATCTGTGACCTGAGCCATTTTACAACCTTATAATGTGGGTTGTTGGGAACTGGTAAGCCTTTTCTAGTTTTGATGTTTGGCGGATACCTACCTCTGAGCATTTGATATATTGTGGTGAAGAATTTACCAAGAATTTACCATTCCCTACATATAATGACTTTCTAAACCTGCGCTGACCTTTGATGTATGCAAGTATCTAAATTCTGTTTTCAAGACACTACAGGTTTGAGATATATATATATATATATATATATATATATATATATACATACATACACAGGATCTTCTCAAAAAATTAGCATATTGTGATAAAGTTCGTTATTTTTTGTAATGTACTGATAAACATTAGACTTTTATATATTTTAGATTCAAATACACACAACTGAAGTAGTTCAAGCCTTTTATTGTTTTTCTCTTGATGATTTTGGCATACAGCTCATGAAAACCCAAAATTCCTATCTCAAAAAATTAGCATATTTCATCCGACCAATAAAAGAAAAGTGTTTTTAAAACAAAAAAAGTCATCCTTCAAATAATTATGTTCAGTTATGCACTCAATACTTTGTCAGGAAGCCTTTTGCAGAAATGACTGCTTCAATGCGGCGTGGCATGGAGGCAATCAGCCTGTGGCACTGCTCAGGTGTTATGGAGGCCCAGGATGCTTCGATAGTGGCCTTAAGCTCATCCAGAGTGTTGGGTCTTGCATCTCTCAACTTTCTCTTCACAATATCCCACAGATTCTCTATGGGGTTCAGGTCAGGAGAGTTGGCAGGCCAATTGAGCACAGTAATACCATGGTCAGTAAACCATTTACCAGTGGTTTTGGCACTGTGAGCAGGTGCCAGGTCATGATGAAAAATGAAATCTTCATCTCCATAAAGCTTTTCAGCAGATGGAAGCATGAACCCACTTTTGAACTAGAAACAGTGGCAGAAGCGCCTGACCTGGGCTACAGAGAAGCAGCAATGGACTGTTGCTCAGTGGTCCAAAGTACGTTTTTCGGATGAAAGCAACTTTTACATGTCATTCGGAAAACAAGGTGCCAGAGGAAGACTGGGGAGAGGAAAATGCCAAAATGCCTGAAGTCCAGTGTCAAGTACCCACAGTCAGTGATGGTCTGGGGTGCCATGTCAGCTGCTGGTGTGGGTCCACTGTGTTTTATCAAGGGCAGGGTCAATGCAGCTAGCTATCAGGAGATTTTGGAGCACTTCATGCTTCCATCTGCTGAAAAGCTTTATGGAGATGAAGATTTCATTTTTCAGCACGACCTGGCACCTGCTCACAGTGCCAAAACCACCGGTAAATGGTTTACTGACCATGGTATTACTGTGCTCAATTGGCCTGCCAACTCTCCTGACCTGAACCCCATAGAGAATCTGTGGGATATTGTGAAGAGAAAGTTGAGAGACGCAAGACCCAACACTCTGGATGAGCTTAAGGCCGCTATCGAAGCATCCTGGTCCTCCATAACACCTGAGCAGTGCCACAGGCTGATTGCCTCCATGCCATGAAGCAGTCATTTCTGCAAAAGGATCCTGACCAAGTATTGAGTGCATAACTGAACATAATTATTTGAAGGTTGACTTTTTTTGTTTTAAAAACGCTTTTCTTTTATTGGACGGATGAAATATGCTAATTTTTTGAGATAGGAATTCTGGGTTTTCATGAGCTGTATGCCAAAATCATCAATAAGAAAAACAATAAAAGGCTTGAACTACTTCAGTTGTGTGTATTTGTATCTAAAATATATGAAAGTCTAATGTTTATCAGTACATTACAGAAAATAATGAACTTTATCACAATATGCTAATTTTTGGAGAATATCCTGTATATATATATATATATATATATATATATATATATATATATATATATATATATATATATATATATATATATATATATATATATATATATATATATATCTTTATAACTGCAGCTAAGCACTTTATAAAATAATAATAGCATATTCCTTTGTGCATGACCTCACCAGTGCTAGCAGCAATGACCAACATCTGCTCACTCGAGTCCAGAGAGCTCCAACGCCTGTTGCCGCTAAACATTCAAAATATTGCCTGCTCCAAATTAAACATTCAAATGCTATGTTATGTTGACCAGAGCATTAAACGCCAAGCATTTTATATTTTGCATTCAATCTCCTACAGTCTAATTACAAGGCCAGCACAGTGCATAATGAAAGCTTGGTTCTGAAAAGAGGAGACTGATAAATACACAGACAAGTCTATAAGCATTTTTTTTTTTAACTGGTATTGTTTTCTGCCAGTACAGCAAGCTTTCAGCAAGGAGTAATGATGTGTTTAATTAAACAAGTAAGGATGAGCAGACCAGAAAACACACTGCAGCCAGCGCATTGCCTTTGCATCTTTTCTAATTTGAACTTATCATTGGCGATTTTGCATACTGGTCGGCTCGTTTTATTAAAAGGAATAGGTCGCCAAAAAGACTGCTGGCACATCCCGCTCTTGACTAATTAGATATAGTTGGAGATTTCCACTGAGTCTGTGAACAGATTAAAGTAGACTTATCGAAAAAAAAAAAAAAAATAAAAAAAAAAATCACACTCCGTTGGATTAAAGAAAACCAATCATTCAAAAATCACAGCACAAGAATTACAGAAGTCAGAATTATACTGCATTATCATGAAAAGAAACATTACTCCAGAGATCCGACTTCCTGTATCTGGCCAGGCACAAAAGGAACATGCACTTCAACTTTCTGAAGTAAAATTTGAAAATATAGGATAAAATATTCAGGAAATTTGGCTGCTTGTGCATCCTCAGTATTTTGAAGTAGGAAACAATTGCTGTTTCACATGAATTTGCTTCGATACGTAAAATGATGTATGACCTATGTGGTTATTGCCAAGACCTATGCTGCTAGGCCTTGTTCACATCATAAATCGCAATCGCTGACGCCAGCTTTTTACGATTTTGTGCACGATCTTTTACCTGCACATTACCTATTTTTTCGTCAAGAGCTGTTGTCCCCAGGCTCTTTTAGCCGGGTGCTCCACCTGGCTAGTTTTGGTGAGCACCCGGCTGTAATCAGCTCACCTCCTCCTATACTGGAAGCAGAGTTGCACACAGAAGCACCGGCCTGCATTCTATCATCTCGCCCCACCCGGCTATTTTTTCATGCCACCCGGCTAATATTTCACGCCACCCGGCTGGAAAAAAATTCTGGGGAGAACAATGAAAGTTATTTGTTTTTTCACTTCCTGACTCCCTAGCTCTGCAGCGCTAGGGAGTCTTGCCCAAGGACTCCTTACCAAACAGGTATTGACCCTGGCCAGGATTCAAACCCCGGTCTCCCATGTCAAAGGCAGTGCCCTTAAGCACCCTGGCGTTCTATTAAGATCGCCAGGGCGGCTGCGGGAGGGTTTTTTTTTTTATTAAAAAAAAAAACGATTTCATGCAGCCAACTGAAAGTTGGCTGCATGAAAGCCCACTAGAGGGCACTCCTGACGCATTCTTCTGATTGCCTCCGGCAATCAGAAGTAACAAGAAAGGCTGCAATGAGCAGCCTTCCTTGTTTGGCTTTCCTCGTCGCCATGGCGACGAGCGGAGTGACGTCATGGACGTCAGCCGACGTCCTGACGTCAGCCGCCTCCGATCCAGCCCTTAGCGCTGGCCGGCACTATTTGTTCCGGCTGCGCAGGGCTCGGGCGGCTGGGGGGGACCCTCTTTCGCCGCTGCACGCGGCGGATCAGGTAGCACACGCGGCTGGCAAAGTGCCGGCTGCGTGTGCTCCTTTTTATTTCAAAATCGGCCCAGCAGGGCCTGAGCGGCAGCCATCGGCGGTGATGGACGAGCTGAGCTCGTCCATACCGCTAAGATGGTTAAAGTGGACCCAAACTCTTGCGCAGGACAGAATGAAAACAAAGGAAAATGCACCCTGTGTGTATTTAGAGGGTTTAGCCTGTTGGATTCCCCCTCATCTGTGACTAATCACAAGTTGTAATATAATCTCTCAGCTGTGTCAGGTGACTGCCACAGCAGAGGCTAATTTGAAAGCACAGGATGTTTGCAGGATTTGTATCAGCTGTAACAAAGAAATCTATTTCTTTAGGGCCCATTCACACTTAAAAGTAGCAAAACAGTTTTGCGCTGACGATTTTACCGTGCTTGGCGCATCATGGTACACTCTTGCGATTCAGAGCGATTGCGATCATTTCTTTCATAAGCACTGTATCGCTATCGCTCCTGAATCACGGAAAAATGCTGCAGGGATCACGTTTTGCGATTGCCGCTAATCGTGAAACACCCACGATCGGCGGCAATCGCAGCAGTGAAATCAGTGCCATAGGTTAACATTGCACTAACGCTTTAAAAAGTGCTAGTGCTTTGGCGTTTAGCCGGGGAAAATTACCTGCTGATCGCCTAAGTGAGAACGAGCCCTCAAAGGTTATTATGCTGTTGCTTATCTTTTAGAGCAGAGAGGAAGTTCTGAGTTCAGGTCCACTTCACCCAGTACAGTATAATCAATGAGATGCAAATATTCCACGCGAACTCAGCCAAAGAAACACAGCAGCATCTGAGTCCAAAGCTGCATACAATTTGCTTGCAAACCCAGAAGATTTAGATCTCATTGATGATCACTATTAACTGACTGCATCAATCTGGCCTGCAGCATGTCTGCAGTACCGACCTTATGAGAAGTAACTGGGCTGCAGCAGATCAAACTGAATGCAAAACCAGATTGTCCTGGACAGAAATCGCCTGGACACACAAGTGACACATTTACCCAACCCAAGATCCTTTCTCAAATTTCATTAGTAAATCACAGCTGCCAAACCAGTTTTCAATACCTGAAACCATGTGATGGGAATCCCAGCACATAGCTTCTGCTTATACCAGCATTCCCTCCTCGTTCACATCTGCTGCGCTGAGAAACCTGTGAAAGCGCGTGGCAAAAAATGCATGCGCTTGTGCGCGCTTTAGTGCGCGCTTCTGTGCGTTGCGCTGCGCTTCTTTAAGGCACGTTTTGCTTAATGTAGCAGTAGCAGTTGTCAATAAAGCTTTGTTTTTCTATGTAAATGTATTTTTCCAAATAGGGGTAAAAAAACGCATGCGCTTCTATGCGCTTAAAAAGCGCACCCATTCACTTGCATTGATGTGCGCTTTACAGCTCAACGCACAGAAATGCATGCAAACCTACGTTTTTGTAACGCTGCTCAGCGCAGCGCATAGATGTGAACTAGCTACATTTACATGGAAAAATCAATACCTTGCTGACCGCACAGGGCAATGCCTGGTGCCTTTTCAGTATTTCAGGGGTCCAGCGTCATTGGAAGTGGTTCATTCTCTAAATACAGCCCACTAACACCAACCAGTCAGCAGCTGCTAAGCCAAGCAGCTGCAGTAAGGAACAATAAGGTGCAACCAAACACCACTGCTAGAAATACTATGCTACTATCAATTAAAAGTTCCTTACAGACAGCGGTTTCTAGCTAGTGTTCCTATTACTGGGCATCAAACTGTCTGTGTGGCATATTACTAAAAGTGGCCATTCATGATACAATTCTCCAGATGATTGACTGAAATATTGATCGGAAATCACTGTTTGGGGCCCACTAGCCTACCTTAGTCATAACCTTATGTCCCATCATCCTAGTGTCTTAGGCTATATAGTTGTCAGCGGGCAGGGTTGCCTCTGCTGAGAGTCTAGTGTGTATGGTGCCTTCCCCCTCCCCAATATGATGATATCCAGAGTGCCAAATGATCTGGTGCAAGCGGTGGACGAGGTGATTTTTCTCCTACTTACCTGCCACCTCTGTCACGCCCCACACATAAGTCCTCTGCTCCTTCCATAGAAGGGAACTGTACTGCACTGCTGCCTGTGGGTTTGTTCACACAGTGTGGTACAGCACACCACACCACACCAGATGCTGCATACTTCCTATTATAACACTCCATTTCCATAGGATACGTGATGGCACTGCAGTATGCATTCTTGCCTGTTACCTCTCAGTGTAGTGAATGGACTCCACAGCATGGCACACAGCGGCACAGGTAGCCGCACACTGCAGTACGACACATGGCTACTTGCATGGAATGGTGTGAATGGACTCTTGACTGCATAAGAGTCAACCGTTATTGTTTAATCAGTAAACATTACAGTATGCAGAATTCCACTTGATATACGATTGCTTCCAATGTGGATAGATTTTTTTTAAAGCCAATAATATTTACAGTAAATGCACTGCTGAGAAAGATACTATAAATCGATATATATTGTAAAGCACTAGCCTACAGTCTTGCAATGGCTCAAGTCACCTGAGGGTTACCTGAAACTCAGATCAAATTCCAGAAACATTACTATCAGCTGTGCTTTTAGGTCTAGAGGTGTACCGGGTGCTAGAAAAACAACAATAACATTTAAAGAAAATTATCAGCATGATATCCGCTAACACTAACTGAAATGAGAATGAATAAATGTGCCTAAAGAACATCTGTCACAGACCTGGACAATCCAAACTCAGCATATGATGAAGCATATATACCTAGAGGTTTCCTGCAATCTGCAATCTCTACTTTTCCTATGACAAGTGAAGTGACTGCTATGCATTCGTGGGGAAGGGGAGGAGGGGGGGGGGGGACACCCTGGTTAAAAACAAATAACACACAGAGGCAGCGGGAACCTCGATGGTGCAGTAAGTCTTGACAATTACAGTGGTGATTAGTCACAAATGATTACACAGGCTAAACTCTCGAAATACATACAGGGTGCATTTCTCTAGATTTTCTTTATGTCCTGTGCAAGCGTTCAGGTCCACTTTAAGGCTAATTTCACACCAGGACGTTGCGTTAGAGGGGGCGTTAAGGTCGCATAACGTCCCCCTAACGGAACGCCTGGTGGTGCTGGATCTGGACGTCAGAGTGAGCCGCGTTGTGCAGCTCACTCTGGCGTCAGTGATGCCGTGATGCGCACTCTTGTGCGCATGCGGCATCACGTGGTCCCGCCGGCCAATCGCCGCACAGAGCGGCTGCTCCAGGAAGTAAACACTGCACGTCATAACGTGCAGTGCATATTAATTAGCCATGTGCCTGGCCGCTCTCCGCTCCTCCCCCACATTACTGAGCATGTGCAAGCAGTCTAACGCGGCTCAGCCGCGTCCAAAGTACTGCATGCAGTACGTTGTCTTGTGACGCAGCGTTACAATGTAACGCAACGTCCGCACTGTGAACAGCCCCATTGATTTTTCATTACTGGCAAGGCTATCTCCTCCATGGGTTTTAACTACCATCTGTATGCAGATGACACCCAGATCTACCTCCACACCCCTGACATATCCACCACTACCATGGACAAGGTCTCCTCCTGCCTATCCGCCATCTCCTCCTGGATGTCTGCTAGGTTCCTGAAACTAAATCTAGACAAAACGGAATTTATGATCTTCCCACCCCGGCCATCCACGAACCTCCCAGATGTGCATGTCACTGTTAACCACACTACCATTCGCCCTACCTCTCAAGCCCGCTGTCTGGGTGTCACCCTGGACTCCACACTCTCCTTCACTTCCCACATCCAAAACCTCACAAAGTCCTGCAACTTCTACCTTCGTAACATCTGTAAGATTCGCCCTTTCCTGACCTCTGCCACCACCAAACTCCTCATCCATGCCCTCATAATTTCCCGCCTTGACTACTGCAATGCCCTGCTGTCTGGTCTCCCTATGACCCGAACAGCCCCACTGCAGTCCATCATGAATGCGGCAGCCAGAATTATCCACTGCTCCCACCGCTCCACCACGGCAGATCCCCTCCTAGAATCCCTCCACTGGCTTCCTATCCAGTCCAGAATCAGATTCAAGATACTGTGTCTGACCTACAAATCTGTCCACAAAACCTGTCCAACCTACATTTCCGATCTTACTCAGAGGTACACACCTAGCCGCTCACTCCGCTCTTCCAATGAACTTCGCCTAACCACCCCCCGCATCACCCAGTCCCATGCACGCCTCCAGGACTTCTCAAGAGCTGCTCCAACACTATGGAACTCCCTACCTCCGCCCATTAGGGCAGCACCCTCCTTCAACATCTTCAAGAAAGCCCTCAAAACTCACCTTTTCACTCTGGCCTACTACCCCTCACAAGTGCTCTAAACCTACAGCTGAACTCTGGTCCCCTACCATTCGTGTCCTTACCTCTCCCTCTAGATTGTAAGCCTTTGGGCAGGGTCCTCCTCCTTTTGTGTCCTACCTGATCTGGCACCTCCATTACTGTGAACCCATGCCATGCATTTGAGTGAACCTAACTTGCCTAATCTCCATGCTTCATCCAGTGACTAAGCATTACCTTGTACTAATACTGTGCTGTGTGATCTGGTTTTCTTGTATTCCTGTATTGTCATATTGCTGTATGTCACCCCTAAATATTGTCTGTAACCTAAATTAATGTTCAGCGCTGCGTAATATGTTGGCGCTTTATAAATACAATAAATAATAATAATAATAATAATTACTGTGCGGTGGGCTGCGTTACAGGCTGCTCTAACGTGCGCCTGTAACGTCCCACTGTGAAACCAGCCTAAACCTGTATCGACACCTGAAAGTGGTGGAAAAAAAATAATTCTCAAATCTTTTGGGCAACATTCTAATGCCTGGAAAGGCACCCTGTCTTCTTTGACGAACATTGTTGGGCGAGTAGCAATTGGCTAGTCTGAATTTTCATTTCATTTCTGCACATAGCATGAACCCTTTGGCTTCTCCTCTCCATAGGATAAATTATCACTTTGGCTGACAATGAATTACTTCCATCCGGAGGTAAAATCCTAATTCAGGTGAGCTGGTTTATAAATGCATTTCAGCAACACTGCATTTTAGATTGCTGCTGACGTCTATAGGCGTTTGTGTTTCTACATCCATGCAACACAGATGTCTAAAGGCATTTTAGCACAGAATTACTTCTGCCTGCCATGGATGACTTTAGATGTTTTTGTTTCCTCATATTTCTGCGCCACAGACATCTAAAGGCATTTAGTACAAAGTGCCAACTTTCTACTGGACTTGAAATATGGAAATAATTCTAAGTTGATGCAAAACTATGCAAATGTTACTGCAAAATCCATGCAGCTTGAAAATGGACACATCAAAAGCTTACACTGCAAGATTTGGTTAGTCCATTTACATTTTAGATTTTCATAATAAAAATATTTTTAAAGCGCTTTTCTCCCTGGGGACTCAAAGCGATAATTATAATAATAATAATAATAATAATAATAATAATCATACTTTTGCATCATAATACTTTGCATAATTCTCAATGATCTTAGATGTTTCAGCACCTCAATGACATCCGTACTGACTAATGTGGACTTTAGTACATGTAGATTTGGGCAAGACACGTAATAAACACAATTCAAACATAGCTGGCACTGGCAGTCTATGGGCTTGATTCACACAACAGTGCTAACTGTTAGCACGGCTTTTCGCGCGTTTTAGCATGAAAAAAGTTTTTCATGCGAAAAACGGTTATCGCGTGCAAAAATTCACGTTCTCGCGTTATTGCAAATTTTGTGTGTGTTAACGGTCACGTTCGCACGATAACGCCAATCTATCGTGGAAAATTCACGACAATGCACGACTGTGAATTTTTGCGTGAAATAACAGTTATCAGACAAAATTTCGCAGGAAGCACTTTTCACAGCGTGCTAACAGTTAGCACCGTTTTGTGAATCAAGCCCTTGATCCAATTCACTTTTCCTCCTAAGTTTTCTCCAAGGTGACATTTTTACATCTTATCAATAAAGTGAACCGGAAGTTAAAAATAAACAGATGAGATATAGTGGCACTTGGTTTGGCCACTCTTTAGCTTTTAAAACCAGCAATTCTTTTGGATGTAATTGTATGCAGTTTCTGTAGGCTGTTCCAAGCATCATGGAGAACTTGCCAGAGTGTCACTGCAGACTTCAGCTATGATCTGCTTGCTTCAGAGCCTGGTTCGGTTTTACAAGTTATCTCAGACTTCTATCCATGAAGATTTCAGGACTTTGTGACGCACGCACGCGCACACACGCACACATGCACGCGCACACACGACTCCTTGTTTTTATTGCTGTAATCAGTTGTTCATGAGATTGCCTGTGTGTTCGAGGCCATTGTCATGTAAAGTAAAGCCATCTACAGACTGAAGAAGTAATATTTTTGTGCTCTGTGGAGTCAGAGTAAAGAGCAATTTTGGGGTACCTGGAGACTGAGTCATAAAAAAAGGACCCGACTGAATAAATTTAAACTGTATTTAAAAGAAAAAAAAATTGACTACTTCATTTCAAAACTACCTTTGTTCATGAAATCAATTAATTTGGTGTTGGTGACTACAAATTAAGTTATACAGTAGTATATGCGCTCCCTGCAAAGCTGGTGTGAATGCACTGAGAATGTTGTGCACATTGGATCGCAGAGGTGTTGCCCATCACCCATAATCCTAGTTCAGATTGTGCATGATGAACACGTAATACAGGAAGAATGCCCTTATTCTTCTGCAGAGTACCTGCACATCTCTCAGATGTACTTACAGATTCCTTAGAACCTGATGGATATTCTTTGTACCTGTCTGCACCTTCTGCATGTACTCTATTGAACAGCTACTCTGCAGCTATATCCTATGTTTAAAGGAAGTGTCCAAGGAGATTAAAAACAAAAAAATCCACTTCCTCCAGCCCATGGCAGCCGTCCTGTGCCCTCGCTGTAGCTCCGGACGCTACCGGTCTTCTCGGCTGCAGAACCTGACCTCGCCAGGTCGGGTTCCGGGTCGTCCTCTTCTGCGCGGGTCACGTGGTCCGGCCGACGTCATGACGGGCCTGCGCAGTACCATCATGATGACGTCGGCCAGACCACCAGGGCTGTGGAGTCTGTACAAAAATCCACCGACTCCGACTCCTCAGTTTAGGATTCCACCGACTCAGACTCCTCTAATTTGCATATTATCAAATCTTGTTGATTGAAAGTATGTAACATGAAATTCGTCTCTTCACTGCCAACGCTTAGGAATTTTAAAAGACAACTGAAGTGAGGAGGATATGGAGACTGCCATATTTATTCCCTTTAGTCATAGACTAAAACTAGTCCTTGGTAAGAGTACTTGTAAAGTTGTAAAAGGTACAGACCGGAACAAAGAACATCTATCAGGCCCTAGGCAATGTAACTGTGGGTACAGATAAGAATGATGTGCAGGTACTCTGCAGGGGAATGAGGGGATTCTTCCTCTATTACACATTCTTCATGCACAATCTGAACCAGGTTTATGGGTGATAGACAACACCTCTGTGTTCAATGTGCACAACATTCTCAGTGGATTCCCTGCAGCTCTGTGGAGAGTGCATATGTAGAGTATAGTACTAGTGTGTAACAAAATAAACCTGAGACAGATGAAATTAAAGTTGTATACATACCTGGGGCTTCCTCCAGCCCCCTTCAGGCTAATCAGTCCCTTGCTGTCCTCCTCCGCCACCTGGATCTTCTGCTATGAGTCCAGGTACTTGAGCCAGTCTGGCATAGTGCGCATGCACACACTACGCCGCCGGGAGCGTACTACACATGCGCAGCACTGTTGCGCAGGTGCAGAATGCTCCTGGCTGTGGAAGTGGCATGCGGCCGGACTGTGCTGACTGGCTGAATTACCAGGACTCATAGCAGAAGATCCAGGTGGTGGAGGTGGACAGTGAAGGACTGATTAGCCTGAAGGGGGCTGGAGGAAGCCTCAGGTATGTATAACACTCTTCTTTTCATCCTTCTCAGGTACCATTTAATTCGTAGTCACCAAACCAAATTTTAACAACATATCAAATTATTTGATTTCAAAAGCATACATTTGCATAAATCAGAATCAACGCAGAATTATTTCCATCTCATTGACCATCTCTATTAGTGACACGGCTACACATCAGGCTTTATACTTACAGCATAGATGTTATTTAGTATATATAAGAGATTCCTGTGTACACATCTTATATACAGTCAGAATCAGATGTGTATATCTGACGTTAAAAATACGGGGACTGCTTTATTGAATCAGCACAAGTAACTAATTTTGATTGGTTTATTTCATTTTTGTGGACTAAGCACAGCTATTATTGTATGTATAAATTATTTATGATGACTATTATCTGAGAAATAGATTTTTTTTCCATATTTTCTATTTTAATTACAGTTTAAATTCATTAGGAGTCGGAGTATTTTTTTCCTGACTCCGACTCCAGGCACCCAAAATTGCCCCGACTCCGACTCCACGTGACCTGCGCCGTGAAGCGCAGAAGACGCCGACCCGGAACCCAACCTGTCGAGGTTGGGTTCTGCAGCAGAGAAGAACGGGAGCCTCGGGAGCTGTGGCGAGGGCACAGGACTGCTGCCACGGGCTGGAGGAAGCCTTAGTTAAGTGGATTTTTTTTTTTAATCTCCTTGGATGTTTACTTTAAAGTGCATTTCTGGTGTACATAAAAAGCACAGAGGCACACTTATGCTTAAACGTTATAATGCACAACAGATTGTCTGTTTAAGGAGATTGTCTGTTTAAGGAGATTCACTGGAACACCGTATCGACTGGGTTCCGGTGCCTAGAACTGCCCTCTTGCAGAAAATGGCCCTGGCCTTTTCTATATCAGAGAAGGCAGAGGCCTTTTTCTGTAAGGTGGTGGTGCTACCATATGGGGCTCCGGTGAATCTTATTAAACAGACAACGTGCCAGGGAATTCAGGTTGGCAATGACAGGAAATGGTTGACAGGGCAGAGTGTCAGCTTCCTGGCCAGGAGCTTTGCTTCCAAAAGCAGATGCCATCTTAATATAGCTTTAAAATTCCTAAGCTTTGGTAGTGATAAAATGCCTTTTATGTTACATACTTTCAATCAACAAGATTGTTATATGCAAATTAGAGAAGTTGGACTCGGTGGAATCATAAACAGAAGAGTCAGAGTTGAATGATTTTTTTTTTATTTTTTTTTACACCAACTCCACAGCCCTGTCTCAGGCCCAGTGCACACCAAAACCGCTAGCAGATCCACAAAACGCTAGCTTTTTTTGGGTCAGTGCACACCGAGCGGATTTGGATGCGATCCGCTAGCCGCATCCGCCTGTTAATCCACGTGGCTAATGTATGTGAATGGGCTGGTGCACACCGGCGGTTTGAGGTTTTTTGCAAAAAAGCTCAAACCGCCGGTGTGCACAAGCCAATTCACATACATTAGCCACGTGGATTAACAGGCAAATGCGGCCGGCGGATCCGCTCAGTGTGCACTGGGCCTAAAACACATTTCATCCCTCTGAAGCAATATTCTCACTTCTAATTGAAATGAAAGAAAATGCTTCCTAACACTAATGAAACATTTTCTGGAACATAAGAAAGATGTACAAGTAAAAAAAAAAAAATCTGAAGTTGTATTATCAGAAAAGTTGTTCATGGATAAGATGGAAAAGTTAAGTAAAAAATTTTTTTATAAAAAAAACACTTTTCCTCTGAAGTGGAAACCTAAGGCAAATTACTTACTTACTTATGAAAACCGAATGCTACGTACACACATGCGACAACGATCGTTCGTTGAGAACGACGAACGAACTTTTAATTGATGAAAGAACGACCTAAGTAAAGATAGTTTTAAAAGGTGTGTAACGATTTGATCGTTAGAACGAACGTTACATCACGTAAAGCAACTATTGCGCCTGCGCATAAAAATGAGAAGTTTCACAGAGAAATTGTGAAATGCGCATGTCAGGCCTAGTACGAACGACCGTTTCCAACGATGTACTACTTTTGCAAACGATCGTCGTTGGTTAAAATCCGCCGAGACAGAACTTTCTTTTGTAGCGATTTGGCTCGTTCGTCGTTTGCCTTAATAGTCGGTGGTTCGTTTTTTGTAACGATCGTCGTTGGTAAAGATCGGGGAACGATCGTTACAAATGACTATAGTCGCATGTGTGTACGCACCCTAAAGAGAATCTGTATTGTTAAAATCGCACAAAAGTAAACATACCAGTGTGTTAGGGGACATCTATTACCCTCTGTCACAATTTCACCGCTCCCCGCAGCATTAAAAGTAGTCAAAAACAGTTTTAAAAAGTTTGTTTATAAACAAACAAAATGGCCACCAAAACAGGAAGTAGGTTGATGTACAGCATGTCCACACATAGAAAATACATCCATACACAAGCAGGCTGTATACAGCCTTACTTCTGAATCTCAAGAGATCACTTGTGTGTGTTTACCTTCTGTCCCCAGCTTCTCTCATGCACTGAACATTACAGGCTTCCTGCAGACAGCTCTGCCTATGTCGTTAATTCCTCAGTATGTGACAGACCAGCTCCTTTCACAGCCTCCAGAGGAGGATTTTTATCCAGCTCTCTTCTATCACTGATAAGATAGCAGAGAAGCTGCTGGCTTATGTAAATAAAACACACACTGGAGTGTGCATAGAGGAACAGTTCAACACTGAAGAACTTGGCAGCCTTCCAGACACAGGCCGACAAGTCTGACAGGGGAAAGATACATTGATTTATTACAGAGATGGTTATAGTAGAAAGAGCTGCAGTAAGCCAGAACACATTAGAATAGGTTTAGGAACTTGTAGGATGGTAGAAAAAACGTTGTAATTTTTGTTACAGAGTCACTTTAAGGGCTGGTTCAGACGGACGTTTGGAGGCGTTGCGTTTGCTGGCGTCGCGTTCAGCAGCGTTCGTGTGCGTTTGGATGCGGTCGCGTTTTTTCTTCCCGTAGGGGAACATTACCCGTCGCGGTTAACCTCCCCTGGAAGCTACATGTAGCTTCCAGGGGCTCCTTGAACGCCAGGGAAAATCGGGACCCAAACGCCGCGTTTGTGTAAACGCGCTTGAAAGCTTGGTACAAACGATCCCATTCACTTGAATGGGAGCGTTTAACACCAAGCCCTGAACGCTGGCAGTAAACGCTCTGCAAGCGTCCGTCTGAACCAGCCCTAAAGAGTAACTGTCAGGCTGCAAAAGCTAATTTAAACCTCTATTCTCCTGTGTTAAACAGTTTAGAAGGAAGCCAAAAAGGCAATACTGCAGTTAAAAATCTCTCTTACTTTAGATGTTTGCTGACAGCAAGGCTCCGTATTCCCAGGCTCCTAAGGAGGACGCAAGCCAAATAACAGATACTGCAAAGCATTCTGGGGCCCTCCCCTGGCTGCTAGTGAGGCTCAAGTTTCAACAGCATGTAACAATCTAGCTCACAGCACTAATAAATCTCGGGCAGAGTACACTGCAGGAGTCCGCTATTGTTCCTAGCCACATGGCTAATTAATATTCACTGCACAGTAGTGTTATTCATTACCAGAGTTTGTGAGAGTGGAATCATCAGGAAGCAGGCAGGAAATGACGACACATTTGGCTTCATAGGAGACAGACAAACATGGGACCTGCCATGAGCTGTCAGGAGCATCATTCTCTGCAAATACTATATAAAGATTCTGTGAAATCCAAACGTGGACAGTGAAATGCATATGTAATGTAAGTACAGCCAATGTTTAGCTACTGATATATGTGTTTATTTTCTCTGAGACCCTATACCTAACAGCTCCTCTTTAAGGCCTGTAGTGTAGAAAACATGGCCGCTTTGGATTGGTCAAAATGTTAAGGAAGCAACTTGAAAAAGTACTTGAGAGTAATACAAGTACGATTGTCCACAAACAAGAGTGAAGCACAGTGGATGTTCCCGGGAAAACGTGAACTGCTTTCCTAAAAATGGAGATGATTGGTCAGCATTGACGGCAATCTCACTGGTGGTAGTAGAGGCAGAGCCTTGTCTATCATGCAGTGGTATTGGAGAGGCATTTGATCAGCCTCTGGTTCATTCTGCAACATGACAATGTCCTGAACATGCAGACAAAATCATAACAACCACTCTTCAGTGTAAATAACAGGAAGGAATCATGCAACAGAGCACAGGCTCCAAAGATCCCTCACCCAGCATCCAGTCCATCTAAGATTGCTTGCAGAAACAGCACTAAGCCACCTAAAGTCGGCAATAAAACTATGACAAGTTCTCCAGAAAGGTACAAACAAATGACTGCACAAATACTTTCAGAAATTACATACCGATGTACCTATGGCTGGGTTTACACTGAGGCCTTTTGCTGCCTATCAAAACTGTACATTTCTGTAGTAAACTGGTGAGTGACCTACTACACACCCTACCGACTCACACACTCCTCCTAGCTAAAACTGCAGCTTTGGTAATAGTTTGTTTTTAAATTTGGCTTCAGATGGACTTTGAGTGCTCATTCACACTTAAAAGTGCGAAAGGGTAGCGCTTAGCACTACAGTTTTGTGCAAGTGATTTTACTGCGATTAGCGCATTAAAGTCACTGTACACTTCCGCGATTCAGAGAGATCGCAATCAGTGCTTTACTAAGCACTGTACCGCGATTGCTGCAGAATCACTGCAGGTAACACGTTTTGCGATTTGCACTAGTCTCCCACAATCGGCGCCAATCGCAGGAGTAAGATCACTGCAATAGGGCTGGAATAGCACTAGTGCTTCTGTGATTAGCGGGAATCGCCTGTTAATCACCATAGTGAAAAATAATATATCACAAAAGGGAGAGGATAAGTCATATCAAGAGAGTATAGAAACAGAGAAACTAACCAACATTGCACATTGTTCTACAACAAAGACTATCGATCCCATTTCCCATACATGCTTCCTAGCAGACATATCACTAGAGAACACAAGAACAACTTCCTAACATGTTTCACCTCACTTTCAGGCTTCACCAAAGGAAAAGGATGAAAGCACGTTTAGTTTTAAATAAAACTGGCGTGAAGGCCAAATAAAACCAGCATAAAATACAGCAGCATGCCCCATAAAAAAAAGGGGTTATCCATACCTTAAACTACACCCTCCCACTACCATGATCATAATAGACCTAAAGCAACCAGGGCTTGACATGCAGCCAGAAATGTGTGACTGCAGTAACAGGTCTCTGGCATACTCTACAAAGTCATACATTCTAAAAAAGTGGTAACATCAAAACAAAGCACACCCCCATCTCCCATGTGACCATGCCCCAATCTGTTTAATCTGTACACTGGATGCATACAGCATTGTATTTAAGACACTATGATGGGGGTACCGAGATTTACATCACTTGCAAACCAGTGTTTTTGGTGTATGGCATGGCACACTGTACACCACATTTTGTAACAACAAACTAAACTATATAGGACTATATCACAAATTAACATCAAATTTCCCCCATCCATAACACAGTCATAATTCATGACTGATTTTCCCAAATTATCCAGAAATCTATACCAGGACTGTGGAGTCAGAGTTGAGGAGTCGGAGCCATTTTGGGTACCTGGAGTCGGAGATGGAATCGGTGGTTTCATAAACTGAAGAGTCGGATGATTTTTGTACCAAATCCTTAGTTCTGGTAAGTATTAGACTAAGGAGTTGGAGTCGAGGAGTCGGAGTCATTTTGGGTACATGGAGTCGGAGGTTTAAAAAAACGGAGGAGTTGGAGTCGGATGATTTTTGTACCGACTCCACAGCCCTGATCTATACATCATATGCTGCAGTGCTGTGACTGCTTACTCTACTTCCCCCTGCATTACAAACATCCCATTATTGTGTGCCTCTACTCAGTAAGGCAGAACCTGATCATTACTCCTCATGATTCCGTCCCATCTTTGCCCGCCCCGCTCACACCTACTGTGCAAGATCCATAGTCATGCACAGGAAAATACCAGCCCAATCTGACAAGTTACCCACCATTCCCTGACTGGAGGCAAATAGACGTTAATAACCTGTCTCCTTGATCCAAATCAGATGTCATCACAAATCAAATGAAGGATCACCTCTAACCACTAGTGTTGCAGTAACAAAACCAAAAAAAACAGCAAAAACCAATGTGGCCTCAACAATCCATCCCCTTGCCAATAATGGAAGTGGATTATCTGGCATGTTAAACCAATCAGAATAGAACATATCTGTTGAGTCGTGGGCAACAAATCATCAAGTACCCACATATAACTGAATGCTGTCAGACCTGGCAATGGCATGTAGTTGAACTTAGTAGTATTTGCTAGCAACAAAAAGCCAAAAGGTCCCCAGGGGTCCTCAAATCTTCAGGGTGCAACATGTCTAATGTTTACAAAGGCGATTTGTAGATTATTTAGCATATTTATATCATCACGTGGCGCCTGTTCCCACTATACGTTTTTATTTTTCAGAGAACATGCATTTTGCTGATCATAAGGACATTTTTGCTAGAACGCAAATTGTTGTTTTCTGTTCTCAATAATGTGATCTGATTTTCTGAAAAGCACAAATGGACTGTGTGCACGATTTTTGGTGCAATTGCATTTCTGTTGTTGTGCATGCAGTTTGTGCTTAGCTGAAAATCAGTTCAAGCCAACCAAACAGTACTTTGCAGCAGAAACTTGCCTGATCGACAACGCAATCAATATCAGCCTGAAATTGGTTGCAATTATCGAATGGATATGCTGCAAGATGGAAGGCCAACAAGCTCGGGCGGGTGCACGGTGATAACAGAGTGCGATATCGGGATTACTGAGAAACGGGACAAAAGCCCGGGCGCTGTCCCCCCAGTATAAAATGTACCCCATGCAGTATACTTTACCTGTCAGTGTGTGCTGCTGGCTCTGTCTCCAGACTCTTCGGCACATATATACGCGTATGTATGTGCCGAAGAGTCCGGAGACGGAGCCAGCAGCACACACCGACAGGTAAAGTATACTGCATGGGGCACAGGGGGTACATTTTACATTGGGGGGGGGGGGGGGGGACAGCGCAGGGGTCAGTGAGGCACAGTAAAAAGGCAATATCCCGAGAGGTTTCATGCTGAAATCGATCGGAAATTGGCCTGCGGTGTAGTGGCAGGCAACAGATCTCTCTTCAATCAGATTTCGAGCAGAGAGAGAGATCTGTCTCTAGGTATATCTACCCATACATTGTCTGATGTAGGGCACCTTAAGTGCTCATTTCCACTATCGCGAATTCGCATGCGTTTTTCGCATACAAATTCGCATAGCAATACAAGTCAATGGGACTGTTTCCACTTGTCAGGATTCCTTTGCGTTTTTCTGTGCAGAAAAAATTCGCATGGCAGAGCCATCAGAATTCGCATACCGCATACCGCTATGCGAATCGCATACAATGTGTTTAATAGGAAATTCGCATGAGGTTTTTTTATGCGAATTTTCATGCAAATTTTCATGCGAATTCGCATAGAAACAATGGAAAAGCACACCAGCACTGCCATGGTTAAATTCGCACACATCGTCATCCATGCGAATTCGTGTGCGAATTCGCGTGAAAATTCGCATGGACCCGCATACGAATTTCGCATCCGCATGCGAATTTTTACCGCGGCGATTCGCACCGCACAAGTGGAAATGCAGCCTTAGTGTTTTTCTGTGGGCTTTGTGATTTGAAGTAGTAGCAGGACCTTTTAGCCACCCTTCCAACCAGCAATACAATGCAATGGCTCTGTGACCCACTGAGAAGCATTCACTTTGCAGTTAGCAAAAGATAATTTGTAATAGGTGTTGTAGAAATTAAAGAAAAGTCAGAGGTACTCTCTTCTATCAGGGAAGGGGAATTCCACCTCTGACAGCTGTCACCACAACAGGTGTCCTCATAGCAGGTTTATCCCCAGGTCTGTTCTAGTGCCTACAATACCATTTTGGAATTAATTTCATATTCTGTCTGGGTCTAATTATTACTGTGATAGAATAAATAATAATGTGAGTGGAAACCTCCCCAATGGAACACACATAATAAAATATGAGCAGAAGAGGAGATCAAAAAAATTCCAACACAAAGGATAACCAAACCAAATAGTCATAGTTCATCATTCTGTACAAACAGTTTCCTTAAAAAGTGCCTACTAATGATCCAATTTCCCGAACCATCAACTGTCGGATCATTGCAATGGATTGGAAACAATCGTTCTAGCCTGCCAATAGAGAGGAAAATGATAAGCAGTCCATCAGGACAAAAGAATTGCTCCGAAACTCAGACCGACGGAACGATCAATAGAACAATTGTTCATTGTCAATCGGCAGAATTAATGACACCCAATCTGATTGACTGTATAATCGATCATTTGGGAGATTGTACCATTAATGGGCACTTTTAGATTTATCACCAATCCAGATATGTGGTGCTATTGAGCTAACACGATTGACCTTTACCTTTCTACACTCACAAAAAAAAAAAAAAACCACACAAGTAGCAGATTTTGACTACTTACAAGGTCGCAGCGGTCTTCCCAGATACAAACGCATTTTATATATTTTGTTCCTAACATAAATGGAGCGGGGAAAACGGGACAGAGGGGGCCCCAAAGACATCAGCATTATGGCAGTATGTTTTTTTGGGAAGCTGCAGATGGGAGCGTGGCTCAGGAGGCGTGAAGGGGGTGGTGTATCCTTAGCTGCAATGGGAGAGAACTGGGCATCGCCCTTGCAGATGATGCCTTCCCTTCCTGTCTGGATGTCAACAAGACAGGGCACAGCGGAGACCCAAGGAACATACAAGAGGCAAAATGGGGGCTGACGGCACTGACAGAAATGAAGCTGCAAGGGGCCAACAAGAAAACAAGCCCTCAAAAATGCTTCAGGAGCGCATTAAAAGGAAATAAATATGGCAGCCACTATATTCCACTCAGTTACATGGGCATGGCTTTTAACAATGCAGTAGACTGGTCTCTGGGTGGTGTTGCTGAGCTCTGGTTCCTACGGAAAAACTTGCTGCTTTCCAAATACCCGGCTCCCATCATGATTTGCAAAGCAAGCTTGAAAACACAATACCCAATTCAACAACACACACAAACCGACGCACTGGAAACCAATAAGATTTTACCACTTAGGTTGAATTTCCTAAATGTGTCTGATTAATACATTCCTGAATAGTTTATCAATCAAAAGGGCAGCCAAGCGCCAAGACAAACTTTCTTCCAGCCTATGGTGGTTGGTGTCAGGTAAGTAATCGTTGCACAGCATTGTACAGCAATTTCACCAGAACTGGAAGTCTACAAGAGCTAATCAGTATGGATAATTAACTAGTTCAAATAATTCAGCGTAGGATTATGCAAGTTTTGTATACAAATGTATGCAGCTTGAACTGGGACCTAATGAATTAGAGCTGAGACACACTGTGAGCACTTTTCTGACCAACAGCACTGAGCGGTTAAAAAAAAAAAAAAAAAACACACACACACACACACACACACACACACACACACTCCCAATGATTTACATTAAAATTGCAGTAAAATAATCACAAATACGCTTTTTTTGAAAAATCACAATTGCAGCAATTTTACCATAATTTTAATGTAAGTCAATGGGAGTGTTTTTTTTTTATAACAGCGCTGATGGTCAGAAAAGTGCTTACAGCATGTCTCAGCCCTTACATCTTAGCAGGATTTGACTGCTTGTTTTTCAGCTACATACATCTGTATCACCTCGGAATTATAGGCTACTCATTATGGCTAACACCGTGCAATACTCCATTTGCTGTACCTATGAATCATAATCACAGGTTGCCACAATCGAGACACAACCCAAAAGAAGAAAAAAAAAAAAAAAAAAAAGGTACTTTTCCGTTAGTCGGGCGCATCCACCAGGTGGCGTTAATTACGATTCCCCCTCCATGTATAGTAGGGAAAGATGTAATTCTGGTGGAGTTTATCGCCACCTAGTGGATGCGCCCGGCTAATGGAAAAGTACCAAAAAAAATAAATAAAATCACACCACGCGTTAGCGTAGAGGCATAATCCCAGGGCAGGTAAGTATTAGCTCTAAACACCCCCCAACACTGCTTTCATAACAGGCTGTCAGTTTTACCTCAAGTACTCTTTAAAGGACTTACGAGGCCAAATTAGTCAAAAAAAAGTTAATTACCTGTATAATCTTTTACAGCACGGAGGACGCCGTCCACGCCCTCCGTGCCGATCCGCCGGGTCCCCCTGCTCATTAGCCCCCAGGGCCGGCTCCCGACCCCACGGCCGGGTCGGGCCCCCCTGCCTCTCCCAAAATGGCCGCTTCCTCTGGCCGCGGCTGCGCAGTCCGCGAGTGCGGCTGCGCAGCTCTAGCTACGTAGCGTGGATCGGGGAGGTTGGCCCTAGAGCTGCGCAGCTGCACTCGCGGCTATGCGGACTGCGCAGCCGCGGCCAGAGGAAGCGGCCATTTTGGGAGACCGTGGGGTCGGGAGCTGGCCCGGGGGGCTAATTAGCGGGGGGACCCGGCGGATCAGCACGGAGGGCGCGGACGGCATCCTCCGTGCTGTAAAAGATTATACAGGTAATTAATTTTTTGACTAATTTAGCCTCGTAAGTCCTTTAAAGGAGTTATTTCGCGAAAAAAGTAGGCAGTTAAAAAATGTGACAGATGACAGGTTTTGGGCCAGTCCATCTTTTTAAGGGGGATTCTCAGGGCTTTCTTTGTTTCCAACAGCATTTCCTGAACAACAGTTGCAAAATCTAACTGACATAATAGTGTGCTAGTGATTAGGGAGGTCGGCTGGTATCTTGCTATTTTGGCAGTTAAACTGTTGTTCAGGAAATGCAGTTGAAAACAAAGAAAGCCCTGAGAATCCCCTTAAAAAGATGGACTGGCCCAAAACCTGTCATCTGTCACATTTTTTAACTGCCTACTTTTTTCGCGAAATAACCCCTTTAAGGCCTTGTTCACCCTATACACGTTGCTGTCTGCTTTTCAGCACCACATGCGGTCTGTGACACCCAAGGACATTATAAAAGTAAGGTTTTGTAATGTACCTAATTCACATTTACGCATTGCAAAAATATGCAATTTCCTAAAATCCTGCAGCATGCATTTCTGTGTCTGAATTTCTATCAAGTTTTCTATCGGTTTTAAATCATTTTTAGATCTTTTTTAATTGAGTTTCATAGAACATAAAACGAAAAAAAACCACCGACATTCAGATCGGACATGTTGGAAATAATTGATCTGCCAGCTAAATCTAACAGATAATTGTATGGTGTGTACCTAGCATTATACTCAGAAGCACGCTGCAATAGATGTCAATGAGCGAGTTTAAAACTCGCACTGCAATGCTATTTTGCATGCGTTTGAGACTCGCGTATTCCGGTTTTTAGAGTTTTTGGTCAAACACCACATGCTATAGCACAAGCGTCCAGGAGCACCACTGTAGGGCTCAAATAGAAAAATGGTGTGCCACGGTCCTCACCCCGGTACCTGGGGGCCACAGTGATACGTATTCCAACAAAGACCGGCACCACACAGTATCTGTAGCTCTTCAAGATTTAATAGCAGCAGACATGATAACAACAACAGACATGCTGTTTCGGCCCCTTGTGGCCTTTGTCAAGTTGCTCAATAATCACGTATACCAGACTGAATATAACACATACATTTAAATAGAAAAACACACCCACATAGTGAACTTGTGACCAATCACAGGAAGTGCAATCGGAGGACCTGATGGGAGACTTATATCGTCCAAGGAGGACCAATAGATGCTGCACAATTTAAAATTTCACTCACCAATCAGGCGCGCAAGAGGGGTTCCTACTGCACGCAGCACTGCTGGAAACGTAACGGCGCATCATGGTTCCAAAACCGCCGCTTCCATCCACGGAAGCGAGCGGTATGACGACAACGTCATGTGACCTGATCACATGACCCAGTCAGCTGAGAGCACTACAGCCAATCATTGGCTGTAGTGCTCTCAGCTGACTGGGTCATGTGATCAGGTCACATGACGTTGTCGTCATACCGCTCGCTTCCGTGGATGGAAGCGGCGGTTTTGGAACCATGATGCGCCGTTACGTTTCCAGCAGTGCTGCGTGCAGTAGGAACCCCTCTTGCGCGCCTGATTGGTGAGTGAAATTTTAAATTGTGCAGCATCTATTGGTCCTCCTTGGACGATATAAGTCTCCCATCAGGTCCTCCGATTGCACTTCCTGTGATTGGTCACAAGTTCACTATGTGGGTGTGTTTTTCTATTTAAATGTATGTGTTATATTCAGTCTGGTATACGTGATTATTGAGCAACTTGACAAAGGCCACAAGGGGCCGAAACAGCATGTCTGTTGTTGTTATCATGTCTGCTGCTATTAAATCTTGAAGAGCTACAGATACTGTGTGGTGCCGGTCTTTGTTGGAATACACACCACATGCTATAGAAATAATAAATTCAAGAACACTTTTCTATGAAGTCATAAAATTGCATGTTTGTATCGCAAAACCATTTTTATTGTACTTTAAATGAGGCTCCAAGAAGAACTGGCAGCTGAAGTCCGAGGTCACAATGACAGCACATGAGATGATTCTATGGAGCAAAGAAACCCATTTTTCCAGCAGAGCAGCTCAGTACAATGGTTATTTCCAGAGCCTGCCCTCCTGGGCTGCCACCCCTACAGCCAATGTCATGGCGGATGGATATATAGATTTTCGGGTCACAGCACTTCCAATGAGTTGTGTGGGCGGAGCCATAGCCTGGAATGCAGCGCTCGGTAACAAGTGGGAGGGGAAACGGGGGAAAGAGTCCCCCGTGGCCGCAGGGACAGCGGTGCGGACCCGCCTCCTACGAACGTCCACTGCCAACGTGAGGTGGACCCAATGGCTGGAGGTGCCACACATTACCCAGAACCCCACGGGGCAGGCATTATCAAACAGCACCCCGGCACTGGCATAGAGCGCGCTGGTGCCGCCTCCCAGCGCCCGATGCTGCGCAATGCGCCGCTCTGCTCACAGCGTGACAACCCATTAAGGCGATTAGTGAAATTAATGAATCTCCCTTCCTAGGCAGCGGGGCCCGGCCATTAGGGCTCGGGTAATGGGGGGGAGCACTAGGCAGAGGCACTAGAGGTCGCAGCGTGCCCCGCTGGAGGCCGCAGGCAGGCACACATAGCAGCAGACACACAAGACATGACGAGCCGCTACTCACCCGGGCCAGGTGGGATTCCAGCTCGTTCCTGCCGGAGGAGAGGGAGGACCAGAGGATGAGCAGCGCCAGGAAAGTGGCCACAATCAGCAGGCTCCGCAGGAGGAATCCCGGCTTCAGCCTCATCTCCGGGCACGGGGGGAGGCAGCGATCAGCGTGCTGTGGCTGGGGGGAGAGTGTGAGCGGTGTGCGGGCTGCTGTTGCTGCTGGGCTCTCCACTCCTCACATGATCCGCCGTACAAGATGCTCCCCGTCACGGCTGCAGCGATCCAGCCCTGTGCAGCGCGGATAACGGGCAGCTCACAATATACCCCACTGACTGCTACTGCTGCTGGAGATGCTACAACTTCCGCACTGCCAGTCCCTGCACTGCCATCTGATCACTGCACAGGTGTGATGAGCTCCCTCTCAGTGTAGCCCTGAGTCCTCCCTCCCCAGCAGCACTCAGCACTGTCCCTGCTGCTTCCTCTGTCCCGCTGCTGCCCCCTGCTTCACCCCGCCTCTGCTAGACACAAAACTTTTCCGCCGTCCTTCTGAGGTGTGACTGGCTGCTGTCACTTCTATGTGCTGGACCTGTCTCTCGGCTTGCCTTTCTACTTTCCATTCTCTGCTCATTCACTCTCAATCCCTCCACCCTCCTACTCCTACCATTGTTACGCCTACTCCCCCCCCCCCTCCCCTCTTGTGCCAGTCTCAAGGTTTCTCTTTTCTTTTAGTAATAATTCTAGCTTTGGCTTGGTCACCACAACATGTGAAATTGTATTTGTTTTTTTCTGAAAAGTATATTTTTAACATAGTTCTATTGCTGTATAGCTACAGTCATATTGTAGTCACTTCATGCCCACCTGCCTCAGAATAGGTGTGACCTTCTTTTTTCTTTTTTTTTTATTTGCACCGTTTGGATATTCAGTTTACCAGGATGTGAATCAGGAAGTCCACATGTTAGTATAGATCTACGTGGCCATAAACTTTCCAAAGGAATTTTCCACGCATCAGCCACTCCACCCTGCCTGGCAAAGAAACAAATGCCAGTCACAGATATCCAGTCTGTGTGATACTGTTCATTACAGCGAATGAGCAGGTGCAACGTTGAGTGTCTTTTAATACTTCAAATGTGTAAATCTTTGGAAGTCAATCATAAATCGGCACTATTTATCACTGTAAAGTTGCTGATATCTACTTATACAGCGCATACAGTATATATAATGGATGCTTCTTCGCAGCTTAATAGGTGGTACCACACTGCATGCATTACATTACTTCAGTGGATTTCATTGCAATGCTAATGTCCCAATGTGATTGTACTATTTTAGTGTAATTGAATCACGTTATGTTATATTGTCTGGCGCACTGCAATGTTCCACTGGGAAGGTAGCCATAATTGTACCTGAGATGAAAGGAGGCAAAAGTTTAATACATGCCCGGGTCTTCCTCCAGCCCCCTCCACGCAGAACGCTCCCTCACTGCCATCCAAAGCCTACTGACAAGACAAATAACATTTATATCGCGCTTTTCTCCTGGTGGACTCAAAGCGCCAGAGCAGCAGCCACTAGGGCGTGCTCTATAGGCAGAAGCAGTGTTAGGGAGATTTGCCAAAGGTCGCCTACTGAACAGGTGCTGGCTTACTGAACAGGCAGAGCGGAGATTCAAACCCTGGTCTCCTGTGTCAGAGGCAGAGCCCTTAACCATTACACCATCCAGCCTCTACTGAATCCTCTGGTAGCAGCCCCGTTCTCGTCGGGCGTACTGTGCATGCGGCTGCAGTACAGCTGCGCAGGCGCAGAAGTTCCCAGCTGGGGGAGCGCGCTTGGCCACACTGTTCCGTTTGGCCTAAGATAACGGGGCTGTACCAGGAGGATCCAGAAGGCCAGGTCTGTAGAGTTGGAGCAATTTTGGGTACCTGGGTCGGAGCCGGGGGTTTCATAAACTGAGGAGTCACATGATTTTTGTTTCAAATCCACAGCCTGGTAAATATTAGACTAAGGAGTCGGTGCCATTTTTGGTAGCTGGAGTCGGAGGCATCACAAAATGAGGAGTCGGATGATTTTTGTTCCAGCTCCACAGCCCTGGAGGAGGTTTAGGATGGTGAGGGAGCGATCTGCATGGAGGGGGCTGGAGGAAGCCCCGGGTATGTATAAAACTTTTGCCTCCAATTATCTCAGGTGCACATAAGGCTACCTTCCCAGTGACACATTGCAGTGCGCCAGACAATATAATCAAATCAGGTACGCCTTAAAGTAAACCGGGGCAGCGTGGGCCTTACTGTGAAACTATGCATGGCTGCAGTCACACTACTGCTAACTTACTACTTTTTCAGCTACCCCGTTATTGTGACATGAAGTGGTTGTATATTGTCTACTAAATTTGACTGCCTGCTATTTAAATTACTTTATTTTTCAGACAAGACGCATTCTTATGGTCCGAATAATACAGTTCGGACCGGTGCAGACATTAATGCTGTAGGGAGGGATTGAGCCCCGGAAACTGCTGCGGATGGGGGGAGTAGAGCAGCATCAAAAAATACAATAAATATTATCCCCCTTGTGTAAATTGTTCTCATGTGGCTCCTGCTCTTTCCCAGTGTCCTCATGTGCCTCCTGCTCTTTCCCAGTGTCCGCATGTGCCTCCTGCTCTTTCCCAGTGTCCGCATGTGCCTCCTGCTCTTTCCCAGTGTCCTCATGTGCCTCCTGCTCTTTCCCAGTGTCCTCATGTGCCTCCCGCTCATTCCCCCTGTGTCCTCGTGGTTCCCACTGTGTTCAGTCCTCCTTTGTCCTTGTGTCTTGCTCAGACCCCCGATTGGGGCGCTGTCCCCCAGCACCGACGTTGTACTTCCTAAAACAACGCTTCCTCCGCTGTGCCCTCAAATGCAGACTGAGTTCGATCCTGCCTCCTGCTCCGTTTACTTCATTGGAGCCAATAGTCTTGGGGAGGGCGGGACCACGGCTTGTCAGTGGAGCCAATGACAGCATTCCCTGCTACTCAGCTGTCGATTTGAATCCGCCAGAAGAAAAGCGCAATATAAATGTTAATTGTCTTGTCCTATTTCCTTATACAGCAGAAACAAAATGACGCAGCAGCAGCTCTGGCACTTTGATTCTCATCATAGAGTGCCTGGGTGGTGGGGGAGAGGCAGTATAGGGCCATTGAGAGCTGGGGAGGGGGAATTCCTAATGCCAGAGGGGGTATTTTGCAGAAGTCCCTCCTGCAAGGGATGCCCCTCCCCATGGTAGTCTGCCGACAAGCTTCGTGTCTGTAGATTCGGGGGTTACAGGACGGAGAATGGGGGGGGGGGCAGAGAGGGCACAGAGGCATGTTATGGACCAGGGAACATGCATCTGTGTCCCATCTGCCCCCACCCATCATCATCATGTCTATGGAGTTCAACCCACTATATGAGGCAAACTGCTCCAATATTTTCTGCTCTACATAGGGCTCTATTCATAAAGCATTACCTCATGTGGTAATGCTGAAAACAGCAGACTTTCCCGACCACTTAGCAATGTGTCAATTCATGAAGGCTGTTACCGCATGAAAAGCTGACATTACCGACCAGGGAGATAAATTACCGACTTGGCTGCAGTTACCGACAACACGTCAGTAAATTGTCAGCAAATGTCAATTCATAAAGCCTTCAACAAGCGGTAAGCCTGACGATAGTTACCGACATATCTGGTGAGGTGTTAACAAGTTACCGACACCTCTGATGAATGCAAAGTGCAGAGAGCCGAAGTCTGTTTGAGTCATCTGTGGAGAGAGCCGTCTGTGTGAGTCATTTGAGCAGGCAGGGAAAGTGTGCGAGACATCTTTCTGAGTCATCGAAGTGAGTCATTTGTGCAGGCAGGGAAAGTCTGTGCGAGTGATCTGTCTGAGTCTTTTGTGCAGGGCAAAAGAGAGAATCGCCACACTGCTCTACTCTACCGCTCAATGGGCTGCGGCATTTATCGACCTTCAAAGGCAGCTGGGGAAATCTTTATTAATTAGCACACAGACCGGGAGAATACCAAGTGCGGTATTTTCCAGACAAGATTTTTTTTTTATCGCACTGCTTTTTATGAATCGAGGCAATAGTGTTCATACTGAATGGAATCATTATCATCTTTCCCTCAAGGATACCTGAGGTGACCTGTGACATGATGAGACATGGGTATGTACAGTGCCTAGCACACAAATAGCTATGTTGTGTTCCTTTTTTTTTCTTTCACTGCCTGAAAGAGTTAAATATCAGGTATGCAAGTGGCTGACCCAGACAGGAAGTGACTACAGTTTGCCCCTTACTGATAAGAAATTCCAACCATAAAACACTTTCCTAGCAGAAAATGGCTTCTGAGAGCAAGAAAGAGATAAACAAGGATCAATAGTTCATAGATTTTAGCTCTGGTATACTTCAATAAATGTGTCATTGAACAAAAACAATGAAACAGTTAAAAAGTAGATTTAAACATAAAACTGTGGAATATCTTAAAAAGTCATTTTTAGTAGAAGGAAGATAGATACAATTGTGTTTTTCATTAGTTTATTTTTGCCTCGGGTGTCCTTTAATATTATACAGCCTTCCCATTCTCCCCCCAGCAATACCAGATCATACAGTATGCAGTGGCATTTTGAAGGATGGAGGGGGGGGGGGGGGGGGGGGTATCTAGGTTTGAATACATCCTATTCTTCCTTAGCCTATAACTTTATTCATGGGGATTGTTTTCCCCAGGAAAAAGAACACTCCAATAAAATCCTTTCTGACAGGTATCATATGTGTGTCCAGCTCCATGAATGGGGCTTACTGTCCTCAATTGTCTACTTCTTTGGGTGTGGTCTGGAGGCCAACCAGTAGCATTGTTGGTGGGGATGCTCGGAGGTGAGACCACTGGCAAGTGCTGCTTTGGTTAAATCTCTCTTATATTATAACATATCATTAGTGTAATTTCCAATAACTGATGGATTTCTCAGCACCTGGGGCCCATGGTCTGCTTGAATATCCCTGCATTGATCCCCATCCCACAGATGACACCTTTACCCATGGTTATATCCTTATACTCTGGTAGCCCACAAATTGAGTTAAATGAACACTTCTTGGTCCCTATCCACTGTATACATAATTTGTATAACTTTCTAGGCAGCATGTTTTATGTTATTCTTCCTATGTCAACGTATTTGTACACAGCACAATGATCCTATATGCTGTATTTATATTTTCTGTATTATATTGTATGTGGCTTGTAGTCTCGTTTCATTTGTTTGTTTTCATAAAAAAAAAAAGTCATTAAAAAAAAAATCCCAGGTTTGCTGCATCATTTATGTTCTTCAGATTTTTAGTAGCAGTAGATTATTGTACACTAGAAATAAGCCCACCCACTAGGCTTTGGCCGCGACCCCTGCATTGCCTCTCTCCCTCCAACGGCTACGCTCACGCCAGGCCTGCCCTCCCGACACCTGATCTCTGCTGTCCCAAGTCTGCTCTCTTGCCGTGCAGTACGCCAAACGCACGGACACAGAGGACGCAGGGACACTGCAGTTTAATTATATAGGCTAGTTACACTTCAGTTAAAGCAATACTGAAGCAGCAAAAAAAAAATGAGATATTCGCCAATGGAGAGGGTAGGCTCTGGATCCCAGAGAGCACAGGTGACCACTGGATTGACAGTGACCTACTGGTAGATTGTAAAGGACTTCTAGGTAGATCCCACACCTCCTGCCTGAGTGATGTGCATGTGCGGCAGTTGTGGCTTTTATTTGTAGGTAGATTCTACCTGGTAGCAGGGCCGGTTCAAGTAACAATTGGGCCCTAGGGCAAAATTAGCCTAGAGCTCCCCCCCCCAACAGACACCCCCGACCAATAAGCATCATTAGAGGCCCTTTGTTGCAGCCATATTTCCCTCCTGGGCCCCTGAGCTGGTTGCTGACCCTCCCCCAATCACCTCCCAACTTAACAGACTTTGCAGAGTCCCTGGGAAGCAACAGTTAAGATGGGGAGGGACACCTTGGGGGCCCCTACAGGCTCTGGGGCAATTGCCTATTTTTTCCTATGGTAGCTCCGGCCCTGCCTGGTAGATCATTTTCAATTTGTCATTTTTGAAGTAGCTTGCAACCTGAAAAAGTGTGGGCACCTCTGCCATAGAGGCTTCGCAGTCCTCACTCCATGCCATTGTTCGAGTGCCGGGCCATGGTGAAGTTCTTCTTTCAGTTTGGTCAGATACGTCTTCCACCCTCCTTGGGCAGTCTTCGGAAGTACTCGTGTTTCCAAGTACTTCTGAAGATCAGCGGATCCGTTCTGTGCACGTGGGAGTCCAGATACGCCCGTCTTCAGAAGCACTCGGACACAAGTACTTCTGAAGACTGCTGAGGTTTCCCGAAGGCACAGAACTTTGCCGGTGGACCGAGAACAGGGAGCGAGGGCCAGGTAGGCTCTGTGGGATACGCCGCACAGCAGGCGGGATATGTAAAGAGAACAATGCTATGTTCCGTTGCTTGGCCGAAGTGATCCGCAAGGACGGATCGCTAGCTGAGTGATCAGGGGTACCGCAAACAACATTTTCGGCAGAGGCAGTCATTGGCCACCTCAGCCGAATTCCATCTGGCGTGTGTGTGGGCCTTGTTTGCAGTCTGCCTAATAAATGCCATGAGTTATGTCTATTAGAAATAGTGAGGTGCAAATAATGAGTTGTATGCAATCTGGCACTGGACCAATTAAATGCACTTTTTTTGTGATTTTGATTGGCTCAATTCCAAGCTATGTACTATTTCCATGCAAGTCTTTAGTATGTATTATAGGGCTGGTGCACACCAAGAGCGGTTCTGAGCATTTTTTAAAACGCTTGGGGGTAGAAAACCGTTTGGCTAATGTATTTCAATTTTTCCCTAAACGCAAACTCTGCTCCTGCAGCATTTTTGAGATTTCTGAGGTGTTTCTGCCTCAATGTTAAGTATAGGAAAGTGGAAAAACATTCTGAAAAATGCTAGATCAGAGTGGTTTTCCAAGCGTTTTTGTTACAGCAGTTGTTCAATTACAGCTTTACTGTAATAAAATATCAAATCTGCTACATAACAACGCTCCAAAAAAACGCTAGGCATGTTTAGAAAATCGCTTTAAACATGCCTAGAATCGCTCTGAAAAACCTCTTAAAAAAACGCTAGCAGTTTTTGGTGTGCACTGGCCCATAGTTAGCAGGACTATGTTGAGAGGAGCATCTTCAGAAGGTAATCTTCACTTCCCTACATTTCTGTTTTGACATGCTAACTTGAAGCATAACATGTTTATGTGATGCTTCATGTAAGCTAAGTCTTGCTTTCACGTGCTGCTGTCTTCCTATACTGGTTTTTGTTTTGGTTTGTTTTTCCTCCTGTCACTGTCTGTACAAAAAAGACCCTTCAGGGTGATACCATATAAAAGTACATTCAAACTCTGTATGCAGGTCTGCCAAGTGCTCTGCAAACAGCTTCTTGATGAGAGGCTTGTCCATTGCGGGACAGTTACGGGGCAGAAAAATCAACTTCTGTACAACAAAACAGAAGGCAAGAATCCCTTTGTTCGTTCATCTCTTTGGAGGCTGCATTCTTTGTGAAGAAGCAACCTGTTAGGAAGTACAGGTTGTGTCACATCTGACAGGAAAGATGACAGATGCCCCATACACCCTACAATGATTCCAAGTCTTACGTTATCCCTTCCAAACATTTATTGCTGTTCAGTATATTTCTAAAGAGAATTAGAACCTACTGGCCATTTACTTTTTATTGACCTTCTCTGAGCTTGCAAAGGTTGAGAGCCAGGCAGCAGAGCAGACATGAATGCTAACATATTTTACAACCAGCAGTGCCCAGGCTTGTAATAAACAATACTATCCTATCTCACTGATTCCGCCGCCTTGTAATATATATGTGTGTGTTGGTAACATTTTCAGTTCAAGAGGGATCAGCAATCTGATAAATAAACATGCTCGCTGGCGTTTCTGGCATTCATGGTCGGATTTTTGTATGTACAGGAAATAAAAGGGAACTTTCTATTGTGCATTCAAATGTTCTTGGCTTCTTTCCGTAATAAAACTGAAATATTCAGCAAACAGGAAAATAAGGCAAAAATGGTTTTTCAAGACCTTGAAATTGGTGATAATGGTATGTTGTGAACGTGCAAATTATGTTCTGCTGTGGCTACATTCAGAGGTAAATATCAGCAATATACAGTTGTTTTCCACCAAAGTGTTGCTTATACTGACATACAGCAAAATATTAACACTCGTTTGTCAAGTGGTAAAATGCAGAGATTGGAAAATATTTGGATTGTCAATGAGTACTGTAACTTTTCCATTCTAGTAGAATCCTTTGTCCATGGAGAACAAGCTACAATCCTATGTTCAACATGAAAGGCTTTCGGGGCTAAAACCCATACACTTAGACTGCAATTGCAGCTATGGTGCTCCAAGGGGTTACTTTGTGTACGGGTGCTTGGCTATGACATCTCTCATGCCTAAATCACTTGCGGCAGTCTATGTATATAAGTGACCACACAATATTACTACAGAACGGATCGGAAATGGGGATCGTTCAGTTACAGGCACTATAGAATAACCAAGTAACTCGGGGTGACCCAAACCACTAGGAATGTATAGAGGGCTAAAAGAGACAGAAAAGCCCTCTTACTAAAAAGCAATGCTTTGTGTGATTTGCCTTCTTAAAAAAGAAGGAAACCTGCAATAATTCAGTTTTAAGTGAACATTTGTGGTTACCCACAATGCACCACTACTGAATATGCAAATGATGTATTTATGCCCCTGCAAGCCAGACTATCATCCAGAACCGCTGGTGTATAGCAAGCCTATAGCTTTAAATTTTACACAGCCACATCAACTTCACAAAATTTAAAGGAATGGTCCAAGCCAGTAAAAAAATAAAAAAAATCCACTTACCTGGGTGCAATACACCAGCGGTTCTGGATGCCAGCCTGGCTTACAGGGGCATAAAGAGATCATTTGCATATTTAGTAGTGGTGCATTGTGGGTAACCACAAATGTTCACTTTAAGCTGAATTATTGCGAGTTTCCTTCTGTTTTAAGAAGGCAAATTACAGGCACTATGAAATAAGAAAAATTGCTCAGATGTGTCTAAAGCCTTGTACTCACAATAGATGATCTTCATCTGAAACTGTCATTTGCTGCCATCTTAGCTGTGAATCTAGTGCGCACAACTACACAAGTGTTGAAAGCTTGTAAGAAAGTCATTCAAGACAAGACAAATAACATTTATATCGCGCTTTTCTCCTGGTGGACTCAAAGCGCCAGAGCTGCAGCCACTAGGACGCGCTCTATAGGCAGTAGCAGTGTTAGGGAGACTTGCCTAAGGTCTCCTACTGAATAGGTGCTGGATTACTGAACAGGCAGAGCCGAGATTCGAGCCCTGGTCTCCTGTGTCAGAGGCAGAGCCCTTAACCATTACACCATCCAGGGCCCATTCACACTTGCAAAACGCTAGCGCTTTTGCTATGGCGATTTTTTGCATTGAATGCGACATCGCCATTCACATTTGGTGATTTTTTTAGCGATTGCGTTTAGCGTTTCTATAGCACTGAAACGCAATCACCGGGAAATCGCCTGAAAATGGTGCAGGCTACACGTTTGCGTTTGGCGATTTGCATTAATCTCCCAAGTGAGAACAGGACCATAGGGTATCATTGCACTAACGCTTTAAAAAGCGCTTCAGCGTTTTGCCGAAATAGCCAGCAAAACGCTCTAGTGTAAATGGGCCCTAAAGGGGCCCATACACTCAGCCGATTTTCTGGCCGACCGATCGATCCCGATCGATTGATCGTTTGCAAATTGGTTGGCCGATCGATGGCCGATTTCGATGGATTTCTATCGAACTGGCTGGGTGGAAAATGTAGGTCGATCTGATGAGATTGCTTATCAGTTTGCATTGGCCTTAATGGAAATCTGATGGCAAAAAAATGCCATCAGATCGAATTTCAATAGATTTCAAACTGAAATCTATTGGAATTCTATCCTGGTAAAAAATGTTCTAAAAACGCATCAGATAGATCATCAGATGCATTTCTTATCTATCTGCTGCCAATCTGACGAGTGTATGGGCACCTTAAGACTACTTTCACACTGGGGAGTTGCATTGGGTTCTCTGGAAAAACAGGAATGGAGAGGAAAAGGCACATTGCACATTATGTGCGTGTTGTATACAATGAAGCATACAGTAAATTAAAAAAAAAAACGTTTCACTGCTGTTAACGCACTCCTTATGCGGTAATGCACTGCATTATGTCTGACAGATCCATTGCATCGCAATTTTGACATGCTGATGTGAACAGTACAATTACAATATAATTGCGTCGTGCCAGGTACGTATTTCTTAAATCAACTTTTGTTGTTTTGACAAATAGTATGCCTTTGGGTGAGACAAGTTATATGACTAGATATTATGTGGCTGTATGTAATTTGGGTGCAGGAAGAAGCTGAAAAATGTCTCTCTCTGCACTAGGTAATCTCAGAGATTATAATAAATATATTCCCCTACTGATTACCTAATACCTTCCTGAGGGCGCGTAATTCGGGGTCCAGCTATTGACCGCACCCAAATTACGGTATTTTTATCGGAATGTGGGCTGCGCCGCTATAGCCATAATATTACAGCCTATAATGGTGCCTAAATCAGGCACTGCAGGTGCCGAAATTAACTGACTTCATCAAACACATGCTGCTGGACCCTATTCATGTGCCAGCACTCCCAGCATCTGGCTGTGCTCACCCTATTATTTTTATTTATATAAACTGCACTACTTTTACTACAAAGGAACTGAAGTGAAGGAACTTCAATATTGAGAAATGTCACATTGGCCTCAATTCATAAAAGGCTGTGTGATAAAAACATCTGGATGTTAAAATACCGCATTTGGTATTTTAGACTTTAGTGTGCTAATTCAGAAAAATGTTCACCGGCTTCAATAGACAAAAACCTGTTCGGTAACAGCAGAGCAGTGTGGAGTGTCTCTGTGTTGTTACATGCCGTTCCGTGCAGTGAGGGTATTACAATAATAAGAGGCATCCCTGACATACCTTTAGAATGTACATGTTTGTTATACTGCCTCTGCTCGCTCTGCATCTATTAGTTATTCTTAAGATTTTATTTAATTGCCACAGCTTAGAAGAACTTCCAGGAGACATTACACATGCTTAGGTGATTTCCCTACTAGCTCCTCTGTACCTTCAAACAGGAACCTAAGGGGTTAAATGGGTGAACGGCTGCAGGGGAACTGTATTAGCAGACGGAGGCCCCAAAAGGATAAATATTCTAAAATGAGAGGAGGCAATGGTGGACTCACCTCCTCCAAGCAGACACACACGAGTGTTGTGTATATTCAAAACAACAAAATGTATTTATATACTCCAGAAAGTGCAAGTGCTCTATTCTGTGGCTGCAGGGAAAGCTTCTTTTGTTGTGATCTCTCTGCTTGCTGCCTAGGGGATAGAAAAGCTTGTTCCGCCCTCGCAACCTATCAAAATCCGGTCAGCGGGACTTGCAGGAGACGGCTGTTTCTATTGGCTCTGCTCCTGTCAGTCATAGCTACAGGGCAGCTTCTAGGCTAAATTGCACCCAGGGTGAGGGTGTAAAAAACAACAACTGGTTAGCAGGAAGTAGAGAGTGTATCAGCGGCTTTGCAGACGGAGGAGATCAGCGGCGCTTGGAGTGGGAAGGGAGGTAAGTTGCGCATATGAGGCTTCCCGCTGCGCTTTTTCTGCAAAGAGGGGGAAGCCGGTAATTTCAGCTTTTCATGCGGTAGCAGCCTTTATGAATTGATGTTTTCCTAAGTGCTCGGTTAAATAACCTGTTTTTTGCATTACCGTATGCGGTAATGCTTTATGAGTCAAGGCCATATTCTCTTTAAAGTGTACCTGAGGTGACATAACATAATTGTGTATGTACAGTGTAAAACATTCATAACCAGGCTGTTTTACTTGATTCATTTTGCTGCCTGAATGCATTATGTAGGCATGGAAGTGACAGCTTTTGTCTTGTCAGGAATATAGTAAACATCACAGATAAGCATTACAGAAAGAGTAGAGAAATCCAGGCACCAGTTGAACTTGCTAGTCACCTATTTATTATGCTCCCAACACCTTCAAAACATACATGAAAACAATCTTGGCCTTACAGCCATTTCGCAGGGAAGCCCTGCTTCTTCAGAGGCAGAGATGTATAATCTGCTACCTGAATCAGAATCAGAATCATTTTATTTCGCCAAGTGGGACCGAGGTCGAACCCGCAATTGGTTGTGGTTCACATGGCGATGGCAACAGACAATGGACAGTAACATAACAAGTGAGACAGTCGTAGAAAATAGCAATACTACAAGCAAGACAGGCAATAGTACAGCGAGACAGGCAGTGCCTACACATTTTTAACGGTCTATGCAGTACAATATGCGGTTTGCTCATGAGCAGAAATCTTCTGTGTTTGGATGTTGTGCTGCTCATGGATAAGTATGTTAATTGAAGAGTCCGCACCTTGAGTACAGCTCTGCCAAGAAGAGCACCAGGGTAATAGCTGGGTTCTTTACAGGCCCGGGCTCCAGTGTGCCTTGACCAGGCTGATTGGCTAAGTTGGCCTGAGCGACTGGCGTGCCGACGAGAGGCAGGAGTTCAGCAGGAGGGCTGCTTGGGGAAAAAAGGTGTCCCTACACCTGTTAGTCTTAGGGTGGGTGGTCCTGTAGTGTCGGCCTGATGGGAGGAGCTTAAAGAAGCGGCAGCCTGGGTGGGATGGCTCCTGGGAGATCCTACTAGCCCTTGTTTCCATTCTGGTGGTGTAGCGGAGGTCTAGCGGCGGCAGAGGAGAGCGAATGATCCTTTCCGCTGAGCTGATAACTCTTTGATGCTTATACTTGTCACTGGCAGTTGCTCTTGCATACCACACGATAATGGCGGAGCAAAGGGTAGCTTCAATAGTGGCAGTGTAGAAGCTGGACAGCAGTTTCTGAGGCATACCAAATTTTTTCAATTGGCGCAGGAAGAATAGTCTCTGTTGAGCCTTCTTCTGGATTTTGGTGGTGTTCTGCGCCCACCTTAGGTCGCCTGTTAGGGTTGTGCCCAGGAATCTAATGCTGGGGGCCCTGGACACTTCAATCTCGTTGATAAAGATTGGTTGTTGTGTGGGGGGGTGTCTCCTGAAGTCGAAGATCAATTCCACTGTTTTGGCTGCATTTAGGACGAGCTTGTTGTCCTCGCACCATCTGCAGATTCTCTCAGTCTCGCTGCGATAATCGTGTTCCCCTGCCTCCCCTATGAGCCCAATGATAGTGGTATCGTCCGCAAATTTGATGACCTTTACGGAGTCCGCGGAGGAGGTACAGTTGTTGGTGTACAATGAGAACAGGAGAGGTGACAGAACACACCCCTGCGGAGCACCTGTGTTGGTCATACTCACACTGGAGGAGCAGTTGCCGAGCTTCACCTGTTGTGTCCTGTTTGAGAGGAAGTCCTTTACCCACGCACAGAGTGTGGTGCCGGCTCCAAGAGTGTGGTGCCGGCTCCATTGTGCTGCCCCGGCCGGCAGCACAATGAGAGAGACTTGACACACTGCAGGATGGATGCTGCAGGGTCGGGCAACCTGCCCGGCTCCCGGAAGAGAGGCGCTGGTGCTGGAGACGGATTCCGTTAATCCAACGCTACGTGCTGGTCCTGAGTAGACACCCTCTTCCTCGTAGTGTGTGACGTACACGTGATGCCTGGAGCTGACGTTTCGGAAGGAACGCCTTCCTTTCTCAAAGCTGGCAACGAGGAAGAGGGTGTCTACTCAGAACCAGCACGTAGCGTTGGATTAACGGAATCCGTATACAACCATACAATCAAATACTATCAATTAATTTTTAAGTTTTTATCAATTGAAGGTCAATTAAAATTGTGCAATAATTTTCATGCATTTCAATACTTGCTATATGTTTTTTATTACTGATCTACTCACTAGCGCTATCTGATATTCATACAAATGTATCAGAAACCTGTTGAAATTGAGAACTCTGGTGTCATAAGTAGCACTTCATTAGCACATGACAGGCAGTGTAGTGGGAAGGAAGCTGTTTTCTTCTAAATAAAGCCTAATTTTAGGTTTTCTGTGTGAAAGAAATCTGTAATGTCAGGGATATAGAAGCTGCAAAGTTTATACCTGTTAGAAAAAAAAAATGACCAAGAACAAGTGTGCTTATTACTGGATACATGCTTGTCGCAGGTGTGAGGCGCAGACACGGGAATAATAAAGACAGCATTCGATTCTTACTTAAAACTAGCCATCTCTGCTCCCGTTTTCATGTAGCAGCTTCAATACTAGTTATTCTTCTCCAACTAAGCCTGCATTGGAAGTAAATGTGGGGACAGGCACTTCCTGGCCTGGATTATAAAGCATGAAAGGGGCAGCCAGTGGTGTGTGGCCTCTTTCTTGTTATGATTGCGAGCAATCCGACCGAGGCCTGGCACCGGCATCATCTCGGGTAAAAGTACCTGGGTCACTGTCTCCTTGGAAGTCTATATGCAGCTTGGTAAGCTCTGTATACATATTTGTTATTTGTTGCAGGGAACACACTTGACAGTTTTCGTGCACGTTTTCTGCACAGAAAAACTGAGAACTCATGTTAATCAATGGGCTAGTTCACACGTAATATGTTTTTTCGCACGCAGAAAAAAACCTGACATTCTTCATGATGACATTTTGGCAGTTTTCTCTATCAATTACATCAGCTGCTGTGAAAAACCGCACGCGTTTTCCTGCATAGAAACTCACTTGGGGCTTAATTCACTAATGTGTGATAACTGCTATCACAGCAGTTATCATACAAGCTGCCACGCGCAAAGGTTAGCGCACAAACAGCACTACTTTGCGTGAAAAGCAAAGCGTTGCACGTGATCACATGCACTTTTCATGTGAAAAGCGCACGTGATCGCACGCAAACCTTCGCTTATCACGCGCAGTAATGCTGTTCACGCGCTAACCTTTGCACGCGGCAGTTCACGTGATAACTGCTGTGATAGCAGTTATCACACACTAGTGAATCAAGCCCTTGGTGTGCAGAAAAAGTATGCAGAAAAATGCATGCAGAAAACTGAAAGACAAGTGTGTTCCCTCCCTTATACATTATGTTCTTTTACTGAGGCCAGAAAGCTTTCCTTTCATATAGCTTTATATTTCTCTTCACAATGCTAGATGGAGTCTTACCAAATTCCCCAAGCTCTCTAGACAAGCTGCAAATGTCTAGTCTCCAGGAAGAGAAACTGAAAACCTTTACATCTGGAAGCTGGTTGTGACTGTCGCAGAGCTCAGTAGCTGTCCAGAATCCTTTTCTTGTTCGTGACCACTCCCCCCTCCATGTGCGAGTACGGTGGCTTCTGCGCAGTGAGCTGAAGCTCTTATCAGTTATGGTCAGGGTGATCCTGTGCAGTGCCATCCAGAGCCTTCCCTCTGCTTAGGTAAGTAATGTATTTAAGTTCGGCATGTTACAGGTTTGATTTTAAGAGATCCTGAAACAAGAAGCGTCTCAGGTACCATACTTACCTGGGGCTTCCTTAATCCCCTTTAGGGCCGCTTGTCCCTTGCTGTCTCCCCGGGTGACTCCGGTCTCCAGCAATTCAGCTCAAAGCCTGGCCAAGTTGTGCTTCGCCGTGCAAGGCCAGCCTGGCCAGTCACACTCCCACGTTGCGCTCCTGTCCCTTGGAGCGTTCTGGGGCTGCGACGAAGCGTGACTCGGCCAGGCTTTTAGGCTGAATTTCCTGGGACTGGAGCCACCCGGAAAGACAGCAAGGGACAAGCAGTCCTAACAGGGCTTAAGGAAGCCCCAGGTAAGTATGGTACCTGAGATGCTTCTCTTCTCTGGTACACTTTAAAGGGGAGGTCAGAGCACAATAAAAATAAAAAATCCACTTACCTGGGGCTTCCTCCAGCCTCATGTAGCTGTCCTGTGCCCTCACTGCAGCTGCGGTGGCTCCCAGTCCCCTCCGGGGCAGATGCCGACCTCGCCAGGTCGGCATCTGTGCTTCACCATGTGGCTCACTGAGTCACACTGACGTCATCCGGACTGTACTGCGCAGGCACAGTGCAGTACAGTCCGGATGACGTTAGTGCCACTCTAAGAGCCGCACAGTGGGCATCTTGCGACGGGGATCGGAGCTGCGGCGAGGTCACCAAACGGCTGGCAGGGGCTGGAGGAAGGGGATTTTTTTTTTATTTTAATATGCTCGGATGTGTCCTTTAAAGTCAATGGGCATAAGAAAACACATGTTCAAGAAAGTTTCACGAAAACTTTGAGCTGGTGAAAATGCTAATTTGGATGCAAACATTCTAGTAAAAAAAAAAAATAAAGTAAAAATGTTACCTTTGAAAGTGATATTGCCTTTAACCTCCCTGGCGGTTTAATTATTTTGCCAGGGAGGCTGCGGGAGGGTTTTTTTTAAATAAAAAAAAAAATATTTCATGCAGCCAACTGAAAGTTGGCTGCATGAAAGCCCACTAGAGGGCGCCTCCGGCAATCGAAAGTAACAAGATAGGCCGCAATGAGCGGCCTATCTTGTTTCGCTTTCCTCGTCGCCATGGCGACGAGCGGAGTGACGTCATGGACGTCAGTCGACGTCCTGACGTCAGAGCCGCCCGATCCAGCCCCTAGCGCCGGCCGGAACTGTTTGTTCCGGCTGCGCTGGGCTCGGGCGGCTGGGGGGACCCTCTTTCGCCGCTGCACGCGGCGGATCGCCGCGGAGCGGCGGCGATCGGGCAGCACACGCGGCTGGCAAAGTGCCGGCTGCGTGTGCTGCTTTTTTCAGAACTTAAATCGGCCCAGCAGGGCCTGAGCGGCGACCTCCGGCGGCATACCCCGAGCTCAGCTCGGGATTACCGCCAAGGAGGTTAAGGAGAGTAAAGAAAGCAGAAGAGTGTATCTAATATGTGGGTCTGTCATATCTAGTTCTGCTTTTCACCGGGTGTTTTACTACATCTTTATATACAAGAGATGGGAATATTCTGACACCAGATGATAACAGTCACTATTTTTACCCGTGGTTGATAATTTGTCAGCCAACATCCCTCTTAAGTGGAGGAATGAGAGAATAGCATGTGTAAACCCTGTACTAACACAAAAGACTTTAGCGTATTACAGCTTTGGCTCATCTGTCAGGAAGAGGATTGCACAAAACACCTGCTATGACATTTAGTATGAGCCAAGAAGACAGAGAATATTATATTGCTCTCTTACAGTGCAACAGGTTCCGATATGGAATAAAATGCAGTTGTTTCTGATTGGAAAAAAACCAAAAAAAGGCCAAACACAGTTTCAAGAACATAAAGCCTCACTCCAGGCTCAAAATATTGCTGTAGATTTGTGTAGCTGCTCAGCTGCAGAGCTTGCTTGTGGCTGTGTATTTGCTTCTTGGTTAACTAATGTTAAATGACCACTCCAGTGAAAAAAGTAAGCAGTTAAAGGGAACCTGAACCAAGTAGAATTATTTCAAATAAACACGATGTTCCTCCAAATTAATGTTACATACTTACCTCACCAACAGTTCTTCTCAGAAGCTCACCATTTTCTTCTTACAACAATCCCTAGTTCTGACAAGATTTTTTCAGAACTGAATTATATCAGTTGCTGTCAGTTATAACTGAAAGGACAACTGATGTGCAAGGTAATGAACATGTTTCCCCATTGCTCAAGTGGGCGATATTCCAGTTTAACTGTCATGTGCATGCTTAGAATGCTCCCGGCCGCAGTCGTGAGCTGTAGAAAATGTGCAAATGGGCCAGCGCAGGCTCAGTGGTGCGTGACCTGAAAGAGGGTGCCAGAAGGCATTTAGAGGCAGCGGAGGGGCAGAATGGCGAATGGGGGAGCGGTGAGCATCAGAACAGTTCAACACACATGCCTGCACCCCCTGTTTCTCATATTGATTTCTGATCTTGTATCCTTTAACCCCCCTGGCGGTATGATTGCTGCGGCTGCGCGGCCGCCAGGGGTTTTTTTTTAACCTTTTTTTTTTTTTAGCATGTAGCTAGCCTAGCGCTAGCTACATGCTTCCCCCCTCCCTGCGGCGTCCCCCCGTCACCTCCGATCGCCGCCGGCGCCGCTTGCCCATAAGGAAATCCCGTTCTGAACGAGAGTTCCTTGAGGGCTTCCCCCGTCGCCATGGCGACGACCGGAGTGACGTCACCGACGTCGTGACGTCACACGGATTCCCGATCCACCCCATAGTGCAGCCTGGCGGCGATTGGCCAGGCTGCGCAAGAGGTATGCGGGGGGCCTGTTTAGCGGCGGGTAGCGGCGATCGGACCAAACACGCAGCTAGCAAAGTGCTAGCTGCGTGTTTGAAAAAAAAATTATGCAAATCGGCCCAGCAGGGCCTGAGCGGCACCCTCCGGCGGCTTACCCCGTGTCCAGCACGGGGTTACCGCTAAGGAGGTTAAGAGAAACAAAATCACTCTAGTGTGAAATCTCTTATAAGATTACATAGTCAAAGTGCATTTTCGTATCGCTGGTGATCAGAAATTCTCTGAAAACCACTTGCAGTGTACGTGAGCCGTAAAGATGCCCCTTAACAGTGCGAGTTGTAGATGATGATATTATTGTCATCATATAGAAAGACAAGATTGTACTTAATTGGTCCACAGTGTTAATTAATCCAGTTTGCGATCATATCTTAACTAGTTGTGATTGTACCTATGAAAAAATCTGCCATGTTTATCAACCATTTTTTTTTTAAAGAGAACCTGAGGTGGGGTTCTGACAATGCTATCTGCACACAGAGGCTGGGTCTGCCTATACTGCCCAGCCTCTGCTGCTATACAGTTCCCCCATAAGTTCCCCCTGCGCTCTGCTGGCCTTCATAAATCACAGCCGAGCTGTCGACACACAGCGGGCTGTGTTTACATCCCCTCCATGCGTGAATGGCAATATAACACATGGCAGAGAGAGGGGGACGAAGCCTATATGACTGCGCATGCGCTGTGAGGTCCCAGAGTCTTCCTGTTCCGGGTCACAGTGTGACTTTAGGTGAGAGTCGCCGATTGCAATGTAATTTATAAGTGGCCACCCCGGGAGTAGGAGTGATTAGATAAGGGGCCGGTAAGTGTATACTCTTAACCAAATAGCAGTGAGTATGCTTATATGTATACCCACGGCTTCTGCTCATGGTCCTTTTTAGGTAGCCGATAAATGGTATCATGTATTTGCCCTAACTGATGGCTAGTATGACAGGGTTAAACTCAGACCTCCCAACAGTACAATAACAAGGCTGCCACTAGAGGGAGCTCTAACATTATTGCTATGTTCTGAGGACATCCATAGCATGGTGCTCATATTAAATTCGGACAATAACTAAGCCACATGTCTGTGCCTCTTCTCTGTTTAAAACAGATGCTGTTGGATGCACTGTGGCACTAGTCTGCACTTCTACCACTGTACACTGGTAACACTAACATGGTACAATGCCTTACTTATAGTAGACCATCTATAACTCTCTCCTTATCCACTCTTGATAGAGAGGGGGAAAAGGAAAGATTTAAAACAAAATGCCAAAGATTACCTTTGCTAGGCCCATGGATTTCTTTACATTGGCCATTTTCCCTGTCTACCTAGTATTTCAGATAAGTACTTTCCAATAAATGTGCAACACTAACATACCATTTCTAATAATTACCATATCAATGGGAAGATGTTGCAAATGCCAGCTGTAGGTTATTGTCCAATTTGTTTATCAGAAATAATACATACAGTCATCCGGGGCACCTGGGAATCTGTTGATTTGGTGAAAATAGCAATTCTTGTAGTGCATTACATTTTACACAATGTTTTGTCATCTAAAAAAAAAACCCACACATTTCACAATGAATCCCAAAATATCATTACTTTGTTTTACTCCTAAAATGTACGTATCACAGAGACCAGCTCCATACAACCTCTGAAGTAGTTTCATAAATAAGGCTTAAGGTAAATATTATTAATCCTTTGATGGGCGATGTTGATGTTCACTTTATGTCATACAATTGCTTTAAGCCCAGATTTTTTTAAATTCTAGCTTCTATGTTTCCACCGATGGTAATGGATTGCAATAAAAATATTTAAATCGATAAAAAAATTAATTTGAGAAAAATGTACCTCCTAATTTTAAACTATGCAATGAAGCGACACAAGTGTAAAAAAAAATAATTTGCTAGAAAATGGCGATCTTTTCAGCTGCTAAGTAATCTTTTCTATTGATCAAATTATTGACTTTAGATGTTGCAGGCATATTTTAAAGGCAAAAATGAAGGAAATTACTTTTTCCTGGTTTACCTAGATAAACAGACATCTCTGTCATCACAGGATGGAGACTTTTCAACCATTATATTTAGATATGCTGGTTGGTGTGAAAGCAGACCTGAACTTGCCCAAAAAAACTGGATTTTTACTTACTTAGGGCTTTTCCCCAAACACTTTCATTCCAGCGCAGGAGATTTGGGCGCAGCCGGCGCCACCATAGGCTGTAATAGGAATTACGTCTATAGCGGCGCACAGTGAGTAACTTCAGCGCCGTCAGAAGACAGAGCTAAAGTTACTTATAAAACACTATAATTCGGCTTCCAGCAATCACTGGAAGCCGAATTATTTAATTCCCCACCATCCATGGCGGCCTGGAGGGTGAATAGTATTTAACGTAGCTGGGAACTTGTGCAGGAGCAGGATAAGCCACACCGGCTGTATCCTGCGCCCAAGTCTCCCGGTGTCCATTCCTCTCGTACGCCTTTTTCCAGCCTTCCGTAGTGTGTCAGGTCCCTCTGCCTCCTCTGCGTCTGAAACTCTAGTTGAGCCAACATCTGCACACCTCGGCAACTGTGCTCTCGTCGTTGGGAGCATTCTGCATACACAGTTCATTCTTTTGAGTCTAATTGTGAAGGTTTGCAGACGGGACCGGTCATAAACAGTAGAAGCTCCAGTTGCAGATACTTCACAGCTAGCAGAGGCACAATGGAGGGGACCCAGAGCATGCCCATTGCCCAGGGACCTGACACACTACAAGTGGCTGGTAGGTAAAACTCCAACTTTTTTGGGCAAGGTCAGATATAACCAACACTGTACTTGTCAGTAAAGTAAAGTTGATAGATTTTAAATTCATTCGGTAAAATAACAATACTTGAAACTTCAGGGTGTAGGGTCCATATGCTCATAGTGTTTCCTCATGTAATATTGTGCCTGCTGCTCCCACCATAGTGCATTAGTGGCCAGTTTTCCCACACAGGGTGCTGAACTCTCATATTGGGGTTAATCTGTCAACTTTCTTTATTTCCTATCCCAATCTAATGCCTAACCCTAACTACCCCTTTCAAAGTAAACTACTCACTGACATTGAACCTAAACCTCCCTTCCGCCTAAGTAAACCCATCACTGACATATAACCTTAACTCTCCCCATGTCTACCCTACCTGACAACTAATCCTAACCTCCTACGCAAAATGTTCCCCTTCCTAACAACCCTGACCTGAAGTCTAACTCTAATTAGCTAGCCCTAACAATTAAATCTAGCCTCTTTATAATCTGTTACCTAACCCTTAGTTCACTCTAACTCATACTCAGTACAATAAGATAGTCCGGGCACTGTCCCTTTATATGCTTTAATTTATGCTTCAGCCATTTCACGCCGGTGCGGCGCTTGCTCATGCGCTCTATGTCCCGGGACATAGAGTATGTGAGCAAACGACGCACTGGCGCGAAATGGCTGTAGCGCCATCCTACATACCCTGGTCACCGTCTTTCCAGCCACCACTCCACTACACGTTGAAACAGGTTTGAAATACCATGCTTGATTGTTTGTATGGAATCGCCTTACAGTGTGTATATGGCTGAAGCATGAATTAAAGCATATAAAGGGACAGTGCCTGGACTATCTTATTGTACTCAGTTGATCAAAATGTATTTCCTGGGATTTGACCCGATGCACGACCCTATGCTGCTCAATAAGCCATTGCCATATGGGAAGTGAGGGTAAAGCACCATTATTAGGGTTGGCTTGAGCCTACGTGGGCATAACCTTCCACCTCCACCTACCGAGTGCCGAGTACAGATTTCTCTAGCGTACTTGCTAACTTATACTCACCTTCCATCATCTTCACTGTTTGGCAAATTCTACTATGTATTGCTGATTGCATGAGCCATAACAAAGTACATCTGGCCAAAAAGTCCCTCCCCTTTAAAAGTGCAGGCATTGATGATATGTACCTGATGTCTGGTGCCCAAAGAAATCCTCCCCAGGTGTAAGGTCTCGCCTGCCAATAGGGATTCAGCTATTTTACAACAAACCAACAATTTTCTTATCTAGTTCTTCAGAATGTGCATCTGTTACCTTCTTTAGCTTTGAGTTTTTAATATAATCTTAGATATCTCTTATTTGGATCTTTATACTTTAATTAGTGGTACCGTATATATGTTTTTTACAGAATATTTTGTAAATATTTCTGTTCTTTCCTTTGTTTTTTTATATCTTACTGAATGATTATAGTCTTCAATAGATAGTACGTCATTTTGTCACCATTATTTATAGATCCTGCTAATATAATTTCCCCTTTGTCTTCATATTAATAACATTTCCTTGAAAGTGTCTTTATATACCACCTTGCATTAAATTGTGTTATGCTGGGAATACACAGTTCGTTTTTTAGGTGATTAGATGGTTCAATAGATAATATCCGACATGTCCGATCTCCCTTTCGATTCTTTCACCGTGAGTGGAAAAAGATAAGAAAAAAAACTAGTGGAAGATAAGAGAATCCACTGCAGAATCGGGTGGCAAAAACGATTGAGAAGAGAAACGCATGGCAGAAACAAACCGTGTATTCCCAGCATTAAAGCTTCAAGTTCCTTCCTTGGTTTCTCCAAAACACAACAGACTCTTTTTCTCCGTTATACTTTATGGACCTGTTTCAAGCTACTGATTGTATCTGTTTTATCGTGAATGTCCTTATCTCTTTGTTTTTTCAGCAGTGCCTCTTAAATAATCAGCCCTCTGATTATTGTTTTATCAGTTTCTCCAACAGTAATCTTTGATATATCTACTGTCATATTCATCTCAAAAATAGATCCTATTCCAGTACTTCTCTCTTGTCTGACTTTTTTGTGTTCTTCTCCGAAACTACACCTTCTGAAGGGTCTCAACAGACACCAATACCATCAGTGCATGGTCTAAGAAGTTAACAGGGTCTGTCTCAGCCTGTTTACATTTAGATAGTAAATCATGAGAAACAAAAATATAATCCATATTGTGTATATGCACCTTGTGGAGACTAGTAATAATTTAAGTCTTTTGCAGAGACAGTGGCCTCAATTCACCAAAGGTGAGTTAAGCCGCATCTACACGCGTAGATGCGGCCGCGATGTTCCTTATCAATCGAGCCGCTGATGCAGCTCGATTGTTAAGATCCGACAGGACGGATCTTGCTTCCGCCGATTCCCTGCTCGCTCCCCGCGAGGGAACAATAGCAGGGAATCGAGCGGAATATAAGCGGCGCCGGCGGGGAGGCGCGGGGAATCAAATCCGGCGCGCGAGCGGGGACGCGGCGGGCACGTGCGGGGACGCGGAAGAGGCGATCCGGCGGCTAATCGAGCCGCCGGATCGCCGCCTCATCTACACGTGTAGATGAGGCTTTAGGAAGAGATAAAAGGTCGGTATTTTATCTCATGCGGTATTTTAACACTTTGTTTGCAATTCTCCACTGTGAGAGGATAGAGAGAGAAGTGTTCAGTAGCGGGCGATAATGGAGCGATATGGATGCGAAAAATGGTCGATAGTTATGCAGTGTTAGTGATTTGCATGCAATACTTTGCCTCTCTGGATGCTGGAAGTAAGGGATTGTGGGTAGGAGGAGGAGTTTATTACCAGCATGTGACCGCAGAGGGTTTCCCTCTCTGTTTTTTGACCCTCTCCTTCCATTACAAACCCCTCCCTCCGTTCTGCATATTAAGCAACATTAGGCATTTACAATATTAAGTGGATGGGTGAAACGGAGGAGGTATTTGGATACATTTTCACACTCACTCCCGAAGAAAAATGTATCCAGATTCCCATCCACTCAGTATTGTAAATGCTTAATATTGCTTAATATGCTTAATATTGTAAATGGGCTGCTCTCTGGTGCCTGAAATATGTACAGTATAAGCCATTACTATGTGCTGCTAGTAAACTAGCTGCAGAGTGAGCTGCAGCAGCTGTGAGAAAAACCAGATATCTCCAGGTACATTCAGGGGATAAATAGTTTAAAAAATAACGAATGGCCACATCCCTTTTTTTCCCTGGTGAATTGTGAAAAAATAACGACTATCGCCTATTTATCACACATTTATCGCATGGATTTCTCTCTGTCGATATTTCACCCTATACTTCTGGAGAATTGCTATTTGGAGATATCACAGGAGGTTAATTACCTCTTATGAAATAAATAGGTCGGTAACCTCTGGTAAATTGAGGCCATTGCCATAGCAACCTAGCATCATATATACTAATTTCATTGAAAGAGCAATAAAGGATAGTAAGTCTTCTCCTTAAATGAGTGCAGCTCTGGATTAAAGGCAATATTAAAAATCACCACTCAGCACAACCTCCCATAAAGTTCTGAAGTTACCTTAAAGGCACCGTACTGACATATAAACTAAAGTCATGTCATTTGCTCCAAGTTTGGACAAGATACTAAAGAGCAACTATGCAAAAAGAGTGCCAAGGAAAAAAGGGCACCTGGTAAAGCACAAATGAGTTTTTTCGACATTAATAGCTAAACATAACTATATTCTCACACTGAACTCTCCCTCTACTGATGCCTAACCTTAACAACCAACCCCCACTGCTAACTTGAACCAACCCCCACCTAACCATAAACACCACCCTCACGGCTAACATTAATCCCCCACACACACACACCAATTCACTATGAACAGGAAAAATAAAAAACTGGTACATTTCCTCTTAATGCCGATATTTTAACGGGCGCCTATGGGTGTATTTCGCTTCCCAAACTTCAGCTAATAGCGGGTGCTCAAATTTCATGGATCTTACTAAAGGATAGAGATGTAACTTACCCAAAAAAAGATCAGGATACTTAAAGCTAAGGTCCTCCCAGTAGTAACATATGGCTGTAAAAGTTGGTAATGCGTAGAAAAATTGATACTTTTGAAGTGTAGGAGTGGAGAAAGCTACAAAGAATTCCCTGGACTGGCAGAAGATCTAACCAGAAATAAGGCCAGAGTGTTCACTAGAAGGGCTGATACTACTATTAAAACTCGAATATTTTGGTCAGATATTAAAAACGCTTGGAAAAAATTGAGGGCAAAAGAAGTAGAGGATGGCAGAGGCTAAGATGGATAAACAACATTTGTGAAGCTATAAACATGCCTATGCAAAAGCTGAAAGAAGCAGTGATTGATAGAGACATCTGCCATGCAGAAGTACATATGGTCACAAAGAGTCAACTGAATGAATTAATGAGTGAGGAGAAAAAGGAGAATATTGTCAGCCTTTCTATCATTCTGGTTAACCCTTCCCTGTTTGTTTAAATGCATATGTGTCAAAATATGAATGAACAGTAAGGGAAAAGAAAGACTAAGGGAAAGAACCATTAGATATCAACTTAAATACATATTTCAAAACTACTCATACCTTAATTCTACCTAATAATTTAATTATATCCATCTACTTCTAAAATAACCATCTCCTAATTAGAATCACATTAACAACAGTTCTGTCAAATCATCTTGTAACAATCTTACCTTCCAGCGGCAGGTCCAGCGGCACCTCTGGTGGGATATGTGCTAGTGGTGAAGTTTCTGCGCTGGCATCTTCCGGCAGCATCCCCGGCACCCCTGCGGCAGTGAATCCGAGCGCGCATGCGCAGTGTGTCCAAATGGACACGCGTGAGACCTGGGCCTTATAGACTAAGGAGGAGGGTCTGAAGCAATGTCAGCGGTGATGTCACCAGGTGACATCACCATGCAGGAGGTGCTGCCAATTCTGGGAGTGATTTCTGGAATTATCATTTGTGTATTTAAGGCCAGAGCACTCAGTCACTCACTGGCCTTGGTACTAATCAGTTCGCTGGTTCTTGGCCTAGCTAGTGAGATTTGAGAGCTACATTCATATATTGTGCTTCTACACGATATATATGTACTCTAGTCAATCAGTCTTATTATTTTGTGGTTATATATATTTGTAATATATCGTAATATTATATTGAAGTAACATCATATTGTATATTATTCTGTGTACCGACCTCTTGCCTGCCTCTTGATCTCGCTCTTGTCTAGACCTTCTGCATCACTGCTATCTGATTTTTGTGTTTGACTCGACCTGTCCCTGACTCCTCTACTGCTTATCCTTCTAATACGACTGACATCTGACTTATGTGTATGACCCAGCCTGTTTATTGACTACGATTCTGCCTAGCTACTCTGTATTTCAATACCTCTGATTTTGTGTATGTCTATGGCCTGATCCTGACTACGCCTTACTCACTACTGTTTGTGAATTGCACTAGTTACGCTAACCTCTTCACGTATCAGCGTGATACATCTGTTAATTTTTGCTGTCTCAATTCAAGCCAGGTACAGAATGATTTCAGGTCTCCTCATAGCAAATGCCCTTCTCTCCACCCTGACAAATAGCTTGAACTAGAAGCTTCAACTGTATGTGAGACCTTAAGTTCCTGCTCACACATAAGGAAATTAAAATACTAGGAAATAAAACATGCTGGGTTGCTAAGCATTTTGAAGTTTTTTCAGCAAGAAGGTCCCTATAAGCATAAAAAATAGTTCTTTTAAGATGCTTTAAGGTACTTTGCTAAATCTGAAGCATTTTAGAATGACTTCCTGTAAAAAAAAAAAAAAAGGTGAGAAGCGTTAACAGGCTTTGCCCATAACATTTGAACCCATTCATATAGGCATTCGACAGGCAATACAAAATGCTTAAAAATGTCTCACAGTGATATGTCAACCACTTTAAGACATTCCTTCCCACTGCTCTGAAATGCTTTTGCCTGGTGTTTTTTATTTGTGACACCCCCCCCCCCCCCCCCCAGCTTTTGGTTTTGAATGTTCTAATATTGCATTTAAGATTTTTTTTTCTGCAACAATGCTCTTCTAGACAAGTCACAGGAAATAAATATCTCCTGTGCCTGATAGAGCATCTGACCTTTCTTTCTAGCTATATGTAATATTTCTTCCTTCAGACGAAAGTGAAAGAACTTACACACCACATCTCTTGATTTATCAGGTCGACCTGTCACTGGATTACTTGCTCTCTGGGCTCTGTAAAGTTCCAACTTATAATTTGATCTTTTTCCCAACAGGCCTTTAACAATAGCCTGAGAGATTTTGACAGATCTTTATCTGTTATAGACTCCCCAGTCTTTCAATTTTAATATTAAATCTTATTTTGTGGTTTTCCAAATCCTCAATACAGGAAGCCAACATCATCAGCGTTCTGTTGATCTTTTAACCATTATTTCATCTTGTCTAGTGGACACCATTTTATTATTAGCAGTTTGGTAATGGCAAAGTTAGCAAGTGAATTAACCTCCTCCTTTGGCACATGTATTTCCCCTCCGAAACTCATTTTTAACCTTCCCAAAGGCTTATCTAATGCTAGGTATACATACTGTATATTCAATGTGGTAAATGATTGACATTAATATCTACCTGATATTGATAATTTAAATTGCACCATGAGATATTAGAAATCCAGTTTAATGTTCCTCTCCCCACCGCATCCACGAGGCTCTTTCTCCAGCCAGGTGTAGTAAATCTCAATAAGGAGCTATGGCAAACCCTTACTGAGATTAGTCCATTTGGGTAAACATTCATTGTGGAAATAACTATTTCCAGTTGCTTATTGGGGTGTGCTATAAGCTGCTACATATCCATGATGCTGCAGAACCGCAACTTATACAGTAGATTGAAAAAACTGCAAGTAAAAGTGAGGTCATAGTAATGGGTGACTTCAACTACCCAGACATTGATTGGGATATTAAAGAGACACTTCAATCTATGAAAAAAAATAAGTTTTACTCACCTGGGGCTTCTATCAGACCCTGCAGCTGCACCGTACCCTCGCAGTATCGATCCGATCAGATCCTCCTGTCCCCTGCCGTCATCTAATTTCACTTCGCCAAAAGGCCTTGCCACGTGAAGCCTTCTATGTGTTCCCGTCCGCAATAGCATTCTGCGCCTGCGCAGGGTGCTATTGCGGATGGGAACGCGTAAAAGGAGATGTGTGGCCAGGCCTGCGCCAGCACAGTGTGCCTGTCAGCCGAAATCGAAAGCAGCTGGCATCGGTGGACAGGAGGATCCATGAGTGACTGCGAGGGCACGGGACTGCTGCAGGGGGTTGGTAGAAGCTCCAGGTGAGTAAAACTGATTTTTTTAATAGGCTTAAGGTTCACTTTAAAGCTTCTCATTCTAGTAAAAGTGGCAGATGTCTGGCAGCAAAACAGGACAGTTACTCGACTGAACTGTAGTAGCAATAGGGTATTGTATCATGTTAGCCATCAGTAAAAGCAAGATGTTTTTAATCAAGATGATACAATTTTTGGCTAACTTAAAAGAATGAATAAGTTAGCCAATAAATGGTATCATCCTGATTCAAAACTTCTTACTTTGAAATGGTAATGGAACCAACTAGGGGAATGCATTTCTGGATTTGGTAATTTCAAATAGACTAAATAATGTATCAAATGTGCAGGTTCAAGAACATTTGGGGAATAGCGATCACAGCATGATAATGTTTGATCTGGTGATTGAGAAGTCTTGGAGCAGCGGAACAACTAAAACAAACATTTTAGAAAAGCAAAGTTCATTCAACTCAGGCATGCTCTAAGTTTGGTGGACTGGGATAATATACTACAAGGGACGGACACTGAAGGGAAATGGCAAACTTAAAATTATTCTCAATGAATGTTGTAGTAAATATATCCCATATGGAAACAAAAGTTCTAGGAATAAAAAAGAGCCTATATGGATGAATAGAAAGGCTAGAGATAAAATGATTAAACAAACTGCACCCTTTTTTTCCTGACCAGTCTTAAAGTGAACCTCCAGACTAAAAATCTACTCAGCAGCACTGAAAAGGCTTGGTGTTTCTTTAACAGTTTCACAGCATCAGAACTTTGTTTTTCTTACCTAAGCCTAATTTTTAGCTGCACAGAAGCTAAGCTCCGCCCCATCAAAGAAAACTGCCCTGGCATTTTTTCCCTAATACTGTGAAAAGCATGATGGGATTTCTGATGTTGTTGCTCTCGTTGCCTAGCAACTGGGAGGGATGATCAGGACACAGGACAGTTGGAACTGTGTCTCATGCTCCGTCACCTCCTTTCATCCAAAAAGATGGCTGCCCTCATGAAATCACAAACATTTGCCTGTTCTTTTAAAACTTGGTGAGTAAGAGATTATATTACCTATCTATTTTAATTAACATAACTAATGTAACTTAATGACAGTATGTTTGTTTAGGCTGAAGTTCCTCTTTAACTTTTACTCCAGTCTGCAGGTGCCAGAATCCAGCAGGGACACCAATCCTGCAACCACTTACACAGAACAAACTTGGAGACAGCACACCAACGGCTTGCAATATCAAATTTTATTCAGAGCATACAGAGGTGCACACAACATGTTTTGGGCATTGCCCTTCCTCACCTGAGCCAAAATTTTATAATATTGTCTACGAGTTATAACCATATTTTATCGTTTCTTCATGTAATACAATCTGAAAATATCATCTACTATAACAACGAAAAGGAAAATATATATAATATCGTAATAACTATAGTAAAACATTGGTAAATATTCCCAATATTTTACTACAACTAAACCTAACCCTACTCTCACATGGAACCCTCCCTCTAACCGTTAGACTCCTGGTGGTACCTAACCCGAAGACTCCCCTGGCGGTGCCTGACCCTAAGACCCCTCTGGAGGTGCCTAACCCTAAGACTCCCCTGGTGGTGCCTAACCCTAAGACCCCCCTGGTGGTTCCTAACCCTAAGACTTCCCTGGTGGTGCCAAACCCTAAGACCCCCTGGTGGTGGCTAATTCTAAGACTCCCCTAGTGATGCTTAACCCTAAAACCCCCTTTCTCTGCTGCAAATAACTTATTATTAATACAAAAACAATATTTAATAAAATTATAACTCTCAAAACAAATTTCAGAATGCTATAAAACATTAAAATGATAATTAAAAATTATCAAAATGAAAAAAAAGATATAAAAAGTAAAAAAAAAAAAAATTACCGGGCGACCTAATTTCTTCTCTGGCACCCAATAGCCAATATTTTGCATTAGAGCCTATGGGGCACCTAAATAGTCCATTAGCCCCAGGTACTCTTTTTTCCTGATTCCGACCCCCATAGACATAATGTTATTATGTCTATGGCCGCACAGCAGTGTAATTCAAGTGTCTGCTATCACTGGACCCTAATTTGCTTCTTCCTCCAAGTAGCTACAACTGGGAGGGGGAATAGTAATTAACACCACCCGGAATTTGTGCGGCAGTCATTCAGCTCACCGTGCGCCGAAGTGACCAGGCGTTGAGAATCCACGCACACGATGAGATAAACTTGTGTATGTACAGTCTCAAACATATACATACCTAGGCTTTGTTTCTTTTTTTCTTTTTCTGCCTAAAAGAGCTAACCTTCAAGCATGCAAGTAATAGCTTCTGTCTTGTTGGACCCTTGTCTGATTATAGCCTTGCAGATTTGAGCTTCTGGAAATTGAGTCCCAAACATGTCAGATCAAAAGTTTAAAATAATTGAGGGGTGAGGCATGAGCATTGGCAGATCAGTGGCCTATAGCTTTTCACTGCATCAATCAGTGCAACGCTGCTGGAATCTATTGGAAATTAATGTGCACTGTATGATAGTAATCGATTCCTTCTGAATTGATTTTTTTCAGAAAGGAGTCGATCAGTTTGGAACATTGGGTGGAAATCTGAAAATGTATGGCCAGCCCAACCCTCACTGATAAGGAATCACAGTCATGAACACTTTCCTACAGAGAAGAGCTTATGACTGCAGGGGATAAGTAAAAAGGGTCAGTAGTTTCATGTATTTTAGCTTTGAGACACTTTATAGACTGCTATCAAGCAAAGACAATGTCAGAAAACACTAAATCTGCTCTGTAAATGTTTGTAAAATAAGAGCATGGGATATAAAAAAAAGTTAATATGAGGATAGATACAATTGTTTATCTCATTAGTATAGTTGATTATCTCATCAGTATTTTTACCTTGGTTTCACTTTGAAGGGAATCTAAACTGAGAAGGATATGGCTTTTTCCTTTTAAAATAATACAAGTTGCCTGACTCTCCTGCTCATCTGAAGTCAGACTGGATTAGCTGCAAGCTTGTTTCAGGTGTGTGATTCAGTCACTGCCCACTTCTGCGGCCAAAGAGATCAGCAGGACTGACAAAGCTCTCGGTTAAGGTTCCCTTTAAATCTAGATCTGTGAAAGGTGTGTGTCTTCTGAATGCATTGTACAAATATTGACCAGTGTTTCCTGTGATTACACAGCAGGAGAGAAAGCATGTCTGCATACAACAGGGGGTATAGCTCAGTGGTAGAGCATTTGACTGCAGATCAAGAGGTCCCTGGTTCAAATCCGGGTGCCCCCTTCAGTTTATTTTCAACAAACTAAGTAGAAATACATTATAGTGTCTGATAATCAACATTCATTCATCATGTACTGTGTAAGTAAGTTAATAATGTCTTCATATCAAACAAAATACATACAACATAGTAGTACATTATTTTAACAGAAGACAGTTTATCCATTTCCCAAACACATTAAAAATGTTTATATAGAGCGCAATTAGTAACATTAACCACTTGAGGACCACAGACTTAAACCCCCCTAAAGACCAGGCTATTTTTAACAAAATAGGCCACTGCTGCTTTAAGGCCTCGCTGCAGGGCCGTACAACTCAGCACACAAGTGATCCCCCCCCCCATTTTCAGCCCACCAACAGAGCTCTCTGTTGGTGGGCTTTGATTGCTCCCTCATGTTTGTTTATTTTTTGTAAATATTTTTGTTATATTTTAAATAAATATGCCTATTTTTTAAATAATTTTTTAATCCCTCCTCCCTTCCTCCCCCTGACTGCCTGTGACAGCGATCGGCTGTCATAGGCTTTAGCCAATGAGAGCTGATTGCTCTCTTGTGTCCCAGGGGGACAGCTGCGTCACACGTCTGTCCCCAGTACAGCACTGCCGTAGATCGCAGTGCTGTACTGTGTAAATAGATGGTGATTTCGCCGTCTAAAAGTCTCCTAGAGGCGATCGCCGCTGGGAGACTGATGGCGGAGCTCCATCATCTAAGCGGAGATGTGCGCACATTGGCGCACAATCTCCTGCAAATCCCCGCCCCAGGACTTTACGCCTATCGGGCGTTAAGCAGTCCTGGGGCTGGCGCCGCGGTCACACCCATCGGCGTGATTCTGTCGGCAACCAGTTAAAAATCATAAGCGCTACTGCAATCTAGAACGTATAAACTGCTAAATATTTATTAACTCACAGGATTGTTGGAGCGATATCATGCAGTTGGCCACGTGTGTACAAGTCGTTTTGATTGCGGCCATATCATGCTGTCTGTAGTTCCGCTTGTGTGTGCAGTATGCAAATGAATTGGTCACTCAGTTGGGTGGTGTGCGGAAAATTCAAGTCGTGCAGTTGCTTGGTCGTGTGGTCAATCATGCCATCGGTTTGGACGTGCTCTTTTGTTGGACGTGTGTACGAGCCTTTAGATCGCCTTCACAGTGGCACGTTGCGGAGCTGCATTATAAAGTCTTATAATGCAGCTTACCACACTGCAATGATCATCCTATGGGCCGTTCACAGTTTGACGTTAACATCGCGTTCAAAAATGTTGCGTTATGGTAACTCATTGCTTGCTCCTCTAAACGTAGACATGTTGCCATTTTAAGGTCGCATTAAAATGCAACGTCCCACTGTGAATGCGACCTTAAGAAACTTTCTATATTGCTGTCCCATAGATTAGCAGGACAGTAAATGTTATGACTTAGGCTGCTTACACACCAAGACGTTACAGGCGCACGTTAACGCTCCCCCAACGCACAGCAATGTAACACAAGTGGGCTGTTCACACAGCCCACGTTGCGTTACATGTAACGCTGCACGTTCTCCGCAAAGTGCAGCATGCTACGGCGTTGGAGCGGCTATAGCCGCGTTAGACTGTTTGCACATGCGCAGTGGGGGGCGGAGAGGAGGCGGGAAGAGCCAGCTACAGTAGCCGCGCACATGGCTACTTAATATTCACTGCACTGGCGGGCGCTGATTGGCCAGCGGGACCACGTGATGCAGAGTGTCTCGCTCCGCATCACGTGGACCCGCTGGCCAATCAGCGCCACTCTGGGAGACACCGTCGGCTCTTGCAGCACCATACGTTGTGTTAGGTGCACGTTATGCGACCTTAACGTAGCACCTAACGCAACGTCTTGGTGTGCAAGTAGCCTAAAAGTAGAATTAGATCACTTCCTGGGTCCAGTAATAAAGGTGAGTGTCCACAAGACACAATTTACTACAGTATTATCAATCTAGGGACCTCAGTATACTGTATGTCAGGCATAATTATCACCACAGAATTCAAAATGGAATGCCACAACAGAATATATTTCCCTGATAGTAGATGTAAGTAGATGACCACATATAATGGTATATTGGCTTGATTTCTTAAAGTGACACTGAAGTGAAAAAAAAGTTTGATTCAAAGAATTGTATGTGTAGTACGGATAATTAATAGAACATTAGTAGCAAAGAAAATAGTGTCATATTTTTATTTTCAGGTATATAGCTTTTTTTTTATAACATTGCATCATTCTCTGATACTTGCAGTTTACAAACTACACTCTGTATTTTAGGACCGCATGCGGATTCGCATAGTCAATACAAGTGGACGGCCCTGTTTCCACTTGTTAGTGATCCTGAGCGTTTTTCTGTGCGGGAGAAATCTGCACGGTAAAGCCGTCAGAATTCGCATCCCGCACACCGCTATGTGAATCGCCGCTAATGTATTTAATAGGGAAATCGCATGAGGTTTTGGCATGTGTATTTTACTGCGGTTTCGCACAGAAAGTAATGTTAAATCACACAGGCAGTGACATGGTTAAAATCGCATCAATACTAAGCTATGCAAAATCGCGGTAAAATACGCATGCAGAATTGCACCCGCATGCGATTTCATCAGCCGGGGATCTGCGGCGATTCCGCACCGCACAAGTGGAAATGGGCCCTAAAAGTATGAAGCAGAGCAGAGCTAATGACCCTTTGAACTTCTCTGCGTTAAGCAAACTGGAAACAGTGAGAGACAGGTTGAGATAAGTACTTCAGAAACAGCACTGTAGTGTTCAGAGAAGCTCTTCTACATAGATAACAACTGAAGTTTATGAACTCATCCTGTACTGGAAACAATATGAGACCCATGTCTGTGCTACTAATGTTTTATTTCTTAGCTGTACTGCACATACAAATCATTATCTTATAAGTTTAATTTTATTTCAGATTCCATTTAATTATATCCAGTGATATATGTAGTAAGTTCACCTTGATAGTTAGCTACTCTCTGTTGCGATCCATACAGATCCCTGCACAAGCACCAGCCTTGCAGACCTCCATCTCCTTCCATGGTGCAACAGGGTGCCAGCTCAGACACAGCTGTATGGCATGATATCATATCTGCTGGGTATTGCACGGAGTCAGTAGCTGCACATCCCATGGGTCCATCCACCAAGAGGTACCACATGGTTGGAACTCCCACTCTGCTGACCGCTCCATGCTTGCTGAAGAGATCTTGAGGTCACATGACTGACTTTTCCAAAAGTAATATGTCTGCAGTGACTGCAACAAATATGGAAAATTGTGTAAGTGGGGTCACATTTGACTTAAAGAGAAACTCCAACCTAGAATTGAACTTTATCCCAATCAGTAGCTGATACCCCCTTTTACATGAGAAATATAATGATTTTCACAAACAGACCATTAGGGGGTGCTGTATGACTGATTTTGTGCTGAAAACCCTCCCACAAGAAGCTTTGAGTACCGCGGTACTCTGGGCAAACTGCCACAATGTAACAATGTTCACAGACAGGAAATAGCTGTTCACAGCTGTCTGTAACGGCCAGAACAGCTAGGAACAGCTACATAACCTGCCCACAGTAAAAATGTCACCATGTAATAAATGTCAGAATGTAAATCAGGAGAGGAAAGATTTTACAATGAGCAAACACTGACTAAATCATTTATACATAATTATGGTAAAAAATGAAGGACTTTTTTACTACATTATTTTCACTGGAGTTCCTCTTTAAAGAGAATCTGTACTCTAAAATTCTTACAATAAAAAGTATACCATTCTATTCATTATGTTCTCCTGGGCCCCTCTGTGCTGTTTCTGCCACTCCCTGCTGCAATCCTGGCTTGTAATTGCCATTTTTTGGCAGTGTTTACAAACAAAAGACATGGCTTCTAACTAGAGTGTGATAGGCTTAAGAGTAGCTCAGTCTCTGACTCATACAGGGCTTGGAGAGGGTGTGTATAGCTTCTGCCAATGACAAGCAGTGCAGCACATTCCACACATTCCAGCCGACAGAGCTGACAGAAGAGAGAAGATTAGATCATATAACAGAGATAACACAGCCACTGTGCAACTAGAAAAGGCTGCAGTAACACAGACCACATTAGAACAGGTATAGGAACTTATAGGATAGAAGAAATAAGGCTGAAAATTTTGTTACAGAGTCTCTTTAAATTGAAACTCTGTTAAGGTGACTTGGTCTTTAACTGTGCATGTTAGGAGTTTTGTGAGGTGCTATCTCTGTCCAGCTTCACTCTATGCTGATGAAAGATTAAAGAGAACCTGAGGCGGAACACAGCATCAAAATATACTACCTGAATGAGCTCTCTTTGCTGATTAAAATGATGCCCTTCTCGCCATCCGTCCCTGAGATGTCCTGAGCCTCAGAAACTTGTATAGGAGGCAGGGAAGGGGCATTCTTATGGTGGGGAAGGTGCTTTCCTAACGCAAGAGTGGGTGTAAAGCAGGAGTGCCCTTTCTGCAAAGGACGCTCCTTCCTCTTACGACACGCCGGCAAGCTGCTTGTTGAGAATTTTGTTGGGGGCACTGAGTGTGCAGGCTCCTAAATAGTGATGGTCATGTCTAGGAGAACTCATGGAGAAACATGTGAGTTTTTGATCAGATATGAAAAGCTCTGATTTGCTGTGATCACATCCTATTTTTGCATTTGATCATGACTAGCAAATCAGAGACTTACACATCTATCATCTAAGCAAACTGACCACATGCTTCTCCATTAGTTCTCCTAGCCATGACCATCACTATTCAGGAGCCTGCCACACTCTTAACGTAGATTCAAAAGCCCAAAGTTCTGAGATTCACATATGCAATATGACCACTTGACCATGCATGGGTCGAGTGACTGGGGGCTGGCACACTTTATGCTATGCCATCTCTGCACACAGGTAATGCCTGGCTGTGTGCAAAGATCTATAAGTCCCTAATGCAAGCAGGAAAGTGTGTGTGGTTATAACCATTTATTGTGTGCTCATGCTTTGGTGTGTATTTAAAATCTGTACTCTGTCCCCCGATGGTGCACTACTTAGCCAAGGAGCAGCAGTAGCCATAGCTACCCCCAGAAACGTAAAACGTTTTTTACACAGAATTTGTAGCTGTAGTGCAGGAAAATGTAACATTTGGACACTCTGCTTACTAAGCTATCAGATGGTACATTTAGAACTGTGCCAGGAATTGGGTTTTAAAAGCATTGTAGACATTTACAGCGAGTCTGCAGTTTCTTTTGTAGAGCTCAGTTAAATGCAGCAGACCCCACAAAAATAGGCATAGAAGCATCTAAAGACATTGAGAAAATGCATTCTATGTACAGAGACAAAGAATGATCAAAACCCCACAGCTTTGTATGTACGCTTTATTAGGTTATCTTCTATAGTGCTTTGCTTCACTTTAGTACACGACATGCAAAGGCTCATTTACAAAATGGAACAAATCCAGGTGGTTTAAAATGGTGAATATTAAAGAGACTCTGTAACAAAATTTTCAGCCTTATTTCTTCTATCCTATAAGTTCCTATACCTGTTCTAATGTGGTCTGTCTTACTTTAGCCTTTCTGTAACAAATATGGATGGGGCAGCTCCGACGAACAGCGCTGCCAACGTCACTACCTCCGTTCCTCTGCCTAATCAGTTACCCGTGCCTCAGGCGTCTAGCATGCCGAGGACGGGTTTGTCAGCTGCCCATAGGGTTGTTGTGACGCGTGCGCGCGCGCGCACCTTCACGGCCTTTATGCGGCGAAGAGGCGGCTCAGCTGACCTGCGGGTCGGCTGACGTCACGCCATGCGCCCGCCGCCGCTGATTAGGATTTGTGCATTATATTGTATTATTTGTTTATGACTCTGGCTCGTTTCTGACTATTCTGCTCTAGTGATTCTGTACCTTTGCCCATCTAATCTGGTTACCGACTCTGCCTGAATATCGTTCCTCTTTCTGCTCTAGTGATTCTGTACTTTAGCCCATCTGATATTGTTGCCAAACTCTGCCTGTTAACCGTTACTTCTCTGCCTCCCGGTTTTGTACTGTATCTGCCTGTCTGTTACCGACTCGATTAGTCTGACCTTTCTACTCACCAGTGAGCCCTTGTCACTGGTGAGGTACTCACTGCACTGACAGTACCCACCAGCTCCTCTGGTGAGGTATAGTCAAATCTGTCAGTATTACTGTTTGCACCAATCACTACACTCATTACAATAAAGTGTGACTAAGGTCTCGATATTCTCTGTGTTTCTATATTTGTATTATTGGTGATTCTGCAGATCACCATATAATCGGATATAGTATCTGCATTATTGGTGATACTGCAGATCACCAAATAATCAGAACTTTATTATTGCTGACACCAATCGTTACACTTTCCTAGTTGCACAGTGGCTGTATTATCTCTGTTATATAATCTAATCTTCTTTCCTTTGTCAGCTTTGTCAGCTCAGGCAGGAATGTGCTGCTCTGCTGTGATAGGTAGAAGTTATACACACCCTCTCCACGCCCCCTCCAGGCTCTGTATGAGTCACAGACTGAGCTTCTCTCAGCCTATCACATGCTGGTTAGCAGCCATGTTTTTTGTTTGTAAACACTGTCTAAAACTGGCAATTACAAGCCAGGATTGCAGCAGGGAGTGGCAGAAACAGCACAGAGAGGCCCAGGAGAACATAATGAATAGAATGGTATGCTTTTTATTGTAAGAAATCAGATTCTCTTTAAGACTAATTTCTTGGATTTTCTTTCTCATCTAAATTATTTCTTGCCTCCAACAAACAGGAACTCCCACCCTCTAAACCTTCCTCATACTCACATCATGGGGTGACCACTCTGCTCTTCTCTGCACCAAGCTAAGCCTTCCTCCTATAGGAAACAATGGGGAGGGAGGTTTGAGTGGCAAGCTGGACCTGTCCCTTCCCAACATAACTCATGCCACACCCCCAAATGTGCACAAGCAATTACTATTGGGCAGTTCATGACTTGCACAAGTCCAGGTCAAATGTACTTCTTCATGGCCACAGGTTCTTCTAGTCCTGTGTCAGGTGAAAAGATGCTGGATCCATGGGGAACAGGGGACCACTGGTCCCACAGATGCCACAAACTACCATTAGTAAGTTATCCAAACAGGGCAGAAATATTTAATTACAATGTTTTAACCAATTCAGATTTGCTTCAACACTTTAAAAATTTAAAACTTGCAGTACCCTAAAATATATTATGATATCCTGCTGACAACACTTAAAGAGACTCTGTAACAAAAATTGCATCCTGTTTTCTACCATCCTACAAGTTCCAAAACCTATTCTAATGTGCTCTGGCTTACTGCAGCACTTTCTACTATCACCATCTCTGTAATAAATCAGCTTATCTTTCCCCTGTCGGACTTGTCGCCCTGTGTCTGGAAGGCTGCCAAGTTCTTCAGTGTTGTGGGTCTGCTATGCACGCCCCCCTCCAGGCCCCTCTATGCACACTGCCTGTGTGTTATTTAGATTAGGGCAGCTTCTCTCTTCTCTCTTATCTTTTACAAGCTGGATAAATCGTCCTCTGAGCTGGCTGGGCTTTCACATACTGAGGAATTACAGACACAGACAGAGCTGTTTGCAGGAAGAAACGATCAGCCTGTCACTTCAGTGCATGAGAGCTGCAGGGGGAAAGAAACACACAAATGATCTCTTGAGATTCAAAATGAAGGCTGTATACATCCTGCTTGTGTATGGATGTATTTTCTATGTGTGGACATACTGTACATCAACCTACTTCCTGTTTTGGTGGCCATTTTTTTTGTTTATAAACAAAACTTTTTAAAACCGTTTTTGACTACTTTTAATGCGGTGGGGAGCGGCGAAATTGTTACAGAGGGGAATAGAAGATGTCCCCTAACGCACTGGTATGATTACTTTTGTGCGATTTTAACAATACAGATTCTCTTTAAGCAGATCTACTGTGCTATACAAACATCACTCAGTTTCCGCTTATGCAAAAGCACTAAACCACAGCAATAAGACCAAAGCCCATATGCAATTCATTTTTTCACCTAAGTTATCTCCTAGGAGATCATTTGCATCTTCTCTGTAAACTAAATTTTCAGCATTTTACAATTGAAAAAATACCCAAAAGTTGGTGAAAAAGTACTATCAAATTTATTCTGAGTATTTTCTTGCTTGCTGGAGGCATTTTATGACAAGGCATTTTATGACAAGTTGCAAAAATATCACCTAGGAGAAAACTCAGGAGAAAAAAATGAATTGCATATGGGCCCTAGTGTGGACTCTCCACCGATGCACCCCAAAGAGGGCTCACACACAATCTCCTGCCCAATTTGCTCTGTGCACAAGTAAATGTCCACTTGTAGACAATAAACAAAATTCAGTTCTGCCCCATAAGCAAGGGGATAGTAATGCATGTGATATCAGTATAACTGGATGTAGCGACTTGTGCTCGCAGGCTCTGTTGTCATATACTTCATGCTCGTGGTGGCAAAAGCGTGGCATGTGACTTTACTAGGAGGATTCACTCCACTCATGATACCATAGTCCTAAAGTGTGCTGCTGCCTGGAAGCTGTGTAACAGACCTTCGATCCTCTCAATTGCATTTCCATGCTGTCTTCAACCCTGAAACAGGTTTGGCGTGAGCGGTGCGAATGCCTGGCGTCCTGGGTCACGTGAGTGCTCCATCCACCGCCAGCCTCACCCATACTCCAGTAGCGTGACTGTTACTATGGTAACACGCGTATTAATGTAGTAGTGGGCATGCTACAAGAGTACCGCGGGCAGGGCAGCCATCAGGGGGGGACAACTGACACTGCAGTGAGGGGCCCAGGGCTTTTGGGGGCCCTGTGCCCCCCAAAGCGCTGGAAGGGCCGCATGTGCTGGCTGCGGGCCTGTGGCTCACTAACCAGCACACCGCATTCCAGCACTGAGAGAAGAGTGACATCAGCGCTTGACATCAGCACGTGGGGAGAAAATGAGTGAGCCCGCTACAGCGGACTTTTTATACTGGGGCCCCACCTATATCTGGCTTCAGGCTACTTATACTGGACCACTACTTATACCTGGCTATCTACACTGGGGCTTGAGCCACCTATACCTAGCTACCTATACTGGGGCACCACCTATACCTGGCTACCTATACTGGGGCACCACCTATACTTGGCTACCTATACTGGGGTGCCTATAGCTTGCTACCTATACTGGGGGCACCTGTACCTGGCTAACCTATACAGGTGCACCACCCATACCAGGCTACCTATACTGGGGCAACTATACCGGGGCACCACCTATAGTTGAATACCTATACTGGGGTACCTGTATCTTGCTGGCCTATACTGGGGCACCAGCTATACCAGGCTACCTATACTGGGGCATCTACACCAGGCTACCTATACTGGGGCGTCACCTATAGCTGGCTACTTATACTGGGGAAACCTATATCTGGCTACCTATACTGGGGGCACCTATACCTGGCTAGGGCAGGGAGACGAGCTGAGACAGAAGGGGACAAGAAGTAACACGGGGATAAAAGAGGCACAGGGAGAACAGAGGTGGACAGAAGATGCACAGGGAGAAAAGAGATGAGACGGGAACATGAGGTCACACAGAGGGACACAAGAGGCACAAACTGAGGTGAGACAGAGGGGGACAAAAGAGGCACAAGAAGAAAAGAGAGGGACAAACTACAACGGATAAAGGATAAGAATGGACCTACAAGTCCCTATCTCATTTGTTAACTGGGGAATACCTGTATTTTGCTAGTATTTGGCTCCACCCACAACATGCCATGGTCACGCCAACTTTTTGCTGCATCATGCTGTGCATGCTGCTTTCTTCAGTCATGCACATGTTTCGCTGCAGTGCACTTTGTGCACCGACACGGTGGTGGGGTGGCTAGTGGGCGGGCACAGCAACCAGTGGGTGGGCTCAGGGAGGGGGGGCCCAGGCCTGATGATGTGTGAGGGGCCCCAAAAATTCTGATGGCGGCCCAGACCGCGGGTCACGCTACTAGTGTATCTTGCAGTATGTATGCACTGAATTAACAGTAATATTGCCGTGCGCTGTGCATGTACGGTAATATTACTAATGTTTAATGAATGAACCCCCTCAGTGTCATAGATGTGAGTCAGTAGAATTTTTTTGATATCCTTACATTTCACTTCCAGTTTTCTAATATACAGGAAGAAGGGAACTAAAGGCTTTAGATAACTTGCACTTTCAATCTGTTGATGAGTTTGTCCATAAATGGTAACATCCTTACAACAACAAAGTTTTTGCTTTCACTGACGGCCGACATGGCACAATACTTTGTTGCTTCAAATTCAATCATAAATAACTCTATGAACTTGCTGCTGTTTTATCTTCAGCTTGGAGTTGAAGATCAGAAACAAACATCCATTTGTGAGGTGAATGAGAAGCAGTAAAGAACGCAGAACACTTTAGTGTGTTCTTGTTGAATCTAAAAAAAAATTGCAACATTATTATTACTGTGGCTTTGCTATATGATATACTTCCTTTCTTTATCTGACTTCAGTTGTGCTGCTGAAACCCTTGAAATATTACAGGGAGGCTAAGCGAGTGACCCAACACTCTGCAGAGTTGAAATCCTGCAACTCATTCTTTATTCATAGGAAGAGACAAGAAATGTTATTATTCAAAATACTAATGTGATATTAGCAGTGCTGATAGTACCTGGACGACGGAGGTTAAATCTCATGTTAGTAATTGAGAGATTTAAGTAGTTGCCTGCCACTGCCACATCACTAAAAATACAACTTACGACTGGGTGTGGTCAGTATGGATTTTCAAGGTCATAAAGCGACTGTAAAATTACTAGATGTGCTATGTGTGAACTCTTATGTATATGAGATCATATCAGCAATACACACACATGGTGTAGAATTACTAGATATGCTATTAGTGTGAACCCTTATGTACCGGTATATGAGATAATATCAGCTATACACACCCATGGTTTGTACATAAGAGCCTACAAGGACATTATTTGGACCTGTGTACTGTCTCCTGCATGTTTATTCTTTTCTTCCTAGTTAGGGATGATCTTGGGGTCTTATGCTGGGAATACACCATACAATTTTCTGTTAGATTTATCTGCCAGATAGATAAAGTTCAACATGTTGGAAATTATCTAACCATCTACCTGTCAAGCAATTAGGCATTGTTCTACTCAGGAGGAGATAAACAGAAGACAATGCACCAGAGATAATGACCAGTCTCTACGGAAAATAATCTAATTATGCATTCTAACAGAAAATCTTATGCTGGGCATACATGGTAAGTTTCTTGTTATCAATCGAGCCGCTGATGGCTCGACTGATAATATCCGACGTGTCCAATCACCGCGGCGAATCGATTCTGTGCTTGATCCCTGCAGACGGACAATAGAAAAAAAGAGCGGCTGATAAGAAGTGCCTGTGGGGACGAGTGGGAATCGATCCGCGCGCATGTGCGGACGAGCAGTGATGCGCCGGCATCGAGCCGGCGGCTCGATTCCGGCGCAAAAACTTACCATGTATGCCCAGCATAACAGAAGAATCTAACAGAAAATTGTATGGTGTATTCCCAGCATTAGGGGTTTTTACATCTACAGTTCAAATAGAAAATAATCCTAATGTATCGAGTCTTACCTGTCATGCCACTTTATCACTTCCCTTCTTCCAGCCTATTTAACCACTTTCCCCCCGCCCGTACGAATTTCTCCATCCCTTTTTCCATCCTTTAACCCCCAGGGACGGAGAAATCCGTACTTTGCGCACTCCCGCCGCTGTCCGCGCTCCCACTCGTAAACACGCTGCCCGCCGCTAGTAAACACGCCGCCGCCTGCTCGCCCGGAGATTAATGAACGGGAAAATCCATTCCCGTTCGTTGATCTAAGCCCCGCAATGATCCGCTGCTCTCCGATGGGCAGCGCGATCATTGTGATCTTACCCAGCCTCCAAGTACTTCCTCCAAGCTTCCGGAAGGACGCTTGGAGGTCGCATTAAAACAAAAAGTTACTGTGGCCATCTTGTGGCCAAATAGTAAAACTACACCCTACACATTTTTCACATACAAATAAATTACTTTTACACAAAAAATTAACTCATTACCTCCCACACTCCCAATTTTTTTTTTTGTAATTGAAAAAAAAATAAAAAAATGTACAATAAAAAAAAATACATAAATAGTTACCTTAGGGACTGAACTTTTTAAATATTTATGTCAGGAGGGTACAACACTGTTACTTTATAAACGATAGGCTTGTAATTAGGGATGGACGCAAAACTGAAAAAAATGCACCTTTATTTCCAAATAAAATATTGGCGCCAAACATTGTGATAGGGACAATTTTATTCCAGTTTTATAACCGGGACAAAAGGGCAAATACATTTCATGGGTTTTAATTACAGTAGCATGCATTAATTAAAAACTATAATGGCCGAAAACTGAAAAATAATTAATTTTTTCCCAGATTTTTTAAATTTTCCCATTAAAACACATTTAGAATAAAATCATTCTTGGCATAATTCTCCCACCTAAAGAAAGCCTAATTAGTGGTGGAAAAAAACAAGATATAGATCGTTTAATTGTGATAAGTAATGATTAAGTTATAGACGAATGAATGGAAGGAGCGCTGAAAGATGAAAATTGCTCTGGTGGTCAGGGGGTAAACCCCCTCAGTGGTGAAGTGGTTAAGGTTTGTTAGGGAAAGAGCAAAGAGTTTTCTGTTTGTGTTTTGAAGTAATATTGTTGCCCTTCATGATTGAAAAATAGTGTTTCTTTGTCTAGTTTTCATTTATTTGGGGCAGTTTTTATTTCTATGGGATAGTTATATTCATTTACAAGAGGACAGTCGTATTTGCTTATTAGATACATTGTGCCAGAGGGGTAACTACACGGTAGCAGCCTTTGCGACCGCAGGGGGGCCCAGAGCTGTAAGGGCGGTCTAACTACTAATTCACTTCCTCCGATAAAGGAGCCCATGCTTCAGATTAGAGATGGCCCGAACAGTTCGCCGGCGAATGGGAACCGGCGAACTTCCGGGGTTCGCGATCGCGGAGAACCACAAACTTTTCTGGAAGTTCGATTCACCCCCATAGTGCATCATTAGGGTCAACTTTGACCCTCCATATTACAGTCAGCAGGCACATTGTAGCCAATCAGGCTACACTCCCTCCTGGAGCCCCACCCCCCCCCTTATAAAAGGCAGGTAGCGTCAGGCATTGGACTCACTCGTGTGCCTGCAGTAATTAGAGAAGGGAGAGCTGCTGCTGCTGCAGAGAGAGCTATAGGGAAAGCTCAGTTAGCTCAGTTAGAGCTCTTGTAGGCTTGTTAGCTTGCTCCTTGCTGATTCTTATTGCTAAAAAAGCCCCCCCCCCCCCCATTCCATCCCCCTAACTCTAAAGAGAAGAAGAAACCCACTTCGGTGCCTCTACTCTCTCTACAATACCTCCACCCTCATCTCTCATGTTCATAACCATTCATCCTTTCAACATTTTCCTCATTTATTCCACATCCACACATCCTGCCCCCCCCTTTCTTCACTCACTCCAATTCGGGGGGAATGCAGGACCCCCCCCCTCCCCAACACCACCATAATACCCCCTCCCCCCCTCCGACGTCCCTTTCTGCAAGTCCACGATTCCATACCATCTTTTCTCTCTCCCCATACAAGGCCAGAGCTATCTTCTTTTATCTTTCTTAAACACTCCCCATTTTGCCCACGTTTTTTCCTTCTTGTTGAGGCAATCAAACCCTCCATTCATTGCGTGTGTTCAATTTCAGTGAACCACTCCACCAGCGAGGGTATCTGAGGTGATTTCAAGGTTCTTCCAATAAGAGCCCTTGCTGCATTTATCATATGGCAGCTCAGAGAGTTTCTATATTTTTTCATGCCCCGTTCATTATGATGCAGTAAAAAGAGGGCTGGGCTAAACCTCCAGTCGATCCCCGTAACCTTACATATACAGTATATGAATGTACAGTCTTCCAGAATATCTGGATTTTGGGACAATTCCAAAAAATATGGAAAAAGGTACCAACTTCCCCTTGACATCTCCAACACCTCACATCTAAACCCGGAAACATCCTGCCCAGTCTCTCCGGTGTCCTATGCCACCTGGTCAAGATCTTAAAACCCGTCTCTTGTGTGCTTGCTGAGATAGAGGTCTTGTAAGATAGCCCTATTATTTTGTTCCATTGTTCTTCCATAAAAGTTACCTGCAGATCCCTCTGCCATTTATTTCTCAAATTGACAGTATGATCTACTGTGCTACTGCACATTCTATATATCATAGATAGTACTCTCTTTACTCGTCCCACTGTGCTGTGAGCTCTCTATTATAGTCTTCTATAGTCTCTATTATAGTCTTCTATAGTCTAACTTCTTCTCCTGCGACAAGGCAAAATGGTGGAACCTCATAAGGCTCCACCAGTCCAAGTTAGGTTCACCCCGTTCTTGTCTAATCTCCTCTAATAGTGTCCAACCTCCGTCCCGTATCAAGGTACCAACATTGACATCGGGGCCTCTTCTCCACTCAACAAAGTCACCCATAGAGCATGTCTGCTCGAATCTGGGGTTCTCCAGAATTGGCATCATAGGGGAGGGAACGGGAGAGAGAGAGAGTCTTTCCCTTAACCCATGAAACATTTTTATCGTATGATTAGGAAGAATGCTAGCTGGGTGTTCGTTCTTATACAAATAAGGCAACCATACAGTTTTTCTCAGTGGAATTTCAAACAGATTCTGTTCAATATTTACCCAGGCTTTAGTTTGGTCATGTCTATGCCAATCAATTATTCTTACCAATATTGCAGACTGGTAATATAAATCTGGGTCGGGTACCGCCAATCCTCCTCTGTCTCTCGGTTGCTTCATGAGTTCCAAATTAATTCTAGAGGGCTTGTCCATCCAAATAAATCTCATGAGTTCTCGTGTTAAGTCATGGAAGAATCTAGTCGGAACTGGAATGGGTAAAGTCTGATATACATACATCAGCCTAGGCATAACATTCATTTTTATTATATTTATTATACCCAATAATGAAAGGTTAATTTTCCTCCACTTGCATAGATCTCCCCTTAACTTGGTGAGCAATGATAAATAATTAAAACGATACATATCCCTAATCTCTGTTGTAATCTTGATACCTAAATATGTCAAGCCCTCTGTTACCCACTTAAATCAAAAGTTCTGTTTCATGTGGTTAATCGCTTGTTCTGAGACATTAATCTTCAATGCTTCACATTTTTCCCAATTTATTTTAAAATTGGAAATATATTCAAATTCAGAAATTTCCTTCATGAGATTTAGCAAAGTAATATGGGGCTTTGTTATATAAAATAGTAGGTCGTCTGCGTAAGCAGCTACCCGATGTTCCACTGGACCTACTCTTAATCCAGAGACATCAGGATTCCTTCTGATATTATTCAAAAAGGGTTCCAACGTTATTGCAAATATGAGGGGGGACATTGGACAGCCCTGTCGGGTCCCATTGCTCATTTTAAATGATTGAGACAATTCCCCATTAACTCTTACCCATGACGATACACCCTTATATAAAGCCAAAATCCATGCCATCATATGATTCCCAATGCTAATATGCTGCAACACCCCTTTCATATAGGTCCAGCTAACTCTGTCAAAGGCCTTTTCGGCATCTGTTGACAGAAAAAAGACTTCATCTGCTGAGACCATGGCCCATTGCATCAAGTCGACAGTCCTTATTGTGTTATCCCGTGCTTCTCTAAATGGGATAAAGCCCACCTGATCAACATGAATAAGATCACCAAGCCAAGGAGTGATTCTATCCGCTAAGATTTTTGCGTATATACCTTCAAATCAACATTCAAGAGGGAGATTGGTCTATAACTAGAGCATAAGGACGGGTCCTTCCCCTGTTTATGGATGAACATTATATGGGAATCCCAAGTGTGCCACAGACACTTGTGTTGCATAGACAGCCTTGGTAATTCCTACTGTGCCACTGCCAGGCCCAGCACATTCAGTGACTACCTGTGTGTGTGTGACAGGCAGCTGCACATTTGTAATCCCAATCACTGCACCTGTTCACTGTTCAGTACACCTACCTACCTATACCTACGTGAGCGCACGCATTGTTAGTACCACCAGTCATTGCACCTGTTCAGGGTACCTGTGTGTGTGACAGGTGCACATTTGTAATTCCAGTCACTGCAGTGCATACCTGTAACCTGTTCAGTGCACCTACGTGAGCGCAAGCAGTGTAATATACCACCTGTCATTGCACCTGTTCACGGTACCTGTGTGTGACAGGTGCGCATTTGTAATTCCAATCACTGCACCTGTTCACTGTTCAGTGCACGTACCTACATGAGCGCCAGCAGTGTAATATACCACCAGTCATTGCAACTGTTCATGGTACCTGTGTGTGACAGCTGCACATTTGTAATACCAATCCCTGCATACCTGTTCACTGCACCTGTGGGACAGCTGCACATTGTATTGTAATACCAGTCACTGCATACCTTTCACTGCACCTGTGTGACCGCACGCTGTTTAATATCCCAGTCCGTGCATACCTGTTAACTGCACCTGTGTGACAGCTGCACATTGTATTGTAATACCAGTCATTGCTACCTTTCACTGCACCTGTGTGACTGCACATTGTATTAGTCAAGTCAGTGCATACCTTTCACTTCATCCCCCCCCCCCCCCCCGATATGGACAAAACAACAGGCAGAGGCAGAGGCAGACCCAGAGGCAGTCCACCCGGCAGGTCTGTTCGAGGTCGTGATGACGTGATTTCGTGCGGCCCTGGCCCAAAGTACAGTGCTCAGAAGAAGGCACGACCCATCAACTCCCAAAATTGTCAGGACGTGGTTGACTATTTAACAAAGAACACCACATCTTCCGCATCCACCAGCGCTACTCCAAGTACCGCATCCCCTACATTTGACACTTCGCAGGAGTTATTTGGTGGTGAAATCACTGATTCACAGCCATTATTATTACAACAAGATGAAGGCGCTAAGCAAGTTACACCACCTCATATGTCTGAGTTAGGCGACACCATGGGCGTAAGGTTTAAGGAGGAAGATGATGAAGTACCTGCTGGTGGTGCAGTTTTGAAGGTGTCTGATACAAGCAAAGCTTTGGAGGATGATTATGATGATGATTCTGCCATGGATGCCACGTGGGATCCTAAGAGACATGATAACCAAGGGGACAGTTCAGAGGGGGAGTCAGAGAGTAGTAGGAGGAGAGGAGTTGCTGAAAGAAGCAGGGGGAGCTTGTCGTCAGAAACAGCTGGTGGCAGTGTCCGGCGCCATGTATTGCCACCTATGGACAGCCAGCCAACATGCCCTTCAACGTCAGCTGCTGACACCGCCATAGTGCCCACACCCCAGGGTGGCTCAGCGGTTTGGAAATGTTTTAGTGTGTATGCCAACGATCATAGCACTGTCATCTGTACTCTCTGCCACCAAAAATTGAGCCGTGGAAAGGCCAACACCCATGTAGGGACAACTGCCTTACGAAGGCACATGCATAAAAGGCACGACCTGATGGGAAGACCACCTAAGGAAAAGCAGCACACAAAAGCAAAGCCACTCTCCTTCTCCTCTTCCTCCTTCATGTGCATCATCTTCAGCCGCTTTCTCCCTTGCACCTTCACAATCACAGCCTCCCTCCTCCACTCCGCCTCTCACCTTGAGCGGTTCCTGCTCCTCTGCCCACAGCAGTAGCCAGGTGTCCGTGAGGGATATCTTTGAGCAGAAGAAGCCAATGTCTACCAGTCACCCCCTTGCCTGGCGTCTCACAGCTGGCTTGGCGGAACTGTTATCCCACCATCTGTTACCATACCAGGTGGACTCTGAGGCCTCCCGAAAATTTGTGGCCATTGGGACACCGCAGTGGAAGATACCAGGCCGCAATTATTTATCCAAAAAGGCCATACCCAAACTGTACCATGAAGTTGAGAGGCAAGTGGTGTCATCTCTGGCACACAGCGTTGGGTCAAGGGTCCATCTGGCCACAGATGCCTGGTCTGCCAAGCACGGTCAGGGCAGGTACATTACTTACATAGCCCATTGGGTCAACCTGGTGACCGCTGGCAAGCAGGGAGTACGTGGCTGTGCAGCGGACCTAGTGACACATCCATGGCTTGCAGGCAGGCCTGCTGCCACCTCCTCTCCTGCTACATCCTCTTCGCTGTGGTCGTCCTCCTCCTCTTCCTTGGCTGAGTGGCAGTTCAACTCTACTGGTTCTGCGATCTCCTCTCCAGCTACACAGCCCCAGCTCCCCAGGGCCTATGCTGCATGCCAGGTACGACGGTGTCACGCCATCTTAGACATGTCTTGCCTCAAAGCGGAGAGTCACACAGGAGCAGCTCTCCTGGCTGCTCTTAACAAACAGATGGATCAGTGGCTGACCCCGCACCAACTGGAGATGGGCAGCGTGGTGTGTGAAAATGGCAGCAACCTCATTTCGGCTTTGAATTTTGGAAAGTTGACACATGTACCCTGCATGGCACATGTGCTCAATCTCGTAATTCAGAGATTTGTGTCTAAGTATCCAGGCTTACGGGACGTCCTAAAGCAGTCCGCATTTCAGGCGGTCTTACACGGCCATGGCACGCTTTGCCGATATTCAGCGGAGAATCAAATTGCCGGTGAGACGCTTGATTTGCGATAGCTCGACTCGCTGGAATTCGACCCCCCTGATGTTCGACCGCCTGCTACAACAGGAGAAAGCCGTCAAACAGTATCTCTACAACTACAGTCAAAGGACACAGTCTGGGGAGATGGGGATATTCTGGCCGAAGTACTGGACACTCATGCGAAATGCCTGCAGGCTCATGCGGCCATTTGAAGAGGTGACAAACCTTGTGAGTCACAGTGAAGGTGCCATCAGCGACTTGATCCCATATGCCTTCTTCCTGGAGCGTGCTGTGCGTAGAGTGGTGGATCAAGCTGTGGAGGAGTGGGAACAGGAACAGGAACAGGAGGAAGAGTTGTGGGATCAATTCTCAGCAGAAGCAGATGATTCCTCAACACCTGCAGCAGCACAGAGGGGGGAGGAGGAGGAGGAAAAGTCGTGTGGAGAAGAGGAGTCAGATGATGAGAAAGGTGTTGTTTTGGAGGAGGAGGATGAGGCAGAAGACCAACCGCAGCAGGTGTCGCAGAAGGCTTGTGCTGCTCAACTTTCCTGTGGTATTGTTCATGGCTGGGGGGAGGAGGAGAACTTAGCTGACATCACTGAGGAAGAGCAAGAGGAGATGGATAGTACGTCTGCATCCAACTTTGAGCAGATGGCATCTTTCATGCTGTCCAGCCTGTTGAGGGACCCCCATATAAAAAAACTCAATGGGAATGAGCTGTACTGGGTAGCCGTGCTACTAGACCCTCGGTATAGCCACAAAGTGGTGGAGATGTTTCCAAATCACCAGAAGGCAGAAAGGATGCATCACTTGCAGAACAAGCTGGCTATGCTTTACAATGCGTTTAAGGGTGATGTCACAGCACAACGGAATAAAGGTACCACTGCCAGTAATCCTTCTCCCTTGTCCACGCAGGCAAGGACAGGACGCTCCAGGGGATCTCATGGTGATGTCAGACGTGCGGACATTCTTTAGTCCAACGCCTCGCCTTAGTGCTTCCGGATCCACCCTCCACCAACACTTAGACCAGCAGGTGGCCGACTTCCTGGCCTTAAATGTGGATGTAGACACTGTGAGCAGCGATGAACCCTTGGACTACTGGGTGCGCAGGCTTGACCTGTGGCCAGAGCTGTCCCAATTTGCCATTCAACTTCTGTCTTGCCCTGCCTCAAGCGTCCTGTCAGAAAAGACCTTCAGCGCAGCTGGAGGCATTGTCACTGAGAAGAGAAGTCGCCTAAGTCAAAAAAGTGTTCAGTACCTCACTTTTATCAAAATGAATGAGGCATGGATCCCAGAGGGCTACTGCTCGCCCGAAGACTAAGTCAGTCCCCGCACACAGCATTTTCTGCCTGCACGCCGTGTGACTGCCTGCCCCATGACTAAGTCACTCCCCACACAGCATCTCTGCCTGCAGGCAACTTGACTGCCTTCTCCGCCACCACCAACAGGGTCCACCAGGACTCCAGGCAGATTCCTGAATTTTTAAGGCTGCTGCTAGCAGCGGCCGCTATAATAATTTTTCTGGTGCGTGTACATGCCTGCCTAATTTTTCTGGCTGCACTGCAGTTGCAACAACAAAACAAAAGGCATGTACATGTGTCAATTCCCCTTCATGATCGTTACCTTGCCGCGGTGAAGGGGCTTGCGTATCACAATGAAGCAATGACCGACGGCTATATGAGTGTCTCGGGGGGTGGCACACCAAAGATAATAAGGTTGTTGCTTCATTGTGGACAGACCAAATTCGATCAGCTGGACAGTCACTGTTGTTCTGTCATTGAGCTACCTCAGCCTGGCGACCATATGGGCTTGAAAACCACTATCACCTGCACTCTCGCCATGGTGCACACCAGTCCAGCACGGCCGTCACAATACAAAAAGCTGTTACACAGTGAGTTTGGTGTGTCAGTGTGAAGCAGTACTCTAATTACACTCCCTGATTGATGTATACACATGCAAGATGTTTTAAAGCACTTTAGGCCTCCAATTTAGCATGCAATCTGATTTCTGTCCTTAAAACGCTGCTTTGCATCAAATCCAGATTTTTTCACTTTTGGCGTGTATCCCACTCCCCCATGCAAAAACTCAGATGTTAGACCCCTTGAAACATCTTTTCCATCACTTTTGTGGCCAGCATAAATGTTTCTAGTTTTCAAAGTTCGCCTCTCCATTGAAGTCTATTGCGGTTCGCAAAAGTTTGCATGTTCGTGAACGTTTGCGGTGGTTCGTTAACGCGGTCGCGAACCGAAAATTGGAGGTTTGGGCCATCTCTACTTCAGATCAGGTATTTTTGTGGCTACATCTGTTATGGGTGTGAAAATTACAATGTCCACACTTGTTTTGTGACCCTTGTTAGATGGGTCCCCAGGCTGTGTGGGTTACTAGGGGTAGGCAAGGGTTTGAATATTGGGGAGGCACCAAAGTTTGCTGGGGGTCCCCACAATTTAGCCTGTCTAATCCCCCCTCTGGACCCGATCTTGCACAGGACAGAAGGTAAACATAGAGAGATGCAGCCTATATGTATGTAGAGAGTTTAGTCTGTCTAATTCCTCTTCATTTGTCTCTAATCACAATTTGTAATTTGATCTCTCCCCTGTGTTACATGACTGCAATTGCAGAGATCGCAGACAAGCTTATTTGAAAGCACAGGATGTTAACGATATAGCCATTTGGTTCCCAGCTGCTTCTGAGCTAAGTGCTTCTGCTGATCTACCTTACTGTTATCGATTTTTGTCTGGATTTTGACTACTCTCTGCCTGCCGCCTGCACCGACCTCTGCCTGGATTTTGACTACTCTCTGCCTGCCGCCTGCACCGACCTATGCCTGGATTTTGACTACTCTCTGCCTGCCGCCTGCACCGACCTATGCCTGGATTTTGACTACTCTCTGCCTGCCGCCTGCACCGACCTCTGCCTGGATTTTGACTACTCTCTGCCTGCCGCCTGCACCGACCTATGCCTGGATTTTGACTACTCTCTGCCTGCCGCCTTAGACTGATAGCAAAGGAAAAAGAGTCAGAAAGGAATCACGCTTCTACTGCCCTGATTGTGATGTCACCCTCTGTTGTGCCATTCCCTGTTTCAAAATATACCACACCAGGAGGGGTATTAGGTACATATGTACCTACTGTTTAGTCTTATTTGTACAGTTTCACAATTTTTTGAGTTCATTCATAAATGTAATTATTTCAACAATTTTGTGTTCTAGTCTTTTATTATACGCAGGATGTCTACAAGACCTTTATTCTAACATAGTTTGATGAGTTATGACATAAGAATTGGAGGCCTAAACATCTTGAAAAAAATGTACCGCTTTTAGACCCATAATCCAGAAAGAATTGAACCGCCAGGGAGGCTAACCAGTGCTTTTCAAAACACTACCGATCAGAATATTGTCACCGAAATTCTTGTTGACTCATCAATAACTATTGTGGCTTCTGTACACAAGCTAGTTTCTCAGCAGAGACAGCCTTTATTGACAACCTTAGCCAAGAACCATCTAGCATGTGTATAAAGCCTGTGAGGGCCTGTTTCCACTAGGGATGAATTCACAACTTTTGCTTTTAAAATGAAACCGATGAATGCCAGTAGAGTTATTTCCATTGAATGCGAATTTTCGCATGCCGTGTGATGCAGAAAAAGGTATGGATTGCATTGTGCAGATTTCTGCACCACGCATCCGATTCCCATGTAACGATTGTCGCATGTGAAAATTTGCAAAAAAATATGAAAATTTGCATGCAGGAAAAACATTTACAAAATGTAATATCCTAGTGGAAATAGACCGTAACTCCGTAACTGCTCAGTGTTTTGTCATTTTTAGTAGTTTTAATTGATTATAACATCCGATTATATACTTTTCCCACACACTCATTACCTGCTGGTTTTGTTTATTGGCCAAACATGAGCATGGCTCACAATATGTACTCAAACTCTTTAGTCAGTTCACACACCAATTACGTGTGACAGAGTAGAACACAAATACAGGAAATGTCCTATGTAGTGCAAATAAGTGTGTTTCTGCAGTAAAATCAGAGTGTAATGCCGGGATATGTACTGTAGTTGTAGCAATGCTTTTTGTTTATTCACTCTGAGGGCATTGTAAATATAGATGGATATAACAGAGGTTTGTAAGTAATATAAATCTTCCAGTCATACAGTAGTAAAATAAATACCACTCATTTTTCATTTTATGATTTAACTGCATCAAATAGAGTTGACCCCATACCTACACTTCTGCCTACATATCAGACACATCAGCTGAAAAGACTTCTTATTTAAAATTAAGAAAATAATCCTTCTTGACCATAGAGTTTAATTTAAAATGTAGTTATATAACATACAGCATGTAGTTATATAAAAGAATTCATAGCTGACTTATGCTTTTTTCCCTTAAAGATGTAAACAGGCTTTTGAATACATGGCCTAATTTAATTTCCAGAGACCAGTTACACAGTTCAAGTTCTCATAACGTATCCTATCCTAGTACTATATCATTGTGCATAAAACAACCCTGTAGTCAGTCACTATAAAAAAATTTTTAACTAGGGCTGCAACAGCTGTAACTTTATCTATGAAAGTATTGTCCTGGATGTGAAAGTGAGGCGGAGGTGAACAAGCTAGTGAACAAAAAGGTCTCCTTAGAAGTAGAGAAACAGAGCTGCACCAGGACACATAGGGACACACCCAGGCCACGCCCCATTGAGTCCACCATGGAGACCATTCTGTGGCCAAGTGGTTTGGCAGTACTAACAGCGGTGCAGAGCCGTGTAGTGGAGGTTTTAAAGCCTTTACGTACAATTTTTATTCACTTTTGTAACTCCATTGTACAATCTTACCAGATCTTTTTAGTGGGGGTCAACTGAATGAATATACTTTGAATGGATATTTTAGGTAGTCGCTCATATTACATAGAAGTGGTAAGATTGTATTATTAGTGGGCATCTTAAGATGAGTGGTGCCCTGCTATTGAATGGACTGGTGCCCTTACAAGTGTGGTCTCATCAGCACACATAAGCGTAATGTACCATTGATGTGCCTAGGAATTGTGGTGTACCGTGTCAGCGGCAAGCATAAATGTAAGATCCACCTTACATTGAAAGATTACTGTATACAAAAATTCTAAAATCATACATGTATCGTGTTCTCTTCTAACTCTGTCTAACTCACCCTCTGAGACCACACATGCACTGACATAGTCCTTCCCCTGCCGACGCCAGTGCTTAGCCACACCCCTTTACAGATGAGTGCCAAGGCATTCTCTGTATCGAAGGTAAAGTTTCACAGAAACGCCACAGCACCTGCCTGCAAGGGGGCGGGGCTAAGTGCTGGAAGTCTTTGAGTTAGATTAAAAAGACCAGAGGAAGGGTTTATAACTTTTTAAAAAGAATGTGAGACATGTTGATTTTAGACTGTATAGTCTCTTTATATGTCTAAGACTAGAGATGTCGCGAACCTCCGATTTTCGGTTCACGAACCCTGTTCGCGAACTTCCACGGAAGGTTCAGCTCGCGCAAAAGTTTGCGAACTGCTATAGACTTCAATGGGGAGGCGAACTTGGAAAACTAGAAACACTTATGCTGGCCAGAAAAGTGATAGAAAACATGTTTCAAGGGGTCTAACACCTGGACCCCCAGGTGGCGGAGTGGGATACATGCCAAAAGTCCCGGGGGAAAATCTGGTTTTGATGCAAAGCAGCGTTTTAAGGGCAGAAATCACATTGAAGGCTAAATTGCAGGCCTAAAGTGCTTTCAAACATCTTGCATCTGTATATGTTACGGCCAGAACCCGTAGTGTGGCCACTTCGCGTTCTGGCCAGCCACTTCGGGTTCTGGCCGGCCAATGTACGAAGTGGCCGCAGCGCAGCGGCCAATGTTAGAAATGTTATGTTTACGCCGTCTCGCTGCGGCCAAATTTATGACAACCTTGCTTAATTGAATTCAATATAGGCCGGCGGCAATGTAATAGATGAAGCCGCCGGCTTTCGCACTGCCTCTCTCCTCCTCCCCCCCCCCCCCGCCTCTCTCCTCTCCCCGCCTCCCATACAATAAGTAGCAGCCGGCGGGGACATGCAGCCGGAGAGTCGTTCGTCGCGGCAGGGCCAGCAGAGTGGGGAGGCTGCAGACATTGCTTCTGCCAGCACCCGCTCTGCAGGAACGGCAGTATTCCCCTGTCGCGACGAACGACTCTCAGGGACACGCATGTCCCCGCCGGCTGCTACTTATTGTATGGGAGGCGGGGAGAGGAAAGAGGCGGGGGGGGGGGAGGAGAGAGGCAGTTCAAAAGCCGGCGGCTTCACATTGCCGCCGGCTATATTTAATTCAATTAAGCAAGTTGTCATAAATTTGGCCGCAGCGAGACGGCATAAACGTAACATTTCTAACTTTGCGGCCACTTCGCACATTGGCCGGCCAGAACCCGAAGTGGCTGGCCAGAATGCGAAGTGGCCACACTTCGGGTTCTGGCCGTAACATATACATCAATCAGGGAGTGTAATTAGTGTACTGCTTCACACTGACACACCAAACTCACTGTGTAATGCACCGCAAACAGCTGTTTGTGTTGTGACGGCCGTGGTGGACTACTGCGCAGTGCGCATCATGGCGAGATTGCTCTTCCTCACTCAGTGATGTCTGGTTAGGTAATGTCTGTCTGCCTTATCAACTTTCTATGGTTCTTTCTCTACCATTGTTAAAGCTTACATCTATTTTTTTTTTACATTACATTTTTTACTTGCTGTTCAGTACCTGCAACAAGAATCTATTATGGAGGGCAAGTCTGCCATTGTGACCAAGGGTAATGGCCGGGGAATCATTGCTGGTGTGATTCCAGTCCGGAGTTGTAGCCTAACAAACGGCTACCACCACACATCCAGGCAAGGAGGGCAGCGGGCATCCCGAGGTAGTGACCAAAAATAACAATACAGGACTCAGGAGGACTTTTGAGGCCCTAATGTAATGAATCAACTTTAAATCCTTTAACAGGAATCAGTTATGGAGGGCAAGTCTGATGGTGCCTTCACTGCGATTCACCAGGTTGGTCTCCGGCGAGAAATCCTTCTTGGTGTGATTCCGGTCCGGAGTTGTAGCCTAACAAATGGCTACCACCACACATCCAGGCAAGGAGGTCAGCAGGCATGCCCGCCACGAGGTAGTGACCAAAAATAACAATACAGGACTCAGGAGGACTTTTGAGGCCTAATGTAATGAATCAACTTTAAATCCTTTAACGAGAATGCAGTGAAAGGTATGCAGTGACTGCAAACAGCCGTTTGTGTAGTGACGGCCGTGCTGGACTGGTGCGCACCATGACGAGAGTGCAGGTGATGGTGGCTTTACAGCCCATATGGTCGCACGGCTGATGTAACTGAATGACAGAACAGTGACTGTCCAGCTGATCAAATTTGGTCTGACCACATTGAAGCAACGACCTTATTATCTTTGGTGTGCCACCCCCACCCGAGACACTCATATAACGAAGGGGGATGGGCACATGGACATGCTTTTTTGTTGTTGTTGTTGCAGCCGCCCACAGTGCAGCCAGAAAAATAAGGCAGGCACGTACACGCACCAGAAAAATTAGTATAGCGGCTGCTGCTAGCAGCGGCCTTAAAAATTCAGGAATCCGCCTAAAGTCCTGGACCCTGTTGGTGGTGGCAGAGAAGGCAGCGAAGCGGCAGGCAGAGATGCTGTGTGTGGGGACTGGCTTAGTCTTCGGTCGGGCAGTAGACCCCCGGGATCCATGCCTCATTCATTTTGATAAAGGTGAGGTACTGAACACTTTCGTGACTTAGGCGGCTTCTCTTCTCAGTGACAATGCCTCCAGCTGCACTGAAGGTCCTTTCTGACAGGACGCTTGAGGCAGGGCAAGAGAGAAGTTGTATGGCAAATTGGAACAGCTCTGGCCACAGGTCAAGCCTGCGCACCCAGTAGTCCAAGGGTTCATCGTAGCTGCTCTACATCCACAGCTGTGTCTAAATCCACAGTTAAGGCCAGGTATTCGGCTACCTGCTGGTCCAGGCGTTGGTGGAGGGTGGATCCGGAAGGGCTACGGCAAGGCGTTGGAAGAATGTCTGCATGTCCGACATCACCCTGAGATCGCCGGAGTGTCCTCTCCTTGCCTGCGTGGACTTGGGAGGAGGAGGATAACTGCCAGTGGAACCTTTATTGCGTTGTGCTGTCACATCACCCTTAAACACATTTTAAAGCATCATTGCCAGCTTGTTCTGCAAGTGCTGCATCCTTTCCGCCTTCTGTTGAGTTGGTAACAGGTCCGCCACTTTGTGCCTGTACCAAGGGTCTAGTAGCGTGGCCACCCAGTACAGGTCATTCCCCTTGAGTTTTTTGATACGGGGGTCCCTCAATAGGCTGGACAACATGAAAGACGCCATCTGCACAAACTCGGATCCAGACGTACTCTCCATCTCCTCTTGCTCTTCCTGAGTGACGTCACGCAAGTCCTCTTCCTCCCCCCAGCCACGAACAATACCACGGGAACACGGAGCAGCACAAGCCCCCTGTGACAGCTGCTGTGGTTGTTCTTCTGCCGCCGCCTCTTTCTCCTCCACAGAAACACCTTCCTCATCCTCATCTGAGTCTGACTCCTCTCCTTCCCCACACGACTCCTCTTCTTCATCCTCCTCCCCCCTCTGTGCTGCCGCAGGTGTCGAGGAAACATCTGTTTCGGATGTAAATTGCTCCCACGACTCCTCCTGCCGTAACTGTTCTTCTTCACGCTCCTCCACTGCTTGATCCACCACTCTACGCACGGCACGCTCCAGGAAGTAAGCGTAGGGGATCAAGTCGCTGATGGTGCCTTCAGCGCGACTCACCAGGTTGGTCACCTCCTCAAACGGCTGCATGATCCTGCATGCATTTCGCATCAGTGTCCAGTTCGGTGGCCAGAACATCCCCATCTTCCCAGATTGTGTCCTTCTACTGTAATTGTACAGGTACTGGGTGACGGCTTTCTCCTGGTCTAGCAGGCGAGAGAGCATGAGCAGGGTGGAATTCCAGCGAGTCGGGCTATCGCAAATGAGGCGTCTCACCGGCAAGTTGTTTCTCCGCTGAATGTCCACAAAGCGCGCAATGGCCGTGTAAGACCGCCTGAAATGCCCACACAACTTCCTGGCCTGCTTCAGGACGTCCTCTAAGCCTGGGTACTTTGACACAAATCTTTGCACGACCAGATTCAGCACATGTGCCATGCAGGGTACATGTGTCAGCTTTCCTAAATTCAAAGCGGAAAGGAGATTGCTGCCGTTGTCACACACCACGTTGCCGATCTCCAGCTGGTGCGGAGTCAGCATTGCTCCACCTCTTTGTTAAGAACAGCCAGGAGAGCTGGTCCAGTGTGACTCTCCACTTTGAGGCAAGACATGTCTAAAATGGCGTGACACCGTCGTACCTGGCATGCAGCGTAGGCTCTGGGGACATGGGGCTGTGTAGCTGGAGAGGAGGAGATGGCAGCACCACTAGAGTTGAACTGCCACTCAGCCAAGGAGGAGGATGACAGTGAAGAGGATGCAGCAGGAGGAGAAGGAGAGGAGGTGGCAGGAGGCCTGCCTGCAAGCCATGGAGGTGTCACAAGTTGGTCCGCTGCGCAGCCACGTACTCCCTGCTTGCCATCGGTCACCAGGTTGACCCAATGGGCTGTGTACGTAATGTAGCGGCCCTGCCCGTGCTTGGCAGACCAGGCATCCGTGGTCAGGTGGACCCTTGACCCAACGCTCTTCACAAGAGATGACACCACTTGCCTCTCAACTGCATGATACAGTTTGGGTATGGCCTTTTGGGAAAAATAATTGCGGCCTGGTATCTTCCACTGCGGTGTCCCAATGGCCACAAATTTACGGAAAGCCTCTGACTCCACCAGCTTGTATGGTAATAGCTGGCGAGCTAATAGTTCCGCCACGCCAGCTGTCAGATGCCAGGCAAGAGGGTGACTGGCAGAAATTGGCTTCTTCTGCTCAAAGACTTCCTTCACGGACACCTGGCTACTGCTGTGGGCAGAGGAGCAGGAACCGCTCAAGGGCAGAGGCGGTGTGGAGGAGGGTGGCTGTGAAGGTGCAATGGAGAAAGCGGCTGAAGATGCTGCACCTGAAGGAGGAAGAGGAGAAGGGGGTGTCTTGTCTTTTGGGTGCTGCTTTTCCTCAGGTGTTCTTCCCATTGCTGTTTGTGCCTTTTCTCCAGGTGCCTTCGTAAGGCACTTGTCCCTACGTGAGTGTTGGCCTTTCCACGGCTCAATTTTTGGAGGCAGAGAGAACAGATGGCTTTGCTCCAATCTGAGGTACACACATTAAAAAATTTCCAAACCGCTGAGCCCCCCTGGGGTGATGGCACTATGGTGGCATCAGCAGCTGACCTTGAAGGGCATGTTGGCTGCCTGTCCATAGCTGGCGATACATGGCGCCGGACACTGCCCCCAGCTGTTTCTGAGGACGAGCTCCCTCTGCTTGTTTCATGGACTCGTCTCCTCCTACTCCTCTCTGGATCCCCCTCTGAACTGTCCCCCTGGTCATCTCCTCTATTGGGAACATACTGGCATCCGTATAATCGTCATCATAATCCTCCTGCCCAGCTTCGCTTTCCTCAGACACCTCCACAACTGCACCAACATCAGGTGCTTCATCATCCCCCTCCTCACACGTTACGTCCATACTATCGCCACCTAACTCAGACGTATGAGGTGTTGTAACTTGCCTAGCCCCTTCATCTTGTTGTTGCATTATTGGCTGTGAATCAGTGATTTCCACACCAAATAACTCCTGGTAAGTGTCAAATGCAGCGGATGTGGTGCTTGTAGTAGCACTAGTGGCTGTGGGAGATGAGGTGTTCTGTGTTAAATACTCAACCACGTCCTGACAATTTTGGGAAGTGATGGCACGTGCCTTCTTTTGAGCACTGTAGTTTGGGCCAGGTCCGCACGAAATCACATCAACACCACCTCGCACAGACCTGCCGGTGCCAGGTGGCCTTCCTCTGGGTCTGCCTCTACCTCTTCCTCTATCTGGTTAGTCCATTTTGTCCAACTCGGGGGGATGCTAGGTATATGCAGCGAGGTGGGTTCACTGAACACTAAAGGTAGTTAGATGCAGATGCAGTGAGGTGGGCTCACTCAACACAACAGCTAGGTGTATGCAGTGAGGTGGGTTCATTTAACACAACAGCTAGGTATATGCAGTGAGGTGTGTTCACTTAACACAACAGCTAGGTATATGCAGTTAGGTGGGTTCACTGAACACTAAAGGTAGTTAGATGTAGTGAGGTGGGTTCACTGAACACTAAATGTAGTTAGATGCAGTGAGGTGGGTTCACGCAACACAACAGCTAGGTAGATGCAGTGAGGTGGGTTCACTCAACACAATAGGTAGTTAGATTCAGTGAGGTGGGTTCACTCAACACAACAGCTAGGTATATGCAGTGAGGTGGGTTCACTGAACACTAAAGGTAGTTAGATGCAGTGATGTGGGTTCACTGAACACTAAAGTTAGTTAGATGCAGTGAGGTGGGTTTACTCAACACAACAGCTAGGTATATACAGTGAGGTGGGTTCACTCAACACAATAGGTAGTTAGATGCAGTGAGTTGGGTTCACTCAACACAACAGCTAGGTATATGCAGTGAGGTGGGTTCACTGAACACAAAAGGTAGTTAGATGCAGTGAGGTGGGTTCACTGAACACTAAAAGTAGTTAGATGCAGTGAGGTGGGTTCACTGAACACTAAAGTTAGTTAGATGCAGTGAGGTGGGTTCACTCAACACAACAGCTAGGTATATGCAGTGAGGTGGGTTCACTCAACACAATAGGTAGTTAGATGCAGTGAGGTGTGTTCAGTCAACACAATAGGTAGTTAGATGCAGTGAGGTAGGTTCACTCAACACAACAGCTAGGTATATGCAGTGAGGTGGGTTCACTGAACACTAAAGGTAGTTAGATGCAGTGAGGTGGGTTCACTCAACACAACAGCTAGGTAGATGCAGTGAGGTGGGTTCACTCAACACAAAGGTAGGTATATGCAGTGATGAGGTGGGTTAACTAAACACAACAGGTACTAGTAGGTATATGCAGTACTGGGTAGTACAATGTGCAGCTCCCTGTCACACTCACAGGTAGTCACTGAATGGGCTGCTGGCAGTGGCACACACACAGTATGAATTAGCAATGCTGTCTATGCAACACAAGTGTCAGTTTGACACACAGAAAAAAAAATGATCACAAGAACAGGATTAGCTCTGAAAAGAGCTGTTGAATGAGGGGTGCTATTAAAGCAATAAGATTCAGCCAGGAGCAAGCTAACAAGCCAAGAGCCTAACTAATCTTTCCCTAGGAGAAAAAATCTGCAGCAGCTCGCCCTAGTCTGTCTATTTGCAGGCACACGATTGAGTGCAATGGCCGGCGGAGCCTGCCTTATATAAGGGGGGGTGGGGCTCCAGGGCTGAGTGTAGCCGGATTGGCTACAATGTGCCTGCTGACTGTGATGTAGAGGGTCAAAGTTGACCCTTATAGAGCATTATGGGGCGAATCGAACTTCCGGGAAAGTTCGCCTTCGCCGGCGAAGGCGAACCACCCGTTGTTCTCCTGGAACCGTTTGCCGGCGAACCGTTCGGGACATTTCTATCTAAGACGAGAGATGTACCGCTGCTAGCTGAAGCCAAGAGTGGTGAGTGGTGTCTTATTAACTGAATAGTAACCACAATATATTTAAAACAACCTGTGTCAACAATGTGTTTAAGGCCTGTTCCACGCAGACGCTTGCTGGGAGGTAACAGGTTGCTACCAGGGTCGTTTATCGCCCGCTGCCATGTCCTCCTACAGGGAGGGAAAACGATGATTGCTGCCAAAAGCTGCCAAATTATTTTCTGCATGCTTGCAGAAAAACATTTGGACGTTTCTTCTACCTATTTTTTTATTTGTGGCCTGCTAATTTTCTAATTTACATTTTTAGTTTTTCATAAAATTGAAACCTGTATAATTTTTTCACAGGTTTGCTTTATTTCACAGGATTTGGAGACAGGGTTACTTTAGCCCTTTAACCTCAAGAAACACCAACAAGAGGCAGGCTTAACCACTTCCCGACCGCCGTATTGACAGATGGCGGCCGGGAAGTGGACCCCGCAAGGACCGCCGTATAGACAAATGGCGGCGGTCCTTGTAGGGGCATGGGCGGAGCGATCGCGTCATCAATGACGCGATCCTCCGCCTGGCGCCGCTCACCCGCCGCAACATCCCGCCTGCCAAACGGAAGCGCCGGCGGGATGTTAACCCGACAATCGCCGCATACAAAGTGTATAATACACTTTGTAATGTTTACAAAGTGTATTATACAGGCTGCCTCCTGCCCTGGTGGTCCCAGTGTCCGAGGGACCACCAGGGCAGGCTGCAGCCACCCTAGTCTGCACCAAGCACACTGATTTCCCCCCCCCCTGCCCCAGATCGCCCACAGCACCCATCAGACCCCCCCTGCCCACCCCCCAGACCCCTGTTTGCACCCAATCACCCCCCTAATCACCTATCAATCACTCCCTGTCACTATCTGTCAACGCTATTTTTTTTTTATCCCCCCCTGCCCCCTGCTCCCTCCTGATCACCCCCCCACCCCTCAGATTCTCCCCAGACCCCCCCCCCATGTACTGTATGCATCTATCCCCCCTGATCACCTGTCAATCACCTGTCAATCACCCGTCAATCACCCATCATTTACCCCCTGTTACTGCCACCCATCAATCAGCCCCTAACCTGCCCCTTGCGGGCAATCTGATCACCCACCCACACCAATAGATCGCCCGCAGATCCGACATCAGATCACCACCCAAGCGCAGTGTTTACATCTATTCTCTCCTCTAAACACCCACTAATTACCCATCAATCACCCATCAATCACCCCCTATCACCACCTCTCACTGTTACCCATCAGATCAGACCCTAATCTGCCCCTTGCGGGCACCCAATCCCCCGCCTACACGCTCAGATTGCCCTCAGACCCCCCCTCATCAATTCGCCAGGGCATTATTTACATCTGTCCTTCCCTGTAATAACCCACTGATCACCTGTCAATCACCTGTCAATCACCCATCAATCACCCCCTGTCACTGCCACTCATCAATCACCCCCTGTCACTGCCACCCATCAATCAGCCCCTAACCCATCAGATCAGACCCTAATCTGCCCCTTGCGGGCACCCAATCACCCGCCTACACGCTCAGATTGCCCTCAGACCCCCCCCCCCCCTTATCAATTCGCCAGGGCATTATTTACATCTGTCCTTCCCTGTAATAACCCACTGATCACCTGTCAATCACCCATCAATCACCCCCAGTCACTGCCACCCATCAATCACCCTCTGTCACTACCACCCATCAATCAGCCCCTAACCTGCCTCTTGCGGGCAAACTGATCACCCACCCACACCAATAGATCGCCCGCAGATCCGACATCAGATCACCTCCCAAGCGCAGTGTTTACATCTATTCTCTACCCTAAACACCCACTAATTACCCATCAATCACCCCCTATCACCACCTGTCACTGTTACCCATCAGATCAGACCCTAATATGCCCCTTGCGGGCACCCAATCACCCGCTCAGATTGCCCTCAGACCCCCCCTTATCAATTCGCCAGTGCAATATTTACATCTGTTCACCCCTGTAATAACCCACTGATTACCTGTCAATCACCTGTCAATCACCTATCAATCACCCATCAATCACCCCCTGTCACTGCCACCCATCAATCACCCCCTGTCACTGCCACCCATCAATCACCCGCTGTCAATGCCACCCATCAATCAGCCCCTAACCTGCCCCTTGCGGGCAATCTGATCACCAACCCACACCAATAGATCGCCCGCAGATCCGACGTCCGATCACCTCCCAAGTGCAGTGTACATCTGTTCTCTACCCTAAACACCCACTAATTACCCATCAATCACCCCCTGTCACTGCTACCTATCAGATTAGACCCCTATCTGCCCCTAGGGCACTCAATCACCCGCCCACACCCTCAGAATGCCCTCAGACCCCAGCCCTGATCACCTCGCCAGTGCATTGCTTGCATCTATTCCCCCCTCTAATCACACCTTGAGACACCCATCAATCACCTCCTGTCACCCCCTAGCACACCTACCCATCAGATCAGGCCCTAATTTGCCCCGTGTGGGCTCCTGATCACTCGGCCAAACCCTCAGATCCCCCTCAGACCCCCTTCCGATCACCTCCCCGGTGCATTGATTGCATCTATTTTCCCCTCTAACCACCCCCTGAGACACCCATCAATCACCTCCTGTCACCCCCCTAGCACTCCTATCCATCAGATCAGGCCCAATACAACCTGTCATCTAAAAGGCCACCCTGCTTATGACCGGTTCCACAAAATTCGCCCCCTCATAGACCACCTGTCATCAAAATTTGCAGAAGCTTATACCCCTGAACAGTCATTTTGAGACATTTGGTTTCCAGACTACTCACGGTTTTGGGCCCGTAAAATGCCAGGGTGGTATAGGAACCCCACAAGTGACCCCATTTTAGAAAAAAAGACACCCCAAGGTATTCTGTTAGGTGTATGACGAGTTCATAGAAGATTTTATTTTTTGTCAAAAGTTAGCGGAAATTGATTTTTATTGGTTTTTTTTCACAAAGTGTCATTTTTCAGTAACTTGTGACAAAAAATAAAATCTTCTATGAACTCGCCATACACCTAACGGAATACCTTGGGGTGTCTTCTTTCTAAAATGGGGTCACTTGTGGGGTTCCTATACTGCCCTGGCATTTTAGGGGCTCTAAAACCGTGAGGAGTAGTCTAGAAAACAAATGCCTCAAAATGACCTGTGAATAGGACGTTGGGCCCCTTAGCGCACCTAGGCTGCAAAAAAGTGTCACACATGTGGTACCGCCGTACTCAGGAAAAGTAGTATAATGTGTTTTGGGGTGTATTTTTACACATACCCATGCTGGGTGGGAGAAATTTCTATGTAAATGGACAATTGTGGGTAAAAAAAATCAAACAATTGTCATTTACAGAGATATTTCTCCCACTTAGCATGGGTATGTGTAAAAATACACCCCAAAACACATTATACTACTTCTCCTGAGTAGGGCGGTACCACATGTGTGGCACTTTTTTACACCCTAAGTACGCTAAGGGGCCCAAAGTCCAATGAGTACCTTTAGGATTTCACAGGTCATTTTGCGACATTTGGTTTCAAGACTACTCCTCACGGTTTAGGGCCCCTAAAATGCCAAATGACCAAATGACCCCATTCTAGAAAGAAGACATCCAAAGGTATTCCGTACAGAGTATGGTGAGTTCATAGAAGATTTTATTTTTTGTCACAAGTTAGCGGAAAATGACACTTTGTGAAAAAAAACAATTAAAACCAATTTCCGCTAACTTGCGACAAAAAATAAAAACTTCTATGAACTCACCATACTCCTAACGGAATACCTTGGGGTGTCTTCTTTCTAAAATGGGGTCATTAGTGGGGTTCCTATACTGCCCTGGCATTTTAGGGGCCCTAAACCGTGAGGAGTAGTCTTGAAACAAAAATGACCTGTGAAATCCTAAAGGTACTCATTGGACTTTGGGCCCCTTAGTGCAGTTAGGGTGCAAAAAAGTGCCACACATGTGGTATCGCCGTACTCGGGAGAAGTAGTACAATGTGTTTTAAGGGGTATTTTTACACATACCCTTGCTGGGTGGGAGAAATACCTCTGTAAATGACAATCTTTTGATTTTTTTACACACAATTGTCCATTTACAGAGTTATTTCTCCCACCCAGCATGGGTATGTGTAAAAATACACCCCAAAACACATTGTACTACTTCTCCCGAGTACGGCGATACCACATGTGTGGCACTTTTTTGCACCCTAACTGCGCTAAGGGGCCCAAAGTCCAATGAGTACCTTTAGGATTTCACAGGTCATTTTGAGAAATTTTGTTTTAAGACTACTCCTCACGGTTTAGGGCCCCTAAAATGCCAGGACAGTATAGGAACCCCACAAATGACTCCATTTTAGAAAGAAGACACCCCAAGGTATTCTGTTAGTAGTACGGTGAGTTCATAGAAGATTTTATTTTTTGTCACAAGTTAGCGGAAATTGATTTTTATTGGTTTTTTTCACAAAGTGTCATTTTCCGCTAACTTGTGACAAAAAATAAAATCTTCTATGAACTCACCGTACTACTAACTGAATACCTTGGGGTGTCTTCTTTCTAAAATGGGGTCATTTGTGGGGTTCCTATACTGTCCTGGCATTTTAGGGGCCCTAAACCGTGAGGAGTAGTCTTGAAACGAAATTTCTCAAAATGACCTGTGAAATCCTAAAGGTACTCATTGGACTTTGGGCCCCTTAGCGCAGTTAGGGTGCAAAAAAGTGCCACACATGTGGTATCGCCGTACTCAGGAGAAGTAGTATAATGTGTTTTGGGGTGTATTTGTACACATACCCATGCTGAGTGGGAGAAAGATCTCTGTAAACGGACAATTGTGTGTAAAAAAAATTAAAAAATTGTCATTTACAGAGATATTTCTCCCACCCAGCATCGGTATGTGTAAAAATACACCCCAAAACACATTATACTACTTCTCCTGAGTACGGCAATACCACATGTGTGGCACTTTTTTGCAGCCTAACTGCGCTAAGGGGCCCAAAGTCCAATGAGCACCTTTAGGCTTTACAGGGGTGCTTAAAAATTAGCACCCCCCAAAATTCGAGGACAGTAAACACACCCCACAAATGACCCCATTTTGGAAAGTAGACACTTCAAGGTATTCAGAGAGGGGCATGGTGAGTCCATGGCAGATTTCATTTTTTTTTGTCGCAAGTTAGAAGAAATGGAAACTTTTTTTTTTTTTTTTTGTCACAAAGTGTCATTTTCCGCTTACTTGTGACAAAAATTAATATCTTCTATGAACTCACTATGCCTCTCAGTGAATACTTTGGGATGTCTTCTTTCCAAAATGGGGTCATTTGGGGGGTATTTATACTATCCTGGAATTCTAGCCCCTCATGAAACATGTCAGGTGGTCAGAAAAGTCATAGATGCTTGAAAATGGGAAAATTTACTTTTTGCACCATAGTTTGTAAACGCTATAACTTTTACCCAAACCAATAAATATACACTGAATGGTTTTTTTTTAATCAAAAACATGTTTGTCCACATTTTTTCGCGCTGCATGTATACAGAAATTTTACTTTATTTGAAAAATGTCAGCACAGAAAGTTAAAAAAATCATTTTTTTTGATGAATATAATAAAAAGTAAAAATCGCAGGAGCAATCAAATAGCACCAAAAGAAAGCTTTATTAGTGACAAGAAAAGGAGCCAAAATTCATTTAGGTGGTAGGTTGTATGAGCGAGCACTAAACCGTGAAAGCTGCAGTGGTCTGAATGGAAAAAAAGTGGCCGGTCCTTAAGGGGGGTAAAGCCCTAGGTCCTCAAGTGGTTAAAGAGAAACCGTGACCAAGAATTGAACTTCATCCCAATCAGTAGCTGATGCTCCCTTTTACATGAGAAATCTATTCCTTTTCACAAACGGATTGTCAGGGGGCTCTGTATGGCTGATATTGTGGTGAAATCCCTCCCACAAGAAACTCTGAGGACCATGGGCCTGGCAGTTTCCTGTCTGTGAACCGTGTTGCATTGTGGGAAATAGCTGTTTACAGCTGTTTCCAACTTCCAAAAAAAAGCAAGCAGCAGCTACATCACCTGCCAGCAGTAAAATGTCATCATGTGATAAATGTCAGAATGTAAATCAGGGATTTAAAAGATTTTACAATGGGCAAACACTGACTAAATCATTTACACATAATTATTGTAAAAATGAAGCACTTTTTTATTACATTATTTTCATGGAGTTCCTCTTTAACTGTAAAGTTATAAAAACAAATCAATAGGAATATCCTGCAAAAAAAACAAGTAATTACAAAAATACTTCAAGCAAAATTAATCATTTAATCCCTGTTTTTTCATGCTGTTATGTCAATTAATCCAAAACATTTTTCTTTGATGGAAGTCCAGATTTAAGTCTTGCCACATGAACAGCCTCCAACACACACCACCATAACTGACTGAAGCTGTACAAATCACAGCAAGGGAACACATAATGTTACCTTCGTTTTCTTATTTGTGATTATTCAGTTATTGATTGTGAATGCAAATTAATCAATTCATTACTGAATCTTATTGAATATTTACAAACCCAACTTCTTTAGGGTCAGCTTATAAAAAAAAAGTGGCCTGAGGATGTTTCTGTGCAAGAGTTCATTTTATTGTCTAATACTGGGAATGCATTTATTAATACAGGAAAAAGTATCAATGAGCGCATTTCTTATGGTGAAATATATGCCAGCGTTGTCTTTCTGCTCAGCTTGCCTGATGTATACACTGAGGTGCACATGCAGGGAAGGGATTACTCTTTGTTTACCGTGGAGACAGGATGCTGCATCATCGGATATAGATTTTGCAATGTCAGAAAATCTGTGCAAGTGAGAGGAAGTATTTGCGCTGCTCAGAAGAGCCTGCTGTCACCAAGAAGTAATCATCTATAAAGTAGGAATGCTAGTCTCTACTATTAGAAGCTGCTGAAACGGTTATTTGAGTTTAATTCACTAAAACACAAAACTGCATTTTTGCAGTGGATATTTACTGGTGTTTATGTAACAAAGCCATCACTTTTTTTTGAGATTTTTGTTATTGTACTCTAAAATAGTTAGATTTCTAAACATATATTTTTTTTATACATTGATTTTTTTTTAAATGTTCTTCCATTCCAGTCTCTTGTTAATTATTGTTTTTTGTTTGTTTTTTTGCTGCTGGTTACCACAGAGCTCTGTGTGCTGATTGACCAATAATAATCTATAAGAAATTGTAGCTATAAGTTCCGTGGGTGATAAAAATTATGTGATCTACACCATACATGATTTATGAGGAAAATAGGAAGTACTTTAAAGGTGATCAACAGGGATGGGCTCTAATAGTCTATATAATGACCCTTATCCAAGAGTTAATATGAACTCCATTGCACATGGATTTGCAACATATACAGGCCAAAGTATCAAAAATTGTGAATAAATTAATTAAAACGATCAATTAATTTCCAATATTAGCAACAATCAAGCACTAATTAACTATATGATGACCCTTGTGCAAAAAAACACAATATACAAAGATCAAATATTAAACATAAATTAGCAGCATACACAGGGTTCCGGGCACCCAATTCCGGGCACGACCCAAGTCATGCTTGGCGAAATAAACAATTCCTGATTCCAGCATACACAGGGTTGTTAAATACAAAATATAAAAAAAAGATAAATTAGTAATAATATCAATGAATTATAAGTATTTGCAGCTCTCAGAAGATCATGGGCTTGATTCACAAAGCGGTGCTAACCTACTTAGCACGTCTAAAGTCTTTAAACGTGCTAACCAGGGTGCTAAGTAGGTTAGCACCGGATTTCTCAATCAGATCGCGCGCAAAGTTTTGCGCGCAAAGTTTTACGCGCAAAGTTTTACGCGTGCAAAGTCCTATGCGCGCGCTAAGTCCCATAGGCTTTTATGGGCACTTCGCGCGGAGCGCCCTGCACTCTGTGCAGTGTGTGCGTAAAGTTTTACGCGCATAAAGTTTTGCGCACGAAAAGCTGGTTTAGACGTGCTAAGGGGGTTTTCACAGGCGTGCTAACAGCTAGCACCGCTTTGTAAAACAGAAGGTATTTGCGATTATTCAAGTTGGAGTGAGCTCATAGGTGTCCCACAATGCATCACTACTGCAGATGCAAATCAGCTGTCCCAGTAAGCGAACTTGACCTCCACAACTGCTGCAATGCAATGATGTGTCAGCTTGTTAATTTAACAGAGCCAATCGAATTCCAACATGCATACAGACTGTTTCGAATTGGTTGATCCTCATCAGTGCATGGCATAGATTAACCCCTACACCACCGCCACATCGTGTATTTATGCCCCCCTGCACACTGCTTCACAACCAGGGGCGTAAATACACACATACCCGCGTTGTTTACCTCGCCGCTCACAATCGCCACACTGCCGCCGCTCATTTCCGCCGCAGCTCCGCTGCTAAGTTGATCAGGGACTGGGAACAGCTTGTTCCCATCCCGATCAATGTCCCCGCGACGAATGAAAAACCGGCATCACACTGACGCCTGCATTTCATTCACGTAAACAGATACACTAACTACTTCCGAGTACTGTTTACGTACTCTGAAGTTAAGTACACTCAAACATACACACACATACACCCACATACACTTTATATATAGTTATACATACATTTTATTACATTTTAACACATTACAGTCCTACCCTATAGTTACCCAAATAAAACACTTTAAAAATAATAATAATAATAATAAAAAATTGTTAACTTACAGACTTTTTAATATGTTAATGTCAGGAAGGAATATTACTGTTAATTTTGGAAATAAAGGATTTTAATTAGATATATAAAATTAACAATCACTAAACTGAAAAAATGCACCTTTATTTCCAGATAAAATATTGGCACCATACATTGACCTAGGGAAATATTTTAAATGTTGCAATAACCGGGACAAATGGGCAAATAAAATGTGCTGGTTTTAATTATGGCAGCATGTTCTATTTTAAAACTATAATGGCCGAAAAATGAGAAATAATGCGTTTTTTTCCTTATTATTCCCTTTAAAATGTATGTAACATAAAATAATTCTTAGCAAAAAGTACCACCCAAAGAAAGCCTTATTGGTGGAAAAAAAACACCAATATATAGATCATTTCTATGTGATAAATAATGATAATGTTATTAGCGAATTAATGGAAGGAGCGTGATATGAAAATTGCTCTGGTTTTTAAGGGGAAAAAACTGTGGTTGGGAAGTGGTTAATATGGTTCTATAGGGTAGGACTTGAAACTCCGATTTTTATACCTTGCCCAGCTAGCTCAAGGTGAACCAGAATTCCTAGGAGTGATTCACTGTAGGACACCTCAAAATGCTCACACCAACCTGAATAATTTCAAATACCTTCCGTTGTAAGAATGCTAAATTCTGTTTTACATAGCATTTCAGTAAGGAGGCTTGTTGATCCCTTTCAGCCCCTTACATCAAGGCCAGATTTACCATAAGGCATTGTAGGCACATGCCTACAGGCGCCTGATAATCAAATGGCGGCTCACACCCCTCTCTGAGTGCCTCCCTTACCTTCCCTACGCACAGTCCTGATGAGAGTGTAAATGAGAGGCTACTCACCCTGCTTTTGGCATTCCACTGTCGAGATCTCCCTTTAGTCAAGGGCACCTCTAGCTACTTAATACTGAGGGTACCTCTGGCTACCTAATAAAGTGGCACCTGTAGCTACCTATGATTGAAAAGGGAAGTAAGGGAGAAGTGACAGCTGGAACAGCCAGCACACTTGTGGTGCAGTTTGGTGAAGGTTTGTAGGTTCATGGAGGGTGAAGTCTAAGGTGCTAGGTCATCTGTGCCTATTGGCTCCTGTGAGGTAAATCCGGCCCTACCTTACACACTCCTAGGAGTTCTGGTTCATGAGCTTGCTGGGCAATCTGTCCATACAAGTAGCACTAGAGTATTTGTACCATGTTAGCCATCTTGCTTTTTGCTGTACGTACAAGTATGTCAGGTAGTTATGGATTAGATATTATTATTATTATTATTATTGTTTATTGTATTTGTTACGGCCAGAACCCGAAGTTTAGCCAGAACTAGAAGTGGCCGGCCACTTCGGGTTCTGGCCGGCCAATGTGCGAACTGGCCGCTGCGCTGCGGCCAATGTGAGAAATGCAACAATTCCTGTAAGGTTAATGTTATGTTGTGGCCGCAGCGCAGCGGGCAAATGTATCACATCTTAGTTTATTCAATGAAATTAAGCCGGCGACAATGTGCGAACTGCCTTTTTTATCTGCCTCTCTCTCCTCCTCTTCCTCTCTCTCCTCCTCCCCCCCCCCCCCCGCCTCTCTCGCTCTCCTATGGGCAGCCGGGCGGGGACACGCGTGTCCCTCCGGAGTCGTTCGTCGCGGCAGGGAATCCTGCCGTTCTTGCAGAGCGGGTGCTGGCAGAAGCAATGTCTGCAGCCTCACCGCTCTGCTCTCCTGCCGCGACGAACGACTCTCCTGGACACGCGTGTCCCCGCCGGCTGCCCATAAGAGAAGGAGAGAGAGGCGGGGGGAGGAGAGAGAGGCGGGGGAGGAGAGAGGCAGAGAAAAAGCCGGCGGCTTAATTTCATTGAATAAAGTAAGATGTGATACATTTGCCCGCTGTGCTGCGGCCACAACATAACATTAACCTTACAGGAATTGTTGCATTTCTCACATTGGCCGCAGCGCACATTGGCTGGCCAGAACCCGAAGTGGCCGGCCACTTCTAGTTCTGGCCAAACTTCGGGTTCTGGCCGTAACATATTTATAAAGCGCAACAGCTTGAAGTAAAGTGCAAAAAGCAGCAATAAATGATATCTATGAGGTAGACATGAAAGTAGGAGGTAGGAGTTATAAATATAAGGCTAGCTCACAAAATATCTCCCTCCCTACTACAAATAACCTTCTCCCCATTGCTGAAGGTCTGCAGGACAATGACAAGTACCTCACAGAATACCTCCACGGCAGTCTGATTCACGTTTTTCAACTGCTACATGACATTCAGGCCTGGAACCCACTGAAAAACGCAAAACGCAACCGCTAGCGTTTTGTCTGAACGGTTTGCAAGCGGATTCATGCGCGTTTTGGGTTGTGTTTTGCAACATTGTATTTTTTTCCCCAGCGGGTGCCTAGCGTTTTGCGTTTTGCGTTTTTATCCTGATTGGTCCTGTGAATTATTTTTAATTTTGTTACAGTGTGCTGAACCGCAAAACGCTAGCAAAACCGCTCAGTTTAGGTTTTGCTGAGCGTTTCCGCTAGCGGTTCAATACTTTACATTGAAGCGCTAACGCTCCCAAAATGCTGCATGTCCTGCGTTTGCGTTTCTGAGAAACGCAAACGCTCCTGTGGAAGTTGCCCCATCCATTAACATTAGCCCAGCGTTTTGGCAAACTGCTAGCGTATCGCAGTGCTGCCAAAACGCTGCCAAAAGCGCTCCTGTGGGTTCCAGCCCTCAGGCAGAAGGGGAAGTGGCATATTTTAGTTATGCCATTAGATTTCAGCAGTGTAAAGGTGGGAACAATCTTCTTTGTTGCAATGTGATTAACGACAAGTCCTTGAACAGTTTTTCTTCTGTCTCATTACAGAACACAGTGTCCTGCTTTCTTGCCTTTTTCATTACCCCTTCCTTCAGGAGATAGCTTGCTAGGCAGCGTATACACATTTTGATAAGGGAGTGATTACAGGTAATTTGGCCTGTTGTGGTTCCTCATTTATAGATCCCCACTATAGTGCTTTTCTTTATAACACTCCTGCTATAGTCCTTACCCTTATAGTGCTTGCATTATAGCGCAGCCTCCATTATAGCTCCCCCTCCAGTGCTTCCATTTATATTTCTCCTGCTATATTACGTCACAACTCTCACAACCTCAAATCAAAAAGTATCCAATAACTTGACCACCCCCAAAGTTCAAATAAAAACTTTTGGAGCCAGAGCTTTTTGTCATGCTGCCCCTACCCTGTGCCTTGCCAAATGTAATCAAGACAGCGCCAACCCTGGACACGTTTAAAACAAAACTGAAAAGTCACCTGTTTAGTCTGGCATTTATGATCACATAACTTTTCCCCTGTACACATCACTATGTACTGATCTGAGACAAGCTTATGTGCAATGGGTCCTACATGAGAAAAGCACTTTACAAATGTTTCATTGTTGTTGTTATAGTGCCCAGTGGCATAGAAATAGGGGGTGCAGAGGTTGCGACCGCATCGGGGCCCTTGGGCTAGAGGGGCCCACTCTCAACCACAGTATTAGCTCTTTATTTGGTCATGTGCTGACAATATTCATTTCTATAGATGCTGTGAATAGTAGTGATCATTAACAAACTGTTCCCCACCCCCCTCTTGCCTATTTAATACTGTGGAAATCCTTGGCAGGTTTTGGTGCGCCATATCAATTGTTATGTATAGAGTGCTTGGGGGCCCCAATGTAAAACTTGCACCAGGGCCAATAGCTCCTTAGCTGCACCACTGCATTAAATGGCCCCTCCATTATAGTGCCTTCATTATAATGCTTCCCTTTATAATGAATGCTCCTGCTACAGTCCTCTCCCTTATAGTGCCTGCATAATAAGGCCCCTCCATTATAGTGCCTTTATTATAATGCTTCCCAGCTTGTATTATAGTGCTCCCCCATTAAAGTGCTTCCCCATTATAGTACTTCCTCCATTACAGTGCCCCCTCCATTATAGTGCTTGCGTTGTAGCGTTTGCCTTTTTGCCATTGTCGGGTGGTGTACTATATCTAACAGGTTTTAATGTTTACTAAATTGATTTTTCATTTAGAAATATACTAACATAAATCAGGGATGTACAAATATTTTTGTAATTTAATGTTCTAAAAATGCACTTTTCTTTTCAGCTTGCAACCTACTGTGCTTGTGTTAACAGTCTTTATGCCCAAACTGCATTTTTCCCTACCATGAGATCAGTGCATTTTCATTATATCTCTAATAAAGTATGTCCTGCTTCAGTAAAACCTTATCTTCCATATTCCTTCATACGTAATTAGCTTTACAGAGTTAGGCCTGAATCCCACTACAAATCGATGCTGCGCTTTAAAATCGCTGCAGCAATAACGATTACCCGATGCTTTAAAAAAAAAAAAGACTTTATTACACTTAAAGGACTTACGAGCCCAAAAGAGGAAAAAAATGTCTTTACCTTTGTGAATTTGTAACGCACGGAGGACGCCATCCGCGCCCTCCGTGCAGCTCCGCCGGGTCCCCGCTGCTTTTGTCCCCCCCGGCCGGACCCCGACCCCACAGCCCGGGTCGGGCGCTCCTTCCTCCACAAATATGGCCGCCGGAGGAGGCCGCGGCTGCGCAGTCCGCACCGCCGCGAGTGCGGCTGCGCAGCTCTAGGGCCTCCCTCCTCGTTCCACGCTACGTAGCGTGGATCGAGGAGGGAGGACCTAGAAATGCGCAGCCGCACTCGCGGCAGTGCGGACTGCGCAGCCGCGGCCTCCTCCGGCGGCCATATTTGTGGAGGAAGGAGCGCCCGACCCGGGCTGTGGGGTCGGGGTCCGGCCGGGGGGGACAAAAGCAGCGGGGACCCGGCGGAGCTGCACGGAGGGCGCGGATGGCGTCCTCCGTGCGTTACAAATTCACAAAGGTAAAGACATTTTTTTCCTCTTTTGGGCTCGTAAGTCCTTTAACAGGCATCCTTCTCCATCCGTGGCCCCTCCCCCTAAAGGAAGGGGGTCATAGGTGCTTCTCTATGACCAATCAGAGAAGCGCCTGTGACCTTGTACTTTAGGGATCAGAGCTACGGACGTAAGACGGAAATACAGAGACCCGGTAAGTATATTAAAGTCTTTTACAAAGCTAATTGCTTGGGCCCCTAAAGCGCTGCATAATCGGTTTGATAAGCGATTTATGCAGCACTTTTATACTTTGCATTGATCACAAACTAGCTTAAAACGCTGCATGTCCTGCGATTGCGATTACCCCTAATTGCAATCGCACTAATGGGTTCAGTCCCACTAACTTTCTTTGGGAATCGCTGGCGATTTTCTGCGATCCCAAAACACTGCCAAAAACACCCTAGTGGGTTCCTACCCTAATGGTGGCCATAAACTGGTCGATTTGCCATCAGATTCGACCAACAGATAGATCCCTCTCTGATCAAATCTGATCAGAGAGGGATCGTATGGCCGCCTTTACTGCAAACAGATTGTAAACCGATTTCAGCCTGAAACCAATCACAATCTGTGGAGCTGCCGCCCCGCCCCCCCCGCCGGCACGAGTCCCCGCTGCCTTCTTCTCCACTCCGGCTCCGCTCCACTCCGGCTACTGAACTTCCTGTCCAGGGGAAGTTTAAACAGTAGAGGGCGCTCTACTGTTTAAACTTCCTGCCGGGACAGGAAGCTCTGTGTAGCTCTGGAGCCCGAAGCGGAGAAGAAACAGTCTGGAGCCCGAAGCGGAGAAGAAGACCAGGGGACTCGCGCTGGGCGGAACAGGTAATGTATACCCGCTGTATTGCGTCGGTCGTCAGGCATTCGAGCGCCACTAACGACGCACTCCCGACCCGCCGGCGACCGAGAAAAATCTTCCGCACGGATGGGTCGACGGGAATCGACGGGAACGATCGATTTCGGAAGGAAAGCGAACGTTCTGTCAGTGGTGTGCGCTGTGATTTCACAGCCGTTTCGATCACTGTGATCGAAACGGCTGTATATCGGCGGGAAAATCGTTAGGTGTATGGGCCCCTTAAGAAGCATTGGAACTGTGGAGTAATCACCTGCAATAGTCAGCAAACTAACACACCCTATAGGTACTGTGTTGTCAACAAGTAAAGGTAGTAAATGAGATGGAAATAATTCTGAGTTGATGCAACTGTTTATGCTAATTGTATGCAAAAATGTTTGTCGTTTAAAAATAGGACCAATTAAATACTGCTGCTGCTGCATCTCTGCTTATAAAAACATCATTATTATTGTATTTTAATCCTTGAGGTGGTGGTTTGCCATGACATGGATTCATCAGAGGTAAACGTTCATCCCAAAATGCCCAGCATACCCTTTAACTTGAAGTAATCTGGCCAATAGGGATAGATTTTGCCACAATGACCACATTCGTGAACTTGCATTTGTGTTGTGAATTGGGATATGCTGGCTTTGCAAACGTCTATGGTTAGCTGACTTCAGGTCAGAGGTCAAGCAGGGCATTACGGGTATAGACGCTGGTAAACTACTATCTCTAATATAGTCCGAAGGAAAGATATACGCACCTGCTCAAGCAATTAGTGTGCTGAGACAATGTTACATACACTATGCAGAAAAAGAGAAAAAGCTTGTCCCATAGGAAAGCACCACTCATTGGTATGGTCAAACATATAACAATACTTTAATTGAAGATATAAAATAGATATAATCATATTAGATATATTATATCTCCAGATCAAAACATATCAAAAATGCCCCTAAAAGGCTGTCACAGCTGTTACCATTGAAATACATAACAAAATCATCATAATATGGTAATAAAACCAATTGGCTAGCTGTCCGAGATAATTACACTGTGAAGGGTTCAGAATTGAGCCCCCACACAGGTGAACCGAAGTTCAGGATAATAGCTCAAACATAGTGTAATAATAAATCCAAGTACAAAAAAAGTGCAAGTGCTAATATCAAAAACACTGACTGCAATAAGTGCATACACATCTATGTGCAGTCAACCATAATGACCAACCATATACAAATCTAAAACTGTTCTGAGATGCCGTCCTAAACAGGGACTATGAGGAGTGAGTGGCTGTGCACTGTGTGCAAATCCTACATAACCCAGGTAGGTGGAAAGTTGGCAACCAGGCAAAGGATCAAAAAGGCAAAAGTGACAGCCCGGGATTCCCCACAGCACCTCTTGTTCCATGGCGATTATACTACTTTTTCAAGGAGGGGACTACCCCTGCTTTCATCTGTGGGGGCTCAGCTCTGAAACCTCCACAGCGTAATCTCAGACAGACAGCCACTTGGTCAATTTTATTACCATACTATGATGATTATGTTATTTATTGAAAAATATAAGGGAAGACGCCGAGAACCCAGTATAGTGTAGTATGTACTGTAAATTGGGTATGGAAGGTAAGTATAGGTAGGTTATACTTACAAACAAGGGTTACCATCCAGGTAACCACTATGAAGGCAGGTGAGGAGATTAGACCTGTCCCCACTCAGGATTAAGAAGTCGCTCTCTGTAGATCGGGAAAAAGGAAGAATTCCCCTCCACCAGGGGTAGAAACAACTGCAATAGTAGTACAGAGGCGACAACAGGGTAAAAACAATATTTCTTTAAAATGGATAAAATGAAGTAGGTAGTGGTGGACTTACCCCTCCAAAATAGGCACAAAAAATTGCCGGTTTAAGCAAAAATCTGTTTATTTACATACTCTAAACAAGGTGCAAAGCATTTCGCGGGTTTATCCCACTTCCTCAGGCAATAAATAGGAGCATATAACCAATGCGCCAGGCTACGTGCCGGACCGCATTGGTTATATGCTCCTATTTATTGCCCGAGGAAGTGGGATATGCCCGCGAAACGCTTTCTACCTTGTTCGGAGTATGTAAATAAACAGATTTTTGCTTAAACCGGCAATTTTTTGTGTCTATTTTGGAGGGGTAAGTCCACCGCTACCTACTTCATTTTATCCATTTTAAAGAAATATTGTTTTTACCCTGTTGGCGCCTCTGTACTACTATTGCATGTTATTTATTGAATTTGTTGCAGCCTTTTAGGGGCGATTTTATATGTTTTAAACACTTGAGGACCGCGGTGTTAAACCGTCCTAGTGACCAGGCCATTTGTTACTTAATAGGCCACTGCAGCTTTAAGGCTTCACTGCAGGGCCGCACAACTCAGCACACAAGTGATTCCCCTCCTCCTTTTCTGCCCACCAACAGAGATTTCTGTTGGTGGGGTCTGATAGCTCCCCAGATTTTTTTCTTAAATAAATATTTATTTTATTATTTTTTAAAGAAATATGTGTATTTTTTTTATTTATTTTACCACTCTCCCTCCCCTGCCAGACACTGTACGATTTTAATAGACAGCAGTTTCGCTGTCTAACAGTCTCCGAGCGGCGATCGCGGCTGGGAGACTGAAGGCGGAGTGGAGCTCCGTCATTCATGCAGAGATGCGCGCACATCAGCGTGCGCGATCTCCTGCAATCCTTGCCCGCAGCCATTCACACCAATCGGCTTGGAGTGGTCCTGGGGCTGCGGCTGCATTCACGCCAATTGGTGTGGAGCGGTTGGCAAGGGTGCTTAATCTGGAGATAATATATTATACCTGCAAAAGTATTGCTATAGCTTTATCTTTAACTATACCAATGAGTGGTGCAGTTTCCTATGAGGCAAGCCTTTTCTCTTTTTCTACACTGTCTAATATAATCACAGTCTAATCTTCATATCATAGTCTATTAGTGCCCATACATGGTACAATTTTAAAAAAAAATTCAATTAGATAATTTTGTTTGATTATTCCGTTAGATCGAATATAAAGATTTTTCCATTATGTCTGATTGGATTTTTATTGAAAAAACGGGATAATCGATTCTTTTTTTCTTGATTGCAAATAAAAATTATTTTAAACTTTCATTCAATTTGATCGTTTTGGTCGAATAAACCGGAAAATTTTACGTTTTTATTGTACCGTGTATGGGCATCTTAAGGCTGGTTTCAGTAGCGTTGCGGTGCGGTCCGGGTATCACTTCGCCAAAAACAGGCCTTCTGGGGTCACTGCATAAGCATGCAGTAATCCCCGCCTGGCAGCCGTCCGAGGTGGAGGTGATGATGACTTCCTGTGGCTGAAGCGATCACGTGTGCGGAAGCGTATTGCTAAAATACTCTTCGCGTATACGAACGTTCCTGCTTGTAAAGAAAACGTTCCCTTTCAGTACATTTTCTGAAGCACAGCGATGGACATGCAAATTAATTTAATGTTAAAAATAGCTTGTTTCCACTATTTTTAACAGATCTGTTTGCTGTGTTGCAGTAGATGCAAAGCAAGTCTCAACCTGCTTCATTTTTGTGGCTAGCTGATGCATTCCCCATAGGGACCTATGGTTGGAAATGCATCTGCACCAGACGTGAACGCAATGAGAAAACGGAGTGGAGAGGCTACTGTGCTGGACCCTGAACTGGTCTGCTTGGCTCTGAGCCAAATAAACCGTCGCAAGTGGGAACTGAGCCTCGGGTGTTTTTGAGGAGGGTAAATAGTTAATTCACTAAAATGATTTTGGGATGTGGGAGGAAACTGGAGTGCCCGGAGGAAACTCACACAAGCACAGGGAGAACATACAAGCACTATGTACTGTATATAGTTTTCTGCCCAGGATATTACCTTAGGACCATTGCACTGCAAGACAAGAGTACTATTAAAGGGAATCTAAAGTGAGATAATGATTTGTATGTGCAGTACAACTAAGAAATATAACATTAGTAGCACAGATATGAGTCTCCTATTGTTTCCAGTACAGGATGAGTTAAGAAACGTCATTTGTTATCTATGCAAAAGAGCTTCACTGAGCTCTGCGACCAAGCTTGGTCGGCTACAGTGCTGTTTTCTGAAGCACTCATCTCAATCTGTCTCTAAGGCCTGGAACCCACTGAAAACTGCAAAACGCAACCGCTAGCGTTTTGTCTGAGCGGTTTGCAAGCGGATTTATGCACGTTTTTGGTCGTGTTTTGCAACATTGTATTTTTTTCCCCAGCGGGTGGCTAGCGTTTTGCGTTTTGCGTTTTTATCCTGATTGGTCCTGTGAATTATTTTTAATTTTGTTACAGTGTGCTGAACCGCAAAACGCTAGCAAAATTGCTCAGTTTAGGTTTTGCTGAGCGTTTCTGCTAGCGTTTCAATACTTTACATTGAAGCGCTAACGCTCCCAAAATGCTGCAGGTCCTGCGTTTGCGTTTCTGGGAAACGCAAATGCTCCTGTGGAAGTTGCCCGATCCATTAACATTAGCCCAGCGTTTTGGCAAACTGCTAGCGTATCGCAGTGCTGCCAAAACGCTGCCAAAAGCGCTCCTGTGGGTTCCAGCCCTCACAGAGACTGCAAGAAATTCCAAAGGGTCATTAGCTCTGCTCTGTTTCATAAAAATCTGAGACTGTTTTCTTTGCTACTAATGTTCTATTAATTATCTGTACTACACATACAATTTATTATATCATACGTTTTTTTTTCGCTTCAGTGTCAATTTATTTACGCTGCCATGCTGCCTAGAAATCGGAAATTAGGCTAGGTATCCAGTGCTGCAATTCCGGGCCGATTCCCCGCCCACAAATTCGGATGGATTTTAGCAGCCTATAGAAGTCTATGTAAGCCATCCGAATTTGTGGCCGAGGAAAAATCGGAGGCCCTGCAGCATAATTCTGTGCGTGACTGTCCGAATATCATAGCCGTGCATAGCGCGACTAGAGGGATTCGGCAACTGTGCCGGCATTGTGTCTCGCAAGACGCATTCCGAGCACAGTGGAAACGAGCCCTAACTTTCCCTTTTTGTAATTGACAGATCTGAACCGAGGGGGCTGCTTTTTTTACTAACAATAGTGGAGTGTCACAATGAGCTATGGATCTTTTGTGTGGTTATTTTAACTAAATGTTGCTTTTTCATGCATCTGCTATAATCTGTGTCTGTCTGTGGTTACAAACTATGATGCTCCACTACTTGAAAATATCTGTGTATCTGTCCACCCTTGTCTGACCGGGGCTGAGTGCTTCTCATCGACTTGTGCTAAGCTGATCAGCTCAGTGTAGGCTTTGCACTGCACAATTTCAAGATTAAATAGTTGCCAGCGTGAACATCTCCCATCTGACTGCAGCCTAAACGTACTTTGTCAGAGGATTCATTACATCAATCTGTCGCGCTTTGTTATTTGCCTTTGATAATTGGAAAAACAATATGGAGATCTACCTTCCGGTTTCTGAGCTTAGAAAAAACACAAACAACCATATTTCAGCAATGAATTCTGCTGCAGCTGGTCTGAAAGCTGATTTTCTATGATTTAAACAGGAAACTAAACTGTCCCACTTGCATCACCTTACATAAGTACATCGCCTAACATATACAGTATTTGTCATGACAAACTTAATGAGATAATTGAATTACTTACATTCGGTTTTAGTTACGCAAATCCATTGCCTGTGAACATATTTTCCTTGTCGCCGGAGCGGATTTTACAAATAGGTTTTGGCTAATCCTTGTAGATGGACTTAAAGCAGCAGACACAGCTATATAAAGCCAGGAAAAAAACACATACATAAGTAGATAACTACTTGTTCTACTAACATAACAGACGAATTGTATGCTCCATGTTTTGCTTTCAGTGAATTTTATATAGTAAATAAAGAGAATTCTGTTCCTGGCATTTACCATCTTGATTCCCTCTGACTGAAGCCAATCCTGATGTTATTTCCTCCCTTACTTTTTCCTCATAGACTCTGCACTATCATAGCTAGCTTGCTTTGTAAACATGTAAACACAGCAAGATCAGATTTTAGCAGCTTCACACTGAACTGCCATCAGCCAATCATTGAGGAGCAGGAATGTGGGAGGGGTGATGACACGCATCCTTCTCGTCTGCAATATACCAAATAGAGCCAGTCAGACTGAGATAAGATTTATTACAACAGAAACATTCCTGATTAATTTGAAGTGCTTGCAATGCAGGGTGAGGTTCCAGGCTTCATAATGAACACAGAGCAGTGGGTAAATGGAATTTGATTTTCTGGCTGACAATGCCTCTTTAAAGAAAAAACAAAACAAAACGGTGAGCCTTTTGCTGCCCTTGAAATGCCTCCCTGGCGATATTTCCCTCCTATACTTCAACATATGATATATCACAATAAAATATTCATTGAGGCCTGGTGCACACCAAAAACCGCTAGCAGATCCGCAAAATGCTAGCAGATTTTGAAACGCTTTTTCTTATTTTTCTGCAGCGTTTCAGCTAGCGTTTTGCGGTTTTGTGTAGCGTTTTTGGTGTAGTAGATTTCATGTATTGTTACAGTAAAGCTGTTACTGAACAGCTACTGTAACAAAAAACGCCTGGCAAACCGCTCTGAAGTGCCGTTTTTCAGAGCGGTTTGCGTTTTTCCTATACTTAACATTGAGGCAGAAACGCATCCGCAATCCAAAATCTGCTGCAGCCCGGGAGTATGCGTTTCTGCAAAACGCCTCCCGCTCTGGTGTGCACCACCCCATTGAAATGCATTACCCTAGCAGATCCGCACCCGCAAGCAGATCGCAAACCGCAGCGGAAACGCTCCGGTGTGCACTAGGCCTAAATCCACATCTACCACATAACAACAGAGGATTAATATTAATGATGCAAGATTAATTAGTAATGATGATAATGTCTTTCCTTATTTTCCGTATTAATTATGTAAAATTTATAACTTGTGAACATTTATTTCTGATGCTCGGCCTTGAATCATTTTATATTGCTTGTTAGTCTTGAATTGTTAAGGCCCATTCTTGAAAAGACTGAGATTTACTATGTACGTGGGATACATCTGCAGCCTCTTGTAGCATGGCAGCCTCGTACTGCTTCTGCTGGTACACAAGCTAGCAGGAGTGATTATTATGAGCTTTTTTCAGCTTGTACAGCTATGCCAAAGGAACTTTCAGGGGAAAACGATTAATTTTTCAGAAGGAGGACAGTGATGGCACCTGGTGTGCAAAATTATTCTTGCTTTTGCAATGCTGATGTCAAAAGCCGACACCGAGAAAAATCTTCTGATGGGCTTCACTCTCGATGCTTTTCTGCGTATCAAAGAATCCCCCAGTGAAGTCAGCGGACCTAACTCAGAATAAGGAAGGCAGCACCGCAGGAAGGCATAGGAGGAGATTGCTGGAGGAATGTCACCGGGCCTCACAGCTAGGTTGCTACATATTTGCATACTGTAGGTCCTTGTTACAATCAAACAAGGACAAAATTAATATTTATCGGTGAAGGGCTTTTAACAGCAGTCTAGAAAATGTGAAGCCTCAGTTGTCAAGTAAGAAAATATAATTTATCTGGGCAGTTTACTGTAAAGGGATTCTACTGTATAAGTAAAAACTTCAGGGCACCAGGAAAAGTAGTTTATTATATCTATGTTTTTTATACCTATGTTTTTTTGTCATATCCATGAATGAAAAGAAAAGGTTTTCCTTAGTGGAAACTCAGTTAACCTTGCAGAATGTTTTGGGATGAATGCAAGTGCCCTGAAGAACCCCTGTATGCTTGGGGGTCCATACAAGCATGCACATGCCATGCAGGTAGCATAGGCAGCACAGTTGCTTAGTGAATAGCACTCTTGCCTTGCAATGCTGGGTTCCTGGTTTGAATCCCAGCCAGAGTACTATCTGCATGTATGTATGTTCTTCCCGTGTCTATGTGAGTTCCTCCGGGCACTTTGGTTTCCTCCCCAAAAACATACAGATAAGTTAATTGTCTTCCTCAATTGGCCCTAGACTGCAGTGGACATAGAAGTATAGGGATTACATTGTCAGCTCCTCTGAGGACAAACAGTGCAAAGACTAAATACTCTGTACAGCCCTGCAGAAGCTGTTAGAACTATGTAAATACTAAATAATAATAATTGAGTCCAGGCTGGAAGCTGAGCTTGGAGCTGAAGCACTGTGAAGCAAGAGTGCCAACCACTGTATCACTCAGTGGCCCAAGTCGAAAGTTCTGCAAGTGCTGTACATATGCGCTGGATTCTCTGCGGGGACAATTATTATTGGCCGCACACAGCCAAGTTTCATCTAGCGAGTGTACTTACTCAGAAGTGGCCAGTAAAACACCCCCCTTCCTTCATAAATGAAAACACATGCATGTATCGGCCAACCATTCAGGGAGATAAATACTCTTACTCTCAGGCAGGGGTCACACTTGAGCAAATCTTCAGCGGTTTGCCTCATACAAAAAAAGCATGCAGAATCACAAAAAATGATAGTGTTTGGCGCATGTGTGCATTCCGGAGGCGTAGGCTATTCCGCATTGCGTAAACAAAAAAAAAAGATGGAACTTGCACTACCTTCCATGTAAAAATGCATGCAGTTTTACATTGAAGGTAATTGCTGTAATTACTGTCAAAAAACCTCAAGCTGAAATGCTTTGCAAAACGCACTATTATGCGGCAAAACACTGGCAGGGAATTGTCTGTGATTCCCACATCTGCGGGAATCACAGACATAATTAAAATAATGGGCTACAGTGGCATCGGAACAAGAGCTAAACCTTGAAGCCAGGTCACATGTGCATGCATGACGACATGATGCTGGCGCGAGCAATAGGATCGGCGGAGCCATCAACGGCGCTGGGGTTAAGTAGATCCGCCTAGTGTATCGCTCGCGGGTTGGGGTTGCCGGCTGCCGTACATAACCTGATTGCCAGGTGAGGTGGTCGTTACCAGCCGCCTCAGCTGACTTAGGTCAGGTGTGTACGAGGCTTTAGGCTAGGTTCACAGTGCAGACACATGTTGCGTTACTACATAACGCTGCTACAACGCAACGCAAAGTAATGGGGTTGTTGCAGTAGCATGCGATGTAACAGAGGCATAAGAATCAAAATGGCATCATAGGTGTGACACATTTGAAAGTATAGAGCTCTGCCTTTTTAAAAACAGATGTGCGCATACCCTGCGACGCAGCACGAAAATTCAAACATGCAAGCATTACCATAGACTAACATTGAGTGTGTCAACGCATATGTATTTGCATTAATGCAGAGTAGGATCTGCGTAGAGAAACCGAGAGCCCAATATAGTGTAGTATGTTAAGCATAAATGAATTAAAGGTTATCGTGAGAAAATTATACTCACAAACATGGGTTACCACACAGGCAACCACTGTATAGGCAGGTGAGGAGATTAGACCTGTCCTCACTCAGGGATAAGAAGTCGCTCTCTGTAGATGCGAAAGGGGGTAGATCACCCCTCCACCAGGGGTGGACACGGTATAGCAGTAGGAGAACAGAGGCGCCAGCAGGATAAAAGTGGATAAAAACTTTAAAATTTGCTGGGAGGAAGTGGTGGACTTACCTCCATAAAGCAGACACGAAAGACTGTCTGAATAGTAGTCACATTTATTAATTAGTACCCCAAAACAGTGCAACGCGTTTCGCAGGCCCAGCCCGCTTCATCAGGCAATAAAAATGGGGACAAGACAGAATTTCAGCAATAGCAGGTGTAGCGCCTCAGTCTGACTGAGTTGACTGAGGCGCTACACCTGCTATTGCTGAAATTCTGTCTTGTCCCCATTTTTATTGCCTGATGAAGCGGGCTGGGCCTGCGAAACGCGTTGCACTGTTTTGGGGTACTAATTAATAAATGTGATTGCTACTATTCAGACAGTCTTTCGTGTCTGCTTTATGGAGGTAAGTCCACCACTTCCTCCCAGCAAAGTTTAAAGTTTTTATCCACTTTTATCCTGCTGGCGCCTCTGTTCTCCTACTGCTATAGAGTAGGATCTGCGTTATTTTTACGTTCCCGTTGACCCGCATCGCACCGCATGCACTGTGAACAACGCATGTACTTTTCATTGCTGTGCGATATTCTCAGTTACAAAAAGCTCCATTATGATGCAATGTAAGTGAGCACTGTGAACATAGCCTCAAAGTCGATCCTTATGCTTGCCCATTACTGCTTCCAATGCATCACCTTCAAGATCTGACTGTTTACTTGCTGCCTAATCTATTACAACCCTTGACAGGTTCCATTGTAATGAGGTAGTTAATGCTATTCACTTCTCGTGTCAGTGGTTCTAATGTTGTGACTGTGCATATACAGCAGTCATTTACATGTATGCTTTACCTGAAAAGTCAGATCTTTCTATTTAACACTAAGGTAGGGTTCACACTTATCAAAACTCAGTTGCGAATTTGCGAAAATTCGATTGCTGCACATACAATGAAAGTTGATGGAGCGTAGATTTGCACACCAGATTCAAATTTTCATTGACTTTCATTTGCTATGCTGAAAGAACGCACTTGAAAAAGCCATATGAACCAGCATGGTGTCTGGAAAAATCACATACAGAAAACATGCATTTTTCATGTAGTCAAGTGTAAAGTAGGGATGGTTAATTCTGAATTGATGCAGGACTGTGCAAATCTTGTTTCATTCATACACCATGAAAATGGACCAATCGAATCCTGTTGAGGTGGAATTTGAATGGTCCATTTGTACACTGCCTAAATATGGCCATACAGGGCTGATGCACACCAGAGCGGTTCTGGAGCATTTTTTAAAACGCTTGAGGATAGAAAACCGTTTGGCTAATATATTTCGATGGGCTGGTGCACACCAGAGCGGTTCATTTTTTTCACAAACGCAAACTCGGGGGCTGCAGCATTTTTTTGATTTCTGCGGCATTTCTGCCTCAATGTTAACGTACAGGAAAGTGTAAAACCACTCTGAAAAACGCTAGATCAGAGCGGTTTTCCAGGCGTTTTTGTTACAGTGGTTGTTCAGTAACAGCTTCACTGTAACAATATATGAAATCTGCTGTAAAAAAACGCTCCAAAAAGCGCTAGGCATGTTTAGAAAACCTCTCTAAATATGGCTAGAATTGCTCTGAAATCTGCTTCAAAAACCTCTAGCGTTTTGTGGATGTGCTAGAGGTTTTTGGTGTGCACTGGGCCACACACATCGATTTTCTTATTCGATTCCTTGAAGATTCCTTCACTCTGATCAAACTGAATGGGAATTGATTCTCATAAATGTCTGATAGAGAGTATCGGACAGGATGGAATATCTAGGCAATTTGGGGGCAGGACAGGGCAGGTGCAGAGGTAGATCGGCCAATAGCACTGCATTGCATGTATCAGTGCAACGCTGCAGGTTGATTGATTTTTAATGGATTCCCTGTTGGAATCTGTTAAAAGTCGATGTGCTGTGTGAGGTAGGAATCGTTACCTTCTGAACCCAGTCGTTTCAGAAAGGAATCAATCATTCTGGAAGATTTGGTGGAAATCTATATGTGTATGCACAGCTTAAATTTCCATTAATAAATGTGCATAATCCTGCATCAACTTGGAATTGTTTGCATCTCATTGACCAAGCCTACTCTAAACTAACCCTGCCACTTCTTGTCACTCTCAATTTGCTTCTACTCATCTTTTACTAGCTGTATCTTATTCACTATCTGCCACTTATCATCATTTAATAGCTGCCACTACTCATATCCCATAATTTATTACTCCTTCCCACCAGCTATCTGTCACTTATCTTCTTCTATCTGTCATTTTTCACCACCCACTAGCATTCAGTTCTCATGATCTGCTATTTTCTTCTGCCAGTTATCCTTTAACTGTCCCTTTTCATCATCCAAGACCTGTCACTACTTGTCACCCACTAGTTGACAATTCTCATCACCCTCTAGCTGTCACTTTTACCACTATTGGTCGCTTACTAGCAGTCATGTTTTGTCATTCACTATCTGCTACTACTTGTTACCCTCTACCTTTTAGTAGCCTTTACAACTTGCCATCCACTGTCTGCCACTACTTGTCATCTCTAGATCCTATAACCAGGGTTTTGGAGTTGGAGTCAGAGTCGAGACGTCAGGGCAATTTTGGGTACCTAGTGTCGGAGTCAGTAGATTCATAAGCTGAGGAGTCGAGGATTTTTGTACCAACTCCACAGTCACAGTATTAGACTAAGTAGTCGGAGTCAAGGAGTCGGAGAAATAGGGTACCTGGAGTCAATGGTGTCAAAAACTGAGGAGTGGGAGTTGGATGATTTTTGTACCAACTCCAGAGCCCTGCCTATAACACATCATTCACTATCTGCCACTTCTCATCATCTGTGGCCTGCTTGTCACCTACTACCTGTCAATACTGTATTTTGCGGACTATAAGACGCTCCTGACCATAAGACGCACCTAGGTTTAGAGGACAAAAACCAGGGAAAAAATATATATACTAAACTTGGTGCATCCATGGTGTAGGGGCATCTTGTGGATTATGCCCCCTTTGTACCTCATGCCCCGTGTACCTCTTGAGTCTTCCTGTGTCTACCGTTGTCCCCCATGTGTCCTCCTTGTGTCCTCCTCTATGCCCCTTGGTGTCTCCCTTGTGTCCTTCTCTTTGTGTCCCCCTATGCCCTCCATTTCTCCCAGTGTCCTCCTCTACATGGGCACAGTACATGGAGTCCCCAACATTGCAGCGGGTTGGAGGTTCATATTGGCAGGTGATCCCAAGTCAGGAACTCCCTGCATGTGGACTATAAGTGAGCGAGTGAGTCTTATAGTCCAAAAAATACAGTACTTGTCACCTTTTACTTGACACATACCGTACTTTCCATTGTTACAACTCACAGCCCAGCACATAATAAGATTGATTTACAAATTATGCAATTGATTTACTCTACTCCCCTGACGTTAGTACTAGTAAATTTGCCATGCACTTTCTGAGCACAGCGACTTTACTGAAAGTTAGTGCAACAGGGTTCACTATCTGTTTTTTACCTCATCTATATAAAATCTTTTAAGCACTCAACAAACAAAAGAGTATTAAAAATATGGCAAAAAAAGTAATATAGTGTTCAGGGACAACTTATTTTGATGTATTTATTTTGCATGGAAATTGCTAAAAATTTATTTCGCACATTTAGTAAAAAATAAGTAAGGAGAGATAATTCATAAGCCCGCCTTCAGACTTATTCCTGCGATTCTCGGATGCATTTTGTCCCCTTTTTCATATTTGTGATTCTACGTTATGCGATAATTCAGAATGCAATTTTCCTGGGCATATCAGTGACGTTAATTTACATGATAATGTGTCTAATTAACTTCATAATCAAATCTGATTTACATGTAACAATTCTGATTTGTTTGCGTTTCCATTAACTGATATTATACACGAATTGCATGTCCATTCCGAAAAAAGCATGCATGTCGACCATTTTTTGGCATAAAAATTCCATTAAAAAAAATCAGACAACACAAGTCAAATAATATGCCACTGACTTGCAACAGATGTGAGACGAATTTGAATTCGCAAAAAGGGAGTCCCACACAAATTCCTTAGATATGTTTTTAACCACTTCAAGACTACAGTGCTTAAGCCCCCTAAAGACCAGGCTATTTCTTTCCAAATAGGCCACTGCAGCTTTAAGGCCGAGCTGCAGAGCCGCACAACACAGCACACTAGTGATTTCCCCCCTTTTCTCCCCACCAACAGAGATCTCTGTTGGTGGGGTCTGATTGCCCCCCAGTTGTTTATTTTTATTTTAATAAATATTTATTGCCATTTTTTTTTTAAATAAATCAACTTTTTTTTGGGGGGGGGGGGGGGGGTTCTTCCCTCCCACCCTGGCCAGTCTATCACAGTGATCGGCATAACGTGGACAATAGCGTAAAAGACAGACATAATGTTGACAGCGTGGGAGATGCTGTCAACATTATGGCGTCAATTCATCAAGGCTGTTTGAGAAACAAAAAACAAGTTGGGAAAATACCATACTCGGTATTTTAGACTTCTGTGTGCTAATTCATCAATATTTTCACAGGTACGGTAGAAGTTCGGTAATTTACCAAAGCCCATTGTCGGTAACAACAGAAGAGTGTGTGCAGAGATAGCATTACAATAGTAAGAGGCATCTTGACATCCCTTTAGATGTACATATTTGGTATACTGTTTGTTACACTGCCTCTGCTCGCTTTGAATCTGTCCATTAGTCTTTTTTAACATCTTATTTAATTGCCACAGCTTAGATGAACTTCCAGGAGACTTTACACATGCCCTGCTTAGATGATTTGCCCACTAGCTCCTCCTTCCTTCTTCAAACTGGAACCTAAGAGATTAAACTGCCGAAGGGTGGCAGGAGAAGCCTCTTTTGTTCTGTGATCTCTCTGCTGGCTGCCTGGGGGGTACAAAAGTTAGACCCCGCTGCAGATTCCTGTGGGTCCTATTAAAATGTATCAGCAGGACTTCCAGGAAACGGGCTGTTTCTATTGGCTTCTGCTCCTGTCAGTCATAGGTAATCATCTCTGCTTCTGTGAGTTCTGTGAGTCTCGCACTGATACCGACAGAAGAGAACTGTTGCTAATGGAACTGTGTTTTACCATATGCTGTAACCTCCATGAATTAACATTGAGGGCCCGTTGCCACTAGCGCAGAACCCGGGCTGAATCTGCAGAGTTTCCCCACTGGCAAATCGCGCAGGGAAACTCTGCCATAGGAAACAATCAATCCACCGACCAAATCGCTTGTCTTAGCAATTCGGCCGACATTACTGTCAGTTTTCACTGGAGTGGCAGCAAATCCCATACCCATGCATGGTACGGCTTCTGGGATTCGTCTGCATACTCGCAGACCCGTAAGTGCCGATGCGCATCTTGTAGCTGTGTGCGACACTAGTAGAAACGCAGCATAGCCTTACTGACATTTGCTAAGGTATTTACCGCACAAGTCGGTAATTTACCTCACTGCTCTGTAATTTCAGCTTTTCATGCGGTAACAGCCTTGATGAATTGACACTCTCCTAAGTGCTTGGTAAAATCAGCTGTTTTCAGCAGCATTAGTGCTTGATTAATTGACGACTTTTACTCGATTGTCAATGTTATGTCTGTCTTTGCTCTATTGCCATTTCCATGTGAACCACAAACAATTCCAAAGCCAGGTCAATATCTACGCAATACGCACATATTCACATAGGTTATCTAAAAATGTTGTGCATACCACGAGTTAAAGAGACTCTGAAGCGAGAATAAATCTCGCTTCAGAGCTCATAGTTAGCAGGGGCACGTGTGCCCCTGCTAAACCGCCGCAATAGCGCCGCTAAACGGGGGTCCCTTGACCCCCAAACCCCCCACTGCGACACTTGGTCGCAGACTTGGTCGCTCCTGGAGGCAGGGCTAACGGCTGCAGCCCTGCCTCCAGTCGCGTCTATCAGCGGCGCATCGCCGCCTCTCCCCCGCCCCTCTCAGTGAAGGAAGACTGAGAGGGGCGGGGGAGAGGCGGAGATACGCGCTGACAGATGCGCGTGGGGCAGAGCTGCGGCGGTTAGCCCTGCCCCAATGCGGAAGCGTTCCCCGCTGTACGGAGGGGATTTGGGCGATCAGGGACCCCCGTTAAGCCGCGGGATAGCGGCGGTTTAGCAGGGGCACACGTGCCCCTGCTATCTATGAGGTCTAAAGCGAGATTTATTCTCGCTTCAGACTCTCTTTAAGATAACGTGATCGATTACAAAGCAGGTGCAACGTGTACTGTACAGTGTGAATACACCCTTAATTTAATTAACTAAAGTGCACCAGTGTGTCCATCCATAAGTTCTATGAATTTTGGTTTGTTGATTTTAGGGGCAAGATCAGAATTCCAAATTATGATTTATATTCAGTAATCCGATACTGTGAAAGTATTTACTAATTCTGTGCTATAATATTTTAACAAGTTTTTGTTTAAACTGTGTGACATGAGACCGTGCCAATGCTCGTCACATCTATGTATTATTCATTAAATGCTATTATTTGATCTGCCAAATGCAAACATCATCTGGCAGAGAGAACACCTCACCTTTAGCAAACGTCTAATCTGCATGTAAGGATGTGGATTACTGATTTAAAGGGAGACTTGCTTGGTTTTAGTGAAGTTTTGTTTTGTTTTTTACGTTTTCTAAAATATTTACAAAACTTTAAACTAGGGGCTTTCTTTTATTATTTTTTCATTATGTTTAAAACATTATTTCACATTTACATTTTAATTACAGGTACTGCCATGTTATTTAGTGTGCAAAATCTTTTGAGTTTTCTATCAAGAAATGTGAGCAGAGCCTGCGCTCTTAGAGGCAATACAAATATGTATGCAGATAGTCCCTTTCTTACGAACAACTTGAGTTACATAGTTTCATAAATACAAAGTTGCCTCCATGTGTAGCATTGCATAAACTGTTATACATAGTTTAAAACAAATTAAAAGCACACTGAAAACAACCAAAAAACATTGTTTATACGCCAAATCACTGTTTCACTATGTATAACACATAACCTACAGTCAAATTCAGCTTACAAACAATCTCCTGGAGTAGAACCTGGTAGTGGGTAGGATGGAGGCGCCCATTGTGCTTTCTATTTTAGTATTTTTAAATACAAATATAAAATTATATAATAAAAAGAGATTGCTTACCTCTCCAGAAGATATAGACACCAGTTCAACTGGAAAAAAAGTTTTTATTCAAAAAGCAATCTGACAACGCGTTTCACGGGTCATGGCCCACTTCCTCAGGTCAATACAAAATGCCTTGATAGCACAGCGGATAGAGTGTAGGCGCCTCTAAACTTACAGACGCCTACACTCAAGGCATTTTGTATTGACCTGAGGAAGCGGCCCATGACCCGTGAAATGTGCTGTCAGATTGGTTTTTGAATAAAAACTTTTTTCCAGTTGAACTGGTGTCTGTATCTTTATATATTTGTATATATTTTTTACCCTTGGACAAGCAGGTCCCACTAGGGGCTCTCCCTCAACCGCAGTATTAGTTCTGCAATGGTGCTATGCTGGTAATGATCAGTACTATATATGCTTTGAATAGTGGTAATCGTTAACAAACTATTGCATTCCTCTGCTTACACCCCTCACTCTGTGTATGTCCTTGGCATGTTTTGTTATGCCATATGAATTTCTATGTATTGAAAGCTTGGGGGGACCCAATGTAACACTTGCACTGGGGCGCAAAGCTCCTTAGCGCAGTCAGTATGCATTTACAGAGTGTGATTTAGAGGTGTACACACGGTACAGCTAGTGTTGGGCGAACACCTGGATGTTCGGGTTCGGGAAAGTTCGCCGAACATGGCCGCAATGTTCGGCATGTTCGGGCCGAACCCCGAACTCCCCGAACATCCCGCTTGTAGGGGCCCTATGGGGTCGCAGGCATAAGGGGGGAGCATGCCCCGATCGCGGGGGGGGTCGGAAATTCCCCCCACCCCCTCCGCTAGCGCTCCCCCCTCTGCCCGCTTCCCCATACAAAAGTTGCAAGAAGTACCTGTGTCCGGGTGGTAGTGGGTGGCTGTCTGGCTGGCAGTGGGCGGCACTATGCAGTGACTAAATAAGGAGGAGGAGTCCGGAGAGTGACGCGTTGAGGGAGGCCGGGCAGCGGGCGGTTCAGCAGTACTACTGCTGAACCGCCCGCTGCCCGGCCTCCCTCAACGCGTCACTCTCCGGACTCCTCCTCCTCATTTAGTCACTGCATAGTGCCGCCCACTGCCAGCCAGACAGCCACCCACTACCACCCGGACACAGGTACTTCTTGCAACTTTTGTATGGGGAAGCGGGCAGAGGGGGGAGCGCTAGCGGAGGGGGTGGGGGGAATTTCCGACCCCCCCCGCGATCGGGGCATGCTCCCCCCTTATGCCTGCGACCCCATAGGGGGGCCGTATTCGGTCGAACAGGGCCCTGTTCGGCCGAACAGGGGCCCTGTTCGGCTAGTAATTTGGCAGTTCGGGCGAACGCGAACAGTTTGGCCGAACACCACCAGGTGTTCGGCCGAACTCGAACATCACCCGAACAGGGTGATGTTCTGCAGAACCCGAACAGTGGCGAACACTGTTCGCCCAACACTAGGTACAGCAAAGGCTTATTTTCCTTAGTCTGCTCTTTGTTTTTGATGTCCCACTTGCCGGAAATAATACTTGATTTCACTGGGTAATTGTCTGTTTTTAATGTACATTTGAGACACCTTTTAATCCCAAGTACCTCAGAAATTCCCACTTCACGCATTTTAAGTATTTGAATATTCAGAAAGTCACATGTCCGCCGCTCTCTTTTCTGCATGAATCTCTTATGTGTCAGGGAGAAACAAAAAGACATTACTGTCACCAAACTACAGCGGGAGAGCTCGGTTCAGGGAGTCGAGGTGATTTAAGCCAGGATCTCCTGGGGTACATCTAAGTTTTCCACCAGTCATTCACTCTTTGCCAATCTACTTTGTTCCTATAAAACAGTTCCGTTGTGTTGCTAAGAGACCAAATTTGACAGTCACTCACATTTTCTTGTGCAGGTAAGAAAAACAAGCGTAGGACTTCAGTTACATGTCTCTTGATAGCAGGTTATACTGACATTGTAGACGTGTGTAGTTCATTTCATTTTTTTGCCATTTGAACATTGCTTTAATTATCCCTCATCAGTTCATATTATCCTAGTTCTGATAGATGAAGGTGCTGTACAGAGACAGATATATTGAAACCGGCTCAAGGAAATCCAGAGAAAAACATGTTCAAAAGTAAAAATCTGCCTCTGTGAATGTAAACAGCATCCTTGGGCAAGGTACTTTTTTGTGTTATGCTTCTGTTAGGCCTTCTGGATTCCCAAACTTTGTATCAGCCTCTATGCCCTAATCTACCACAGCACTATGATATAGTGAATTGGTTGTGTACTATGAATAATTACTAGAAGATTAGCAGCAAAGAAAATATTCTCATACTTTTATTTTCAGGTATATAGTGTTTTTTGTAACATTGCATCATTCTATAATATGTGCACATTACACAACACTCAGCATTCAAAATGAGTCTTTCAGAGCAGTCTGTGAACTAATGACCTCTCCTCTAGCAGAGAAAAATTAAATAGTCCAGGAACAGTTGAGATAATAAAAGTCAGATAACAGCCCTCTCCACGACTTAGTCGGAGAGCTTAATGGCTTGTTTGCATAGAGATAACAACTGGAGTTTCTCAACTCTTCCTGTACTGGAAACAATTACACTGATGTATCTGATCTTAATGTTTTATTTCTTAGCTGTGCTACACATACAAATCATAATATCATCATTTTTTTTCGCTTCAGTGTCTCTTTAACCGCTTGCCGACCGCCCACAGCCCATGGGCGGTGGCAAAGTGGATAGCTAAAGGACCGCAATACGCCTTAGGGCGTTGCGTCCTATTTACATGCCGGGGGAGCGATCGCGTCATTGATGATGCGCGCTTCCCCCGGCAACTGGCTCCGCCCACCCGCCGTAACATCCTGCCGGCCATACGGAAGCGCCGGCGGGATGTTAACCCCGCGATCGCCGCTACAAAGTGTATAATACACTTTGTAATGTATACAAAGTGTATTATACAAGCTGCCTCCTGCCCTGGTGGTCCCAGTGTCTGAGGGACCACCAGGGCAGGCTGCAGCCACCCTAGTCTGCACCCAAACACACTGATCTGCCCCCCGCCCCCTGATCGCCCACAGCACCCCTCAGACCCCCCCCCCCCCCCTGCCCACCCCCCAGACCACTGTTTGCACCCAATCACCCCCCTAATAACCCATCAATCACTCCCTGTCACTATCTGTCAACGCTATTTTTTTAAACCCCCCCTGCCCCCTGCCCCCTCCTGATCACCCCCCACCCCTCAGATTCTCCCCAGACCACCCCCCAGACCCCCCACCCCCTGTGTACTGTATGCATCTGTCCCCCCTGATCACCTGTCAATCACCTGTCAATCACCCATCAATCAACCATCAATCACCCATCAATCACCCCCTGTCACTGCCACCCAACAATCAGCCCCTAACCTGCCCCTTGCGGGCAATCTGATCACCCACCCACACCAATAGATCGCCCGCAGATCCGACATCAGATCACCTCCCAAATCCATTGTTTACATCTATTCTCTCCTCTAAACACCCACTAATTACCCATCAATCACCCATCAATCACCCCCTATCACCACCTGTCACTTTTACCTATCAGATCAGACCCTAATCTGCCCCTTGCGGGCACCCAATCACCCGCCAACACGCTCAGATTGCCCTCTGACCCCCCCTTATCAATTCACCAGTGCATTAATTACATCTGTTCTTCCCTGTAATAACCCACTGATCACCTGCCAATCACCTATCACCCATCAATCACCCCCTGTCACCCCCTGTCACTGCCACCCATCAATCAGCCCCTAACCTGCCCCTTGCGGGCAATCTGATCACCCACCCACACCAATAGATCGCCCGCAGATCCGACATCAGATCACCTCCCAAATCCATTGTTTACATCTATTCTCTCCTCTAAACACCCACTAATTACCCATCAATCACCCCCTATCACCACCTGTCACTGTTACCTATCAGATCAGACCCTAATCTGCCCCTTGCGGGCACCCAATCACCCGCCCACACGCTCAGATTGCCCTCAGCCCCCCCCCCCCCTTATCAATTCGCCAGTGCATTAATTACATCTGTTCTTCCCTGTAATAACCCACTGATCACCTGTCAATCACCTGCCAATCACCTATCACCCATCAATCACCCCCTGTCACCCCTGTCACTGCCACCCATCAATCATCCCCTAACCTGCCCCTTGCGGGAAATCTGATCACCCACCCACACCAATAGATCGCCCGCAGATCCGACATCAGGTCACCTCCCAAATCCATTGTTTACATCTATTCTCTCCTCTAAACACCCACTAATTACCCATCAATCACCCCCTATCACCACCTGTCACTTTTACCTATCAGATCAGACCCTAATCTGCCCCTTGCGGGCACCCAATCGCCCGCCAACACGCTCAGATTGCCCTCTGACCCCCCCCTTATCAATTCACCAGTGCATTAATTACATCTGTTCTTCCCTGTAATAACCCACTGATCACCTGTCAATCACCTGCCAATCACCTATCACCCATCAATCACCCCCTGTCACTGCCACCCATCAATCAGCCCCTGTCACTGCCACCCATCAATCACCCCCTGTCACTGCCACCCATCAATCAGTCCCTAACCTGCCTCTTGCGGGCAATCTGATCACCCACCCACACCATCCGATCGCCTGCAGACCCGCAGTCAGATCACCTCCCAAGTGCATTGCATCTGTTCTCTCCTCTAAACACCCACTAATTACCCATCAATCACCCCCTGTCACTGCTACCCATCAGATTAGACCCCCATCTGCCCCTAGGGCACCCAATCACCCGCCCACACCCTCAGACCCCAGCCCTGATCACCTCGCCAGTGCATTACTTGCATCTATTCCCCCACTAATCACACCTTGAGACACCCATCAATCACCTCCTGTCACTACCTGTCACCCCCTAGCACACCTACCCATCAGATCAGGCCCTAATTTGCCCCGTGTGGGCTCCTGATCACTCGGCCAAACCCTCAGATCCCCCTCAGACCCCCTTCCGATCACCTCCCCAGTGCATTGAGTGCATCTATTTTCCCCTCTAATCACCCCTTGAGACACCCATCAATCACCTCCTGTCACCCCCCTAGCACTCCTATCCATCAGATCAGGCCCAATACAACCTGTCATCTAAAAGGCCACCCTGCTTATGACCGGTTCCACAAAATTCGGCCCCTCATAGACCACCTGTCATCAAAATTTGCAGATGCTTATACCCCTGAACAGTCATTTTGAGACATTTGGTTTCCAGACTACTCACGGTTTTGGGCCCGTAAAATGCCAGGGCGGTATAGGAACCCCACAAGTGACCCCATTTTAGAAAAAAAGACACCCCAAGGTATTATGTTAGGTGTATGACGAGTTCATAGAAGATTTTATTTTTTGTCAAAAGTTAGCGGAAATTGATTTTTATTGGTTTTTTTCCACAAAGTGTCATTTTTCACTAACTTGTGACAAAAAATAAAATCTTCTATGACCTCGCCATACACCTAACGGAATACCTTGGGGTGTCTTCTTTCTAAAATGGGGTCACTTGTGGGGTTCCTATACTGCCCTGGCATTTTAGGGGCCCTAAACCGTGAAGAGTAGTCTAGAAAACAAATGCCTCAAAATGACCTGTGAATAGGACGTTGGGCCCCTTACCGCACCTAGGCTGCAAAAAAAGTGTCACACATGTGGTATCGCCGTACTCAGGAGAAGTTGTATAATGTGTTTTGGGGTGTATTTTTACACATACCCATGCTGGGTGGGAAAAATCTCTCTGTAAATGGACAATTGTGTGTAAAAAAAATCAAACAATTGTCATGTACAGAGATATTTCTACCACCCAGCATGGGTATGTGTAAAAATACACCACAAAACACATTATACTATTTCTCCTGAGTACGGCGGTACCACATGTGTGGCACTTTTTTACACCCTAAGTGCGCTAAGGGGCCCAAAGTCCAATGAGTACCTTTAGGATTTCACAGGTCATTTTGCGACATTTGGTTTCAAGACTACTCCTCACGGTTTAGGGCCCCTAAAATGCCAGGGCAGTATAGGAACCCCACAAATGACCCCATTCTAGAAAGAAGACACCCAAAGGTATTCCATTAGGAGTATGGTGAGTTCATAGAAGATTTTATTTTTTGTCACAAGTTAGCGGAATATGACACTTTGTGAAGAAAAACAATTCAAATCAATTTCCGCTAACTTGTGGCAAAAAATAAAATCTTCTATGAACTCACCATAATCCTAACGGAATACCTTGGGGTGTCTTCTTTGTAAAATGGGGTCATTAGTGGGGTTTCTATACTGCCCTGGCATTTTAGGGGCCCTAAACTGTGAGGAGTAGTCTTAAAAACAAATGTCTCAAAATGACCTGTGAAATCCTAAAGGTACTCATTGGACTTTGGGCCCCTTAGCGCAGTTAGGGTGCAAAAAAGTGCCACACATGTGGTATCGCCGTACTCCGGAGAAGTAGTATAATGTGTTTTGGGGTGTATTTTTACACGTACCCATGCTGAGTGGGAGAAATCTCTCTGTAAATGGACAATTGTGTGTAAAACAAAACAAACAATTGTCATTTAAAGAGAGATTTCTCCCACCCAGCATGGGTATATGTAAAAATACACCACAAAACACATTATACTACTTCTCCTGAGTACGGCGGTACCACATGTGTGGCACTTTTTTGCACCCTAAGTGCGCTAAGGGGCCCAAAGTCCAATGAGTACCTTTAGGATTTCACAGGTCATTTTGAGACATTTGTTTTTAAGACTACTCCTCACAGTTTAGGGCCCCTAAAATGCCAGGGCAGTATAGGAACCCCACAAATGACCCCATTTTAGAAAGAAGACACCCCAAGGTATTCCGTTAGGAGTATGGGGAGTTCATAGAAGATTTTATTTTTTGTCACAAGTTAGCGGAAAATTACACTTTGTGAAAAAAATCACTTAAGATCAATTTCCACTAACTTGTGACAAAAAATGAAATCTTCTATGAACTCACCATACTGCTAACGGAATACCTTGGGGTGTCTTCTTTCTAAAATGGGGTCATTTGTGGGGTTCCTATACTGCCCTGGCATTTTAGGGGCCCTAAACTGTGAGGAGTAGTCTTAAAAACAAATGTCTCAAAATGACCTGTGAAATCCTAAAGGTACTCATTGGACTTTGGGCCCCTTAGCGCAGTTAGGGTGGAAAAAAGTGCCACACATGTGGTATCGCCGTACTCAGGAGAAGTAGTATAATGTGTTTTGGGGTGTATTTTTACACATACCCATGCTGAGTGGGAGAAATATCTCTGTAAATGGACAATTGTGTGTAAAAAAAATTAAAAAATTGTCATTTACAGAGATATTTCTCCCACCCAGCATGGGTATGTGTAAAAATACACCCTAAAACACATTACACTACTTCTCCTAAGTACGGCAATACCACATGTGTGGCACTTTTTTGCAGCCTAACTGCGCTAAGGGGCCCAAAGTCCAATGAGCACCATTAGGCTTTACAGGGGTGCTTACAATTTAGCACCCCCCAAAATGCCAGGACAGTAAACACACCCCACAAATGACCCCATTTTGGAAAGTAGACCCTTCAAGGTATTCAGAGAGGGGCATGGTGAGTCCGTGACAGATTTCATTTTTTTTTTGTCGCAAGTCAGAAGAAATGGAAACTTTTTTTTTTGTCACAAAGTGTCATTTTCCGCTAACTTGTGACAAAAAATAAAATCTTCTATGAACTCACCATGCCTCTCAGTGAATACTTTGGGATGTCTTCTTTCCAAAATGGGGTCATTTGGGGGGTATTTATACTATCCTGGAATTTTAGCACCTCATGAAACCTGACAGGTGGGCAGAAAAGTCAGAGATGCTTGAAAATGGGAAAATTCACTTTTGGCACCATAGTTTGTAAACGCTATAACTTTTACCCAATCCAATAAATATACACTAAATGTTTTTTTTTATCAAAGACATGTAGCAGAATAACTTTCGCGCTCAAATGTATAGGAAATTTTACTTTATTTGAAAAATGTCAGCACAGAAAGTTAAAAAAGTCATTTTTTTGACAAAATTCATGTCTTTTTTGATGAATATATTAAAAAGTAAAACTCGCAGCAGCAATCAAATAGCACCAAAAAAAAGCTGTATTAGTGAGAAGAAAAGGAGGTAAAATTCATTTAGGTGGTAGGTTGTATGACCGAGCAATAAACCGTGAAAACTGCAGTGGTCTGAATGGAGAAAAAGGCTCTGGTCCTTAAAGAGAACCCGAGGTGGGTTTGAAGAATATTATCTGCATACAGAGGCTGGATCTGCCTATACAGCCCAGCCTCTGTTGCTATCCCAAACCCCCCTAAGGTCCCCCTGCACTCTGCAATCCCTCATAAATCACAGCCACGCTGCTGACAAACAGCTTGTCAGAGCTGGCTGTGTTTATCTCTATAGTGTCAGTCTGCTGCTCTCCCCGCCTCCTGCAGAACTCCAGTCCCCGCCTGCATCCCTTCCCTCCCTGCTGATTGGAGGGAAGGGATGGGGGCAGGGACCAGAGCTATGCAGGAGGCGGGGGAGCAGCTGAGACTGACACTACAGATGTAAACACAGCCTCACAGCATGGCTGTGATTTATGAGGGATTGCAGAGTGCAGGGGGACCTTAGTGGGGTTTGGGATAGCAACAGAGGCTGGGCTGTATAGGCAGATCCAGCCTCTGTATGCAGATAACATTCTTTAAACACACCTCGGGTTCTCTTTAAGGGGTAGAAAGACTGTGGTCCTCAAGTGGTTAAGAATGGTCAAGTTCAGGCAAAAGGCAAAATCTAGGTAATCAATCCATAGAGTATAAGTAACAGACAAGCGTACCTAGCAAATATCAAAGCTAACGCTAATACTGGGCGATTGGAAAGGAGCAGAGCAAGGTATTTAAATGCCCACTGTCACCAGAAACAAGCACGTGGCTAATCTTGTCAGATCTGACAATAAACACCTGATCTGCATATGCTCGTTCAGGGTCTATGGCTAAAACCATTAGAGGCAGAGGATCAGCAGGATAGCCAGGCAACTGGTATTGCTTATAAGGAAATAAATATGGCAGCCTTCATATCCTTCTAGTTACAGTTGTACTTTAAGATTGTACAATCAAAATTGTATCATAAGTGGGCACCTTTACATTATAGTGGGAGCTTGGGAATAAGTATTAGGAAGTAAATTATTTTAATATGTGAAATTAGGGTTAGGCATTAGGAGGCATATTATGGTTAGTTATGAGCAATTATGGCAATTATCATTTGCCATAATTTTTATTAGAATGTCACATTTTTGTATAAATAAGAATATTTGCTAAAACTTATTCTACCTGCAATGAGGTTCCTCCACCAGACGTTTAGCTTATAAACGTCATGCTCTTTTGCATCCTTTACATAAATAGGCTACACAAAGCCAAAAACACAACATTTTGGGCAGGCTGCCCATTATTAAGTGCCTACCCATAATACCATTACACCACATTTAATGTACACCCTGTGCAACAGAGCAGGTTCAAACTTAATTACTCATCATTTACATATATTACTAGCTGGTAAGTTGAGGGTTGCAGCTACACTGCCCTCTAGTGGCCTAAAAGCAAACAGACAATTTTCACAGAAAACATTTAAAGGGAACCTAAACTGAGAAGCATATGGATTTTCCTTTTAAAGCAATACCAGTTGCCTGACTCTCCTGCTGATCCTGTGTCTCTTAAAACTTTAGCCACAGTCCCTCAACAAGCATGCAGACCAGGTGCTCTGAATGAAGTCAGACTGGATTAGCTGCATAAGAATGGGACACCGATAGCCCAATATAGTGTAGTAAGTATGGTATAAGAAGTATGATAGAGTAAGTAAACTAATACTCACAAACCAGGGTTACCTGACAGGTGGGGAGATTAGACCTGTCCCCACTCAGGATTAAGAAGTCACTCTCTGTAGATGAGAAGAAAGGGGTATGGTCCCCCTCCACCAAGGGTGGACTCAGGTATTGTATTTAGTGAACAGAGGCACCAAAATAATAAAACAAGCAAAAATTGTTCAAATAGGCTGAGGAGGCAGTAGTGGACTTACCTCCTCGAAGCAGACACACAACTGTCAATTTCAAAAAACACATAATTTTATTGACATACTCCAAAAATGTGTTGCAATGTATTTCACTGACATCGACCTGCTTCATCAGGCAATAAACAAGGAGCATTTAGCCATTATGCTAAATTTCCTTTCTTAAAGAGGAACTCCAGTGAAAATAATGTAGTAAAAAAAGTGCTTCATTTTTTACCATAATTATGTATAAATGATTTAGTCAGTGTTTGCTCATTGTAAAATCTTTCCTCTCCCAGATTCACATTCTGACATTTATTACATGGAGACATTGTTACTGTGGGCAGGTTATTTAGCTGTTTCTAGCTGCTCTGGCTGTTAGACAGCTAATAACAGCTGTTTCCTGTCTCTGAACATTGTTACATTGTGGCTGTTTGCCAGGAGTACCGCGGTCTTCAGAGGTTCTTGTGGGAGGGATTTCAGCACAAAATCAGTCACACAGCGCCCCCTGATGGTCTGTTTGTGAAAATCATTGTCTTTCTCATGTAAAATGGGGTATCAGCTACTGATTGGGAAAAAGTTCAATTCTTGGTTGGAGTTTCTCTTTAACACCAAACAATAGTTTGGTCCATAGTGACTTAAAGAGGAACTTTAACCAGGGATTTAACTTTATTCCAATCAGTAGCTGATACACCCTCTCCCACGAGAAATCTTCACCTTTTCTCAAATAGATCATCAGGGGCATAGCCGGCCTTTGACCTGAGCGACTGGAGCGGTCGCTCAGGGCGCTGGCTTCTAAGGGGGCGCCTATAGCTGGTTGCCTATACTGAGGGCACCTACACCTAATTCCTATACTGGGGGCACCTAAAGCTGGCTACCTTTACTGAGGGCACCAACACCTGGCTACCTATACTGGAGGCACCTATGCCTGGTTACCTATGGGGGGATGGAGACCTTCTTCAACTGACTTCCTATATTGGGGGCACCTATGCTTGGCAACCTATATTGAGGGCACCTACATATGAGATCTTGTACTATACCTGGCTACCTACCTATACTGAGTCTGAGGGCATTTTTTTTGAGTGGGGGGGAGGGGCGCACTGCGGCTATAACGCGTGCTGCAAATTGTCGGTGCTGTGCTATCATTGTAAATGGAGGCGGGCGGCTAACTGTCCCACCGATTGTTTTTATTTTATTATTCCTGAAAGGTTCTAGCCTTCATTTTTAAGTGTATTCAGGATAATGCACTCTTTCTATCCATTCATGGTTATTAATAGTATTTTTTCTATTATGCATATGTGACCTGTCACAGAGATCTGAGCATTTGTGTCACAACGTCAAAAAGGTCGGGAACCACTGTCCTAGTGTCCTGCATGCGTGCGTCTTTGTGCGCGCACGCGGTAAGAGGATGGGGGGGGGGGGCACAAAAATCAGGTTTCGCTCAGGGCGCTGTGAAACCTGTGAAAGGCCGGCCCTGATCAGGGGGGTACATGTCTTTGATATTGTGGAGAATGTCACATCACAGTGTGATGTCATGACCATGAACCCCGCGGACCCCGATCGCAAAACAATTTAACTATCCCACCCCTTACCAAAATCACCTTCCAGTAAGACCTAGCAGACCCGCATATGGGATTCCAAAACACTTTCAGAATCCGAGACCCCCAGTAGTTCCACCAAGGAGACCTTACAATATGTATCCCAAAACCTACCCTAATTTCCATCCCCAAACACGACCACACTGGAAACCAAAACCGAGATACAATCCAGTAGTACCCCCACCCAAATACTACCCTCCAGTCTACAATAGATTTACAGCACTTGACTCCCCTTTGGTAGAGAATTCTGTACTGAATGAGGACCCTAACAATCATTTTTTAGAGAAAGTCCTACCACAAAAAGAGAGGAGGAAAAGATCGTTAGAAGAAGAACCAGAGGAAATAGGGGAGGCATCAAACTACAAAGGAGAAAGCAGCAAAAAAATGAAAGGAAACTAGGGGAAGGGATCTTCAACCTGAGTAGTAAAACCTTGACTGAATCAGAACTAAAATTATTGGACAAAGGACTAAAATACGCCCCCCCAAAAACTATGAATAAATTCCAAATGTTTGTAGATGCGCATAAATTCGCAAGAAGCCTAAGTATAAAAAAGTTTTTTTCTACAAACCCAGCACCAACCACCTCAACAGTGGACACTAGTGTAAGCGGGCAGTACTTAAAAAGTGGTTTGAAGAATCGCTCTACATTTAACCCTCAGTTATCAAATAACCACTCTATTGAAACCTTTAAATCACTGATCATTAGAGATATAGAACATATGCCAATTAAAACAAAGCGAACAAACAGAGACTTGGAGGCAGCTATAAAAGCACTAGCAACCAATAGAAATATAACAGTGAAACCTGCGGATAAAGGAGGGGGGCTGGTGATCATGGATACTCCAAAATACATTAATATGGTTAATGTGTTGTTGGAAGATAAGCAAACATATCAGATTCTGAAAACGGACCCAGGACCGAGATATCATCAGGAATTGACCTTACTGGTGAAAAAGGGAGTACAAAAAGGACTGATTATAGAGAAAGAGAGCAAATATCTGATTCCGTCCTTTGTAAGAACTCCTGTATTATATTGTTTGCCAAAAATCCATAAAAATCCAGAAAATCCCCCAGGCCGCCCTATTGTGAGTGGAATTAACTCAGTAACATCCCGTTTAGGACATTTTTTAGACACTTTTTTGCAGCCACTTGTTTTAAAAATTCCCTCCTACCTCAGAGACTCTAAACACCTTATTGATATTTTGAACAATTTTGAATATACAGCACCATATTTTTTGGTCACTGCAGATGTATCATCTTTATATACTGTGATTGATCAGCAGGCAGCACTTAAAGCAGTGGAATACTATTTAAGGGAAACTCCGGATTTAAATAACAGTATGGTGGGGTTCCTCATAGAGGCATTAGATTTTGCTATGAGTCATAACTATTTTGCTTTTAATGGTACTTTTTACAAACAGGTAAAGGGCGTGGCAATGGGGGCGAGGTATGCTCCCAGTCTGGCTAATTTGTTTGTGGCCAGATGGGAGGACATTTTTATCCATGGTGCACAACATGAAAACCTCTGTCTATGGAAAAGATTTATAGATGATGTGTTTTTTATTTGGAAAGGGGATGAAGCATCATTGAAGGATTTTATTGTTTTTATTAATCTTAATACTGATAACTTGATTTTCAACTGTGAATATAGCATGGAAAAAGTAAATTTCTTGGATTTAGTTATTAAGAATGAAGTGGAAAAATGCAGTACATCAACTTTTTTCAAAACGACAGACCGTAATAGCTATATCCCGTTGGAAAGTTGCCACCACCCCAGCTGGCTTAAGGCAATACCATCTAGCCAGCTTTTAAGGGTTTTTAGAAATTGTACACACAATGAAGATTTTTTTACTCAATCGAATGTTTTAATTGAAAGATTTGTAGAAAAAGGATATGATTTTGATTGTTTAACGAAATTGCGAGATGAAATTGGCACACGGAATAGATTGGACATGATCCAAAACCATGGCACAGGAACAAGCCAGAATGTGGAAAATCAGTTCAAATGTGCTTTTATTACTGATTTTAATACACAATATAGGGACATTAAAAGGCTTGTAGGGAAACATTGGCCTATTTTGAGACTAGATCCTGATCTAACTGCAATTATTACTGAAAAACCACAAGTTATATTCAGGAAGGCCCCAAATCTTCAGAGCCGGATTACAAGCAGCACCCTATATAAGCAGCCAACTACCAGTAACACCTTTCTGGAGTTAGAAGGTTTTTTCAAGTGCAAACGATGTTTTGGATGTCGCACATGTACCAACCAACCAAGGAAGATCACCTCTTTTACCAGTAATTATACAGGAGAAACATTTCAGATTAAACGTTTTTACAACTGCAATAGTATGTATGTGGTATACCTTCTGGAGTGTCCATGCGGGCTCCAATATGTAGGGAAAACAGAGAGAGAGTTCAGGAGGCGACTATACGAACATGTCTACAATATTGGAAAAGCTGAAATAGACCACTCTGTCCCCAATCATTTCAAAACTGCCCATAGCAAAGATCCTTTAGTTTTAAAATTTTGTATCATCGACCAAGTAAAAACAGACTGGAGAGGATCAAATAAAGATAGAGAATTATACAAACTTGAAACTAAGTGGATTTTTACATTAAGGACTATGCAACCAAGAGGTTTGAACATTGATTTTAATATAAACTGCTTTATAGACAATTCTTGAGTGCAATAATCTATTTATAGGGTGTGCAATATACTACGTAATTTATATATGTTTTTAGTAATATGTGCCTTTTTAATGTATGTATTTATTTTAGTATTGCTGGGATTCGAACCGGGGACCCGGCGTTGCGGGGCGGGAGTGCTGACCACTACGCCACCGTGCTGCCTGTACTGATGTGTTATTTATTTATTTGGTCATGTAATTGAGTTGCTGAGCGTGGAGAGACTGGAAACTACACTTCCCAACATCCTTAGCGTCTCTTTCAGCCAGTTACGCGCGAGCATGCTGGCCCATGTGACCAGCCCGACCAATCACGCTATGGCTCCAGCTCTGTAGTGATGTCACACCATCCCAGAGCCCCTTGCACCTAACCACCTGACCGGAATGAGCCTATCAGCTATGCGCATTACCGGCAAGTGGAAAACTTTCTGCTGAGAGCCTGCAATGGCCCCGATCGAGTGATTACAAGGTAATCTTTATATATTTTGCCCACAGCTCAGTCTCCAGTGTTCCCTGATGACGGCGCAAGGCCGAAACCGGTAGGAACTGGAGACTGGGCAACTTATATGAGATCGTTTTTGGATTTTAAATGTGTACTGGGTTACACTATATGCTTTTAACTACTAAGGGTCCCTGTCAAAAGGACCCTGGAAGTAAGTCATTGTATATGTGATGTAGATTCAGCTTCTAATAAATGTTTATATGTTTCTTGGATGGAGAAATGACCTTTCTCGATTTATTTCTGGTGATGGTCACTATGGAAACATGATTTTGAGCACTGTGGGGTTACTGCAGATGCCGATTTGAGTACCAAGCGCTGTGGATTTGTATGCAATTTTTCTTATGACCATGATCCTGACAGACTGCTGCCTGTAAACCTTGTTGCATTGTGGAAAATAACAGCTGTTTCCAGCTACCAAGCAATATCTGCCTCTTTGTATAGAATTTTCAGTAAATGGACATTCTGCAGAGATCACTTGCCAGTACTACAGATGTTGCTATCTGTGATTAATTTCAGAAAGTACATAAGAAATACTCTTGCATGCATTTTGGAGAATTAGCATATTGCTTAGCAGCAGCAAAATACTCTTCAATGTAAAAACACAAGCAGTGTGCAGAAAACAAGCAGCATGCCACTGGGTTTTTTCCCCACCTGCATGAAAAACACATTGGCTCCCAATTCAATTCACTTTTCCGCCTCAGTTTTCTCCTAAATGTTTTTTTCACATTAAAAATAAAATACATTTAAAGCCACCAGCAATGAAGAAAATACTCTGAATAATTTTGGCAGCATTTTTTCACCTAATTTTCAGTGTTTTTTCGATAGCAGAGTACAAAAGTTATTTTTAAACAGAAGATGAAAAATTATCTCCAAGGAGAAAATTTAGGAGAATTTGTGAATAGGACCAGGCCCATTGGGTCGAACTAGCCCATTGATTTACATAAGCTGTCAAATCTTAATTTCAAGCATAGAAAATGAGGAAAAGCATGCACAGTGCAATTGGTACCTCACAGTTTAAGGTCTCTTTTCCATGAGCAGTAGAAGATGGTGAATTCATCACCACCTGTCAGCTACTCCCATTCACCTTGCTAGCACTCTGCATGGGCAGTGGACAGGTGGTGCCCCTATGGAGTTGCATCTGACTATGGTGGTTGCAGATGCGACATGAGATTGTTTTGGTGCCCATAATGCGGCCATGTGTCAAACATGACGTGTTAGTAGACACTTCCATTTGGTTGCATGTAATTGCAACCGAATGGTGCTTGTGGCCGGCCCGATAAATGAGCAGGTTAGCTGTCCATGTAAAAGAGGCCTAAAATAGTCTACGTGGAGCTGTGTGGCTAGATCTACTGTAGCTCAGTGATTGTAGATAGTGTGAGGGCTGCTGGGAATCAGATGCCTTTGCAGCAGTGGTCCCTCTAGGTCAGGGGTAGGGAACCTACGGCTCGGGAGCCAGATGTGGTCCTTTGGATGGCTAAATCTGGCTCACAGACAATTCAGTAGGGGTTGATTCACTAAGCTACACTGCTCAAGCAGCACAGCTTAGTGTGGCAGCGCAAGTAACATTTTCAAAGTAGGCACACTACTGCTGTAGCATGCACTACTAACTTACTCAAGCTACCCCAAAACTAGTGGCTGCTCTCATTGTCCCACCCTAGACCCTGTCAGGTCCAGTGACTTTGAAGGACAAGATCCCCACACTTTGATTGGCCCAATAGGCTTCCTGTCACTTGGCAGGCAGCCTAATGGGCCAAGTACAGATATCTCGTCCTACAAAGTAAATCAATCCCCAAGTCAGTTAGCTAATTGTACAAGCTGTTAGTCGGTATTTCTCTAGTCTGGCTCTTGGCGAAATTGCTGTATCCCAAGAGAAGCTAAAGAAGTGTCTGACACTTCCGCTGCCTGGCGGATCAACTGTATACACATCACCATGGCAACAGGGACGTGAGCCCTCTGCTGCGCATGCGCACTGTCCCAGTTTGAAACATATTGTATGGCTCTCATGGAAATCCATTTTAAAATATGTGGCGTTTATGGCTCTCTCAGTCAAAGAGGTTCCTGACCCCTGCTCTAGGCACATGCCTGGTGTGCTTTATGATAAATCCTTCTCCCCCTAGTTAGGCCCTTGGCACCAAGATTATTTTCTCAGTTCATCTGCTGCAAGCTATGGGGCTGATTTATTCCAACTTACACGCTCAAGCAGCGTGGGTTAATACTAGCATGTCCACGCAATGCGGAGTCCTGGCAGCATAGCGCGTGCGTTGTTCACTTACATGTAATCCTGGTAAGTGCCGCGCAATGAGCTTGTAGCGCGACCGCAGTGCTTCACCAGCACGGCCGCTACTACGTAAACATGGTAGCTATGGCCATCCCAGTCCCCAGACCTGAATATAGTTAAAAATCTGTGGTGTGAGTTAAAGAGAGCTGTCCATGCTCGGAACCATCAGACCTGAATGAATTAGAGATATTTTGTAAAGAGGAATGGTCCAAAATACCTTCAACCAGAATCCAGACTCTCATTGGAACCTACAGGAAGTGTTTAGAGGCTGTAATTTCTGCAAAAGGAGGATCTGATTTCATTTCTTTTTTTGTGGTGCCCAAATTTATGCACCTGCCTAATGTTGTTTAAACAATTATTGCACACTTTCTGTAAATCCAATAAACTTAATTTCACTTCTCAGATATTACTGTGTGCAGGGTCGGACTGGGACACCAAGGGCCCACCAAGGAAATTTCAGCCTGGAGCCCGCCCCCTCTCCTCCCCCCCCCCCCCCCCCCCATTTTGGGCTCACATACACATGTACTCTAGAAATTTTGCATGACTTTATGGTAGGGAATAGATTTTTAGCAATTCTGGGGACAGTCTCCAATAGGGATATGTCTAAATGTGGCGCGCGGCAGCGAAACTAAATGGGTGTCGCCACACACTGGAACATCGGCGTGGTCATGATGAGTCATGGGCAGACTTAAAAAAAAAAAAAAAACACAAAATAAGTAGCGGTGTTATTCACAGAGATTAGGTCTGATCAGATACATTTTAGATAAAATATTCAAGTAGTTACATGCCTCATGATAATTCAAAAAGTAGTCAAATGGCAGCAGATAACCCCACAAAATGCAATCAGGTTGACGGCAAATACCCCCACAAAATGCAATCAGGTTGGCTGCAGATACCCCCACAAAATGTAATCAAGTTGACGGCAGATACCCCCACAAAAGGCAATCAGGTTGGCTGCAGATACCCCCACAAAATGCAATCAGGTTGGCTGCAGACACCCCCACACAATGCAATCAGGTTGGCTGCAGATACCCCCACACAATGCAATCAGGTTGGCTGCAGATACCCCCACAAAATGCAATCAGGTTGACGGCAGATACCCCCACAAAATGCAATCAGGTTGGCTGCAGTTACCCCCACACAATGCAGTCAGGTTGGCTGCAGATACCCCCACAAAATGCAATCAGGTTGGCTGCATATACCCCCACACAATGCAATCAGGTTGGCTGCAGATACCCCCACACAATGCAAGAGTGAACAGAGGCGCCAGCAGGATAAAAGGTTCTAAAAGGCTTAAAATCCCTCAGGAGGTGGTGGTGGACTCGCCTTCCCGAAGCAGACAAGATACCGTCAGTTTTATGACAACAGGTTTATTAATATACTCCAAAACAAACAGTGCAACACGTTTCACGGGTATGTTCCCGCTTCCTCAGGCAATAAACAGATAGGAGTACACAGTATAGTCTCAAGGTCACGAATAGCGCCTCTGTGACAGAGGCGCTATTCGTGACCTTGAGACTATACTGTGTACTCCTATCTGTTTATTGCCTGAGGAAGCGGGAACATACCCGTGAAACGCGTTGCACTGTTTGTTTTGGAGTATATTAATAAACCTGTTGTCATAAAACTGACGGTATCTTGTCTGCTTCGGGAAGGCGAGTCCACCACCACCTCCTGAGGGATTTTAAGCCTTTTAGAACCTTTTATCCTGCTGGCGCCTCTGTTCACTCTTACGTTATCAATATCCACCTCTGGTGGAGGGGTGTTGCCTTTTATTTCCTTATCTACAGAGAGTGACTTTTAATCCTGAGTGAGGACAGGTCTAATCTCCTCACCTGCCTATACAGTGGTTACCTAGGAGGTAACCCACGTTTGTGAGTATATACAGTATATACTTTTCATTTCCAACCCTTTGTTTTGCATACTACACTATATTGGGCTCTCGGTATTTCTTTTGTCTTTATCCCTACACAATGCATTCAGGTTGGTGGCAGATACCCCCACAAAATGCAATCAGGTTGGCTGCAGATACCCCCACAAAATGCAATCAGGTTGGCTGCAGATACCCCAAAATGCAATCAGGTTGATGGCAAATACCCCCACAAAATGCAATCAGGTTGGCTGCAGATACCCCCACACAATGCAATCAGGTTGGTGGCAGATACCCCCACAAAATGCAATCAGGTTGACTGCAGATACCCCCACAAAATGCAAACAGGTTGGCTGCAGATACCCCCACAAAATGCAAACAAGTTGGCTGCAGATACCCCCACAAAATGCAAACAGGTTGGTTGCAGATACCCCCACAAAATGCAATCAGGTTGGCTGCAGATACCCCCACAAAATGCAATCAGGTTGGCTGCAGATACCCCCACACAATGCAGGTGAGGGAGGGGGGGGAGGCTTTCCCCCCTCCCCGCCGCTCTGTGCCCAATTTCCCCCCTTCCAAGCTGTGCCCACCTCCCTCTTAGCTCTGGGGCCCCCAGGAGGCGGGGCAGTCGGGGCCCACCGATGGGACCATCGGTGGTTCGGTGGCTCAGTCCGAGCCTGACTGTGTGTCTCCTATATGATATATTTAACTGACATTTTTTATTGTAACAACTAATGATTTATACAGGAAAATCATGAAGATTAACAAGGTTGCTCAAACTTTCGCATCCCACTGTGTATATATATGTATATATATATATATATATATATATGTGTGTGTGTGTATATATATATATGTGTGTGTGTTATATATATATGTGTGTGTGTATATATATATATATATATATATATATATATGTGTGTGTACATACATATATATAAATATATAGCCTGTCTGGTTCCTAAGGGGAAATTACAAAGCAATAAAGCATAGGAGCATCGCCCATCAATACTGCTGCTTGAGGGAAGTATATGGAACGCTGTGTTCATACTTATATTGATTTAAAAGAATTAAGTATTGAATGGTATAAAAGTAATATGTTTCCTTAGTGACTACAAATACTGTGTGTATCAAGACGTAAAGAGTCCTCCGCATACAAAATGCAAGAAACATTAACTCTAAAATTAGTACAAGTTTCTACAAGCACTGTGGGATTTAATCCAATAGCCAAGAAACACTGAGCCAAACTGTGTTGTGCATCAGCTGAATATAAATCTAGTGGAAAAGGGAAGATCAAACAAGTGTAACTATCCATGGACGTCTCACTTTCCACTTAACCAGGGATTGCTGCTGCCATAGCACGACAAACACAGCTTCGCTCTATTTCTATTCATACAATATTACTGTTCAGCCCTCGTTTTGCATAACCCTGTAATTGTGCTGCCAGCTCCTTCATACCCGCCGATGGACTTAGTATGTTTCTTACGGAAAGAAAAGATCTTTGCGGCGAGGAAGATAAGTACTCGGGCCTGACAAGCGTATCAAAGGCAAACAATAAATTGCCAGAAGCAGATGAAAGATCTCTGGAAAGCACACAGAGAAAGGTTCGCTGAGGATAGGAAGACGGAACTTTTGGCCACTGAATATAATTCATTTCTGTCATTAGAGAGAGATTGACTTAGTTATACGGCGTCCGGAGACTTCATCTTTCAGAAACATATCTGGAGGACAATGTAAAGAATCTATTTCAGTTAAATGGTAGATTTACCCACCCAATTTCTTAGTTAACCCACCCCTTACTGTATCCTAACACTGCTCACCTCACCCTACAACTCCCAACTATACTCACCTCCAAGGGTCTTCAACTTTGGGGTCATATGACCTCACTATCCAGCTGGGTATCCAGCTGGTCAATCATGCTTTGGGGCTGTTTTGCTTCTGCAGGGACAGGGAAGCTTCAGCGTGTGCAAGGTGCAGCTGCTAACACGCACATTATGTGGTACCACACTGCATGCACAGCTTTATGCCAATGGATTTCACCGCTTCGCTAACCCATTAATGTGCATGTGTCAGTACAAAATAATTGCATCATGTTAGCATTGCGATTATATTGTCTGATGCAATACCCCACCACGTCCAAGTGTGAACCTGGCCTTCCTTCCGCCTGTTTTGGGTTGAGCTGTTTTTCTGGTTATATAATGAGGCTCATTAACCACTTTACCCCCGCGCGTACGTATTTCTCCGCCCCTTTTTCCATCCTTTAAAAACCAGGGACGGAGAAACACGTACTTTCCGCGTTCCCGACGCTGCCCGCGCTCCCGCTCGTAAACACGCCGCCCGCCGCTAGTAAACACGCCGCCGCCCGCTCGCCCAGAGATCAATGAACGGGAAAATCCATTCCCGTTCGTTGATCTAAGCCCCGCAATGATTAGCTGCTCTCCTATGGGCAGCGCGATCATTGTGAGAAAAAACTCACGTGTCCAGCCTCCTTATTCTTCCTCCAAGCTTCCGGAAGGAAGCTTGGAGGTCGCATTAAAACAAAAAGTTACTGTGGCCATCTTGTGGCCAAATAGTAAACTACACCCTACACATTTTTCACATACAAATAAATGACTTTTACACATAAAATTAACTCATTACCTCCCACACTCCCCATTTTTTTTTTTTGTAATTAAAAAAAAATTAAAAAATTTACAATTAAAAAAAATACATAAATAGTTACCTTAGGGACTGAACTTTTTAAATATTTATGTCAAGAGGGTATAACACTGTTACTTTATAAACTATGGGCTTGTAATTAGGGATGGACGCAAAACTGAAAAAAAATGCACCTTTATTTCCAAATAAAATATTGGTGCCAAACATTGTGATAGGGACATAATTTAAATGGTTTTATAACCGGGACAAAAGGGCAAATACGTTTCATGGGTTTTAATTACAGTAGCATGCATTATTTAAAAACTATAATGGCCGAAAACTGAAAAATAATTATTTTTTTCCCCACATTTTTCCTATTTTCCCATTAAAACACATTTAGAAAAAAATAATTCTTGGCATAATGTCCCACCTAAAGAAAGCCTAATTGGTGGCGAAAAAAACAAGATATAGTTCATTTCATTGCGATAAGTAATAATAAAGTTATAGACGAATGAATGGAAGGAGCGCTGAAAGGTGAAAATTGCTCTGGTGCTCAGGGGGTAAAACCCCTCAGTAGTGAAGTGGTTAAATACGGTAAGAATCATGGATATCACAGTTTCCTGATATCTCTGGGAAGGAAGGGAGAGAAGACGCTAGGAAGGAAGAATACATTACTTTCTAAAAGTAAAGCTCAGTAAAATGTAAGCTGCGTCCACACACACTCTTGCTGCACAATGCATCTGACTGTTGTGTTATAAATCTCCTGCACCAGCTGAGCTGTCAGTGCTATCCTGAGGGGTGAACTATTGATGGGAATGGATGCTGCAGTGTCAGAGCCTGTCAGGCTCTGCAGGTAGTGTTCCTCCAACTGTGCAACTCAGTACACCCTTTATATGCCGACATCTGGGACGTGCCTCTTCTCTCATGATATGGATCAAGCCTGAAATCAGACCTATAGGTAAAATTCACTAGTAGGGCACCTATCTGCATTATCATCACATTTTTATATTACAAACGTGATCCTTTCTATGAATGAAATTGAGATGCCAACGTTTTCTAATTCTAGTTCTAAGTTTAGGCTGAAAACAGCTCCATACGATGACATTTAGGACGGGCAGGAGAATTGATTGCATGAGAGCTTTGATGGTTAATGCAAATACTTCTGGCTTGCATGCAAATTATACCCAACTTGGAATTGGACCAATCAAAAGCAACAAGACGTGGATTTTATTAGCGCTGTTGCATGCTGCATACAGTGTGCATAAGATTTGCGTGCAGTTATTTGCATCCCACTTACTAAATCTAAAATTGTTAGAGATTGCAGGTGGAACTAAAGGGCCTTACAGACTATAGACTTCGTTTTCCAAAACATAAGGCTGTCTAGTCTTTTTTTTTTTTGGGGGGGGGGCTGCTTAATGACATGTTTTTGGAGGGGGGGGGGCTAAAGCTGCCCAATTATGTGTTTTTTAAGGGGGAGGGGGTGTTGGCTACTACACATGTTCAAAGGGGGAGTATTGCTGCTACATGTTTAGAGGGTGTATGACTACCAAAATGTATGACCAGTATATGTAACAGTAATAATAACCCAAACATTTGTATAGCGCTTTTCTCCTGTCGGACTCAAAGCGCTCAAGAGCTGCAGCCACTAGGACGCCACCCTGCAGTGTTAGGGAGTCTTGCCTTGAACTCCTTACTGAATAGGTACTGACCCTAGCCAGGATTCGAACCCTGGTCTCCCATGTCAAAGGCAGAGCCCTTAACCAGTACTCTATTCAGCCACAGCAGAGTATTGTACCATGATAGCCATCAGTAAAAGCAAGGATGATATCCTTTTTTGGCTAATTTAAAAGAAAAAGAGTACGTTTTCGGCTATTCCACCTTCATCAGACTCTAATCCTGTATGCTGACAAGTTGTTAAAGCACACAGCTACAGTATATACATGCAACATCAAAAGGGGAAACAGATGTTTTGGGAAAACATAAATACATGTCATTACAATGCCTTAATAAAAACAATGCCTTAATTGATCCAAAAAGTATCTTGAGAGTGTGTTAGCTGATTTATGACAAATAGATAAGACTTTTTGTTTACTCAATCCTCACATAGAATTCTGCCAGGCACAGAGGCATCATGTATTAGTCCAACAGTTAGCTGCAAGCAGAATGGATGCAGTTTCTCTAGGCTGAAAAAGAATCATGACATTAAATATCATCATCAACCTCATACCAATTTAAGAAATTGGTATCCTTGTTAAATATTTTATCTACAGATTTGAACCAATGTGTACATTTTGTTTCTGCTGTTATTCTCTCTTTCTGTGATGTAAAGCCACCCCTCCAGGGCAGTAACCCAAAGATCATTTAAAATGTACAAGAACTGTCAAAAAACAAAGAATTGATACTTACCTGGGGCTTCCTCCAGCCCCATAAACACATGTGAGTCCCTTGCTGTCCTCCCGCGGCCTGCTGTTCAGCCGCGATCAGCCCCAGTAACTGGCTCAGTCGTGTCAATCGTGGTCTTCTGCGCATGCGCGGGACCTCCACGAGGGACTCACATATGTTTATGGGGTTAGAGGAAGCCCCGGGTAGCCCAGCGCCTGCAGGAACCATTCTGGCCACAATGGATGTAGAGTCTGTATACAGGAACATACCCCATGAAGTCAATAAATGGTATCATCTTGATTCAAAACTTCTTGCAGTGTATGTAAGGAATAGATCTCCCTCTCATCAGAATCAGATCACAGAGTGGTCTATCTTTTTGCCACACAGCTGACAATGTACTACTGTGTGGCTAGCCTACCAAAAGGCAGGGGAGTTGCTAGGATCCCAAGACATCCGAGGCACTTTTGGGCACTCCATACCAAAAATGGGTGTGGCTACATACCAGAATGTGGGTGTGGTCATGGGTGGAGCCACATTTACATAAACTTAATAGCGGTCTAAGTAGGCCTGTCCAGCAAAATGTTGGATGAAGCTCCCTCTCTATTAATACAAAAATGCAGCATATCACATAAATAGGCATTGTCACTTAACTAGGCAGAGTTACCTGGCTTTTGTGCTGGCTGGTCTGGCACCAACTATGCCGACATAGAGGCACCACAGCATCCAGCATAACCCCAATTGATGCACCACAGCTCCAAGCATGCTCCCATAAAGGCATCACCGTGCCCAGCATGGCACCACAGAACCCAGTATGCCCACAAAGAAGCATCACAGTACCCAGCATACCCCCAATTACTGCACCACAGCTCCCAGCATGCCTGTCCTTGAGGCACCACAGCTGACTCTGCCTAGGTGACATCCGGGGCACCCCAGAATAGATCCGGGGCACGTGCCACTGATCTTGGGGGCTAGCAACGCCTCTGCCAAAAGCCCAATTTTTCAGGGGCATACCAACTTGCCAGTATGTTACTAGATAGGAGAGGAAACTCATACTACCACAAGGAGAATATACAAACTCCATACAGATACTATAGCTTGATATTCGATCGAGGGACTCAGCTCTGCAGGATGAACGTGCTCTCCAATGAGCCATACTGAAATAAAAGCACCACTGTCACTTCATCACCTTAATGTAATAGAATACATCATAAAATACATTTATAGTCTGCAGAAATCCGCTCATAATATGACCAGCGTCTGATAATGCTGCAGTCAATACGAAACAGTTTTAAAGTACATCAATATTCATTAAATGCATTCAGGCAGTGCTATTACTACATTTTATTTAATGTTCTTTTCATAGCCGTAATAAGGGGGGGAAAGAGATAGAAGTGTAATGAACCAAAATTAATTAGTGCAGAGAGCAGACAATAGATGGTATGATAGATGAGCAAAACACAATGGAGACACAAGAAGTTCTGAAGAGAGCTCATCAGCCTTCCCTTCTTTCTTATGCGGATGACAAAGTACAATGGTGTTACCAGATTATAGATATCGCAACATTAAAACAAAAGGAAAACTTGAACTATTTAAAAATATGCAGCACATCCCATGACATGCAGGCGCCTTCAACGCTTCGTGTGGAATCAATTTCCCAGGCAGAGTTTTCAATGTAAAACAAAATGAATTGATTTTCTGAATCAACCATGTAATACAATGTTGTTTGTGTTTGAAGGTCAGAGATACCGAAATTTTGCACGCTGCTTTTTCTCATAGAAACATTCGGGAGGAATGAGGAGTGAAGTTCTACTATATGGAAACAAAACACATAGTAGGCACACCAAGAGCCAGATTATAATGTAGTATGTACTGGTAGTTGAAATGAAGTATGATGGAGTAATAAGCTAAACTCACAAAGCAGGGTTACCTCTGAGGGTTATCTTTGCAGAGGTGCCTGGCTCTTCTACTGACCACATATGCTATTGCTTTGCTGTTATTGCCCGATGAAGCGGGATCAAACCTGCGAAATGCGTTGCATAGTCCCCCGGAGTATGTAAATAAACTTGTTGTATTTGACAAACACATTGGCAATTTTTGTTTCTGCTTGGTCGAGGCGACTCCACCACTTTTTAGATACTTTTATCCTTTTGGCGCCTCTGTATCCATACTACGCTATATGGAAACAAAGGCATTCCTTCATCAGAGTAGCTTGAAGCCATGAGCTCTCTGCAAAAATCTTAAAGTGAGTCCGAAGTATGATTAAAAAAAACCCAGATACTCACCTAAGGAGAGGGAAGGCTCTAGGTCCTATAGACCCTTCCCGTTCCTCCTACGATCCCCATGTTCCAGCGCTGTATCCCCCATTAGCAGCCAGTCTCCAACTGATGGGTCTGCAAAATTACCGATATTCTACTACTTTATTCATATAGTAAAATATTAGTAATATATACCCATCTTTTACTATGACCTAACCTAACCCTACTTTCACACAGAACCCTCCCTCTACCAATGCCTAATCCTAAATTTCTGCAGGTGGCTCCTAATCCTAAAACCCCGCTGGTGGCGCCTAACCTTAACTCCATCGATGCCTAGCCCTATCATGTCCACTGGCATGCTGTTGAAAAGGATACATGATAAGATAGCGGGCGCCGGGCTGCCACCATGCAAACAGTGGCTACAAATAGCAGGTTTTAGTGCCCCCTATTTGTAGCTGCTGCATGCATAGCGAGCGGCCCCAGCCCTTTTCAACAGGGTGTGTACCCTTTTCAACTGTTCCGACAAATAACACCCTTTTTGCAGCTACTCCTCCTCCTCTTTTGTCCATACGTTGCTAGTTCCTGTCTAATAAGACCAATAAGGTCCTTTTTAGGTAAAACAGATTATCCTGCTGTTGTCGGATGAAGGGCTATGGTGATGTATAGTGTAATCTCTGTGCTTAGAAATGGGGTAGGTGAATCTGATTACTGTTTCATCCTTAGAAATGGGGTAGGTGAATCTGATTACTGTTTCATCCTTAGAAATGGGGTAGGTGAATCTGATTACTGTTTCATCCTTAGAAATGGGGTAGGTGAATCTGATTACTGTTTCATCCTTAGAAATGGGGTAGGTGAAAATGATTACTGTTTCATCCTTTGGCAATATATATCTGGAGTGGCTACACATTCAGGAGGATTGTAAGTGAGTGTAGGCTAATTTCATGTAAGTTCACACTATTAGCATTGCATATTGCCAATGCTATAACATGGGTATTAGGCAATTTACTTTTAATGGCATGAACGGTGCTATGGTAAAGTGCTGGTTAATGCACGTTATCCTGAAATGCTCTGTAAAAAGTGCCTTTAAAAAAGTGGCCCATTACAAAGCAGAGATGTGAATGAACATGCCAATACAACTGTATGTGCAGTGTGTTCACATCCAGCAAGGTTACACCTATAGTGTGAATGTACCCTTATGTTTATCACCAGTACTGGAGTCATATCAGATCATAGTCAGGTCGCTGAGAGGTGTGTACTGTATGTTAGCTGCATGCAGAATCCACAGCAAGATATATTTCTTTTTAATTAACTGAAGACATCCTGGGTTCATCAAAAATACGTGTTTTAATGGATGAACCTACATGAGGCTGCAATCACAGAATTGCACATTTACTAATCAATCAGCCACCAGTGGCGTAGCAATAGGGTGTGCAGAGGTTACGACTGCACCGGGGCCCTTGGTCCAGAGGGGCCCTCGCTCAACTGCAGTATTAGCTCTTTATTGGTCCTGTACTGGTAACAATCACTTTTATAGATGCTTTGAATAGTAGTAATCATTACCAAATTTCCCATCCATTTCTTCCACCTCTGACACTGTGGTTGTCCTTGGCAGGTTTTGGTGTGCTGTTTCAATTGTTATGTATAGAATGCATGAGGGGGGGTTTAATGTAAAACTTGCACTGGGTTCCGGAGCTCCTCAACTACGCCACTGTCACTGATATGTTTCACCCTGCTGAGGACTGCAATCTTTTACTACATAATAACTTACAATTTAGAGTAAAACTGAAGCAATCAGGGGTGGGGGGGTTTTTAATGTAAAACTTGCACTGGGGTCCAGAGTTCCTTAAAGGGAACCAGAGATGAATGTTTCACACAAAATAAACATATCAGTCGATAGCTTGTAAAGAATAAATGCTCTACCTGATAATTTCGCCGCTCTGGTGTGCCTTTTTTAGTGTTTTTTATCCATTATTGCTCGAGGAAAAATCCAATATGGCCGCCGGCTCATATCCCTTCTGCTTCCGGGTTATGAGTTGTTCTGGATGTGCTGTCTAGGCTATATAAGACTATGCTGCTATCTAGGCTAAATGCAGCCTTTCATCTGTGTGCTTTCATTTTGGTATGATGTGCAGCTGCCTGTAGGAAGTCTCTCTCATAGGAATGAAACTGCAGTCATCATCATTATCTATGCAGACAGAGTGCACACAGAGCACACAGATCATATTGCAGCCACACTTGTCTATTTCAGAGCTTCTGTCTCAGCAGCAGCAGCCCCTCCCATGTCATCAGAGCTCTCAGTATGCAAAGCAGGAAAGCTGAGCCAGGAGGGGGCAGGCTTGGGCTTGAAAAGACTCCACAGAAGAGAGACTCAGCTATAATGATTCCAGGTCAAACCTAGACTGAAGGCTCAGTCGGGGATTCTTATCACAGCTGATAATAGACTAATTAAGCAGATAAGAATGAAACTAAAAGCAGGGTAGGTGTTTACTGTCATGTTCCCACTGATAAATGTAGTAAAATACATGAGGGTGCTTCGTCTCTGGTTCTCTTTAACTACACCACTGTCACCGATATGTTTCACCCTGCTGAGGACTGCAATCTTTTACTACATAATAACTTACAATTTAAAGTAAAACTGAAGCAATAAAAAACTATGATACTTACCTATGGACAGGGGCAGCTCTGGATTCTATTCAGTCTTCCCAGTGGGAAGACAGTCCCCTCTTGGTCCCCTGGTTCCAGTTAGCGTTGTTCTTGGTACGTTCATCCATTTATGCCTCTCTTTAGATGTGTAACATTTTGGCTAGCGTTTTCTGAGCTGCATTTGGAATTCTGTCATTCCAGTTTCATTCCTGTCCTTTGAAACTTCTTCCCTCGTTTTTCAATACTTTATTGCACATTTTCTGGTTATTTTTCTGGTTTGATTGATTCTTTTTTTAATCAAAAAGTCTATGTGCACTAAAGCTAGTTCAAAGCAAACCATTATCTCAATTATCTCAGCAGCTTCATGGAGGAGGTTTGAATAAAATTACAGTCCTAAAAATAGTGAACACACAAAAATGTTTCTCTTTGTCCACTGACACATTAGACGGTAGATGTTGGAACACTCGGCTCAACATCATACATCTCATAAAGTATTTTCATCTGAATCATTTGCACTTTAGTTACGCTGATGGATGTTCCAATGAGTTTTATTTTACGCTGGAAAAAGTCTGAACAATACACGAGGGCAACATTATTGCAATGATATGCATAAAAAAAAATGTTTCATAAAAGAAGCTTTTTTTCTTTAGCATTAGTATTATAGAACTATATATTTTTTACATTTTGTGCTAATTTGATCCCAACTGGATATACAGTGAGGGAAAGAAGTATTTGATTCCCCGCTGATTTTGCTTGTTTGCCCTCTGACCAAGACATGACCAGTTTATAATTGTAATGGTCAGGGGCGCCTCTGGCCTTTCTGTCACTCTAGGAAAGAAATCCTGTGGCGCCCCCCCCCCCCCCCAACCAAAATCGCTTAACATGCCACCACCATGTCCATGATATAAATATAAAATATTAAAATATATAACATGCCGACTTCAGAGCTTGTTCAGATACCATGTTTGCACAATAAGTTTGACATATTTTCCCAAAAACAACAATGGACTGTGTCAGGTCCCCCACTGATCAAATGCAGATACCATATCCCCCCACAGATCAAATGCAAATACCACGTCACCTGCGGACCAAATGCAGATACCATGCCCCCCACAGATCAGATGCAGATACCATGTCCCCCACAGATCAGAAGCAGATACCATGTCCCCCACAGATCAGAAGCAGATACCATGTCCCCCACAGATCAGAAGCAGATACCATGTCCCCCACAGATCAGAAGCAGATACCATGTCCCCCACAGATCAGAAGCAGATACCATGTCCCCCACAGATCAGATGCAGATACCATGTCCCCCACAGATCAGATGCAGATACCATGTCCCCCACAGATCAGATGCAGATACCATGTTCCCTATAGATCAGATGCAGATACCATGTCCCTCACAGATCAGATGCAGATACCATGTCCCCCACAGATCAAATGCAGATATCATGTCCCCCACAGATCAGATGCAGACCTGCCCAGCAAAACATTCTCCCTTAGTACATAGAATAATGTCCCAACACCTAGCCCTACATGTAACAGCACCCAGCCCCACATCTAAAAGCAACCAGCCGCACACGTGCCACCACCTAGCACTCAGCCGCACACATACCACCACCTAGCCACACATGTACCACCACCTAGCACTCAGCTGCACACGTACCACCACCTAGCACCCAGCCGCACACGCACCACCAACTAGCACCCAGCCGCACACGCACCACCAACTAGCACTCAGCCGCACACGCACTACAAACTAGCACTCAGCCGCACACGCACCACCAACTAGCACTCAGCCGCACACGCACCACCAACTAGCACTCAGCCGCACACGTACCACCAACTAGCACTCAGCCGCACACATACCACCACCTAGCACCCAGCCGCACACGTACCATCACCTAGCACCCAGCCGCACACGTACCACCACATAGCACCCAGCCGCACACGTACCATCACCTAGCACCCAGCCGCACACGTACCACCACATAGCACCCAGCCGCACACGTACCACCACATAGCACTCAGTCACACACGTACCACCACCTAGCACCAAGCCGCACACGTACCACCACCTAGCACCCAGCCGCACAGGTACCACCACCTAGCAAGTACCACCACCAGCTAGAATTGTAGTGTACCTCCCAACTTTTAAAAACCCTCACACTATGACCCAGCTGCACAGAAAAACAGAAATTTGTACATAATGCATAAACACATGAATATATGTTTTTTACATGCGTCCAGACTTTCACAGCAAAAATACTAGCGTTTTCCACAAAGATAAAGTTTCTGTTGTAAGCCCAACACATCACCTTGAGAACACACCTGTTGTTCACCTTATAATGCTTGGTGACAATGATTTAACAAAACCTTTTTGACATGCCTGGTGTTAAAGTGTTGCATCTGCAGTGTTAATAGCTAGGAAAGAACTAAGGGCAGATCACAGGCATGTGTTTGTAACCCATTAGCTAGAAGACCCCTCAATAATACACAAATTGAGACTTATGACACAGGCAAAGAAAGGTGTTTTCTCTGTGACAATACTAGCTCTGGTCTGGTGCTTCTCTTGCTATGAGACTTTAGTCTCCACACTCACCCTGCTGAGCTGCTCTGCAGACTGCTAGTCATGAGGCTGCTTGTTTCAGTCAGACACACTCTACAGCCCTGTCCCCGGGAGGGGAAGGGGGCGGGGCACCACATTCATGAAGCTCAGCAGGAAGCTGCTGAGTGCCGAGCACTGCCTGTACTCATAACGCTGGCTGCTCTGATTGTAGGGGTTCCCCCCCCCCCCGACTGAGCGACCCTCTAGTGCTGCATCCCCCCGGATACTGTGCCCTGGCACTGGGGACAGATTTCCCTCCAAGTTTCCTCCCCAAGCTAAGCCTCTGCTTCTGGCCAGCGGGGAGGGGGCGGAGTTAAAAGCACGACAGGATTGCAGCTCTGCTCCACACTGGCTCTGTGTTGGGGAAGGAGTAGCCATAGAGGAGGAGCAGAGCACAAGTGCGTTGTTTCTATTGGACCTGGGGATGGGCTTCGGCAGGGGGCGTGTGAGTGATCGTAACAGCGATGCAGCTGCAGCCAGCATGGAAAGGAAGGTGCGTGCGATTTACAGGCGCACTAAAGAGTCCAGCAGCGGCGCACTACAGGGTGCAGCGGCATCGCCCTTAGCAACCAATGCGCCCCAGGCAGTTGCTTTTACTGCCTGTCCTGTCAGGCGCCCCTGGTAATGGTAGGTTTGTTGTAGCTGTGAGACATGGAATAAAACAAAAGAACCCCCAAAACCCAGTGCTCTAAAGTCTGAGCTCAATGCACATTGTAAAATTAAGTATTCAATTCCCTTATCAAAAGATTACTTAGTTTCTTGCTGGCAAACCCCTTGTTGGCAATCACAGATGTCAGACATTTCTTTTAGTTGGCCACCAGGTTTCCACACACCTCAGGAGGGATTTTGGCCAGCTCCTATTTGAGACAATATCTTGATCATCTGTTCTGCAAGTGAGAAGAATCTTGTCTAATTCCACAGGAACTTCAGTGCCTTCCATCCCACAATCAAACTGAAACTAAGCTACTCTCCCAGGAAGATTAACTTTCCTGACACCTTCATATACATCAGGGGGGACAGCTTACAAATGTCTATGCACCGCAAACCAAAACGACAGATCATCCCACATACCTCAGGTATGACAGTTTCCACCCCAAGCACGTTAAGAATGGCAGGGAACGCAATTACATAAGTGAGCCCATGGGAGTTCAGTGGGGCCAGGGCTACTAATTATAAATATGTTGCAGCTGAGCACGAGGAGCTGCGAGAAGCTGAGCCTATCAGGGCCGGGAAGGCTGAAGAACTGCGTGGAGACGGCACCCGATTGGCTGGAGCGGGGTACTTAAGCAGCGGTGGTGCGTAGTGAGCTGACCGTACCTGTAGAGCGGACTGCAGCGGTGACCACCTGAGCGGCATGGCGTCTCTCCTTCAACGGCTTTTACTCCGGGCTGAAGCGGAAGGGGGAGAGGAATGGCTGACGCAGTGTTTAGCTTTGCCGGAGGCGGCTCCTTCTACATCAGCGCAGCCTCTCTTTGGGCCGGATTACATCCCCCTTGGCTCCCCCGCCTATTCGGCGGCCCGCCCTCCTGAAGAGGACCTGTCAGCTGGAGAGGGGCGTGCTGGTTCTTATGATAGGCGGAGGGAGCGAGAGGAAGAAGGGAGAAGGTCGGGTTCCAGGCGCTCCAGGAGCAGGTCCCACCCCCGGAGGAGTGCTAGGGCCAGACGCTCTTCCCCACCGCCGGAGCCTGCGCAGATGCGCCAGCCGGGTCCCCGCAACACTACATCCAGGAGAGCTGGAAAGAAAAACAAGCAACCCAGGCAGCCTGCACAAAGGAGAGGGAGAGACCGTTCCAGGTCCCCTCAGGCACAGCCTGCGCAGTTATTGCTACCCCCACAGTCGCCGCGGCAGGAGCCGGTGGCTATATTGGATCCTCCTCCTCCTCCTCCCCCAGCTGACCCAAGGAATGGTGAGCAAACACTGCAAATGTTTAATCATTTGGGTCAGGTAGTGGGTTCATTAGCTGAAGCCCTGGCTGGTCTTACAAAAAATCAGCCAGTAGCAAGTGTGTGGTCTAATCCTAGGAGTGTTTCCGCTCCTCAGGCGGGCTTGTCTCAGCACACAGGTGCACCAATTAGGCCTGCGGGGGTGGCAGAGTCTATGATGAAGGACGTAATGCCTTGCGAATTGTCTCCGCTAGGTTTCCATTTAGCTACATCAGTAAAGGAAAAGATTTGGCGGGGTGATTATTTTGATTTGTTGTCACTTTTGCCAGCTTCAAGGGAATTCTCAAGTAAAGCTGATAAAAAGGGTGAGGAGAAATCTGATGATGATAGACGCAGGCCAGTTCCTAGAACATTCCAAAATTGGTTGCAGTCGTTTTGTATTTACGCTGCGGTAATGGGTGAAAAGCACCCTGAAAGATGTTCTGGTTTGTTCCAACACGTTGACATTATTGCTGAAGCTTATCGTAGCTTTGGAGGTCTTGCTTGGTACGCGTATGACGATGCGTTCCGGCAGAAATTGTCTGTATTCCCATCTCTTAAATGGGGGTGTAAGGAGGTAGGCCTATGGATGAATCTTATGTTACCCCAGAAGCCTACTTTTAGCGTGTCTAAGCCGGCTGGAACGAACCTTCAGAATTTTCGTAAAGGCGTGTGCTTTGCCTTCAACGAGTCGCAATGTCGTTTTCTATCCCAGTGTAAATACAAACACGAATGCAACGTATGTGGAGGCTCCCACTCAGCTAGCAGATGTTTCAAGCGGACTCTTTCAGGTCAATCCCTCACCCCTAGTGCAAGTAAGGGCTCGGACCCCAGTGAAGTTGGTAGAAATGCGCCCATGGTTAGAGGAGTACCCAAACCAGCAGATGGCGGCCCTGCTCATTAGAGGTTTCGAGTTTGGATTTGAGGTTCCTTCGTTTAATGGTTCAGGTTGCAGTTGGGTTGAAAATTTAACTTCTGTGCGTAAGTTCCCAGAAGTGGTAGCGGAAAAGATTAGAAAGGAGATAGCAGAGGGAAGGGTTGCTGGCCCCTTTTTGGAGCCACCGTTTGAAGCATTCAGATTGTCCCCCCTGGGAGTAGTTCCCAAAAAAGAGCATGGCTCCTTCAGACTCATTCACCATTTGTCTTTCCCTGAGGGCTCATCTCTGAATGATCAGGCGGACAAGAGTGTGGCCTCGGTTTCGTATTCATCTTTTGATGACGCACTGTCCTTGTTACGTGCTTTTGGGAGGTGCGCTCTCTTATCAAAGGTGGATGTGAAATCGGCTTTTCGTTTGCTGCCAGTTCATCCGGATGGCTTCAGTTCTCTTGGTTTTCAGTTTAATAATCAGTATTTTTATGACAAATGCCTTCCGATGGGTTTTTCTTTATCTTGTTTTTATTTTGAAGCTTTTTCATCATTTTTGCAGTGGGTTGTCTCAGTTGTAGTTCCCGCAGCTGGGATAATCCATTATCTGGATGATTTCCTGTTTATTGGAGGCAAGGACAGTTCAGAGTGCATAAATGCTATGAATGCCTTTGGTAGGATGGCTAATTGTTTTGGCATCCCCCTTGCGGATGACAAAACGGTTTTTCCATGTACGAGTCTTGAGTTCCTGGGAATTTTGATTGATACTCAGGAAATGGTCTTCTGCCTGCCAGCTGCAAAGATTTTGCGGATGAGAGGTTTGATCGACCATTTTCTGGGTAGCAAGAAGGTCAGACTGCGGGAGATCCAATCGTTATTGGGTCTCCTTGCTTTTGCATCCAGAGTTATCCCTATGGGTCGGGTTTTTTGTCGGCGTCTGGCTTTCTTGATCAGAGGTCTAAAGTCTCCCTTTGCACATGTGAGAATAACTAAGCAAGTTCGGGAGGATTTAGGCATCTGGGATAAATTCCTGGTTAACTTTAACGGTAGAACCATCTGGCAGTCGGAATTTATTGAATCGGATGCCTTAGGTTTGCTCACTGATGCATCCGGATCCGTCGGATTTGGCGCTTTTTGGAATTGCCACTGGTGTGCAGAGCGTTGGCCTGAGGCGTGGGACTCTCCTGAGATCCGCCGCAATTTAGTATTACTGGAACTTTTTCCGGTTGTGGTATCTCTGGCCATTTGGGGGGACGATTTCCGTAATCGGCGCATTTTGCTGCGTACGGACAATAAAGGCGTTTTGTTCGCTGTGAACTGTCTCTCTTCCAGATCTGATCTGGTGCTAAAGCTGTTGAGGTTTTTGGTTCTGCAATGCTTTGAGCTTAATATCTGGTTGAAGGCAGCTTATATTCCCTCAAAGGATAATTGTATTGCGGACTCCCTCTCCCGTTTTCAGATGTCTCGGTTTCGGGAGTTGGCACCAGATGCAGATATGGATGGAATGACCTGCCCGGCTTCCCTATGGGATCTGTTATGGGATTGAGCGGAGAGTTGGTGAAGAATTCGCTGGCTGCAAAGACTTGGGATGAGTACTGCTCTTGCTGGATCAGATGGTGTTCATTTTGCCAGGCTTCTGGTTGGGACTTTCAGTCCTCAACGGAATCTGTGGCTATTCAATTTATGAACTCCATTGCGGTCTTGGGCGGTTCCTATTCCAGTATCCATAAGATCTTGTCAGGTGTTTCTTTCTTTATAAAATTTTTTGGTTCACCCTCATTGCTGTCCTTCTATGCGATAAAACTTTCGCTACGCGGTTTTCGCCGGGCTCGGCATGTTCCGGATTCCCGTAGGCCAATTTCCCCGGAATTATTAGCTAAGATTATCTGTTCCCTGCCAGGTTTTTGTTTTTCGGTTTTTGAAGTATCCCTTTTTTCTGCATGCTTTTCAGTTTGTTTTTTCGGCGCTTTCAGAATAGGTGAGATTACGGCTCCCAACAAGGATGGGTCCTCTATAATTTCCCATTCTGATGTGTCTTTTCGTGACCGCCAGTTGGTCATTTTTCTGAAAAAATCCAAAAATGATCAGTTGGGCGTGGGCAGATCGGTATTTCTGTCTGAATCTGGGGAACCATCTGTCTGCCCGGTAAAATTAGTCTCGGATTATTTAAAGTTGCGCCCCGGGGTGGGTGGATCCTTTTTGTTCACTCTGATGGTTCCCCGGTTACCAAATATCAATTTAGGGCCGTGCTTTGCAGAGCGCTGAGTTTCCTGGGCCTTTCTGGGTTGAACATCACTCCACATTCTTTTAGAATAGGGGCAGCTACTACAGCCAATGCACTCGGGTTTTCCAGCTCTGCGATCCAGCAAATAGGTAGATGGAATAGTAACAGATTTAAAATTTATGTGCGACCTTCTCTTAATATCTAACATTTTATTTTAGGTGCTCCAGTCGGTGTCAATGTATGGATCATTGGACACTCCTTTGTTTACTGGGCCCATGACAGAGCGGCTGGCAGAGTTTACGGAACTAACCTTGGTCTGAATTCTAATGTTTTTACTGTTTTTTGGAAGGGAGTAAGGGGCCTTAGATGGCGTTCATTATTAGAGCAGGTTCTAATCTCGTCCCAGCAATGGCCAGCACCGGATGTGTTAATAATACATGCGGGTGGGAACGATTTGGGTAAGGTGCAGACCGGTATTTTGATCCAAGAAATGAAAAGAGCTTTGTATTTTCTAAAATCTTCATTTCCTCTGGCTAAGTTGGTGTTTTCCGAAATTATCCCTCGCCTCATTTGGTCTCCAGCTTCCCCTTCCGGTTCTTTGGATAGGATCCGGCGTAGGGTGAACAGAGCTATGGCTTGTTTCCTGACCAAATTAGGTGGAACATCCTACCGCCACAGAGACCTGGAGGGCTTTGTAGGAGGTTTATTTAGAGAAGATGGGGTACATTTGAGCCCAATTGGGATGGATATATTTAACACAAACCTGCAGGAGGTGATTGAAAAGGCCGTGGTGGGGCGGGTCGAGGCTGCAGGGTGCCCTGCTTAGCCTCGACGGTTGGGCTGGTGATTCAGCTCCGCTGAATGTACTTAAGCTTAATATGATTTCAAGTGGTTGTTGGTTATGTGAGCATAAAGCTCAGTGTGTTACAAAAATTGGGTAATCCTTAATAAAAGCCACGGCCTGTTACATGCAATCTGGAGTAGTGTGAGTTATTATTAGATTTAAGTGGTTTTCTGTTCACACTGGTCCCCACATGAAATCCCATGGCAGGGAACGCAATTACATAAGTGAGCCCATGGGAGTTCAGTGGGGCCAGGGCTACTAATTATAAATATGTTGCAGCTGAGCACGAGGAGCTGCGAGAAGCTGAGCCTATCAGGGCCGGGAAGGCTGAAGAACTGCGTGGAGACGGCACCCGATTGGCTGGAGCGGGGTACTTAAGCAGCGGTGGTGCGTAGTGAGCTGACCGTACCTGAAGAGCGGACTGCAGCGGTGACCCCCGCCCCCCCCTCCCCTCTTTTATTTCTTTTGTCGTGGCTTTTATTAGAGTGGGCTGGTGATTCAGCTCCGCTGAATGTACTTAAGCTTAATATGATTTCAAGTGGTTGTTGGTTATGTGAGCATAAAGCTCAGTGTGTTACAAAAATTGGGTAATCCTTAATAAAAGCCACGGCCTGTTACATGCAATCTGGAGTAGTGTGAGTTATTATTAGATTTAAGTGGTTTTCTGTTCACACTGGTCCCCACATGAAATCCCATGCCATAATTTACAGCCAAGCAAAAAGACGCAATTGGATCTGTTCTGATAGGGTGACAGAGGTAAACACCTGAGTTACCTGAAGAAGAATTTTATTAAACAGGGATACAATTCTCTAATGACAGAGACCCAAATCAAGAAAGCTAATAAAATCCCTAGGACCCAACTCCTGAAGTACAAGCAAAACAGGAAGTGAGCCGTGTCCCACTGGTGGTCATCCACCCAAATTGAAAACACTTAGTGCCCATACATCTTCCACTTCCACATTGGCGCCCCACATGGCTTATAGCATGATTGGCGTATTTGTGATGTCAGATTCGATTAGAGAGAGATCTGTCTCTTGTTTGATCTTCCCATACATTGATAGATGTATGGGCATCTTTAGAGGCAGATGATCAGCAGGACAGACATTCAATTTGCATTTTTTAACAGGAAATATATGTCGACCTCCATATTTCTCTCACTTTAGGTGTGCTTTAATTACAGTTGCTTATGCAACTGTGCCCCTAACAGAGTACTCAGAGTAACATTGCTAAGGCTGCAAAGCAAAGCAATTTCAACTTATTGTCAGTTTTTGACATTTTTAGTGTAGATTACATTGGGAAGTGCATTATAATAATATTAAACTGCAAAATGACTTGATCAGCTCCTACCTATGTTCAGTTAGATTTTTTACTTTTTTTTTTTAATTAAAGCAAAATTTCCATATAGACACACAACATACTGTAATTTTTCTTTAAACAAGCTTTGAAATTTGAGTCAAACAACTTGTCATTTCCATACTTTTCGACATGTAAGACGTACCTTTTCTTCCCCCAAAATGGGGAGAAAAAGTCCCTGCGTCTTATACGCCCAATACAGCGAGTCCCCGACTTAGGACTGCCTGCTGATATAAACAGCTGACCCGCTGTGATGTCAGGAACTCCCTGTATTGTCCCGTTTGTCCTCCCCCCCCCCCATGTGTCCTCCTCTTCCCCTTGTATAACTATCAGATGACGTGATCCGCAGAAGCCGGCACTGGGGAGCCGTGAAGGAGAGGTGAGGTCTGTGATCACCTCTAGATCCATGGATTAGGTGAGCCGCACTGCCGCTTCTGATAAGTACACACAGGCCAGAGGAAGACACATGGAGACAGAAGGGGACATACGGGAGACAGAAGGGGACACACTGGGGACAAAAGAGGACACGCTGGGGACAGAAGGGGACACACTGGGGACAAAAGAGTACACGCTGGGGACAGAAGGGGACACATGGGGACACAGGACACATGGTGACATAGGAGGACGCATGGGGGACACAGGACACATGGGGGCACAGGAGGACGCAGTAATTGGGGGAGAACATCTACAAGACGCTCCTGGACCATGGGCGCTCCAGGTTTAGCATATATTTTTTCCCCTGGTTTTTGCCCTTTAAACCTAGGTGCATCTTATAGTCTGGACTCTGGAGCATCTTATATACCAAAAAATACGGTAAGTTTTATTTTGAATAAATAGTCAGCTAAGTGTCTTGTTTAAAATAAAGGTTATGGGACATGATAAACCTAAAACAGTTTTCCATCATATTTATTTGTGTAGATTTTATGGATGCATAAAAAGTAGCTTTGGTGAAATATTAGTAGTAATGTTTAGCATACATGATTATTGAGGTACCAAAACACCTGGAGGACCTGGACTACCTCAACTAAAGGTTTATGAATCACAGCTCTACATTTAAAAAAGCAAAGCTAAAATAATAAAAATAAAAAGGAAACAAACAGATAGACAAACTAGAAACTATTGTTAATGAACAGTTGCCCTTTTATAATTTCTCGTCTCACATAATATGAGTTTTTGCTACATAAATGGGCAGTCAGTTATGTTCATTTATATGAGCTGTCAAGGTGCATGACTAAGTACCTGTGAAAAAGGAAACACTGCCTGAGCTGTAACCAATTATACAGTTGTTCTTGTGTATATATCTGCTAGGATGGGTAATAATTAATGAGGATTGTTACAAACTAGGAAGATATAAAAGCATTCATCTTAAAGAGAACCCGAGGTGGGTTTGAAGAATATTATCTGCATACAGAGGCTGGCTCTGCCTATACAGCCCAGCCTCTGTTGCTATCCCAAACCCCCCTAAGGTCCCCCTGCACTCTGCAATTCCTCATAAATCACAGCCACGCAGCTGACAAACAGCTTGTCAGAGCTGGCTATGTTTATCTCTATAGTGTCAGTCTGCTGCTCTCCCCGCCTCCTGCAGAACTCCAGTCCCCGCCTGCATCCCTTCCCTCCCTGCTGATTGGAGGGAAGGGACGAGGGCAGGGACCGGAGCTATGCAGGAGGCGGGGGAGCAGCTGAGACTGACACTACAGATGTAAACACAGCCTCATAGCATGGCTGTGATTTATGAGGGATTGCAGAGTGCAGGGGGACCTTAGTGGGGTTTGGGATAGCAACAGAGGCTGGGCTGTATAGGCAGATTCAGCCTCTGTATGCAGATAACATTCTTTAAACACACCTCGGGTTCTCTTTAATGGGATAAATAAAATATTACTCATGAAAGGAAATGGAGAATATTCTTTTTGCAGAACCAGAGTTAATGTGAATACCGTATATCTGAAGAACCAACTCCTTTGTCTAAAAGTGTATGGAGTCTCAGAGAATGTTCTGGGTTGCTTATAGCAACCAGTCATTCTGCTTAGGTGGATGGGGCAGTTGTAATGGCAAAACATTGTTAAATAAGATCCAATATTACTGGCAAGAAAGGATACTCTGGTTCAGATTAATCTACCAATCTTTAACCACTTGAGGACCGCAGTGTTGAATCCCCCAAAAGACCAGGTCATTTTTCTTGAAATTGGCCACTGCAGCTTTAAGGCGCAGTTGCAGGGCCACACAATTCATCACACTAGTGTTTATCAACTTAAATATGTGTTTTTTTTTTTCTCCTGGGATAGTATGGCTGTCCATGCTGCTTCAACTAAGCCCTCAAAGGATTATAATGTTTGGTACAATTAACATTTTACATTAATAAAAAGGATTTTTTTCCTGGTATGTATCTTTTAATTTTAAATATTTGTAGATGCTGTCTGTAGATTTTTATTTATTTATTTATTTTTTTCCTTTAATTCTTTGTAAAAATACAAAATAGTCCATGTAGGTGAAAGCAGTAGGGAAGCAGATAGATGCTATAAAATCCTTGTGTCCTGCCATCCTCATAGGAAACACTGCTTTGTATTTATATCAGGTAGGCATCAGCATGAATCTTTATTGAGCACCATATTTTATTATTGTTATAGTCTCATGGCAGAGTCATTGTAGTTTTATGGTACAAACACTATATAATCTTACTTTAGAGTAAGCTTAGTTATTTTCTTTGGTGTCTTTCCTTTGTGCTGCAAACATGTAATTAGTTGCGCACATGATCTTTGATCACGGTGGCAAAGACCCTGAATCTATTATAATGTTTTTTAAATGTACGGTATTGTTGTTTGAGTTTTTATCAAATAAAGGGTTATATTCAGCAAAAACAGTACAGCAAAAGGGTTGCATAACAGCAAATAACATGGTGCAGGTTGCACAAATAGTAGTCTGAGGTGACTTTAGCGCTGCAATCCCATGTACCCCTGCGGGGAACGGGGGGGGGGGGGGTGATTGCCAGAAAGCACCGGCACATGCTTTTTGCACACTTATAGAAAAGAATTGGATGAGACGCCGTCCAGCTGATTCAGACGCCCGCTTGACCCCACCCATCTTCAGCTTGCACATTGCATTACTGTTTTATGCCATACAGTTGTAGTGTAACATGACTCACAACACCAATAGTTGCTGTGTTAAATTGCCATTCTTCACAGGTAGCATAGGAATCTGCTGGAAGACATAGTAATTGTTTTTAAACGTAAGTTGTACCTCCAACAGTTCCCTAACAAATCAACAAACAGTGGCTTATTAAAGGTCAATTAGTAAGTCTCAAGCCAAGCACACTGACAGCCCTTAAGAGCAGAGCTACCTGAGAACAATCAATACAAGTCATGTTGTTATTTTATTTTTCTATCAATAAGTCCCTTTTATAGGATTATGGTTAATGGTTCATGCAATACATTATTCTGTAATTGTCATCTTGCGGTCACCAGAGTGCTCTGCATGCGTACAAAGAGTCCTGTTTGTTCTGGTAAATTAATCTTTTTCCAAGCTGCCTATATTCAACTAATACGTATGCTGTTGTTTGAGAACAGTTGCTAAGGAATTTTAGCACTTGCTTATAGCTAGAGGTCATCTTATAGTTAGGTAGTTAGGAAGCAGTAATATAATAATACAGTATGATGCATACTTATCATACTATGGGCTAAATTCACTATTGTGCAGTCATAGTGTACAGTAAAGATTAGTTGGAATTATGTGTTATGCAAATAAAGTAACATATGTAATATATGAAATGTATATGCTGTTGCTATAGCAGGCATTATACAATATATACAGTGTTATACAGCAGTGTTTCTCAACATTTTTTTTGGTATGTACCCCTTTTAAAACCCTGTACTCACCAAGCACCCCCTGGCATTGTTAACATTATCACAAGTACCCCTTGACAAATATCGACTATCTTTAAAGAGGAACTTCAGCCTAAACAAACATACTGTCATTAAAGAGACTCTGAAGCGAGAATAAATCTCGCTTCAGAGCTCATAGTTAGCAGGGGCACGTGTGCCCCTACTAAAACGCCGCAATAGCGCCGCTAAACGGGGGTCCCTTGACCCCCAAACCCCCCACTGCGACACTTGGTCGCAGACTTGGTCGCTCCTGGAGGCAGGGCTAACGGCTGCAGCCCTGCCTCCAGTCGCGTCTGTCAGCGGCGCATCGCCGCCTCTCCCCTGCCCCTCTCAGTGAAGGAAGACTGAGAGGGGCGGGGGAGAGGCGGAGATACGCGCTGACAGACGCGCGTGGGGCAGGGCTGCGGCGGTTAGCCCTGCCCCAACCAGGAATCGCTCCCCCGCATTACGGAGGGGATTTGGGGGATCAGGGACCCCCGTTAAGCTGCAGGATAGCGGAGGTTTAGCAGGGGCACACGTGCCCCTGCTATCTATGAGGTCTGAAGCGAGATTTATTCTCGCTTCAGACTCTCTTTAAAGCGGAATATAACCCTGCATTTCAACTTTGCTCTAAAACATTATTTACAGTATATTATTTGCAACCGGCATTTTTTTTTTTACTAGACCAGCATTAGAAGGGTTACACAGGGCTTTAAAGTTCCTGGAGATTTCTGCAGATGCATCCGAAGCTGACATAGATACATTTTGTTTACATAAATGTATCTAAGTGTGGCATGTGACTCACTGTCTCTGACTGAGAAGGAGCTGGAGGACAGCCAAAGAGTGTGTAACATTTCTCAATAGATACATTTAACTAAATAGAATGTATCTATCTGAACTTCTGCATATCTCTCCACGGAACTTTAAACCTCTGTGTTTAACCCTTCTAATGCTGGTCTAGTAAAAAAAAAAATGCTTTTTGCATATAATATGCTGTAAATAACGTTTTAGAACAAAGTTGAAATGCAGGGTTATATTCCGCTTTAAGTTACATTAGTTATGTTAATTAAAATAGATAGGTAATATAATCTCTTACCAACAGGCAAATGTTTGTGATTTCATGGTGGCAGCCATCTTTTTGGTTGAAAGCAGGTGGCAGGGAGCACGAGACACAGTTCCAACAACATCAGAAATCCCATCATGCTTTGCACAGTATCGGGGAAAACTGTGTTTTCTTTGGTGGGACGGAGCTTAGCTTCTGTGCAGCCAAAAATGAGGCCTGAATAAGAAAAACAAACTTCTGATGCTGTGAAACTGTTAACTGCCTGTGGACCGCCGCAGTATAAATCTACGGCGGGCAGGGGGCGCTGCGGTTCTGACCAGACGTAAACTCTACGTCCCATTCACCGTGCGCCCCCGCCCGTCGTCGCCGTTGTCGCCGCTCGATCTCCGCCGCAATGTGCTGCCCTGCCGCCTCTGTGACGGCAGAGCACTGTGAGCCGGGCAGGAGCCGTTTTCATTGGCTCCTGGCCCTGTCATTCATGTAAGCCGTTCCCATTGGCTTACATTGAATGAAAGCAGCTCCTGACGGGCGCACAGTGCTCTGCCATCATAGCGACGGCAGAGAGAGCAGCCTGCGGTGGTGACAGAGCAACGTGACAGCAGGGAGCGGTGGATTTTAGCGGCGATTCGTCAGGAAGCGACGGTTTACTGGACCAGCACCCTCTGGTCCTTAAGGGGGCAGAGGGTGCTGGTCCCGAAGTGGTTAAAGAAACACTGGGTCTTTTCTGTGCTGCTGAGTAGATTTTTAGTCTGGAGGTTCACTTTAACTATAGTGCATGGTAATTGGTTCTAAACAATTTCCAAGCATTTACTTTTGCTTTTAATTAGCTAAATACTAATTTGGCTTTGTTTAAACAAGATTTATCATTCTCTAAAACTCTAAATTTGTTATTCTATCTTGGTTAAGTATATCAAGCCTGAGTACCCCCTGGAACCATCAGAACTACCCCCAGGGGTACACGTACCACACGTTGAGAACCTAGGTTATTCAGAATAGTACCACACGTAATAACCGTAATGAATATGCAGTGTGCATAATACAAGCTATGCTATTAGTCAGGAGCGTAACTACAAATCATGGCTCCCCCAACAAAACTTTGAGGGGGCCCCCATAATGGTCACAAATCTTCCCTTGCCTCCCCTTAGTGACTCTCACAGTCCGGGGGCCATCCTTGCAAGAGTCATTTAGTGTGTCCATCATGATCTTCACACTCATAACATATAGCTACAAAAATATCTGATGTAGAGTATTTAGGGGCCTGCGCAGTCCAGATGATGTCAGCATGACCACGAGAGTCGCTTGCGCAGGCGCAGTAGATGCCGACCTGGCAGGGTCGGCATCTGCAGTGCAGGGGACTCCTGGGCCACCGACTGGGACGGAGCTGCGGCCAGAGCACAGGACAGCTGGCAAGGGCTGCAGAAAGCCCGAGATAAGTAGCTCATTTTTTTTAACTACTTTCGCCTTTTGTACATTGCTATTACGTCCAAAAGGCTGCTGCTGCTCTGTTGCGCGCGGCTGCGCGTGTACCTCGTGATCGCCGCTCGTTACCCCAAAGATCAATGAATGGCAACACAGTTCCCATTCATTGATCGAAGTCCCCATTAGGAAGACCAATGGGCTTCTTTCAGAAGCCACGATCTTTCTAAAGAAAAGAAAAGTTTCCCATCCTCCCTTCACTTCCTGTAAGTGAGCTCTCTCGCTTACAGGACTGTGGCCATCTTTTGGCCAAATAGTAAAACTACATCTACATACTTTTTTTTAAAATAAATACAATTTATTACATTTAAAATTAACTGTTTACCCCCCACACCCCCAAATACATTTTTTAGTTAACCACTTCAGCCCTCAGTCGTGTTTCACTTTATGCATCCAAGCAATTTTCACCTCCCATTCATTTGCCTATAGCTTTATCACTACTATCACAATGAACTGGTCTATATCTTGTTTTTTCCACCACCAATTAGGCTTTCTTTGGGTGGTACATTTTGCTAAGAGCTACTTTACTGTAAATGCATTTTAACAGGAAAAATAAGAAAAAAACTGAAAAATATCATTATTTCTTAGTTTTCGGCCATAATAGTTTTAAAATAATACATGCCTCCATAATTAAAACCCACGTATTGTATTTGTCTAATAGTCCCGGGTATTACACAGTTTAAATTATGTCACTATCACAATGTATGGCGACAATATTTTATTTAAAAAATAAAAGTGATTTTTTTCCGTTTTGCATCCATCACTATCTACAAGCTAAAATATATTTAAAAAAAATAGAAATCTTTTGTTTTTACATGGATATCTAAAAGGTTTAGATCCTTAGGTAAATATTTACGTTTTTTTTTTTTAATTGTAATTTATTTTTTTAATTACCGGTAAACATTTTATTTGGATATTTTTGGGAGGGTGGGATGTAAATAGTAATTTTTTAATGTAAATATGTGTTTATTTTTTTTTAAATGTAGATGCAGTTTTACTTTTTGCCCACAAAATGGCAATGATGAGTTTGTTTACATTACGTCACTCTAAGCGTAACATGTACGCTCCGAGGGACGTAGGGGGGACGTAAGAGGCAGAAAGAGAGAGGCTTCCAAGAGAAGCTGGTGTCTTTTCTGCCGGGGAAAGGGATCAGTGATTGGGCACCATGTCCCAATTCCCTGATTCCCTGGCTAACGAACCGCGGGCCAGGAGCACACGTGCATGCGCGCGATCGGCCGCAGGAGTGCACATGCGGCCTTTTGGACGTATATTATATATCCAAAAGGCCAAAAAAATTACAATAAAAAAACAAAAAACCCAAAACATAAATAGTTACTTAAGGGTCTGAACTTTTTTTAATATTCCTGTGGAGAAGGTTTATTACTATTATTATTTTTAAATTATAAGCTGTGGAGAAGGTTTATTACTATTATTATTTTTAAATTATAAGCTTGTAAATAGTGATGGGTGCAAAACTGTAAAAATGCACCTTTATTTCCAAATAAAATATTGTCGCCATACATTGTGATAGGGACATATTTTAAATTGTGTAATAACCAGGACAAATGGGCAAATAAAATATGTGGGTTTTAATTATGGTAGCATGTATTATTTTAAAGCTATAATGGCCAAAACCTGAGAAGTAATGATTTTTTTTCCATTTTTTTCTTAATATTCCCATTAAAATGCATTTAGAAAAAAATAATTCTTAGCAAAATGTACCACCCAAAGAAAGCCTAATTAGTGGCGGAAAAAACAAGATATAGATCTATTCATTGTGATAAGTAGTGATAACGTTATTGGCGAATGAATGGGATGTGAAAATTGCTCGGATGCATAAGGTGGAAAACGACTTAAAGTGAACCTCCGGACTAAAAATCGACTCAGCAGCACAGAAAAGGCCTGGTGTTTCTTTAACAGTTTCACAGCATCAGAACTTTGTTTCTCTTATACAAGCTTCATTTTTAGCTGCACAGAAGAAAACTGCCCGGGCAGTTTTCCCCTTATGCTGTGCAAAGCATGATGGGATTTCTGATGTTGTTGTTCTCGTTCTGCTGTTTTGGTGCAATTTTTTTTTGTTTACATTTTGAATTTGACATTTCAAGCCTAGTGCGTGCAGCTGGGAGGGGTAATCCGGACACAGGACAGTTGGAACTTTGTCTTATGCTCCCTGTCACCTCCTTTCAACCAAAAAGATGGCTGCCCCCATGACAAAGATGGCAGCCCCATGAATCACAAACATTGGCCTGTTCTTTTAAAACGGGGTGGGTAAAAGATTATATTACCTATCTATTCTAATTAACATAACTAATGTAACTTAATAACAGTATGTTTGTTTAGGCTGAAGTTCCCCTTTAAAGGTCCGTACACACGCCGGACTTTAGGCAACGACGGGTCCGTCGTTGCCTCCCGCTGGGTGGGCGTGCCAGCGACAGTCCGGCGTGTGTACGCTCTGTCGTCAGACTGATACGGCTGTTTCAGCCGTATCAGTCTGACGACAGAGCGTACACACGCCGGACTGTCGCTGGCACGCCCACCCAGCGGGAGGCAACGACGAACCCGTCGTTGCCTAAAGTCCGGCGTGTGTACGCTGCTTTAGGCTGAAGTGGTTAAAGTCCTCAGACATTCCATTTAAAGTGACACTGAAGTGAAACAAAAATTATGATAAAATGAACTGGTTATGTAGTACAGATAGCTACTAGAACATTAGTAGCAAAGATAATATTCTTATAATTTTCAGTTATACAGGTCCTTCTAAAAAAAATTAGCATATTGTGATAAAGTTCATTATTTTCTGTAATGTACTGATAAACATTAGACTTTCATATATTTTAGATTCATTACACACAACTGAAGTAGTTCAAGCCTTTTATTGTTTTAATATTGATGATTTTGGCATACAGCTCATGAAAACCCCAAATTCCTATCTCAAAAAATTAGCATATCATGAAAAGGTTCTCTAAACGAGCTATTAACCTAATCATCTGAATCAACTAATTAACTCTAAACACCTGCAAAAGATTCCTGAGGCTTTTAAAATCTCCCAGCCTCGTTCATTACTCAAAACCGCAATCATGGGTAAGACCGACGACCTGACTGCTGTCCAGAAGGCCTTCATTGACACCCTCAAGCAAGAGGGTAAGACACAGAAAGAAATTTCTGAACGAATAGGCTGTTCCCAGAGTGCTGTATCAAGGCACCTCAGTGGGAAGTCTGTGGGAAGGAAAAAGTGTGGCAGAAAACGCTGCACAATGAGATGAGGTGACCGGACCCTGAGGAAGATTGTAGAGAAGGACCGATTCCAGACCTTGGGGGACCTGCTGAAGCAGTGGACTGAGTCTGGATTAGAAACATCCAGAGTACAGGCGTGTGCAGGAAATGGGCTACAGGTGCCGCATTCCCCAGGTCAAGCCACTTTTGAACCAGAAACAGCGGCAGAAGTAGAGTTGAGCTGAAATTTTTGTAATTTCGCATTACTATAATTACGCATGCGAAATTTGCGATTACGATGCGAAATTAGCGTAGCGAAATTGCCATTAAAATCGTAATTGAAAATACCGTAAGCGTAATTTTCAACGCGAAATTTCGCGTTTCGTTCATGCCGTAATTTCGCATTAAACGCTACCGTAATTTCGCGTTAAACCGTAACGCTCCGTATAATATAAAAAAGCCGCCGACTTTAAGGGTTAATAGCAAAGCCCCCTTAAATGCTAAGAGCCTCAAATTTGGAGAATATATTAAGGAGATCAGGAGGAATAAGAGGAAAACATTTTTTTTCAAAAAGACCTTATAGTTTTTGAGAAAATCGATGTTAAAGTTTCAGAGTAAAAATGTATACATTTAAAAACCCGCCGACTTTAACGGTTAATAGCAAAGCCTGCTTAAAGTTTAGGAACACCAAATTCCTAGGGTATATTAAGGGGATCAGTGGGAATAAGAGGAAAATTTTTTTTTTCAAAAAGACCTTATAGTTTTTGAGAAAATCGATTTTTAAGTTTCAAGGGCGAAAATGTCTTTTAAATGCGGAAAATGTCAGTTTTTTTTGCACAGGTAACAATAGTGTATTATTTTCATAGATTCCCCCAAGTGGGAAGAGTTTTACTTACTTCGTTCTGAGTGTGGGAAATATAAAAAAAAAACGACGTGGGGTCCCCCCTCCCAGACCTCTTTAACCCCTTGTCCCCCATGCAGGCTGGGATAGCCAGAATGCGGAGCACCGGCCGCGTGGGGCTCCGCACCCTGACTATACCAGCCCGCATGGTCCATGGATTGGGGGGTCTCGGAAGGGGAGGGGCAGCCAAGCTTTCCCCTCCCCCTCCGAGCCCTTGTCCAATCCAAGGACAAGGGGCTCTTCTCCACCTCCGATGGGCGGTGGAGGTGGAGGCCGCGATTTCCTGGGTGGGGGGTTCATGGTGGAATCTGGGAGTCCCCTTTAAAAAGGGGTCCCCCAGATGCCCACCCCCCTCCCAGGAGAAATGAGTATAGAGGTACTTGTAGTACCCCTTACCCATTTCCTTTAAGAGTTAAAAGTAAATAAACACACAAACACATAGAAAAAGTATTTTAATTGAACAAAAAACATAACCACGAAAAAAGTCCTTTAATATTCTTAATTAACCATTAATACTTACCTGTCCCTTTAAATAAATGATCCCACGCAATATCCTCGGAAATGTTCTATCAGTTACAATGTAACAAAGTTATTACAATGTAACAACTTTGTTACATTGTAACTACGCCGCACCCGACGTCACTCACCGCCGCCGCCGCCGCCGCGTCTGCGCTGCAGGACCCGACAGAGCTCTGAGCTATAGCTCAGAGCTCTCGAAAGCATCTTTGTATTTGGGCTCCAAGGAGCCCCATTGGTCCTTAGCAGACCAATGGGGTTCCTTCTGATTTGAAGGAACCCCATTGGTCTGCTAAGGACCAATGGGGCTCCTTGGAGCCCAAATACAAAGATGCTTCTCAGAGCTCTGAGCTATATAGCTCAGAGCTCTGTCGGGTCCGTGCAGGACGCTAAGTCCCCGCCGGCTCCGCTGCCCTCCCCGCCTCTCCCACATGTCACCCACATGTCACCCACATGTGGGTGACATGTGGGTGACAGATGTGGGCGGGGTGGACAGCGGGAGCTGCGGGGACTTAGCGTCCTGCACGGACGCGTATACGGCGGCTGAGCGGCGAGTGGCGTCGGGTGCGGCGTAGTTACAATGTAACAAAGTTACATTGTAACTGATAGAACATTTCCGAGGATATTGCGAGGGATCATTTATTTAAAGGGACAGGTAAGTATTAATGGTTAATTAAGAATATTAAAGGACTTTTTTCGTGGTTATGTTTTTTGTTCAATTAAAATACCTTTTCTAAGTGTCTGTGTGTTTATTTACTTTAACTCTTAAAGGAAATGGGTATGGGGTACAAGTACCTCTATACTCATTTCTCCTGGGAGGGGGGGTGGGCATCTGGGGGACCCCTTTTTAAAGGGGACTCCCAGATTCCACCATGAACCTCCCCCCCAGGAAATCGCGGCCTCCACCTCCACCGCCCATCGGAGGTGGAGAAGAGCCCCTTGTCCTTGGATTGGACAAGGGCTCGGAGGGGGAGGGGAAAGCTTGGCTGCCCCTCCCCTTCCGAGACCCCCCAATCCATGGACCATGCGGGCTGGTATAGTCAGGGTGCGGAGCCCCACGCGGTCGGTGCTCCGCATTCTGGCTATCCCAGCCTGCATGGGGGACAAGGGGTTAAAGAGGTCTGGGAGGGGGGACCCCACGTCGTTTTTTTTTTATATTTCCCACACTCAGAACGAAGTAAGTAAAACTCTTCCCACTTGGGGGAATCTATGAAAATAATACACTATTGTTACCTGTGCAAAAAAAACTGACATTTTCCGCATTTAAAAGACATTTTCGCCCTTGAAACTTAAAAATCGATTTTCTCAAAAACTATAAGGTCTTTTTGAAAAAAAAATTTTTCCTCTTATTCCCACTGATCCCCTTAATATACCCTGGGAATTTGGTGTTCCTAAACTTTAAGCAGGCTTTGCTATTAACCGTTAAAGTCGGCGGGTTTTTAAATGTTTACATTTTTCCTTTGAAACTTTAACATCGATTTTCTCAAAAACTATAAGGTCTTTTTGAAAAAAAAAAATTTCCTCTTATTCCTCCTGATCTCCTTAATATATTCTCCAAATTTGAGGCTCTTAGCATTTAAGGGGGCTTTGCTATTAACCCTTAAAGTCGGCGGCTTTTTTATATTATACGGAGCGTTACGGTTTAACGCGAAATTACGGTAGCGTTTAATGCGAAATTACGGCATGATACGACTGTAATGCGAAAATTACGCGAAAATTACGCTTACGCGAAATTTCGCGAAATCCTTCTTCATTACGATTATGTACTTACGGCCATAATCGTAATTACACTAATTACGCGAAATTTCGCAAAATCGTAATTAGGTCATTACGCTCATCTCTAGGCAGAAGCGCCTGACCTGGGCTACAGAGAAGCAGCACTGGACTGTTGCTCAGTGGTCCAAAGTACTTTTTTCGGATGAAAGCAACTTTTGCATGTCATTCGGAAATCAAGGTGCCAGAGTCTGGAGGAAGACTGGGGAGAGGGAAATGCCAAAATGCCTGAAGTCCAGTGTCAAGTACTCACAGTCAGTGATGGTCATTGTCAGCTGCTGGTGTTGGTCCACTGTGTTTTATCAAGGGCAGGGTTAATGCAGCTAGCTTTCAGGAGATTTTGGAGCACTTCATGCTTCCATCTGCTAAAAAGCTTTATGGAGATGAAGATTTCATTTTTCAGCACTACCTGGCACCTGCTCACAGTGCCAAAACCACTGGTAAATGGTTTACTGACCATGGTATTACTGTACTCAATTGGCCTGCCAACTCTCCTGACCTGAACCCCATAGAGAATCTGTGGGATATTGTGAAGAGAAAGTTGAGAGACGCAAGACTCAACACTCTGGATGAGCTTAAGGCCGCTATCGAAGCATCCTGGGCCTCCACAACACCTGAGCAGTGCCACAGGCTGATTGCCTCCATGCCACGCCGCACTGAAGCAGTCATTTCTGCAAAAGGATTCCCGACCAAGTATTGAGTGCATAACTGAACATAATTATTTGAAGGTTGACTTTTTTTGTTTTAAAAACACTTTTCTTTTATTGGTCGGATGAAATATGCTAATTTTTTTAGATTGAATTTGGGGTTTTCATGAGCTGTATGCCAAAATCATCAATATTAAAACAATAAAAGGCTTGAACTACTTCAGTTGTGTGTAATGAATCTAAAATATATGAAAGTCTAATGTTTATCAGTACATTACAGAAAATAATGAACTTTATCACAATATGCTAATTTTTTGAGAAGGACCTGTATAGTCTTTTTTATAACATTGCATCATTCTTTAATATTTGCAATTTACACATTACACTCAGCTCTAAATCATTCTAAATAATGAATTTTTGAACTTTCCTCTGCAGAAAAAAACAAAATACAGTGACAGACACTTGAGATAATAAGCTTCAGAAGACTTTGAAAGTCGTGGAGAGATCAGTGGCTCTTTTGCATAGATAACAACTGGAGTTTCTTAACTCTTCCTGTACTGGAAACAATATTAGACCCATATCTCTGCTGCTAATGTTTTATTTTTTAGCTGTACTACACATACAAATCATATCATAAGTTTGTTTTTACGTCAGATTCCCTTTAACCTCCTTGCTGGTCCAATTCCCGCCGGCAAGGAGGCAGCGCAGCACTTTTTTTTTCATTTTTTTTTTCAAATCATGTAGCAAGCCCAGGGCTCGCTACATGATAGCTGCTGAGCGGCGGCATCCCCCCACCCACTCCGATCGCCTCCGGCGATCAGAATAAGCAGGAAATCCCGTTCAGTACGGAATTTCCTGCAGGGCTTCCCCAGCCGCCATGGCGACGGGGCGGGATCCACCTCTCAGCACTGCCTGGCACTGATTGGCCAGGCTGCGCAGGGGTCTGGGGGGGAGGGCGGCTCGGCGCAGCGGGTAGCGGCGAATCGGCAGGCAGTGGCGGCGATCGCGTACCACACGCAGTAGCAAAGTGCTAGCTGCGTGTAGCAAAAAAAAATATGCAAATCGGCCCAGCGAGGCCTGAGAAACCCTCCTGCGCAGGTTACCCCGAGCTGAGCTCGGGATAGCCGGCAAGGAGGTTAAGGGAAGAATTGTTGCTCTACATAAAGATGGCCTAGGCTGTAAGAATATTTACAATACCCTGAAATTGAGCTGCAGCATAATGGCCAAGGCCATACAGTGGTTTAACAGGAGAGGTTCTACTCAGAACTGGCCTTGTCGTTGTCGACCAAAGGAGTTGAGTGCACATGCTCAGCATCATAGCCAGAGGTTATTATTTGCAAATAGCCGTGCTGGCTGCACGCTGCAGAGGTTGAAGGGGTGGGGTGGGGGTCAGCCTGTCAGGGCTTGGACCACATCAAACCCCTCCAGCCATCCCACGTGTATTCTGTATGTTTTTGGGATTTTGGAGGAAACCAGAGTGCCCAGAGGAAACCCACGCAGACATGGGGAGAACATACAAACGCCTTGCAGATTTTGACCTGGCTGGGATCCGAACTGGGGACCCAGTGCTGCAAGGCGAGAGCGCTAACCGCTAAGCACCATGCTAACTATGGTAGGGGATTAGATTGTGAGCTCCTTTGAGGGACAGTTAGTGACAAGACATACTCTCTACAGTGCTGCAGAAGATGTCGGTGCTATATACATACTAAAAAATTATAATACATAATAATGCCGCCAGGAAAGTTAAAAACATCCTATTTTTTATATTCCCTATTGACTACAATCCACTTACTTTATTGTAACATTTCACAAAACTTCTGCTGTATTTGCACAAAAACAGGCAAAACAGAATTAGGCAATTTCACATATCTCTATTGACCACCCCAGAGCTTACATCTTATAAAACAAGTAAATACTGGTTCCCATATTTCTGACAGGTTTCTTTTACAGTGAAGTTTTGTATTTGATTTTTTATGTGGTTTTGATTGCCCGTACCCTGGAGATCTCACAAAGGCTTATAAAGTCCTGTGATTCAGTTTTCTCTCCCCCTCCCTAAATCCACTCAATAAACTCCTACATGAGTTAGTCACACACAGAGCCTTGCTGTAGCACAGAAAGGGTGACGGGGGCAGCTCATTTGGAGGGAGATTCATGTAAGCGAGCAGACAGTACTGTATCTACTGTGCACAAACCTGAGAACACTGCAGCTGCAGAGTGAACTGGAAAATGTACAGCTCACTGGGGTGTATTTGTACAACCATAGAATTGTAAATCTTCTCTTCTGACCATTACTGATTTCTGCATGCTGAGAACAATCGCTTCACTCTACTGTCAGGCTGATAGTGAACTCTATGTGTCCCTGTCACTGTGTTTCTCAGATCAGCACATACATTTCCGTATGACAAATCCAAAAGCATCTTCTGCTTAAAGGGCGGTTTCCACGAGGAGCCACGTCCGTTTCCGATTTGGCCGCAACGCCCATTGTGCTGCAAAGAAACAGCCCGAATCGCTAAGCTGTGCCATACGGTGGGCAAAAACTGCTATCTTGCCTAGGGTCCCATTTCGTGTTAATCCTTTTCTGCGTGCCATGCAAATATAGCTAGCTATAAGGATCCAGGCGCATGTTACAGAAATCTGCAGCACGTTTCCCAGATTGCTATGCCAATTTATTTGGAACCCATGCCTGGAGTCAGTACCTTTCCAGAACATTAAATTGTCCCACTTCCATTAGTCCAGGGGACGATTGCCATGTATTAGCACTACCCAGCTGAAGTTTCTCATGGTGAACCAAGCAAGGTAGCATTTATACTCCCTCTTCACCATTCCCAGCAAGCTTCCTGCTGTATCCTTGCAGGGTGAGTGACAACCATTGATAGGTGTTCTGCTACAGCATTATGGGACACCGCAGCAGAGGGGACAGAGGACCACACTGACAACAGGACAAGCTTTAGTACAAGTGTCACAGAAAGGCAATTGGGGGGACCAGTGTGGTAATGGGACAAATGGCTGGAAAGTTAAGTTCATGGGTGGTGAACAGGTGTCCGCGCCCCCATGGGGTTGCATCTGAATAGGGCAGTTGCCAGAATGGCCCCAATAACTTAACTGTAACCAAGGATTGAACTTAATTCCAATCAGTAGCTGATACCCTCCTTTCACTGGAGGCCGCTCCATTATGCACCATTATGTGTTGTTGTTCCTCTTCTTTTCCCCATAGAAACCCCAGGCTCTGCCCCGAACTGTTTCCCAAAGGATTAAGTCCTCATCGCTGTAGTGCCCCCTGATATAAGGCCCCTTTACACTGCTTCCAACGTTTTTGTGTAAAGGAGCCCATACACTATATACCTTTTGTAATAGAGCAGCGAAATTATCAGTATCTATAAGTGTGCCTGGAGCTTCCCATCCTGCCCGCATTACCGGTAGTTTCCGGACCTGAGCAGGCTGCACATGGTCTTGGGCAAGTGAATCCCTGGGGGGATGGCTGACTGTAGCGATGATGAATACCGCAACTCAGGATGCTGCTGCCTGGCTTAAGGTGCCTCTGGATTGTTATCCCCATTGACCTGTTTCCCTGGTGCTGACTAAACCGATTTGTACTTTTTGCCACCCAAGTCCCATTGTTACCCACAACCCCTGACCTACCACACTCACTGTTGGGGAGGGGATTCAGTTGGGAGGGACTCGGTGCCACTGGTGATTATAAATGGTCAATGACAAGGAAACAATTTGGAGCTGATGCAAATATGCAGATTTATGCCGCTTGGAAATGGATCAAATTCAGCAGCTTCGGCAGTTGATCCATTTTCAAGCAGCATAAATTTGCATCAGTTTGGAATTATAAGCAATTATTGACCATTCAAACATTCCTATATGCTTTTTTCACCTAGGTTCACTTCAGGTTTTCTTTAAGTTTGATAACTATGCCTTCATCCCCCATGCTTTGGCTGCTGGTTGGAGAAAAGTTGTGATGTGGCCAGTAGTCTCATCAGCACCAGTGTCTTGAGGTCCTGAAGAATGAAGAGTAGTGCTTAAATGACTGTGAACAGTAACATCCATCTTCATTGCCACGACAGTCCTCTTCCACTTATTCAGTAAATGAGAACTGTGCGCAGCAGAATTATATAGCACCATGCCAGGAAATTCTAGTTAAACAGCAAATGCAGGATGCAAACAAGACCTCAGCGCTGTGCATTGCCCTTAATGGCTCTATTATACAGCGAGTGCAATGTTAAAGGTTTTATTGACTGTTTAGTATAATGCAGTAGGTGGCCTTTTGTAATTGACACCTGCACACGGTATAAAAAAATGTGTTATGAATTTTATCGATTCTGAAACACGCTTTCCGATCAAATTTCTCTTCTGTCTCATTTTCTAGACATTAGGCCTGCCATGATCACTGTCAGTCAATGGAAGCCCGCTGTAGGGTTAATGAATGTAAATCCAGGGTAAGTTATAGTTACACATAAGCATTTGGCTTACTGAAGTGCTTGCTGTGAATCTAGTCATAATCGCGGCTAATAACCCCATCCAGGCATTCATAAAACATAAGTAGATGTCAGCTTTCAATTTTATTATCTGGCCTTTTCGATTACATCCTCAATAACTCTTGGAAGTAATTCTTTTTTTTTCTTGCTCATTACATGCAGGATGTCAATAAACTTAACCTAGACATCCAGATATTCCTTGCATAATTCATTAACAAAACATGCTTACCTTTAACTCTCCTATTAAGAATAAATAGTAGTAGACTAGGAATCTACCAGTTAAAGCAGAACATTTTGGTATTAGGATAATAGAGTTTATAGAGTTTATTGGCTAATGGAAAAGACTCAAACAGTACGTTTTTGAAATAGTTCAGGTTACATTAGATGTGATTCTGAAGAATATATCACGATCTCAAAAGCTTTAAGTACATCTTTAAGGATATGGAGGTTGCCATATTTGTTTCCTTTTAAACCATACCCGTTGCCTGGCAGTCCTGCTGATCTCTTTGGCTGCAGTCGTGTCTGAACCAAACCCCTTATAACAAGTATGTGGCTAATCTCGTCAGACTTCATTCAGAATAACACCTGATCTGCATGCTTGTCTAAAACATTATTAGAGACAGAGGATCAGCAGGCCAGCCACGCAATTTGCATTGTTTAACCACTTGCCGACCGCCTACTTCATATTGGCGGCGGCAAAGTGGCAGCCCCAGGACCACGTAACGCAGATTGGCGTCAGGTCCTGGGGCACTCTCTGGCCGGGGATGCGCGCGCATCCACCGGCAATAGGCTCCGCCCACCCGCGACGTCAACCCGCCGGCCAATCGGAAGCGCCGGCGGGTTGTTAACCCGACGATCCCCGGATAGGAAGCGTATAATACGCTTTGTAATGTTTACAAAGTGTATTATACAGGCTGCCTCCTGCCCTGGTGGTCCCAGTGTCCGAGGGACCACCAGGGCAGGCTGCAGCCACCCTAGTCTGCACCCAAACACACTGATCTGCCCCCCCCTGCCCCCTGATCGCCCACAGTACCCCTCAGACCCCCCCCCCTGCCCACCCCCCAGACCACCATTTGCACACAATCACCCCCCTAATCACCCATCAATCACTCCCTGTCACTATCTGTCAACGCTATTTTTTTTTTTAGTCCCTAAACTGCCCCCTGCTCCCTCCTGATCACCCCCCCCACCCCTCAGATTCTCCCCAGACCCTCCCCCCCTGTGTACTGTATGCATCTATCCCCCCTGATCACCTGTCAATCACCCGTCAATCACCCATCAATCACCCGTCAATCACCCCCTGTCACTGCCACCCATCAATCAGCCCCTAACCTGCCCCTTGCGGGCAATCTGATCACCCACCCACACCAATAGATCGCCCGCAGATCCGACATCAGATCACCTCCCAAATCCATCGTTTACATCTATTCTCTCCTCTAAACACCCACTAATTACCCATCAATCACCCATCAATCACCCCCTATCACCACCTGTCACTGTTACCCATCAGATTAGACCCTTGCGGGCACCCAATCGCCCGCCCACACGCTCAGATTGCCCTCAACCCCCCCCTTATCGTTTCGCCAGTGCATTATTTACATCCGTTCTTCCCTGTAATAACCCACTGATCACCTGTCAATCACCCCCTGTCACTGCCACCCATCAATCACCCCCTGTCACTGCCACCCATCAATCAGCCCCTAACCTGCCCCTTGCGGGCAATCTGATCACCCACCCACACCAATAGATCGCCCGCAGATCCGACATCAGATCACCTCCCAAATCCATCGTTTACATCTATTCTCTCCTCTAAACACCCACTAATTACCCATCAATCACCCATCAATCACCCCCTATCACCACCTGTCACTGTTACCCATCAGATTAGACCCTTGCGGGCACCCAATCGCCCGCCCACACGCTCAGATTGCCCTCAAACCCCCCCTTATTGATTCGCCAGTGCATTATTTACATCCGTTCTTCCCTGTAATAACCCACTGATCACCTGTCAATCACCCCCTGTCACTGCCACCCATCAATCACCCCCTGTCACTGCCACCCATCAATCTGCCCCTTGCGGGCACCCAATCACCCGCCCACACGCTCAGATTGCCCTCAGACCCCCCCCTTATCAATTCGCCAGTGCAATATTTACATCTGTTATTCCCTGTAATAACCCACTGATCACCTGTCAATCACCCATCAATCACCCCCTGTCACTGCCACCCATCAATCACCCCCTGTCACTGCCACCCATCAATCAGCCCCTAACCTGCCCCTTGCGGGCAATCTGATCACCCACCCACACCAATAGATCGCCCGCAGATCCGACATCAGATCACCTCCCAAGTGCAGTGTTTACATCTCTTCTCTCCTCTAAACACCCACTAATTACCCATCAATCACCCCCTATCACCACCTGTCACTGTTACCCATCAGATTAGACCCTAATCTGCCCCTTGCGGGCACCCAATCACCCGCCCACACCTCAGAACGCCCTCAGACCCCAGCCCTGATCACCTCGCTAGTGCATTGCTTGCATCTATTTCCCCCCTCTAATCACACCTTGAGACACCCATAAATCACCTCCTGTCACCCCCTAGCACACCTACCCATCAGATCAGGCCCTAATTTGCCCCGTGTGGGCTCCTGATCACTCGGCCAAACCCTCAGATCCCCCTCAGACCCCCTTCCGATCACCTCCCCAGTGCATTGATTGCATCTATTTTCCCCTCTAACCGCCCCCTGAGACACCCATCAATCACCTCCTGTCACCCCCCTAGCACTCCTATCCATCAGATCAGGCCCAATACATCCTGTCATCTAAGAGGCCATCCTGCTTATGACCGTTTCCACAAAATTTGCCCCCTCATAGACCACCTGTCATCAAAATTTGCAGATGCTTATACCCCTGAACAGTCATTTTGAGAAATTTGGTTTCCAGACTACTCACAGTTTTGGGCCCGTAAAATGCCAGGGCAGTATAGGAACCCCACAAGTGACCCCATTTTAGAAAGAAGACACCCCAAGGTATTCTGTTAGGTGTATGATGAGTTCATAGAAGATTTTATTTTTTGTCAAAAGTTAGCGGAAATTGGATTTTTATTGTTTTTTTCACAAAGTGTCATTTTTCACTAACTTGTGACAAAAAATAAAATCTTCTATGAACTCACCATACCCCTAACGGAATACCTTGGGGTGTCGTCTTTCTAAAATGGGGTCACTTGTGGGGTTCCTATACTGCCCTGGCATTTTAGGGGCCCTAAACCGTGGGGAGTAGTCTAGAAAACAAATGCCTCAAAATGACCTGTGAATAGGACGTTGGGCCCCTTAGCGCACCTAGGCTTCAAAAAAGTGTCACACATGTAGTATCGCCATACTCAGGAGAAGTAGTATAATGTGTTTTGTGGTGTATTTTTACACATACCCATGCTGGGTGGGAGAAATCTCTCTGTAAATGGACAATTGTGTGTAAAAAAAATCAAAAATGTGTCATTTACAGAGATATTTCTCCCACCCAGCATGGTTATATGTAAAAATACACCACAAAACACATTATACTACTTCTTCTGAGTACGGCGATACCACATGTGTGACACTTTTTTGCAGCCTAACTGTGCTAAGGGGCCCAAAGTCCAATGAGTACCTGTAGCATTTCACAGGTCATTTTGAGACATTTGGGTTCAAGACTACTCCTCACGGTTTAGGGCCCCTAAAATGCCAGGGCAGTATTGGAACCCCACAAATGACCCCATTCTAGAAAGAAGACACCCCAAGGTATTCCGTTAGGAGTATGGTGAGTTCATAGAAGATTTTATTTTTTGTCACAAGTTAGCGGAAATTGATATGTATTGTTTTTTTTTTCACAAAGTGTCATTTTCCGCTAACTTGTGACAAAAAAAAATCTTCTATGAACTCACCATACCCCTAACGGAATACCTTGGGGTGTCTTCTTTCTAAAATGGGGTCACTTGTGGGGTTCCTATACTGCCCTGGCATTTTAGGGGCCCTAAACCGTGAGGAGTAGTCTAGAATCCAAATGCCTCAAAATGACCTGTGAATAGGACGTTAGGCCCCTTAGCGCACCTAGGTTGCAAAAAAGTGTCACACATGTGGTATCGCCGTACTCAGAAGAAGTAGTATAATGTGTTTTGAGGTGTATTTTTATACATACCCATGCTGGGTGGGAGAAATCTCTCTGTAAATGGACAATTGTGTGTAAAAAAAATCAAATAATTGTCATTTACAGAGATATTTCTCCCACCTAGCATCTGTATGTGTAAAAATACACCCCAAAACACATTATACTACTTCTCCTGAGTACGGCGGTACCACATGTGTGGCACTTTTTTGCACCCTAAGTGCGCTAAGGGGCCCAAAGTCCAATGAGTACCTTTAGGATTTCACAGGTCATTTTGCGACATTTGGTTTCAAGACTACTCCTCACGGTTTAGGGCCCCTAAAATGCCAGGGCAGTATAGGAACCCCACAAATGACTCCATTTTAGAAAGAAGACACCCCAAGGTATTCCGTTAGGAGTATGGTGAGTTCATAGAAGATTTTATTTTTGTCACAAGTTAGCAGAAAATGACACTTTGTGAAAAAAAAACAATTAAAATCAATTTCCGCTAACTTGTGACAAAAAAAAAAAATCTTCTATGAACTCACCATCCTCCTAATGGAATACCTTGGGGTGTCTTCTTTCTAAAATGGGGTAATTTGTGGGATTCCTATACTGTCCTGGCATTTTAGGGGCCCTAAACCGTGAGGAGCAGTCTTGAAACGAAATTTCTCAAAATGACCTGTGAAATCCTAAAGGTACTCATTGGACTTTGGGCCCCTTAGCGCAGTTAGGGTGCAAAAAAGTGCCACACATGTGGTATCGCCGTACTCAGGAGAAGTAGTATAATGTGTTTTGGGGTGTATTTTTCCACATACCCATGCTGAGTGGGAGAAATATCTCTATAAATTGACAATTGTGTGTAAAAAAAATAAAACAATTGTCATTTACGGAGATATTTCTCCCACCCAGCATGGGTATGTGTAAAAATACACCCCAAAACACATTATACTACTTCTCCTGAGTACGGCAATACCACATGTGTGGCACTTTTTTGCAGCCTAACTGCGCTAAGGGGCCCAAAGTCCAATGAGCATCTTTAGGCTTTACAGGGGTGCTTACAATTAGGCACCCCCCAAAATGCCAGGACAGTGAACACACCCCACAAATGACCCCATTTTGGAAAGTAGACACTTCAAGGTATTCAGAGAGTAGCATAGTGAGTCCGTGGCAGATTTCATTTTTTTTTGTCGCAAGTTAGAAGAAATGGAAACTTTTTTTTTTTTTTTTTTGTTACAAAGTGTCATTTTCCGCTAACTTGTGACAAAAAATAAAATCTTCTATGAACTCACCATGCCTCTCACTGAATACTTTGGGATGTCTTCTTTCCAAAATGGGGTCATTTGGGGGGGATTTGTACTATCCTGGAATTTTAGCCCCTCATGAAACCTGACAGGTGCGCAGAAAAGTCAGAGATGCTTGAAAATGGGAAAATTCACTTTTGGCACCATAGTTTGTAAACGCTATAACTTTTACCCAATCCAATAAATATACACTGAATGGTTTTTTTTTTATCAAAGACATGTAGCAGAATAACTTTCGCGCTCAAATGTATAGGAAATTTTACTTTATTTGAAAAATGTCAGCACAGAAAGTTAAAAAAGTCATTTTTTGACAAAATTCATGTCTTTTTTGATGAATATAATAAAAAGTAAAACTCGCAGCAGCAATCAAATAGCACCGAAAGAAAGCTGTATTAGTGACAAGAAAAGGAGGTAAAATTCATTTAGGTGGTAGGTTGTATGACTGAGCAATAAACCGTGAAAGCTGCAGTGGTCCGAATGGGGGGTTTTATGACTGCAGTCCTTAAGTGGTTAAAAGGAAATAAATATGTCAGCCTTCATATCCCTCTCACTTCAAGCGTGCTTTAGCCTAGAAAAACATATGAATAATTGTGGCCAATTTGGTCTTTTTTGTTCATCTGTACATTTGTTGTTCCCACCACATATTCACTTTTGAATCAAATTTATCATATGTGTTCAAGCTGCAAATGTATGCATCTTGAACATGAACCAATTAAATCCTGCTGAGGGAAAAATAGATTGGTTTATTTTCAAGTTGCATACATTTGCATACAAAATGTGTATAATCGTGCATCAACTCGAAATCATTTGCATCTCATTGACGATCCCTAGTAACCAGCATATAAATTGTCCTCCCTGACTCTAGTTACCCATCTGCTATGCCTGTCAGCAGTGAATGGTACATTCTGTGTGAGGTGGGAGTGGTCGGCAATTACTTCCCCCTCACAAAGAAACCTGCCCTCCACTGTTAGGCATGGAAGCTCTTTGTACAACACCTTTTCCAGCGAGGTTTATTTGATTTTCCACTTGCCATTGATATTCTCCTGCCACACCAACCTACTGAGTGCAAAGATTTACTCAAACCAACTGTATCTGCATAGTTAAAAAGAGGAACTTGTAACGATTGTGGAACTATTTCCGTGGTCAGCGCACAAGATGCGCGCTGACACTGCTGAAATCCTCCACAAGCGTGTAATTAAACAGAACCCAGCTATGGTGCTATGCACCTGTAGAGGGAAATTCCTACTGGCAGATGGAGCTGTGGAGTGCAGAGGAACACAGCCTCTGCCCTGCCACAGATGCCAGATGGGAATTGTACGAGTGTAAGCAATGCAGGGCAAGATAGCCCTTAGAAAGAGAGAGAGCACAGAGACAGAATGTATGTGTGTCCACCAATCTAGTCGCCACCCAGCGACGGTGAACACACAACAGCGGAAACGAAGTGGGAACGCAATCGCAAGAGTGGCGATTGCCAATAGTGACACAAGACCGAGTCAGACAGAGCACAAGTGTAGCAAGAAAGACATAGCAAATAACAATGATCAGAACGTCAAAGAAAATAAAACGCTAGCTAAACGCGAACTCCTCTCTCATTCGCAACAGCGAACACGTTAAAGACACGATCACCGCGCGTTAGGCGCCCAGTGATAAGCATGCCACCCTAACTAACCAATGTAACACAACCACGAAATAGAGAATGCGAACGCTTGCTAAACGGTTACCTCACCGAGCCTACAGCAAGCGTTCGTACCAGACAAGACAGACAGAAGGAGCTGCCAGCAGCAACCACAGCTCTGGCCTACACTCCCAGACAGAGCACAGAAGGAACCACTACCGCTAGAGCGGATGCGATCCAGACAGACAAACAGATGGAGCACCCAGTAGCAACCGCTGCTCTGGCTTGCACCCCTACAGACAGAACGATTTCCTGTCGACCGCCGCCGGCGACAAGACAATCACAACAGATAGACAGTTACAAGGCAAAACAGATAATACAACCGACTGCGCTAGAAGGGATGCCTAGTGCAGTACCAAGGAATTACTCTAAGATAATCTTAGCAAACAATAGCAAAGTCTGATACTCCAGGTGAGTTAGCAGGAACAAACCATCATGACCAGCAAGGAATTCTGGGAGCAAAAGGTATTTATACTGCAAGCCATCAAAGGAAGCAGCTAAGCAATTTGCATGACAAGTGTATGCAAATTCCTCACCAGCAGAGCAACTCTGAAACTTGCAAAGCGAAGACAGGTCTCTTTTCCAGAGACCTGCAGCACTCAGACCTAAAGAATGGACAAACAGCTGTCTGCCGTGCAGACAGCTGAGCAGATCATTACAGAACTCCAGTGAAAATAATGTAATAAAAAAGTGCTTCATTTTTACAATAATTATGTATAAATGATTTAGTCAGTGTTTACCCATTGTAAAATATTTTAAATCTCTGATTTACATTCTGACATTTATCACATGGTGACATTTTTACTGTTGGCAGGTGATGTAGCTGCTGTATGCTTTTTTGGCAGTTGGAAACAGCTGTAATCAGCTATTTCCCACAATGCAACAAGGTTCACAGACAGGAAACTGCCAGGAGTACCACGGTCCTCAGAGTTTCTTGTGGGAGGGGTTTCACCACAATATCAGTCATACAGTGCCCCCTGATGGTCTGCTTGTGAAAAGGAATAGATTTCTCATGTAAAAAGAGGTATCAGCTACTGATTTGGATAAAATTCAATTCTTGGTCGGAGTTTCTCTTTAAGTACAGGAGCTAAAAAATGATGGATACTAAAAGCAAGCAGTATGGAGGATGCAAGTAGGCTTGTAAGATGGCACGTTTCTCCAAGCAAGCTAAAGGAAATGTCTAGCAACACAACTGCAATCAAGATGGGGGGCCCAAAGCAGACACCCAAACACTTTTATCAGCATAAATAAATAAAATAGTTCACTGTTTTTGCACTGGGTTCATTTTATGTACTGGAAAGTGAGTAAAATGTCTGCTAGAGGACCCCCTATATACATTAGTTAAGCTGCACTGCTGATCTGACCACTCACTGTTTGGCAATGGAAAAGCACCAAGCACAATAACGTCCACTCCTGGTTCCAGGGCAGCCCAGTAGGACAGGAGAGGAGGTAAAGAGCTACTGTGCTGACTAGCAAACAGATTGACTGAATCAGGCTCTTTAAAGTTTAGGCTATATCCAATAATGAGGTCATGTTTGTTCAAGTGTCTCTTAAGGTGCGTACACACATGCGACTATAGTCGTTTGTAACGATCGTTCCCCGATCTTTACCAACGACGATCGTTACAAAAAAACGAACCACCGACTATTAAGGCAAACGACGAATGAGCCAAATCGCTACAAAAGAAAGTTCTGTCTCGGCGGATTTTAACCAACGACGATCGTTTGCAAAAGTAGTACATCGTTGGAAACGATCGTTCGTACTAGGCTTGACATGCGCATTTCACAATTTCTCCGTGAAACTTCTCAATTTTATGCGCAGGCGCAATAGTTGCTTTACGTGATGTAACGTTCGTTCTGACGATCAGATCGTTACACACCTTTTAAAACTAACTTTACTTAGGTCGTTCTTTCATGAATTAAAAGTTCGTTCGTCGTTCTCAACGAACGATCGTTGTCGCATGTGTGTACGTAGCATTAGACCTGGCTTATTAACTGGAACAAGAGCTAATTGGAACCTCTGAGTATCACAACTGTCGCTGGTGACAAAAGAATTCTAATTATAAAATAATAATTATAAACATAAAGAAGATTTGAGAGAGAGAAAGAGAAGAGAAAGAGAGAGAGAAAGAGAGAGGGAGTGAAAGAGAGAGGGAGATAGAGAGAAGGAGTAAGAGAGATAGAGAGAGAGAAAGAGAGGGAGATATAGAGCAGGAGTAATGCTGGTATTACACCATACAATTTTCTGTTAGATTCTTCTGTTAGATTTTTCTATTAGATTTTCTGTTAGAATGCATAATTAGATTATTTTCCGTAGAGAATGGTCATTATCTCTGGTGCATTGTCTTCTGGTCATCTCCTGCTGAGTAGAACAATGCCCAATTACTCGGCAGATAGATGGTAAAATAGATACATTTCCAACATGTTGAATTTAGAGAATCTAACAGAAAAATCTAACAGAAAATTGTATGGTGTAATCCCAGCATTAGAGAGAGGGAGAGAAAGAGAGGGAGAGAAAGAGAAATAAAAGGAGAAAGAGAGAAAGAGAATAAAAAGAGAGTTAGATCACACACCTCTGCAGTTATTTCTAAGATCTAGAAATGTTCAAGGAAAAACAATACAGCATTTTGTAAAAATGACATAATGTTCTCTTACTCTGACTCTGGGGTTTGGAATGACTATCAACCAAGTTTGTATTACACAGAGATATTTTTGTTTCTAACATTTAGCAGACTGGAGGCAATCATTACAACTTTATGTCAGGGGAAAGATAATACTGATGATTTTTAGGTCAAAAGCTAATGGGCGTCTGCTAGTAATAACTGCACAAAAGGGAATTTGCTACTAAAACAACACACTTTTTTTTCAAGCTAATGTGACATTTTGTGCAGAAATAGTGTGTGAAAGTAACAATTACTTAGATTTAAGGGAGCACTTTAACTAGAAGTCATTTGTTTCAGGTAGAGATACTTTTGGCACTTACTGCATAAAATTATACTTGTATGTGTCAGACAGGGTGAGCATTTCCATAGCAATTGCTTACCGGCCTCAAACTGCTTGAGGTCAAACATGGGCTGTAGTGGTCTTGGCTGTGCCATTCCTTCAAACACTGATCAACTCCCTTGCCCACATCCCAGTGAAGAGTCTGTCAGGGTAGAGTGGACTATTAGATTATAATTATGGGGCTGTATCAGCAGACTTTATCTAGTCCTGCCCTCTGTTATGCCCCTCTGCACACTTTTCTGACAACATCTGCATTTAGATGACCTACTAGGGTAGGGGCATTATGGCTGCAATTAATATGCTGGGGGAATTATGGCTTCAATAGCTATACTGGGAGCATTATGCTAGCATTTCATAAATGTGTTGTTATTATGACTGCAGTTGATACTGTATACTGTAGGGCAAGAAGGTTGTTCTTGAAGTACAGGGGAGCATCTTGATGTAATTGGAAGAATTACCATGCATTATGATGTCACATACGTGGACTTGAAACCAAGATGATGAAAATAGCCTTGCTTGTACATCACAGTCCTGGACACCTGGCTTGCTTAATTTTTCTCTCTTTTTACTGGTGAATTATATACCTATTTGACTGGGTACTGAAATTAGGACTTAGCTTGGGACAGAGAGGATGTCCCCCCCAAAAAACATACAGACAGCATGTCATAGATAGCATAGCTTTGTGTTAGGTGGTTGTGGTAGGGAAGGGGGCAGGAGGTAAAAATAATTATTTGATATTAATTGTTGATGTAAGCACCAGGACAGACTCCAGGTTACCTATTCTTATTCTTCTTCAAATGCAAATGCATAACAGGGCTGTTATGCTAGGTACACACGATACAATTTTCTGTTAGATTTACCTGCCAGATCGATTTTTTCCAACTTGTCCATTCTTAATTTCGATCGATTTTCTGATCGATTTCCGTTCACTTCTATAAAAATTCATCAGAAAATTGATTGGAAAATGGATCGAAATTAAGATGGGACATGTTGGAAAATCTAACAGAAAATGGTATCTTGTGTAACTAGCATTAAAGCGACCCAAACCAAACATTTTTTTAAATTAAAAATATTTAGTTGCACCACTCTGACACATACAAAGATAAATAAACACTCCTTCAAGCCTATGAGCATTTCAGTGCATTCTTTTCACCCTTCTCTTTTCATAGCTAGGGTTATACTGGGGACAGCCATTAGCAATTCCTCCTTTGCCGGACACCAGCTACTCCACCAGTTTGCCGGAAAAATCCCGGCAATTTGAAAGGAAGGGAAGGGGTTCCTCCAATAAATGTCAAATATTTTATATTTGTCATCATGCAGCTGAAAAAAGGCTGCTATTTATTATTATAATTTAGACAATAGATTTTATTTCTGAAATCTTGTATTTTTAATTTGGGAACTAATCAAGTCCCACCCAGGTATAAATTAGTCCCACCCAGGTCCATTTTCAAGGTGTATATATTTGCATACACATTTACATAAATTTGCATATCCTCAGAGGTATTTGCATATCATTGATCATCCCTGCTGGAAGTTAGGTAGGGGTCACACTTGAGGGGATCGAATGTGGTTTCCCCGTATGCAGAATTGCACCAGATGTAACAGCACAGCACGTTAATTAATGGGCTTATTCACAAACAATACAGTTCCTGCACGAGGGGGAAAAAAACGTGTGCACTAAAACATGCTTTGTGTGATTCCTATAACTGATCTGTGCATGAGGCACAAGTTAAAAACTTTGAATAGCACCATGGAAGATGCTATAGCTACATAAATAATAATAATAAATAATAATAATAATAATAAAAGGCAATAGGACATCAAAGCCCCTTAGATTGTAAGCCTTTGGCAGGGTCCTCATTTCCCTAGTGTATTTTACATGTGCTCATTTCCTGTGACAGCCTCGTACTTGTATAACTGGGCCTACCTAACCAGTCCCAAATCGCATCATCATGTATATTGAACCCTGTTTGCCTTGTATAACTTTGTCCAATGTTGTATACCTTTGTTACGTCTGTCGTACTTGTATTATTGTATGTATTTATTGTCCAGCACTGCGTAATATGTAGGCGCTTTATTAATACAATAGAAAGTAATAAAAAATAAATAATCACAACAGCCAGGCAAGTTGGATTATCTGAAAGGAAATCAGAGAAAAATCAGCAATGGTATCTTCCATTTTCTTCTTTTAGTTTCCTTGAAGACTGTGAAATGATGTCTCTTCACAAACAACTTATAGGCCTAATTATTATACTTCGGAATAAACTTGTAAAACAACAATTTACAAATAATAATTTTGTTCATTTAAAGACAATACAGAATGTTGACCCCCTGATGCTTCAATTTACTCATTTTGCTTAATGATATTGCATTATTTTTTTTTTCTATACACATCAGACCTAATGTCTGAAAAAAGATTAAAATAATTCTGTCCAACATTTAGAGGATATCATTTTCCTTAATGTGATCTTTTAAATTTGGATACACCTGAATCACTAAAGTGCGGACGTGAATCATTTTCACAGAACAGAATCTCTAAACTTAAATGGAAAATCTTTACAAAGTTGAAATATAACCTACTTTAGCCAGGATCCCTGGGAAGTAACTAAAATATAAACTCGGCAGTTAAAATGGTTTATGGAGAATTGCATAGAAAACATGCTGGCTTTCTTTATAAGTCAGAAGGGCCAGTAGACACAAACACTCATATGGCGCGCTGTTGTGAGGCTGAAATGAGTCAGTAAAAATTGGGCCAGTTCATTAAGGAACTTTCACAGCTATGCTTAATTATATAACGCTTTCATGGACCTGACCTGATATGACATTAGTAGTTGAAGTGAACACGGCAAGAGTTAGTGAATTAGCTTGAAAGCCTTTATGACTGAAATAAGCAGGTCATGACAAGGGAAGGAAAATGAGATTTCATGTTTGTTGTGTACAGTTATTCAAAACAGCCAGTTATATTTTAGTTTTTCTGATTTCTCATTGTGCACACTGTGATTGAAGATTAAACCATAGCTCAAATGGAGAGGTCTCACCTGGTGATTAATGCTATGGAGGTCCTCCAGCTGTCGCACTTTTGTCCTGCTTGTGGCGGGGACTTGGCCTAAAGCGATGTCCTCAGTAATGGGTTGGAGAAATCCCTGGAGATATTCGGTCCTCAAACCCCATGTAGGTAGATGGAATGGTGAGGAGTGTACCCGGCCAATACGGGTTAGTTCCCCGGCAGTGAAAGCGGTAAGGGTGGGAGGCAGTCGGCCGGGCAATGCAGTACAACCCGCAATGAGAAGCCAGACTGGTGCTGAAAAGGTTTATTTTGCGACACGTTTCACAGGGGAACAACCCTGCTATATCAAGCATAAAATCAATATGTTGTATTTTTAAACAGTGCGGGTAAGGGTTAGAATTCTTAATTCTGAGGGAATGATATTTTGCATTTGGTGTGAGATTATGTTAGAGGGACGGTTTCTGGGACATAGAGTTACGTATATGGAGGATTAGGGTTCGTTCACACTTTGAGCGGTTGCGGCTTTTTTTTTTAAGAGCTGACGATTTTAGAAATCGCCCCAAAAGTTTTTGTACAATGATTCACTTTGAGTGTGTTCACATGTGCACGTTTCGATTTGACTAAAAACGCAAATGCGCTACATGTACCATTTTCTGAGTGCTTTGGCTCAATGGAAGGTATGGGGAAATCACAACACACTTGAAAAAGCGATTAATATAGCAATTTCCTTTTATGAATAAATACATTATATTTATTCATTTCTGGGTGAAACAGTTCACTTCCTAGCAAAAGCTGAGCAAAACCGCTTTTCTACGAGCAAATCGCAGGGAAAAGCGCATAAAAAATTACAGTATAAATCGCTCAGCGCTTGCGATAGCACTGGCGATTTATAATGTGAACAAACCCTCATAGCTTGGCATAATTTTTTTGGGATTGGAGTTTTCAGCACATTGCAGTGTAGTATTTTTATCTGCAAAATCGATTAGATTTTGTTAGAATACTGCACATAATAACTCCATGTCCGAGAGACCAGTCAGCACACACAATGATTGCATCTCACACAGCTCAGCAGAACCAAACTTAACCACTAGAGGCTTGGAAAGGATGGGAATGGGGGAACCACCCCCTGGACAGGCAATCAGCACACTTATATACATACACCAATTAATGAAGCAGTGAATGAAGCAACTCATGGGGCTGTTGTGTGCAACTTGTGGGGATTCTCATGGGGCTTTTATAATGCTCAAGCACTGGCAAACCGTCCACCTAAGGCTGTGTCTGCTAAAATGGAAGGCTATTGCATTATTGGTCACAGTCCACTTTAATACATTTTAATCACACTCAGGGCTCTTTTACACTATATGCGATTCCGATTTCCGATTTTAATGTAATTAAAAACAGTCCTGCATGCTGTGTTTTTCTCTGCATTTTTTTGTTGCTAGCATCCAGCGAAAATCAGAATCGCAAATCGTAATTGCGATTTGCAGTGTCACAGAAGCCTCAAAGAGACTATGCAATCAAATTACAGATTAGATGTATGCTCTTTGGGTAAAAAGTTATGATGACTTGCCAGGTTTTTAACTTTCAAGTCTCCTCCCGCGCTCTGTAAGCCAGCGCTTGCGTAGCCCCGCCCCCTTGCAGCCGAGCCCCATAGCGTTTTCTGTATCAGAGATAGGCAAGCACCGCAGCGCTCAGCTGCAAGGGAGAGGGTCTACATGTCAGAAGCGCTCTCTTCTGGAGCTCGGGGGGGGGGGGGGAGACTTGAAAGTTGAAAACTCTGCAAGTCACCATAACATTTTACACAAAGGGCATACATTTAATCTTTAATTTGGCTTTATAGTCTCTTTAAAGAGAATCTGTACTGTCCGATTTGTACAATAAAAAACATACCAATTGAGTCACTGTGATCTCCTGGATCCCTCTTTGCCGTTTCTGACGCTCCCTGCCGCGAACCTGGCTTTTAATCACCAGTTTTAGGCAGTGTTACAAACAAAACATGGTCGCTAACCAGGAAGTGATGTTTATATATATATATATATATATATATATCTACAGTATATATCTATATATATATATATATATATATATATATATATATCATGTCACAGTATACTACAAGTTTTTATTACATAGTGAACTCCAGTCAGGGATTCTCACAGTTTCTCAGCATGGGCAGCTCCCTTACCCCTCAGACAAGATGAAATTGAGAGCAGAGAGCTGTCTGTGACTAATAAACAAAGCACACACACAGAGCCTGCAGGGGGCATGGAGGGGGTGTGCATAATTTCTCCCTATCACAGCAGAGGCAGCCCATTCCTCTCTGGGTCCACAAAGCTTGGCAAAGAAAAGAAGATTTGATATATTACAGAGACAGTGCAACTAGAAAAGGCTGCAGTAATCCAGAAAACATTACAACAGGTATAGGAACTTATAGAATAGAAGAAATAAGGCTGAAAATTTGTTACAGAGTCTCTTTAAGTGTGATTAAAATACTTTTGCAACCCACTGTATTTGCAGTTTAGCAGAGGTGACCTTAGGGGGATGGTCTCAGTCTACAGAATGACTTCAGTCAATGACTGACAGGTTTTGGTCCTGTTGAAAGTAAGTTGCAGTTAAAAATACAATCCTAATGTACAAAAGTTCTTGGTATAATAATAGCGTACACATTTGTAGATGAAGTAGAAATGTAATATAAAAGCAAACTAGTTCATATTCAGTATCTAAGAGCAACGTAGATTGCCAATTTCAAAGCCTTTTCTGCACTTAATGTTATATACTAGATGAATTATATGTGTTTATGTGGAATACAGACCTGTGTAAAGAGGGGAAAATTATACATTTCGTTTTGAGTTTTTTTGCATAATATTTAAAGGGCAGCAATCTGTGAAATATACTGAAAGGCCATTTTTTTTTAGTTAAAGAGAATCTGTACTCTAATATTCTTACACTAAAAAGCATACCATTCTATTCCTTATTTTCTCCTGTGCCCCTCTGTGCTGTTTCTGCCACTCTCTGCTGCAATCCTGGCTTGTAATTAACAGTTTTAGGCAATGTTTACAAACAAACTAACCAGCTTCTAATAGGCTCAGCTAAGCATAGTGTGTGAGTATGCAGGGGGCCTGCAGAGGGTGTGTATCGCTTCTACCAATCACAAGCAGCCCTGCACATTCCACACAATCAAAGCCTTAGCCCGACAAACAGGACAGAGGAAAGATACATTGATTTATTACAGAGACAGTGTAATTAGGAAGAGCTGCAGTAAGCCCCAGCACATTAGAACAGGCATAGGAACTCATAGGATAGAAGAACTAAGGCTGAAAAAATTGTTACAGAGTCTCTTTAAGGCCGTAAAAGTACATGAAAATCAGTTGAGGTTGCATAAAATGAGGGCATTATGAAAATGTAATCTTCCTGATAAAAATATGATAACCTTAAATAAGCTTTTGTGATTGTCTGTTGTTGACTCTTACCTTCTTGTGGTTGCCATAGATATGAGACAACAGTCAGACATGAACGCTCTGCAGAATAGATGTAACTGATACAGAAATGGGCTCTCCAGATAGGTGAGCTTGTTCATGTGTTTGGCGGACACACCCCCAGGGGCGTAGCAATAGGGGGGACAGAGGTTGCAACTGCATTTGGGCCAGAGGGGCCCCAAGGGGCCCTCCCTCAACTGCAGTATTAGCTCTCTATTGGTCCTGTGCTCATAATAAGCACTTCTATGGATACTAATGGTAAAACTGCTCCCCATCCTCGTCTTGCACCTCTGACACTGTAGTTGCCATTGGCAGGTTTTGATGCACCCTATCAATTGCTATGTATAGAGTGCTTAGGGGGCCCCAACGTAAAACTTGCATTGGGGCCCACTGCTCCTTATCTACGCCACTGCACATCCCAATACCAAGTTTACCAAGGAGAGCAAGGCATGTAATTACTTCTAACCACATAATGGGTCAGGGAAATTCTGCAAACATCTAGTGTAGCCCACGGATGTATATGTTTATATGTTACAGCCAGAACACAGATCTGCATAGAAGTAGGAGAAGGCATTGATGAAGTGAGAAAAGCACTTTGGGACTTGCCTGACCACATTTAGTAATAATGCGTTCTGGCTGGCCAAAGTTCAACAGAAAGCAATGTTTTCGCATATTGGTTGGATCAGCTGTCCATTTCCTGTATTGTACACAAAACTGATTTATATAATAAACACAATTGAGGATCCCATCAGAACTTTAAAATGTAACTTTTACTTCAAGGGATACTGTAGGGGGGTCTGGGGAAAATGAGTTGAACTTACCCGGGCCCCCGCAGACATCCTTTGCCCACGCAGCCACTCACCGATGCTCCAGCCCCGCCTCTGGTTCACTTCTGGAATTTCAGACTTTAAAGTCTGAAAACCACTGCGCCTGCGTTGCCATGTCCTCGATCCCACTGATGTCACCAGGAGCATACTGTGCAGGCACAGACCATACTGGGCCTGCGCAGTATGCTCCTGGTGACATCAGCTTAATCGAGGACACGGCAACGCAGGCGCAGTGGTTTTCAGACTTTAAAGTCTGAAATTCCAGAAGTGAACCGGAGGTGGGACCGGAGCATTGGTGAGTGGCTGCGCGGGCACAGGTTGTCTGCGGGGGACCATTACAAGCCCTGGGTAAGTTCAACTCATTTTCCCCCGACCCCCTACAGTGTCCCTTTCATTATATTAAAAATTTGGTTCTTAAATTGCACTCAATAACATGGGTGGGTTACCCTAAGTAATCTATTTCGTCTCAAAATTCTAGATACACTGTGGGAATAACCGTACACCATAGCTAATTTACACTGAGATTGCTTTCTTACATAAATAAAATTAAACCCCCACCAAAAACCAACATGTTTCAACTCCAGCCATTGGCTGGGCATCTTATTCCATTATGTATCAAACGTACCCTGAATATAAGTATATTCTTACAAAAAAACCCTCAGTTAAGAGAGTTTGTTGGCCCCACCATAACGATCCAAGAACCGCTTCTCTTGCACCTACAGAAGTGCAAAAGTGCCGTTGTGGGGCCACGCTGACATTGGAGGCTCCCCATTGGTGGATTACGGCACGTGACCGATATGTCACATTGCCACTTCCGCCTGTGACGTTGGCTATAGTGGAGTTGCTATAGCAACTCTTCCTGTATTCGTCCGTGTATTTGTAAACAGCGCAGAGGGGCGTGAGTTAACGTCGCCCATTTATCACTACTACGTGTTGCTGCGCATTCCCCTACCTAGCGCTCTCCTCCAATAGTATCACCGTGATTTAAATATCCACTCCCTCCTCACTCGAAGGCTCTGTAAACAGAAACCCATGTTGTTATATCATGCAACAATTATGTAATGGATAGCGGAGATACTGCTGCAACAGCAAGCGGCATGGCGGCTATCTCCACGTCGCAGCCGGCGGTTTCCACTGCACAGTTACATGTTGGTGCTTTGCCTGGTCCTTCTATCGCTCATAGACTTAGGGCTACGCGCGCGCGCGCCGAGCGAAAGGACCTTTATGCATCTAGAAGGGGAGTCAGCTGATCACTCGGTCAGCTGACTCCAGCTATGCTCAGGATTGGCTGAGTGACTGGGGTGGCGCTATGGAGCGCGTTTAGTATATATATAGGACCTGCCTGTCAGTTGCTCCGCGTCTGCTGTTGCAAATGCTACGTGTTAGCACTCAGACCTAGTCAGATCCCAAAGTGTGCTTAGAATCAGCAGGAGCTGGGGATCCACACCTAGCCAGATTCTGTTGATAGCTTAAAGTACTAATTGAATTGCCTATCTGATATAGTTGCCGACTCTGCCTGAAATACTACTCTGATTTAGAACAGGACAATATAGGAGGTGCTAAAGCGGGTCATATACTCCAAGCAAAAAACAGCATATTCTTTTGAAAAATATCAAAATCTTTTATTAATTATTAAATATCAAGATAGAGTACACACATTAAAAAAGAAATAACATTAAAAAGAAGAAGCAGCCCAGTGGCCGCCAGCACACCGCCACCCATACCACACACCCACTCAGCATTCACACCTGGCCACCTGGTTCTGGTAAGAGCAATTGCTCAATTAAATAGATTTCCATGCAAAAAAATGGTTTTGAGTCAGGTATCCCCAAATCAGGCCTCTGATATAGTAAACAGTTAATAATTGTAGACCAAAGTCCAGCAAAGCACAGCAGCCATATAGGCAGAAGGGAGACACAAAAAGCAAAAACGTCTCCTTGTCCTTAAGATACAGCCCAAAGTTCAGGAAAGCATCAGCAGATGTCAGTATAAGTTTGCAGACAGAGCGAGAGCACAGCAAAGTCTATATGAAGATAGGCAGAAGCAACAGACAATGCCAGCCCATATAAAGAGGTGTAGATGGACATGGAATGTTTTTCCAATTAATCATAAGCAGTTCATACAGTACCATATGATGGATGTCACATCAGCTTAAATCCATATTGCAATGGGCAACTCCAATGTCGGATGCAGCTTGACTCAGTGAGCAGAAGCAGGCTCCCTTTACCCTGTCAGGATTGCCGTGCGATTTGCATAGATAAGGTCCCGCTTGGAACTAAATGAGCATGATGCAAACAAATGGTCAGCCAGGAGATGTCCAGCCAGGAGATGTTCCAGTCAGGTAGTATGAAGTGGCATGAGCCGGCGGGTGCGGGCGGCCTCAGGACGCCAAGCCACGCGTTCCTGACATGTTTCGCCGGGCTTCCGGCTTTCTCAAAGGGGGCGTGGCACAGTCATCTCACTCGTCCCCAAGCACCTCTAAAGTACTCCGGCCCGCCAATCGGAGCGCACGGCGCCCGCCCCGCACGGCCCAATCCCCCGTGAGGAGGAGGGAGAGAGGCACAAGACCTCATCCACTTACGAGCCGGGAGGGGCGGGCACATCACCCAGCGACAGGCGCAGCCAAACAAACCACGCATAGTGGAGCGCACAGACGCACAGCACACACCCACCACTCCACCCACACACAGGAGGGGGCGAGATGTCAATGAGGAGGATGTGGGACTCGCAAGCCCAGCCACCTCTGTGGAGGAAGTGCAACGGCCATCCTGCCGCCCACAGAAGCGAGGTAAATGCCAGCTCAACAGTTCCAAAAAGTATATATAGATCAAGAGATAGGAAATGCACATACATTTATAAATAAATTGTGAATTGACAAGCCCCAGTAAGTAAATAATGGAAAACTGCACTTAAGCAGTCCCCATCTTAATAAAGTGAGAAATCAATATTTCTTTAATATGAAAGAAAAAGCCCAATGCACTAGGAAAGAAAATTGTATAAGGGGACGCCACGCCGGCACGCACCAGCATGCCGCAGGGTGGAGAGGGGAGGCCCAGAAACCGCAAGGGTCATACAGCGCTTGCCCAGACCTTATAGAGGTAGGAAGGAGGAGTAACTATTGTTTTCATTTAGTCCAGGTGGGTCCGTGGCCCGTAGGTCAAAGATCCACCTGGACTCTCTCTGGAGCAGCAGGCGATCACTATTGACCCCCCGGATCGTCCGATGAATGCGGTACAAACCGATAAAACGAATCCCCGACGGATTGGCACCATGTATTGATTTAAAATTCCCACAGGTGTGGGAATAATGGAAGGGTTTTTAGTGGTGATGCTGGTGATGTGTTCTGACATGCGAGATCTTAAATTGCGTTTCGTCTTCCCGACATAAAACGCCCCACAGGAGCATGTAAGAAGATACACCATCAACATCGTTCCACAATTGACAAAATGTGATAAATTCCAACGCCTCTCATTGGGAAGCGTCACTGTTTTTCCAACCTGGATATAACGGCACATAGTGCAGCCCCCGCATGTATACGTGCCCAAAGCTTTACAGTGTTGGTGTACAGTGTTAATTCCACGGAAGTGGCTCCCAACTAATTTATCCCGTAGCGACGGTGCCCGGCGAAAAACGATTTGAGGTTTGTCGGGGACAAACCTGGCGAGTTTGGAGTCATTTGTCAGAATGTGCCAATGACGATCCATTATGTGTTGGATTGATGTATGTTGGGCACAAAATTGAGTACAGAATCTAAGGACTTCTGATCCCTGTTTCGCATTCCCAGACGACCCGAGTAGAGTATCCCTGCTGCTCATGTGGGCCCGTTGGTAAGCCCGTTTAAGATGTTTATCTCGATACCCCCGTGCATGAAATCGTGCCCGGAGGTCGTCTGCCTCCCTCTTAAAATCAGTAATCTGTGAGCAATTACGCCGTAGGCGAAGATATTGGCCCATAGGAATCCCCCTAATCGTGTGACTAGGGTGGAAACTATCGGCTCGTAATAATGAGTTTGTTGAGGTATCCTTACGATGGAGTTGGGTGAAAAGGTACCCCCATTCATCAATGCCCACCTTTATATCCAAAAATGGGATACTCAATGCATCCCATTGCACTGTGAATCTTAAATTGCGATCATTCGCGTTCAAACGAACCACGAATTCCTGCAATAGGTCCACTCCCCCTGTCCAGAGAACGAAGATGTCATCAATGTATCTGTGCCACGTTAAAACGTGGCACAGATACATCGAGAGCCCATCATCCAAAAACACAACGCGTTCCCACGCCCCCAGGTACAGGTTTGCGTATGACGGAGCACAAGTGGTGCCCATCGCCGCACCCTGCACCTGGAGGTAGTGGGACTCTTCAAAAACAAAAATGTTGTTATATAACAAAAACCGTAAGAGGGACGAGAGGAAGAGGTTATGAGGCACATGTTGTATCCCTAGTTCGCTCAAGAACAAATCAACAGCGTCGATCCCCAGGTTGTGCGGGATGCTCGAATAGAGGGCCTCCACATCGAGGGCCACAAGCAACGTCCCCACGGGCACCTGCATCCCATCCAAAATCTGGAGGAGGTGCAGGGTGTCCCGCGTGTAAGAGGGGAGGGACTTAACATGAGGCTGCAGATGTCGATCAATGTATACACTCACCTTTTCCGTTAAAGAACCACGCCCGGAGACGATAGGTCGCCCCGGTGGTTTAATAAGATTCTTATGCACTTTAGGAAGTGCATAAAATGTGGGAGTAATCGGATCTGCAACCTTCAGAAATGTCCCCACATCGTCATCAATGACATCCCGCGTCACAGCATCGTCAATAATAGAAAAAAGTTCCCTCTGACATTGTGCGGCCCTCGACGGGGAGACCCCCACATAGCAATCCCGCACCCTGAGGATATACTCTGATTTCGCTTCCTGTCTCTGTACCATCTCTGTCTGCCTGTTGCCAAACCTGCCTGTCTGACCTTCCTGTCCTCGCCAGTGAGTTAGTCACTGGTGAGGGATCCTCTGCTAGAATCACCTGCTCCTCAGGTGAGCAGTAGCTTCAGTACAGTCTGAATCACCTTCTCCTCAGGTGGTCAGTAACTGCAGTACAGTCTGAATCACCTGCTCCTCAGGTGGTCAGTAGCTGCAGCACAGTCTTAATCATCTGTTCCTCAGGTGAATAGTCACTACTATATTATCTCCTCTACCTGCTCCTCAGGTAATAGTGGCTTCAGTATAGTCTGAATCACCCATTCCTCGGGTGATCAGCACACTTGTTCTATATATATCTACAAGCTCCTCGGGAGATCTATTTCACTACTGTCTACATCTCCAGGTTCTCATCTGTTATATTGAGATATTCCCCTTTCCCAGCTCCTCTGGAAGAACAAGTATCTCTATCATTACTGTTGCACCAAGCACCTATCATTACATTGGTTGTCCTAGTTCTGGCTATACTAGTATTATTGGTGATTCTGCAGATCACACATAATCAGGTATAACATCTGTATTATTGGTGATACTGCAGATCACCAATAATCAGAGAAATCTGTTCTCGCTGACACCAATTGTTACAGATTATGTCGCATTGGGAATAATGATCAAGGATGACTATACCATACTTAAGCGGCACATTCCATTACTGCAATGCTTTTCTACCTATATTAATCCTTATATAAGGACATATATGGAGTGAATTTCGTCAAAAAACAATTTTAAAATGTCATTCTCAATTCCTGATACATATCTAATGCATTCTTAAAGGGGAACTTCAGCCTAAACAAACATACTGTCATCAAGTTACATTTGTTATGTTAATTAGAATAGATAGGTAATATAATCTCTTACCCACCCCGTTTTAAAAGAACAGGCAAATGTTTGTGATTCATGGGGGCTGCCATCTTTGTCATGGGGGCAGCCATCTTTTTGGTTGAAAGGAGGTGACAAGGAGCAGGAGACACAGTTCCAACTGTCCTGTGTCCTGATTACCCCTCCCAGCTCCACACGCTAGGCTTCAAATGTCAAATTCAAAATGTAAAAGAAAAAAAAATTGCACCAAAACAGCAGAACGAGAACAACAAAATCAGAAATCCCATCATGCTTTGTACAGCATCAGGGGAAAAAAGCCCGGGCAGTCTTCTTCTGTGCAGCTAAAAATGAGGCTTGTATAAGAGAAACAAAGTTCTGATGCTGTGAAACTGTTAAAGAAACACAAAGCCTTTTCAGTGCTGCTGAGTCGATTTTTAGTCCGGATGTTCACTTTAAGGATTACTATGGTAAGTATACAGCCACTAGAGGTGTAGCGAACGGTTCGCCGGCGAACGGTTCCAGGCGAACTTAGGGGGTTCGCGTTCGCCTGCACCAGGCAAACTTTTGCGGAAGTTCGATTCGCCCCATAATGCACTATGAGGGTCAACTTTGACCCTCTGCATCACAGTCAGCAGGCACATTGTAGCCATTCAGGCTACACTAAGCCCTGGAGCCCCACCCCCCCTTATATAAGGCAGGGTCCAGCAGCCATTAGCCTCACTCGTGTGCCTGCTAGAGAGAGGAAAGGGACAACTGTTGCAGACTTTTTCTCGTAGGGACAGATTCGTTAGGTTCTAGGCTGCTTTGCTTGCTCCTGACTGATTATTATTGCTTTTAAAGCACCCAGCAACAGCTCTTTTCAGAGCTCAACCTGTACATTTTTTTTGCTGTGTGTCAAACTGACACTTTTGTTGCATGCACAGCCTTGCTAATTGATATTGTGTGTGCCACTGCCAGCAGCCCAGCACATTCAGTGACTACCTGTGTGTGTGACAGGGAGCTGCACATTGTACTACCCAGTACTGCATATACCCCAGTACCTGTTGTGCTTACTTAACCCACCTCATCACTGCATATACCTAGCTTTGTATTGAGTGAACCCAGCTCACTGCATCTAACTACCCAGCACCTGTTGTGTTTACTTAACCCACCTCATCACTGCATATACCTAGCGTTGTGTTGAGTGAACCCAGCTCACTGCATCTAACTACCTGTTGTGTTGAGTGGGAACCCACCTGGCCACCTCACTGCATCTAACTACCTGTTGTGTTGAGTGAGAACCCACCTCAGTCACTGCATCTTAAGTACCTTTACTGTTGAGTGAACCCAGCTCACTGCATCTAACTACCTAGTACCTGTTGTGTTTACTTAACCCACCTCATCACTGCATATACCTAGCGTTGTGTTGAGTGAACCCAGCTCACTGCATCTAACTACCTGTTGTGTTGAGTGTGAACCCACCTGGCCACCTCGCTGCATCTAACTACCTGTTGTGTTGAGTGAGAACCCACCTCACTGCATCTTAATTACCTTTACTGTTGAGTGAACCCAGCTCACTGTATCTAACTACCCAGTACCTGTTGTGTTTACTTAACCCACCTCATCACTGCATATACCTAGCTTTGTGTTGAGTGAACCCAGCTCACTGCATCTAACTACCCAGTACCTGTTGTGTTTACTTAACCCACCTCATCACTGCATATACCTAGCGTTGTGTTGAGTGAACCCAGCTCACTGCATCTAACTACCTGTTGTGTTGAGTGTGAACCCACCTGGCCACCTCACTGCATCTAACTACCTGTTGTGTTGAGTGAGAACCCACCTCAGTCACTGCATCTTAAGTACCTTTACTGTTGAGTGAACCCAGCTCACTGCATCTAACTACCCAGTACCTGTTGTGTTTACTTAACCCACCTCATCACTGCATATAGCTAGCGTTGTGTTGAGTGAACCCAGCTCACTGCATCTAACTACCTGTTGTGTTGAGTGTGAACCCACCTGGCCACCTCGCTGCATCTAACTACCGGTTGTGTTGAGTGAGAACCCACCTCACTGCATCTTAAGTACCTTTACTGTTGAGTGAACCCAGCTCACTGCATCTAACTACCTGTTGTGTTGAGTGTGAACCCACCTGGCCACCTCGCTTCATCTAACTACCTGTTGTGTTGAGTGAGAACCCACCTCACTGCATCTTAAGTACCTTTACTGTTCAGTGAACCCAGCTCACTGCATCTAACTACCTGTTGTGTTGAGTGTGAACCCACCTGGCCACCTCGCTTCATCTAACTACCTGTTGTGTTGAGTGAGAACCCACCTCACTGCATATAGCTAGCATATCCCCGAGATGGAAAAAATGGACAAACCAGGTAGAGGAAGAGGTAGAGGCAGACCCAGAGGAAGGCCACCAGGCACCGGCAGGTCTGTGGCTGTGCGAGGTGGTGTTGCTGTGATTTTGTGTGGACCTGCCGCAAAATACAGTGCTCAGAAGAAGGCACGTGCCATCACTTCCCAAAATCGTGAGGAGGTGATTGAGTATTTAACACAGAACACCTCATCTCCCGCAGCCACCAGCGCTACAACAAGCACCACATCCGCTGCATTTGACACTTCGCAGGAGTTATTTGGTGGTGGTGGTGAAATCACTGATTCTCAGCCACTACTGCAACAACAACAAGAAGGCACAGGTACACCACCTCCTACGTCTGAGTTAGGTGGCGATAGTATGGACGTAATGTGTGTGGATGGGGATGATGGTGGACCACCTGAAGTTGGTGCACTTGAGGAGGTGTCTAAGGAAAGCGCAGCTGGCCAGGAGGATTATAATGACGATTATACGGATACCACATATGTTCCCGGTAGAGGAGATGACCAGGTGGACAGTTCAGAGGAGGAGTCAGAGAGGAGTAGGAGGAGACGACTCCATGATAGAAGCAGAGGGAGCTCGTCCTCAGAAACAGCTGGGGGCAGTGTCCGGCGCCATGTATCACCAGCTATGGCCAGCCAGCCAACATGCCCTTCAACGTCAGCCACCCTAGCGCCATCACCCCAGGGGGGTTCAGCGGTTTGGACATTTTTTAACGTGTGTGTCTCAGATCGGAGCAAAGCCATCTGTTGTCTCTGCCAGCAAAAATTGAGCCATGGAAAGGCCAACTGTCACGTAGGGACAATTGCTTTACGAAGGCACCTGGAGAGAAGGCCAAAACAGCTATGATTGGCAAGAACACCTTAGGAAAAGCAGCACCCCTCAAAAGACAAGCCGCGGAGAACAACCGCGGCAGCCGTCACAGGGGGCTTCTGCTGCTCCACGTTCCCATGGTATTGTTCGTGGCTGGGGGGAGGAATAATGGATACACTTTTAAACAATTTAAAAATACAATTATCTAAACTTTCAAACAATTTAAAAATACAACCATCTAAACTTTCAAACAATTTAAAAATACAACCATCTATCATTTTCAAAAAATGTAAAAAAAGGGCAAAAAAACTTGCCCTCCGTAAAACATTCTTGGCAAATGCTTTCGACTTGGTTTGTCTTCCGCTGGCTCAAGGGTCCATCTGACCACAGATGCCTGGTCTGCAAAGCACGGTCAGGGCAGCTACAGCATGGGTCTCAGCAGGCTCCCACTTCGGGCCGGAATCCAACCTTCATTCCCCGCGGTGACAATGGCAGACTTGCCCTCCATAACACATTCCCGTTAAAGGATTTAACGTTAATTTATTTCAATTAGGGCCGCAAAAGGTCCTCCTGAGTCCTGTATTGTTATTTTTGGTCACTACCTCGGGGCGGGCGTGCATGCCTGCCTGCCTCCCTCCTTGCCTGGATGTGTGGTGGTAAACGTTGATCAGGCTCCAACTCCGGAACGCAATACAAGAGGGAGCTCGTCCTCAGAAACAGCTGGGGGCAGTGTCCGGCGCCATGTATCGCCCGCTATGGCCAGACAGCCAACATGCCCTTCAACCTCAGCTGCTGATGCCACCGTAGCGCCATCAGCCCAGGGGGGCTCAGTGGTTTGGAAATTTTTTAACGTGTGTGTCTCAGATCGGAGCAAAGCCATCTGTTGTCTCTGCCAGCAAAAATTGAGCCGTGGAAAGGCCAACTCTCACGTAGGGACAATTACTTTACGAAGGCACCTGGAGAGAAGGCCCAAACAGCTATGATTGGCAAGAACACCTGAGGAAAAGCAGCACCCCTCAAAAGACAAGCCGCGGAGAACAACCGCGGCAGCCGTCACAGGGGGCTTCTGCTACTCCACGTTCCCATGGTATTGTTCGTGGCTGGGGGAGGAAGAATGGATACACTTTTAGACAATTTAAAAATACAATTATCTAAACTTTCAAACAATTTAAAAATACAACCATCTATCATTTTCAAAAAATGTAAAAAAAGGGCAAAAAAACTTGCCCTCCGTAAAACATTCTTGGCAAATGCTTTCAACTTGGTTTGTCTTTCGCTGGCTCAAGGGTCCATCTGACCACAGATGCCTGGTCTGCAAAGCACGGTCAGGGCAGCTACAGCTTGGGTCTCAGCTCCCACTTCGGGCCGGAATCCAACCTTCATTCCCCGCGGTGACAATGGCAGACTTGCCCTCCATAACTGATTCCCGTTAAAGGATTTAAAGTTAATTCATTTCAAATACACAGCAGGGCCTCGAAAGTCCGCCTCCTGTATTCTTATTTTTGGTCACTACCTCGGGGCGGGCGTGCATGCCTGCCTGCTGCCCTCCTTGGATGTGTAGTGGTAGCCGTTTCTCAGACTCCACACCGGATTCCATCCCTCATTCCCCGGCCATTACCCGGGGTCACAAATGGCAGACTTGCCCACCTCCATATGATTCTCGTGAAAGGAATGTGGTGTCATCTTTGCCCGCCATAACTGGTTCTCATTAAAGGATTTAAAGTACATTCATTTCAAATACACAGCAGGGCCTCGAAAGTCCTCCTCCTGTATTGTTATTTTTGGTCACTACCTCAGGGCGGGCGGGCGTGCATGCCTGCCCGCTGTCCTCCTTGGATGTGTAGTGGTAGCCGTTGCTCAAGCTCCACACCGGATTCAAACCCCTCATTCCTCGGCCATTAGCCGGGGTCACAATGGCAGACTTGCCCGCCTCCACAGGATTCTCGGTACTGAACAAGTACACAGCAAGTAGAAAATGTAATTTAAAAACAAAACGTAAGCTTTTTAACAATGCCATGGAAAGTTGAGAAGGAAGTCACACATTACCTGACATCACTGAGTGAGGAAGAGCAATCTCGCCATGTTGCGCAGTAGTCCAGCATGGCCGTCACTACACAAACAGCTGTTTGCGGTGCGTTACACAGTGAGTTTGGTGTGTCAGTGTGAAGCAGTACTCTAATTACACTCCCTGATTGATGTATACACATGCAAGATGTTTGAAAGCACGTTAAGCCTGCAATTTAGCATTCAATGTGATTTCTGACCTTAAAACGCTGCTTTGCGTCACATCCAGATTTTTCCCCGGGACTTTTGGCATGCCCCCCTCCAGGTGTTAGACCCTTGAAACATCTTTTCCATCACTTTTGTGGCCAGCATAATTTTTTCTATTTTTCAAAGTTCGCCTCCCCATTGAAGTCTATTGCGGTTCGCCAACTTTTCCGCGAACCGAACCTTCCGCGGAAGTTCGCGAACCGAAAATCGGAGGTTCGCGACATCTCTAACAGCCACCCTCCTATAGGGAATGCATCTCCATTATGCCATATTTCCACATATGTTAGCCCTGCCTAGGGGCCCATGAAGTATATATAAATACAATAGGTTATATTAATTGCATAAAATTGTTTTCTTTATCTCTTGCGTATATTTTTTAATACAATGAAGTAAAAGTTACGTTTTAAAGTTCTGATGGGATCCTCAATTGTGTTTATCTTTTCCTGTATTGGCCGGCTAGAACCCAAAGTGACCAGGCTTTGGGTTCTGGCCATAACATATAAATTAATAATTATAATTTTTTTTACCAGTGGTTACTGAAATTGTGCCACATATGGGCTTTTGGTTTGAGAGGCAACGGGCCTGTCACCCAACCTTCCTCCTGCTGCATCATTTTCGGCTGTAGCTCTAGTAAACATTTTCTTCTGTGATGGTAGCCTGCCTTTTTATCCTTGGACAATTTGATGTTTTTCTTGATGGGTATGTTTTGCTCCATTGCTCCTTGTTTGGTGTCAAAATGGTAGATATTTCTCAGTTTAAAAAACAGCCGTGAAACACTGAAGTAGAAACAATGCACTCTAGTCGCAGGCAGTCACTTTGTAGGTCACAAAATTAAAGTTCATTGGGGGAGATGTAGTTTTCTAGCCAATCTGGAACTCCAGTGAAAATAATGTAATAAAAAGAGTGCTTCATTTTTACAATTATGTATAAATGATTTAGTCAGTGTTTGCCCATTGTAAAATCTTTTAAATCCCTGATTTATATTCTGACATTTATCACATGGTGACATTTTTACTGCTGGCAAGTGATGTAGCTGCTGCTTGCTATTTTGGCAGTTGGAAACAGCTGTAAACAGCTATTTCCCACAATGCAACAGGGTTCACAGACAGGAAACTACCAAGAGTACGTACTCAGAATTTCTTTGTGGGAGAGGTTTCACCACAATATGAGCCATACAACACCCCTGATGGTCTGTTTGTGAAAAAAATAGATTTCTCATTTAAAAGGGGGTATCAGCTACTGAAGTTCAATTCTTGGTCGGAGTTTCTATTTAAATTAGCATAAAGCTTTGGCCAATGGGCCTTGATCTTGACACCTTTGCTGCATAGGGTGCCATAATACTTTGAGCAACTGTTTTATTGTATTTAACCCCCCCCCCCCCCCCCCACCTTCCCCCTGTAATTATACTAGCAATGTTGGACTGAGGCCTGGTGCACACCAAAAACCGCTAGCAGATCCGCAAAATGCTAGCAGATTTTGAAACGCTTTTTCTTATTTTTCTGCAGCGTTTCAGCTAGCGTTTTGCGGTTTTGTGTAGCGTTTTTAGTGTAGTAGATTTCATGTATTGTTACAGTAAAGCTGTTACTGAACAGCTACTGTAACAAAAAACGCCTGGCAAACCGCTCTGAAGTGCCGTTTTTCAGAGCGGTTTGCGTTTTTCCTATACTTAACATTGAGGCAGAAACGCATCCGCAATCCAAAATCTGCTGCAGCCCGGGAGTATGCGTTTCTGCAAAACGCCTCCCGCTCTGGTGTGCACCACCCCATTGAAATGCATTACCCTAGCAGATCCGCACCCGCAAGCAGATCGCAAACCGCAGCGGAAACGCTCCGGTGTGCACTAGGCCTGATAGCACCAGGCAATACAGTAGAGCTTAGTTGGCTCACAATGGGGGGCTCCCCTCGATCAATAGGCATACAGCTAAGCTTAAGATGGCAACTATAGAGGTTAATGTATTTACAAAATAAGGTGCCGTACTTTTGGTACTTATACTAGAGGCAAAGGAGCCAGAGTATGTGAGGAGCCATCCTGTCTGACTGCTCACCGTATTGGTGCCGAAGCACTCCCTGGCGAGGCATCCGTAGGCAAACAAACAGTCCAGGCAGCCTGTTTGATCAGTTGGATGGCCGGTGGGAGGCAGGAGGGGGAGAGGGTTGCCGTTCTCACCTCACATATCCTGGTTTATAAGGCTACGCTGGGAGTTGAGGATCACTGCAGAGTAAAGGCTATGGCTGCTGGAAATATTCTGGGATGAGTGTGGTGGCTGCTTCCTGCCTGGAGCTGTAATGTCTCTTCACATCCATGTGTGAGCAGCTCCTGACTGATCCTCCAGGAGAGATAACACAAGTGCATCACAGAAGAGGAGGGAGGCCGGCTGCACTTGTCATAGCTGCTGATATGTGGATCTATGGACACAGCCCACTCAGCCCGAAACACTGTCAGCAGCCATGGCCTTTAGTCGGCAGCGATCCCCAACCCTCAGCGCAGCCTCATTAGCCAGGATCAGCGAGGTGAGAATAGCAACACTCTCCCTCACTTTCCAAACAGATTGTTCAGAAAGTTTTCTCACTACTGCCGTATTAGGCAACAGTTTTCAGAATATTAAAGAAGACCCAGAAATACCCAAAGCAGTGTTTCTCCATTTTTTTGGGTGGGGTGACTTGCCTTTAAAGTAAGAATGAGGCCAGCTTTACCTATGGAGAGGGAAGCCTCTGGATCCCATGGAGATACCCACACAACAGGAATCCACTGAAAAATTGACCCTGGGTATAGCTTCCCTGGGTGTTGCCAGTGCACAAACTTTAGTCGGACTGCTCACATGACCTCAGGTACAGACCAAACAAAGAAAGGAGGTGGCACGCAACGAGGAACAGAATTACACTATACTGTATGTTATGGACCCCACTGGTCCTTCATCAGATATACAACAAAGACTGAACACACATAGCATAAATAAAAGACTTTAAGGTATGCAATCATACCTGGAACAATAGATGTAGACTATTACCTTGGATCATGGTCGGGTTTATAGTTTATTATTTGAGGTAGCCTAATGGAGTGCCTATTGACCATTGTTGATAAACTATTTAATAAACTTTATGATGAACATCTTTGCTAAATTACCTGCTATTGTTCCAGGTATGCATACTATAGAGTCTTTATTTATGCTATGTGTTTGTTGTACTCCTGATGAAGAACCAGTGGGGTCCGTAACATGTACTGTAATTTTGTTCCTCTAATACAAGCACTATTGCAGCCAGTTGTGTACCACCTCCTTCCTTTGTTTGGACTGGATCCCATGGAGCCTTCCCAGTCCTCATTAGGTGCCCTTGGTCCTCCGTTGCCTCCTCCCATTAACTTATTTGGCCAACTGATCAAATACGCCTTTGGGATTCCTCAAATGAGTATTGGGCATGCTCAGTACAGATGCACTACTGCACAGCAGCGCACTCACAGACATGGGTCAATGCCATCTCTTTAGTACTGGAAGATATATATATCGGTATATACCCATGTCACTGTTTTCCTGTTGTATGCTGCAGCACCTCTGTAGTTATATATTTCTTATGGAGACTGAGCATCTCCAGTGCTGCATGCATGCTTTGCATAGAATTGCATAGAATTTGGTTTGTGCTGCTTATCCCCCCCGGTATTTATTATTTCCCCCTGTGAGCGTGCATAACCACGCCCACCTCTAGCACAGTCAAACATATAAATGAGCAGATTGCACATGTTCAGAGAGTTCAGTCAGTAGCTAGTAAGAGGGTGAGGCATCTTTAACTTCCCTCTCTCCCATTTAGTTGACTCTTGGGCTTTTGGAATAGTTCCCACTAATAAGCTAATAAAAACTAGCATTTTTGCATGCTTAGAGTAGGGCTCACCAGATTGGGGACACTTTGGCAAAGTTGGTGAGCTTAAGCGTGACCAAGAGCCCCTGTCGCTGTGTTCTTGCTGTGTGCTGCAATCCTTGTATATATATATATATATATATATATATATATATATATATATATATATATATTTAATAGGCATGGTCGGAATGCCAATTTCCGATTCCGCGGTAAATCCGCATTCCGTCATGTACCGATTACTGATTCCGCTTTCCGCTACCAATTTCCGCATTCCAATGCGGAATTTCCGCCGTAAATAGCGGAAATTTCACCCTACTTTAACATCGATTTTCTCAAAAACTATAAGGTCTTTTTGAAAACTTTTTTTGCATCTTGTTCAGAAGATTCTGTTTAATAAACCCAGAAAATGTGGTGTTTCTAGGACTTAAGGGGGCTTTGCTATTAACCGATAAAGTCAGCGGATTTTTACTGTAATGTAAAATGCAGAAAATCTGCATCTGCCTATTTTCTGCATTTTACATTACAGTAAAAATCCGCCGACTTTAGCGGTTAATAGCAAAGCCCCCGTAAATCCTAGAAACACTTTTTCACATTTTCAGGGTTTATTAAACAGAATCTTCTGAACAAGATGCAAAAAAAAGTTTTCAAAAAGACCTTATAGTTTTTGAGAAAATCGATGTTAAAATCGGGTGGAATTTCCGCGATTTCCGTCGGAAATCCGCCTACGGCACTTGCATTACCGATTTACGCATTCCGATGCGGAAATGCAATTTCCGATCAGAATTTCGGAAATTGAATTTCCGTGGAATCCGAATGAGCATCCCTAATATTTAAAAAGATGATGAAGAAAGAAAATATCTGAAACCACAAAATTCACAGGTTCATAGGGCTGTTTTATTATAGAGCATCGTGATGAACATGTTTATTGTTTTTCTTCTTTTAACGGATTCAGGTTTGCTTCGAAACTTGCAAAGCAAATGCATAGATTAGTAAACAGGAAAACACAAGAAGATTGGTAATTGTGCTGCTTTGTTGGACAAGCAAGGTTTGATGTTGATTCTAGAACCCCTCCATGGCTGAAAGAAGTGCTGCTTGTTTTATGTAAATAGTGCCAGATAAATGGAATCCTTGTAGAGACTGGTGCATTAAGGTGAGGAAATCAATACATGTTGTTATTGAAGGAAGGTTATCTCGAATGAAAACTCACAGATGTGATGTGAAGCTATCCTGCCAGAATGAAAATAGGTCCTAATGAAAAAAAACAAACAACAAACAAACCTTTTTACAGAGCAGTAATGTGGTTTGCAGTTATTCACTGCAGCCTGCTATATTTTAGTTTATTCTCATCCGAACAGTTAAATATAAATTCTTATTTCACAGTGTGCACTTTGTATATAGCTATCTTATTAAAGTAAGTGTTTAATTTTTAATCAGCATGTAATGGTTAGAATCATAAATTCTATTATTATTTTTCCTTATTGCTGTGTGTGTCCCTCAGCAGTGTTGCTCGCAAATTCTTGCAGTCATTTTCACATTGAAAATGGTATTTTCAATTTAAAGGGGAGGTTTGTCTATCTAAGCATATGCTTATAACATATACTGTACATATAGTGAATACACTTCTAACACATGCAGAACCTAAGGGGGAGGAAAATTCACACAAGAATACATTGAGGATCAAAATTCATATTAGGCCTGGATGTAAAGTCCTTCTCAGCCTATGTACCCCCTCCTTTTTACTCGTATGGTTGATCCTATTCTCCCCTCTGATGGTAATAGGAATGGTACAGATTTTCATAAATTTCAAACCTTTGAGGTCAAACTGGTATTTTATCCTGAAATGGTTAGAAAATCTATTACCATCTGGACCATTTTTATATCTAAAATTAATGCATTAAAACACTGTTTGGTCCGACCAATTTATTGCAGACCACACCCACATTGTACCAAATACACATCTTACATTTAATAAATTGTTTCACATGAAAATTCGGACCTGTGACAATGCAAGTAAATTGATTGACTTCTATCCTCCCATTTCCACTTTCTTTACATGCTGCACAGCTCCGGCACTTCAAAAATCCTTTTTTTTGTCATCACTGGCGGTCCTTCTACTTGTAGGGGTGGAGGCAGGGTAGGGATGATCACAGAGAGGCTAATTGTCCCAAGTTGATGCAAATGTATGCAATTTTTATGCAAATATATGCAGCTTGAAAATGGACCAATCAATTTAAACCAGGGTTTAAATTGATTGGTCCATTTTCAAACTGCTTCCATTTGCATACAAATTTGCATAATTTCAGAACAATTTGCATCTCATTGATCATCCCTAGTGGAGGGGTACATAGCCCTTCACAAGCTGGTCTTTGATGGTGCAGTGCCTGACTGAATATAAAATGAGACACAGGTTCTAGAATAACCATCAGTGCTTAATCCTAAAATAAAATAGGCTAATATATTTTGAAAATACCCATGATCTGTTCAGAGTTTAAATTATATGAGGGCACAACAGGGATGTTATTCCCCCCAAACCATTTTATATTTGTTGTATACAATATTTTTCCTCAGTCAATGCGCCCCTGTCCATCCTTCCCACTAATTGTCTAGTTTATTGCTTCTGATCTTTAAAACCTCCCTCGTCACATGCTTTCACTATTGTATTGTACTATTGTACTACAGTACTACAGTAAGTACTACAGTAAGCCAGCACTAATTCAGTAGGAGACCTTTAGCAAGTCTCCCTTACACTGCTACTGCCAATAGAGCGCGCCCTAGTGGTTGCTGCTCTGCTCTGGCGCTTTGAGTCCGCAAGGAGAAAAGCGCAATATAAATGTTATTTGTCTTGTCTTGTCTTGTCTATTGGCATTGGTCAAAATGTCCTCCTATTTTGTCCAGCTGCATCTAGATCACATTAGCTTTGACTTTTGCACATTCTATAATGGCAACTATTGATCGGGATTTGTGCATTGCAATCCATTGGTTTAATAAAAAGTCCTCACAATGATCCCTAGGCCCTTTTTTTTCAAAGTATAGGTCAATGAAGTCTACACTGGATGCACTAAAAGTGAAAATTCAAGGTTCAGTGCAGCACAATTGAGAGAATCCCAAAATAGGAGTATCACCTCCTGCTTGACATTCCACACCAAGAGAAAGTCATCAACAGGAGCATAACTAGACTTAATAGGCCCCCTGCAAAAATGATAGCATAGGGCCCCCCTTGTCCCCGAACCCCATGGGATTGGAAACTGGTGAATGGCAGCATAGAGTGTTGTGCTGTGTGCTGTGAAACAGCCCTTTGGATGCAGAAAAAATTTGCACACACTACTGCACACGGTTTTTGTGAGTGAATGGGGAGGTTCCTTTGCTAATTGGCTGCACTTATGGTTGGGAAGCCAGATATGGAGGGGCCCCTAAAGCCTCTGGGCCTCCCTGCAATGGCAGGGGTCGCATGGGTGATTGCTACGCCCATGGTCATTAACATACCTCCCAAGTATATGATTGAAGTATTCTCATCAACTTTAGAGATGGCCTGAACCTCCGATTTTCGGTTCGCGAACCGCGAACGCGAACTTCCGAGAACCGCAATAGACTTCAATGGGGAGGCGAACTTTGAAAACTAGAAACATTTATGCTGGCCTCAAAAGTGATGGAAGAGTGTCCATCTGATCGAATTTGGTCTGTCCACAATGAAGCAACAACCTAATTATCTATCTTCTTGGGTCAGGTGTGCCCCCCCCCCCAACACATTCATATAGCTGGCGTTCATTACTTCATTGTGATACGCAAGCCCCTTCACCGCGGCAAGGTAACGATCACTAAGGGGAATTGACACATGTACATGACTTTTGTTTTGTTGTTGGAGCTGCAGTGCAGCCAGAAAAATTAGGCAGGCATGTACACGCTCCAAAAAAATTATTATAGCGGCCGCTGCCAGCAGCGGCTATAAAAATTCAGGAATCCGCCTGGAGTCCTGGTGGACCCTGTTGGTGGTGGCAGTCCAGTGGCCTGCAGGCAGAGATGTTGTGTGGGGACCGACTTAGTCTTGGGACAGGCAGCCAGTCACATGGCATGCAGGCAGAGATGGTGGTATATTACACTGCTTGCGGTCATGTAGGTGCACTGAACAGGTTATCGGTATGCACTGCAGTGATTGGTATTACAAATGTGCAGCTGTCACACACAGGTACCGTGAACAGGTGCAGTGACTGGTGGTATATTACATTGCTTGCGGTCACATAGGTGCACTGAACAGGTTACAGGTATGCACTGCAGTGATTGGTATTACAAATGTGCAGCTGTCACACACAGGTACCATGAACAGGGGCCGTGACTTGTGGTATATTACACTGCTTGTGGTCACGTAGGTGCACTGAACAGGTTACAGGTATGCACTGCAGTGATTGGTATTACAAATGTGCAGCTGTCACACACAGGTACCGTGAACAGGTGCAGTGACTGGTGGTATATTACACTGCTTGCGGTCACGTAGGTGCACTGAACAGGTTACAGGTATGCACTGCAGTGATCGGTATTACAAATGTGCAGCTGTCACACACAGGTACTGTGAACAGGTGCAGTGACTGGTGGTATATTACACTGCTTGCGGTCACATAGGTGCACTGAACAGGTTACAGGTATGCACGGCAGTGATTGTTATTACAAATGTGCAGCTGTCACACATACGGGTACCATGAACAGGTGCAATGACTGGTGGTATTAACAATGCGTGTGCTCACGTAGGTAGGTAGATAGGTGCACTAAACAGTGAACAGGTGCAGTGATTGGGATTACAAATGTGCAGCTGCCTGTCACACAAACAGGGAGTCACTGAATGTGCTGGGCCTGGCAGTGGCACAGTAGGAATTACCACCAAGGAGCCAGAGGCCATCTGCGACTGACTGACAGGGCGTTATATAATGCAAGTGGGCCACACAAAAAAAAAAAAATAGATTACAAGAACAAGATTAGCTCTCAAAAGAGCTGTTGAGGGGTGCTTTTTTAGCAATAAGAATCAGCAAGGAGCAAGCTAACAAGCCTACAAGAGGCTAACTAAGCTTTCTCTATAGCTCTCTCTGCAGCAGCTCTCCCTTCTCTAATTACTGCAGGCACACGAGTGAGTGAAATGCCTGATGCTGCCTGCCTTTTATAAGGGGGGGTGGGGTTCCAAGAGAGAGAGTAGCCTGATTGGCTACAATGTGCCTGCTGACTGTGATGTAGAGGGTCAAAATTGACCCTAATGATGTAGTATAGGGGCGGACCAAACTTCCGAAAAAGTTTGTGGTTCCCGTTCGCCGGCGAACCTTTCGGGCCATCTCTAATCAACTTTAAGGAAATCTTGTTCCCACTTCCCCATAAAGAGATTAGCAAAGGATAGTACAAATTTTCAGCCCATCGCCGATCCCCTTAATTGGAAGAAGTGGATTCCCTTATACAAAAAGACATTGTTCCTTAATACAAACTTTTTGTGTTCGGTGTGTATTTTAAATATTTGTTAAAATCAAAATAAGGAAGGAAGCTCAACATTATTCCCTGTGGGCAGTAATCACCCCCCTCCTGTAGACATTGACTTTCTTCATCTCTTATTGTCTATCCACCTACTCATCTTAGCAGACTTTAGTAGTGTATGGATCCCTCCTGTAGCATGTCCTGTCGGTTGCAGTGGAGCTGCAACTGAGCGGTTTTGATTTCTCTGCTTGCATTAGGTTGCTTAGTTTTGATTGCATTCGCAATAAGTCTCATTGCCATCTGCAAGCACTGTGCAGTTCAAAGCAGCTCAGGGGGTTGTCATGAATCCACCTATGGCTTGCGGCAATTGAACTGCAGCCAGGCAGCTCTGGATTTCTTTCATGCATGTCGTTGCATAATTTGGCATGCATTTGTAATGAGAGTCATTTCCATTCACAGCTTGCAGCCTTCAATCAGCCTAACACAGGATTGAGTGATTACCATTCAGCTGTGTGGAAATTTGCATGTGTGCTCTCATTGGCTGATGTCTATAGAAAAGCCTGCTCCTCCTCTCACACCTTGCCCATCATAGCGTTCAGCTTTGCCTTAGTTGACTGCTGGGTTCCTTGTGTGAAGTTTAAATTGTATTGCATTACCTTGCCTTGCCTGCTTGGTACAGTGAAGTCTTTCCTTTCCTGATAGCTTGTAGATTGCCTTCACCGTGTTGGTGACTGGCAGTATTCCTGCTAGTTCTGTTCCTGTGGACGTAACTATATCTGTAGTTGCTATTAGTTATGTTCCTTCCTGTTTGTCTTGTCTGAACCTGTGTAAATGTTTGCTATTGCTGGGGCAGCAATTGGATTGGCAAACAATCCTTCTGTCTGTCTGTTCCTGCTGGTCCTGTTCCTGTGGACGTGACTATAGCAGTGGTTGCTATTAGTTACACTCCTACTTGTTTGTCTTGTCGATGCCAGTGTGGATGTTTGCTATCGCTGGGGCAGCGATTAGATTGGCAAGCATTCCGTCTGTCTGTCTGTTGTCAGTCCTTGTTACTCAGTGTGGTGGACATCAGATGCTCAGTGCTGTGGTCGCAATGAGCAACCATTGTGTCTTGTTTATTGTGGCGGTTGCTATTAGTTACACTCCTACTTGTTTGTCTTGTCGATGCCAGTGTGGATGTTTGCTATCGCTGGGGCAGCGATTAGATTGGCAAGCATTCCGTCTGTCTGTCTGTTGTCAGTCCTTGTTACTCAGTGTGGTGGACATCAGATGCTCAGTGCTGTGGTCGCAATGAGCAACCATTGTGTCTTGTTTATTGTGGCGGTTATCGGAAGCTCAGAGCTGCGGTCCCTTTAAGCAATCTTGCTCTCTTGTTCATAGCTCCTGGTGTGATCTCCTCCACAAGAACATTCTGCTCTATTACCTAATATCACCCAGCTGCATAGTCTTGCTTGCTCTGGTGGTACTCTGGTTTTCCCGGCCTCAGCCTCTATACCTGGCACGTTAAGACCTGGGGGCAACCAAAGCCAGGAGACATATTCAGTGTTCTGTTAAAGTGGGGGCTTGTCTATAGGTAAAGGCCGTGGACTGAGCTCTGAGCTACGGCACTAGATTGAGGTATAGTGGCTGAAGGAAAACAGGAGATCTGCCGGGCATTACAAGTAGTAGTTACTTCCACTTCCCTGATGACTCCATGTTATTTGACAAGCAGCAAAACTTGGGGGTAGAGTGAACTTGGGTTGCTTCTATTCAGTCTAATGGGTGCCATACTAAATCTGTGGAGTGAAGGCAATATTTGGTAGAAAACATTATTGCTGATATGTTAAACCCTACTCTTGCACTTCACTATAAATATGTGTACATTTAAAAAGGGTGCGGCAGTAATTTGACCACCGAAAAAAAGCCACTAGTGGAATATCAGTACAATCACTGATGTTCCACTTCTTAATTCCAATATCATCGTTACAGAGATTTAACTATGGTCTAACCTAACCTGACATGAGCCCTCCCTCTTGTTTCCTAACCCTAACTCAGGGCTGCCCAATAGGTCGATCGCGATCTACCGGTAGATCGCGACCGCCTCCTCGGTAGATCGCGGCCTCTTGGCCGCGTCTCATTAAATTTTGCGGCCAGCAGCTCATCATCTTTAGCTGCTGGCCAATAAGAATGCACGCCGGGAGACGGGGAGAGAAGACGCGGCGAGCAGAGAGGGAGGAGAGAGGCGGCGCGGCCGCTACGTCATGGCTGGGGGCGGCGCCGGGCAGCCTGCAACGTGCGTGCTGGTAACATGCCCGGCGCTGCCCCAGCCGTGACGTAGCGGCCGCGCCGCCTCTCTCCTCGCCGCGTCTTGCCGTCTTCTCCTCGCCATTCATATTGGCCAGCGGCCTGCCTGCCGGAGGTTCCAGGAGTCCAGAGGACCCTGGCTAACCTACGCTGCAGGTACCTATACCTGTCTAAGCTACACTGGGGGCACCAATACCTGGCTAAGCTACACTGGGGGCACCAATACCTGGCTAAGCTACACTGGGGGCCCATATACCTGGCTAAGCTACACTGGGGGCACCAATACCTGGCTAACCTACACTGGGGGCCCATATACCTGGCTAAGCTACACTGGGGGCACCAATACCTGGCTAAGCTACACTGGGGGCACCAATACCTGGCTAACCTACACTGGGGGCCCATATACCTGGCTAAGCTACACTGGGGGCAAAAATACCTGGCTAAGCTACACTGGGGGCACCTATACCTGGCTAAGCTACACTGAGGGCACCTATACCTGGCTAAGCTACACTGAGGGCACCAATACCTGGCTAAGCTACACTGGGGGCACCAATACCTGGCTAACTACACTGGGGGCCCATATACCTGGCTAACTACACTGGGGGCACCAATACCTGGCTAAGCTACACTGGGGGCACCAATACCTGGCTAAGCTACACTGAGGGCACCAATACCAGGCTAACCTACACTGAGGGCACCAATACCTGGCTAAGCTACACTGGGGGCACCAATACCTGGCTAAGCTACACTGAGGGCACCAATACCAGGCTAACCTACACTGAGGGCACCAATACCTGGCTAAGCTACACTGGGGGCACCAATACCTGGCTAAGCTACACTGAGGGCACCAATACCAGGCTAACCTACACTGAGGGCACCAATACCTGGCTAAGCTACACTGGGGGCACCAATACCTGGCTAAGCTACACTGGGGGCACCAATACCTGGCTAACCTACACTGGGGGCCCATATACCTGGCTAAGCTACACTGGGGGCACCAATACCTGGCTAAGCTACACTGAGGGCACCTATACCTGGCTAAGCTACACTGAGGGCACCAATACCTGGCTAAGCTACACTGGGGGCACCAATACCTGGCTAAGCTACACTGGGGGCACCAATACCTGGCTAAGCTACACAGGGGGCACCAATACCTGGCTAAGCTACACTGAGGGCACCAATACCTGGCTAAGCTACACTGGGGGCACCAATACCTGGCTAACCTACACTGGGGGCCCATATACCTGGCTAAGCTACACTGGGGGCACCAATACCTGGCTAACTTACACTGAGGGCCCATGTACCTGGCTAACCTACACTGAGGGCCCATATACCTGGCTAACTTACACTGGGGGCCCATATACCTGGCTAACCTACACTGAGGGCCCATATACCTGGCTAACCTACACTGAGGGCCCATATACCAGGCTAACCTACACTGGGGGCCCATATGCCTGGCTAATCTACACTGAGGGCCCATATACCAGGCTAACCTACACTGGGGGCCCATATACCTGGCTAACCTACACTGGGGGCCCATATACCTGGCTAACCTACACTGGGGGCCCATATACCTGGCTAACCTACACTGGGGGCCCATATACCTGGCTAACCTATACTGAGGGCCCATATACCTGGCTAACCTACACTGAGGGCCCATATACCAGGCTAACCTTCACTGAGGGCCCATATACCAGGCTAACCTATACTGAGGGCACGTAACCTATGCTGCAGGCACATATACCTGGCTAACGCGTGCTTAGCATTTGGGACGTTGGTAGATCTCCTGGCCTCGGCAAATTTTAAAGTAGCTCGCGAGCCGAAAAAGTGTGGGCACCCCTGCCCTAACTGATACCCCCGCTGATGCCTAAACCTAAGGATCCCTCACTGATGCCTAATCCTAAGACTCCCCCCTCCCCCAGCAATGCCTAACACTAATGCCTCCTTCGATGATGCTTAATCCTAAAAACTTCACCGGTGATGCATAACCCTAACACCCCCCTTGCTGATGCCTAATCCTAAGAACCCCTCTGCCAAAGCCTAACCCTAACACCCCCCTTGCTGATGCATATCCCTAAGGACCCCTCTACCAATGCCTAACCCTAACACCTCCCTAGCTAATGCTTAATCCTAAGAACTTCCGCGGCGATGAGTAATGCTAAAACCCCACTCGCTGATGCCTAACCCTACCACGCCACTTGCTGATAACTCTAAGACCCCTCCCCCCGCTATGCACTCGCTATTTGTAGCCGCAGTTTGCATAGTGAGTGACCATGCCACCTGCTATTTTATTGGGTTATTTTATTGCCTTACATTACCTGTAATATTTGCTGCTATTAACATAGCCACCTATGGTGCCCAAATTAACTGCTTTGATAACTATTGCTGTGCATCAGATTTTATGGATGGTAAGATTATTATTGGTGTTATTCCTGACATATCTGCAGTGTATGTTGGACAGTGTAAGCAGCTCAGTGACTAAGCTCACTCTTTGAACAGAGCTCCATTTTACAGAGAGCAACAGTACTGTAAATCAAATGAAAGCCCATTTCCATGATGTAAATTACTGGTTCATTTTCATTTCATGCTTGTGTTATTACATTTTCTATTGGCTTCAGCATTCGGCTGTAGAGTCAGAACGCACGATACATCTGTTTGCACAGTGGTATGTTGCACAAACTATTTTCAATATTGTCTTATTACAGAACATTTTCTTCTCTCCTTTCACTGAAGTGATTAAATATTGAATACGTTTACAAAGGGAGAAAGAGAACTATTCTTTTTTTCCCCTCTAATATTTATATCCTTAAATTGCACTGATCCATGGGGGTTGGAAATGAAAGAATGATGTCACTATGTAGCCTAGTGGAATGCTGTGTGATAAGGGATCATCTGCACTTAAAGGGTAGGTTCACGCAGTTAAAAAAATCCAAATCCACTTACTTGGGCTTCCTCCAGCCCGTGGCAGGCAGGAAGTGCCCTCGGCGCCACTCCGTAGGCTCCCGGGGTTCTTCGGTGGCCGACCCGACCTGGCCAGGCCGGCTGCCAGGTCGGGCTCTTCTGCACTTTAAAAAAAGGCAGTTAAAATCTGACCGAACTGACCGGTTTTGGGTCAGTCCATGTCCTCATGGGTGATTCTCAGGGTTTTCTTTGTTTTCAACAGCATTTCCTGAACAGCAGTTGCAAAGTCTAACTGACAAAATAGTGTTCAAGTGATTAGTGAGGCTGGTTGGTATCTTACTATTTGGGCAGTTAAACTGCTGTTCAGGAAATGCTGTTGAAAATAAAGAAAACCCTGAAAATGCCCTATGAGGAGATGGACTGGCCCAACACTTGTCGGTTCTGTCAGATTTTAACTGCCTAATTTTTCGCAATAGTGGTCCTTTAACTCGTGTTTTATACACACAACGTGAATGTTAAAGGGAACCAGAGATGAACGTTTCACACAAAATAAACATATCAGTTGATAGCTTGTAAAGAATAAATGCTCTACCTGAAAGTTTCGCCGCTCTGGTGTGCCTTTTTTAGTGTTTTTTTATCCATTATTGCTCCAGGAAAAATCAAATATGGCCGCTGGCTCATATTCATTCTGCTTCCGGGTTATGAGTTGTTCTGGATGTGCTGTCTAGGCTATATGAGACTAGGCTGCTATTTAGGCTAATGTGCTTTCATTTTGGTATGATGTGCAGCTGCCTGTAGGAAGTGTCTCTCATGGAATGAAACTGCAGTCATCATTAGTATCTATGCTGAGAGCACACAGAGCACACAGATCATATTGCAGGCTTGCAGCCACACTTGTCTGTTTCAGAGATTCTCTCTCAGCAGGAGCAGCCCCTCCTATGTCAACACAGCTCTCAGTATGCAAAGCAGGAAATTTGAGCCAGGAGGTGGCAGGCTTGGGCTTGAAAATACTCCACAGAAGAGTGACTCAGCTATAATGATTCCAGGTCAAACCTAGACTGAGCCAGTCGGGGATTCTTATCACAGCTGCTAATAGACTAATTAAGCAGATAGGAATGAAACTAAAAGCAGGGTAGGTGTTTACTGTCATGTTCCCACTGGTAAATGTAATAAAATACATGAGGGTGCTTCGTCTCTGGTTCTCTTTAAGTATACAGTGTTTATTTACCATGAGTTACATAACATGCGTAACATAGTTTGTGTAACCCCAATACATTTTATGTTTACTTTCTGTGCACATGAAGTTTACTGTGGAGTATTGCATACACCCCAGTACATTGTTCTCTGCTTTTTACTGCTCATGTAAAAGATGTTATGATCTCACCTGTAGCATGTCCGATTGGTTGCAGCTGAACTACAACCAGGCAGTTCTGATTTCACTGCATGCATACAGCTGCATAGTTTTGCTAGCATTTGCAATGAGTGTCGTTTCCATCTGCAATCACCCTGCAGTTCAGAGCAGCTCAGGAGTGATGAATTACCATTCACCTGTGTTGGAATTTGCATGCCTGCTCTCATTGGGTGATGTCCATATAAAAGCCTCTTCCTGCCTTGACACTTGGCCTGTCCTAGCTTTTAGCTTTGCTATAGCTGTTGGCTGGGTCCTGTGTCTCCGATTGTTATTTAACTTCCCTTGCTTCATTATGTATGATTGCTGTTCCTGCGTGGGTAAACAGCAAAGTCCCTCCTAGTCCAGCTGGTCTAGACACAGCCATCACTGCGGTAGTGAGTGACAAGCGCTCCTGTTAGTCTTGCTCCTGTGGACATGGATTGTTGGAATTAGTTGGGCTCCTGCTTACAAAGAGGAGTCTGAGGAGGATGGTGGCTGGGGTGTTGAGGATCAGGCTTCCTGGGGGGCTTCTCACCTTTCGGAGAACCCTGGTTTCGTTCGTGGCTGGGAGGAACAAACCGTGGCTGGGTGGAACAAACCGTGGCGCATGCTGCTTACTTCTGGCCTCTGTCTCATACAGAGGCTGAAATTCAGATATTTATTCAACAGGTAATTGCCCAGTTTTGATGGTCTCTGTCTCATACAGAGGCTGAAAATCGAATATTTATTTGGCAGTTAATTACCCAATTTATATAGCCTCTGTCTTATACAAAGGCTGAATTTCTTATTATTATTTGGCAGATAATTGCCCACTTTTTATGGCCTCTGTCTCATACAGAGGCTAAAATTCAAATATTTATTCAGCAGGTAATTTCCATTTTTTTCAGGCCTCACATACTGTGGCTGTAATTTAAAATGTTTCTCTCAAACAGTGGCTGCACATAACAATTTTTAAGCAGGTAAACATGGCAGCTATTCTAAAGACTTTTATTTAAAAAATGTAAAAACTAAATGTGTTTGGCATTACCACATGAAAAAAGCTTCTGCATAAAAAATGTACTTTGGAGGAACATTTCATCCTTGATTCCCCCTCCATGCCACTCTCTGGGTTTTTGTACACTTTGTACACCTTTAAAAAGAAATTGTGGCTGCAGATGCCCTGAAGGTTTTTGATGTTCACCTTCCATTAAAGTCAATGGGGCTTGTCGTGAATTTCCGGTTTGGAAATCTTCATGGTAAAATTTATGAACGAGAAATTGCAATGTCAAAAGTAGGATTATAACCTATTTAAGCCAAATGAGGATCTCTGAAATTTTAAGACTGACCGTGATGAATTGTTTGAAAATGCTCTACCCACTTTAGAACTTGTACTAGGGCCAAATAAGCAGCACCTGTGCAAATATTCTTCATATCCTATTTTTTGTGGGATGGAGGTCACACATTCCTATTTGATCCAACCTTTGAATTCGTATAAAATAGGATAGCACCAATAAATCACTGGACATGAACATGTTTACCTACCAGCACAGCTGTGATCCCTTGAATAACTTTTCAGTTGTAGGTCAAATTCTATTAGACAACATAATCCAACAATATTGATGCACCACCACACATCTTCCAAAGCTTTGTTGGTTGTTGTGATTTTGATCCTTAGTTCATAATATGCTGTTACTCAGGTTAGAAAATAGTTCTGTATGATCATTTGTGTTTCAGTCCTGGTTCTTCCTAAGCCAAATACAGTTGTGAAATTGATGCTACTGTTACAGTTCAATTCAAAAGTAAAAGTTGTTAATACCATCAGGTATGTGTGTGATTCACCAACCTAAAGGTGCCCATTAATGGTACAACTTTTTCTCCAATGGCGATCTTTCGATGCAATTTTTATGATCAAATTGTATTGAAAATTCGCCGGTTATGAAGGTAATTGATAAGGAACTATTCTTTGGTCGAATGCTTAATAGGATGAAATCGGTCCAAAAGTTGGATTTTATGATCTAATACGAGGAAAAAATAGTTCAGTAAATGTGAACAATCGATAATTGCCTTTAGATTAGTTACGATCATTTAAATCACATCGAAAGGTTGTGTTTAGTGAAAAATTGTACCGTTAATGGCCACCTTAAGGTTCATAGGTCTTGCAAAACAAACAACCAAAAAAAATTGGTACCAAGTATCCATGGATGTAGATGGCAGAAATCCCCATTAGCCCCATTTGACATTATGTTTGTTGACTCACATGTATGCATGACCTTTCTTTTCATCATAATCTGTCTTTATCTTACAACCTTTAAGCACTTCTGTACTTCTGCCACGCTTATCTACGTCCCTATGTATAAACACATGTAAACACATGTAAACACTTGGTTCTGTTTTCTATTTTTAGAACACGGAGTTAATGTAGCACCATCTTGTGGCCAAAAAGTAAAACGACATCCAAATACACCATTATACACTTTCCTATCCCAAAATTAATTACATTTTCATTATTTTTTAACTCATTCCACCCCTTCCCCAAAATAAAATATTATCTCCATACATTGTACTATGGACACTATTCAACTACTTAACGACCGCCCCACGCTGTGCGCGCATCTCCTGCTTGAGGGGCGGAGCTCTGCCCCGACTTCAGTCTCCGAGCGTCGACTGTTCGTAGTATACCCCCTTCAAATGCATATTTAAAAAGTTCAGACCCTTAAGTAACTATTTATGCAGCGAGGTGTAGAGACAGTAAACTGTCAGGACATTGGCCATAACATCACACTGTGGGAGGACTTTTACAATATCAGTCATACAGACCCCCCCGATGATCTATTCGAGAAAAGGTAAAGATTTCTCGTGGGAAAGGGGGTGAAGTTTAATCCTTGGTTAAAGGTGCTCTTTAATACATTATTTCATTGGAACAGCCCCTAAATTTATATTCCATTCCATACTCTACAATGTAGTACCCCTATAAGATGCCGCCATTGGAGGGGGTCTCCCTTTCAATAATTGCATTATAGTGCTCCCTATTATAGAGCACCCACATAATAATAATAATAATTGCTCCATTATAGTGTTCTCATTGTACTGCTTTCTATTACAATATCCCCTTGTGGTGCCTCCTGTTGATGTACTGCATCCTAATTTATCTTTCCCCCGTAATACTTCTTAATCACTTGCCTCCTTTATAGCTCCTGTTATAGAGGTCCCTTTATAGGTGTATGTATACTGGTACATACACCGTCGGTGAGCTGGGCACAGTGTGAGCTGAATGACGGCTCAACCTGCTGCCGCTCAAATCCCAGGTGACGTAAAATACTATTCCCCCTCCGAGTCGTTGCAACTAAGAGGGAGAAGTAATTCAGGGCCCGGGAATCACCGGATCCCGAATTACCCTTGCATGGTGTGCGTAGCATAGCACTAGTGCTATTACGGCGCCCAATTTCGTCGCTCAGTGCTGAGCGCTGTGCGCCGAAACCACCTGCTTTGCCTTTGTAGTGCCTTGAAGATCAGTCCATAAGTTTATCAGCTTAAAAATATATAAAACTGACCAAAATTCTATTTTTTACATTTCCTTTAAGGTATAAGCATATACCATATTACTGTCAGGAAATGTCTGCATCTCTCATGGAATATTATAGATGACCTCACATCAGAGCTGTGCAAGTCACTCTCAGGTTAATTAAGTTTGCATTTTTCAGTACTTAATTTTGACTGTTTTCTCCAAAGCAGTAGAAATTTATGACTGTCTTTAGTAGTCTGCACATTATCTTGTCACCTTATATCAATAAGGCAAGCACAAGGCTTCATTGGGAATACTACCCGGTAATGGTCCTGTAGCTGAATATTTACTGTAACTTTCCATCACTCCGTTTGGAGTGATTTACAGATACAGATCTTGTCTAATCTTGCCAGACAGAACGATGAGGTTGACATTCTTCAAGACTGGCAAATAAATAAGTAATTTGAGGAAGAATAATGGTGCTGCTGCTTTGTAACTCTTTATATCTTTATATAAGCTCCAAATAGACTTTTTAGTGATGGTGAGATAAAGGATGTGCATTTTATCTTTATCAAAAATTGGGGACAGAATTTTCATAGCAATAAGGTTTTTGATGTGTACAACTCACTGTAATGGAGATTCATCTTAACCTTTGTCACAGATTGTCTATGCAGAGAACACATTCCATGTGTCGCCCTGCTGTAACCAGACAGTGATTCTGGCTTCTAAGATGTCCATTATTTGCCCAAAATATATGGGTGTTAAAACTTTGTGTGTAAATAAGAGGTAATCACCTACCTCTCTAAAAGACACCAGTTCTAATGAAAAAATATTTATTCCAAAAAATGGACAATGCGTTTTGCAGGTCATGGCCCGCTTCCTCGGGTCAGTGCAAAAAATGGCTTAGAAGCATAAGGAGTAGAGTGTAGGTGCCTCTAGGTACCTGATAGCATTTAATAGCAGTGGTGTGTAAGGGTGTTTATGGATTGTGTGCATCTGATGTCACTGAACTGTCCCAAGTTTGAAATATTGCTAACAACACCAGGCAGATGTCTGAGCAAAGAGATATTTGATGGTTATATTTTCCCATCTCCTATTCTGCCATGTTGCTGATAATAATTGTTCTAAATGTTGTTTATTGTCCCTGCATGTTGTCTGCCACAAGAATGTAATTGTGTGCCTAATTAGCCCCCAGCTTACAACACTTGTTAACCTTCTGCCAGGGGGTGTCCAGGTTGAAAACTGTGTTGTCTGCGTTGTGGCAAGGGCCCAACTGCAGCTTCACACCCGACACCTGGAACCTGCTGCTGCCACAGGTGTGTACTTGTGTGCCTGATTTATCTCCAACTTACCACACTTGCTAAACTGCTGGCATCGGGGTGCCTGGGTTGAAAACTGTACTGTCCGAGTTTAATTTTATTTAATCAATGCTGTTCTTCCACTGCCAGGTTCCACGGCCTATTCTGCTACCACCAAATCTGCATGCTACTGCGGGTAAGTAGCACTTATTTTAGTAATAATTGCCTGATAACTCCTTTAATGCTGTGATCCCACTGGCAACCACCAGGTTCTGTGATCTATGCTGCTACCACGTAATCAAGCAGTGGGTGCCCTGATCAACTTGTCTTGTGGGTCTCCTGCCAAGGTTACATACCAAAGGGAAGAAGAAGAAGAGTTTGTCACGATCGAAAAAGTGGCTACGGTCCTGCCGGCGAAGAAAAGAAGAAGACAAAGGAGAGTTTGTTACACTGTGGGGGTTGCTGCCAACCTGAAAGATATTCATTTACATACTGTATGCATACACATATTTCAAAATATCCATACATATGATGTAAATATGTATAGATAGATTATGGTTATGGACATGTATATGTATATAAAAATAACATAGCAGGAGTTCAAGTGATCATGCATTACTTATCCTATGGGGGGTCTGCACCCCTGACCCCGTGTCTGTATGGCATCCGCCATCTTCCCCAAAGAAAAAAACTCCTGGCAGTATCACAGGCACCCTGCAGTCTCTCCCTGGGGAAGATGGTGAATTCCATAATAGAGATGGCTCGAACCTCCGATTTTAGGTTTGTGAACCTCGAACGCAATATTCTGCAAAGGTTTGGTTCGCGCGAACTTTCGCGAACCGCAATAGACTGCAATGGGGAGGCGCACTTTGTAAACTAGAAACATTTATGCTGGCCACAAAAGTGATGGAAAAGATATTTCAAGGGGTCTAACACCTGTAGGGGGGGCATGGCGGAGTGGGATACATGCCAAAAGTCCGGGGAAAAAAATCCGGATTTGACGCACAGCAGCGTTTTAAGGACAGAAATCACATTTTATTGCTAAATTGGAGGCCTAAAGTGCTTTAAAACATCTTGCATGTGTAAACATCAATCAGGTAGTGTAATTAGTGTACTGCTTCACACTGACAGACCAAACTCACCATGTAACGCACCGCAAACAGCTGTTTGTGTAGTGACAGCCGTGCTGGACTGGTGCGCACCATGGCGAGATTGCTCTTCCTCAGTGATATCAGGTAATGTCTGACAGCCTTATCAACTTTCACTGGTTCTTTCTCTACCATTGTTAAAGCTTACATCTATTTTTTAAAATTACTTTTTCCTGCTGGCTGTTCAGTACCATTAACGAGAATCTGTTATGGAGGGAAAGTCTGCCATTCATTCAACTGTGTGACTGATAAACAAGTTTCCATATTACTTTCTCAGTACCATGGTGACCACAGGTAATGGACGGGGAATCAAGGTTCGATTGCGGTCCCGAGTGGGAGCCTGAGAAACGGCTACCACCACACAACCAAGGAAAGCAGCAGGCACGCTGTGGGCAAAGGAGCAGGAATGGCTACCACCACACATCCAAGGAAGGCAGCAGGCACGGCACGCAAGTCCCGAGGTAGTGACGAAAATTAACAATACAGGAGGACTCTTTCGAGGCCCTGCTGTATATGAGACGAGTAAACTTTAAATCCTTTAACGACAATCTGTTATGGAGGGATAGTCTGCCATCCATTCAAGGGAAAGGTATGCACTGACTGCCAGGTATAATACAATGTGCAGTCACAGATGCAGTGAAAGGTATGCAGTGACTGCAAACAGCTGTTTGCATAGTGATGGCCATGCTGGACTGGTGCGCACGATGGCGAGAGTGCAGGTGATGGCGGCTTTCCAGATCATATGGTCGGGCTGAGGTAGCTCAATGACAGAACAACAGTGACTGTCCAGCTGATCGAATTTGGTCTGTCCACAATGAAGCAACAACCTTATTATCTTGGGTGTGTCGTCCCCCCCCTCCCCCGAGACATTTATATAGCCGGCGGTCATTGCTTCATTGTGATACACAAGCCCCTTCACCACGTCAAGGAAACGATCACAAAGGGGAATTGACACATGTACATGCCTTTTGTTTTGTTGTTGCAGCCGCACTGCAGCCACAAAAAATTAAGCAGGCATGTACACGCACCAGAAAAATTATTATAGTGGCCGATGCTGGCAGCGGCCTTAAAAATTCAGGAATCTGCCTGGAGTCCTGGACCCTGTTGGTGGTGGCAGAGAAGGCAGTCAAGCAGGCAGAGATGCTGTGTGTGGGGACTGACTTAGTCTTCGGGCGGGCAGTAGCCCTCTGGGATCCATGCCTCATTCATTTTGATAAAGGTGAGGTACTGAACACTTTTGTGACCTAGGCAACTTCTCTTCTTAGTGACAATGCCTGCAGCTGTGCTGAAGGTCCTTTTTGACAGGACGCTTGAGGCAGGGCAAGACAGAAGTTGGATAGCAAATTGTGACAGCTCTGGCCACAGGTCAAGCCTGCGCGCCCAGTAGTCCAGGGGTTCATCGCTGCTCATAGTGTCTACACCAAGACTTAAGCCCAGGTAGTCGGCTACCTGCCGGTTGAGGTGTTGGCGGAGGGTGCATCCGGAAGGGCTAAGATGAGGAATTGGACTAAAGAATGTCCGCATGTCCGACATCACCATGAGATCACTGAAGTGTCCTGTCCTTGCCTGCGTGGACATGGGAGAAGGATTACTGGCAGTGGTACCTTTATTCCGTTGTGCTGTGACATCACCCTTAAATGCACTGTAAAGCATAGTTGCCAACTTGTTCTGCAAGTGCTGCATCCTTTCTGCCTTCAGGTGAGTTGGTAACATCTCCACCACTTTGTGCTTATACCGAGGGTCTAGTAGCGTGGCCACCCAGTACAGGTCATTCCCCTTGAGTTTTTTTATACGGGGGTCCCTCAACAGGCTGGACAGCATGAAAGACGCCATCTGCACAAATTTGGATGCAGACGTACTATCCATCTCCTCTTGCTCTTCCTCAGTGATGTCAGGTAAGTTCTCCTCTTCCCCCCATCCATGAAGAATACCACGGGAACATTGAGCAGCACAAGCCCCCTGCGTTGCCTGCTGAAGTTGTTCTTCCGCCTCCTCCTCGAAAAAAAAAACCTTCCTCATCATCTGACTCCTCTGATGGCGTCTTCACTGCGACTCACCATGTTTGTCACCTCCTCAAACAGCCGCATGAGCCTGCAGGCATTTCGCATGAGTATCCAGTACTTCGGCCAGAACATCCCTACCTCCCCAGAGCATGTCATTTCACTGTAGTTGTAGAGATGCTGGTTGATGGATTTCTCCTTTTGTAGCAGGCGGTTAAACATCAGGAGCGTTGAATTCCAGCGAGTCATGCTATCGCAAAACAAGCGCCTCACCGGCAAGTTGTTTTTCCGCTGAATATCGGCCAAGCGTGCCATGGCCGTATAAGACTGCCTGAAATGCCCACACACCTTCCTGGACTGCTTCAGGACTTCCTGTAAGCCTGAGTACTTACACACAAATCTCTGAATTATTAGATTCAGCACATGTGCCATGCAGGGTACATGTGTCAGCTTTCCCAAATTCAAAGCCGAAATGAGATTGCTGTTGTTGTCACACACCACGTTGCCGATCTCCAGTTGGTGCGGGGTCAGCCACTGATCCACCTGTTTGTTAAGAGCATCCAGGAGAGCTGGTCCAGTGTGACTCTCCGCTTTGAGGCAAGACATGCCTAAGATGGCGTGACACCGTCGTACGTGGCATGCAGCATAGGTCCTGGGGATCTGGGGCTGTATAGCTGGAGAGGAGATCGCAGCACTAGTAGAGTTGTACTGCCACTCAGCCAAGGAGGAGGAGGAGGATGACAGCGAAGAGGATTTAGCAGGAGGAGTAGGAGGAGAAGGAGAGGAGGTGGCAGAAGGCCTGCCTGCAAGCCGTGGAGGTGTCACAACTAGGTCCTCTGCACAGCCACGTACTCCCTGCTTGCCAGCGGTCACCAGGTTGACCCAATGGGCTGTGTAAGTAATGTACCTGCCCTGACCATGCTTGGTAGACCAGGCATCCATGGTCAGATGGACCCTTGACCCAATGCTGTGTGCCAGAGATGACACCACTTGCCTTTCAACTTCACGGTACAGTTTGGGTATCGCCTTTTTTGAGAAATAACAGCAGGTACTTCATCATCCTCCTCCTCACACCTTACGTCCATAGTGTCGCCTAACTCAGACATATGAGGTGGTGTAACTTGCTTAGCGCCGTCATCTTGTTGTAACAATAATGGCTGTGAATCAGTGAATTCCCCACCAACTAACTCCTGCGAAGTGTCAAATGTAGCGGATGTGGTGCTTGGAGTAGCGCTGGTGGCTGCAGAAGATGAGGTGTTCTGTGTTAAATAGTCAACCACGTCCTGACAATCTTGGGAGTTGATGGGACGTGCCTTCTTCTGAGCACTGTACTTTGGTCCAGGGCCGCACGAAATCACATCAGCACGGCCTCAAACAGACCTGCCGGGTGACCTGCCTCTGCCTGTTGTTTTGTCCATATCGGGGGGATGAAGTGAAAGTTTTGCACTGACTTGACTAATACAATGTGCAGTCACACAGGTGCAGTGAAAGGTATGCAGTGACTGGTATTACAATACAATGTTCAGCTGTCACACAGGTGCAGTTAACAGGTATGCACGGACTGGTATATAAAACAGCGTGCGGTCACACAAGTGCAGTGAACAGGTATGCAGTGATTGGTATTACAAATGTGCAGCTGTCACACATACAGGTACCGTGAACAAGTGCAGTGACTGGTATACAACACTGCGTGAGGTCACGTAGGTAGGTGCACTGAACAGGTATGCAGGGATTGGTATTACAAATGTGCAGCTGTCACACACACAGATACCGTGAACAGGTAGTCACTGAATGTGCTGGGCCTGGCAGTGGCACAGCAGGAATTACCAAGGGGCCAAGGGCCAGCTGCGACTGACTGACAGGGCTGTATATGCAAGTGTCTGTGGGACACACACAAAATAAAAAAGAAATTAGATCACAAGAACAACATTAGCTCTCAAAAGAGCTGTTGAGGGGTGCTTTTTACTAATAAGTATCAGAAAGGAGCAAGCTAACAAGCCTAACAAGAGCCTAACTAAGGTTACCCTATGTCTTTCTGCAGCAAGCTCTCGAACCACCGATGTTTGCTCGAATCTGTTCGCCGGCAAACCGTTCAGGCCATCTTTATTCCATAAGGACAAGGAGGCCAGATGAGCAGCTCCATATAGGCAATTAGTGCTGATCACCCCAAGCCCTGCCCCCACTGGCACACTCAGTTATGAACTTCTCTTATGGGTAGGTTCATTTTATACATTTTCATATTAAGGTGCTGGGCTGCTACACTAATTAGTGTACATAGACTCCATGCAAATACGTTTGTCTATTTATCCTTTTGAAATCCAAAGTCTTCTATGTATCAGATGGCCCTAATGTCCTTCTACAATTCTACAGTTTTATGTGTTAAAGTGGACCTGAACTCTTGCACTGGACAGAAGGAAAACAGAGAGAAATGTACCATGTATGTATTTGAAGACTTTAGCCTGTCTAATTCCCCCTCATTTGTGTCTAATCACAAGTTGTATTTGATCTCTCCCCGTGTCACCTGACTGCCGTGGCATATAAGGCAGATAAGCTCATTTGAAAACACATGTTAACAATATGTCTGCTTCCATGAAAGCAGTAAGTAGGCACACTGCAGATTTTGTATCAACTGTAACAAAGAAATGTTTTTCTTTTAAGGTTATCATGCTGTTGCATATCGTTTAGAGGAGAGAGGAAGTTCTGAGTTCAGGTCTGCTCTAAATGGTTCATTATTTATTTCATTGGTGAAATATTTCAGAGACAATTATGCTCCTAACCCTAGATGGAGTGCTTTTCCTATTGGTAATAAAGCGCTATTCAGTTAAAGGACTAGATGTAAATGCACTGAACTGTTTTACAAGCCTTGTAAAATGCCAAGTGAGCGAAGCATAAATACAGAATATATGAGTCACATGAAAATGCTGTCTAAACATTTCAGTGGGAGCAGCATTCAAAGGAGAGCTGAAAGTCAATGAAGGCATAGAAGTGCCATTATTATTTATAGCTTCAAAAATAGCCTTTTAACTAAGACACCAGAGGAACTCGCTAATTAACAAACATTATGGCTGAGCTAATAAGGCAAAGAGCAGAGTGTAGTAACTCATAGCAGTAACCTATAACACCCTGTCTAAATCCACTGTTGTCTTCTGACCTCTGGAGACTATAATGGCAATGGTTGCCTTTGGAGACTATCCTTAGCTTTTCATATTTTCGCTTTGCTGCTTACTAGAGAAGCTAAACTATGTTTTTCTTGCACACATCACCAGCAACTTTATAAATAAAAATAATTAGTGAATCTTTTGAAAAACAAACAAAATCTTTTAGATCGTGTGAAATAAAAAAAAAAGCTTACAGCAAGTCTGAACTAAACTTTCCTTCACTAAATAAGATTGTCTTTGTGTGTTGGTGGCTGCCATTCTGCATGTATGAAATAACAGTGTTTACACACAAGGGAAAGGAGGAGGGGCTATACAATGTGAAACCTGCTGCTGACTGAGAAGGAATAATAGGAAGGGCTCGTTCACACTAGAGGCGCTTTTTCATTTTTTTTAAGCACTGGCGATTTGTCAAAATTGCCCTGAAAGCGATTACACCGTGCTTTCCTATGCGCTAGTTCAGATTGGGATATTCAGTTCGCTTTCCGATCTGAAAAGCACTGCATGGACCATTCTCAAGGCGATTTTGCGATAATGGGAGGTATAGGAAAAGTGCAAATCGCTAGAAAAAGTGCTTTTGCCAGCAAATTCGTGGGCGTTTTTTTCCCTGTCAATTTAAATGTGAAGTGTTTCCAGGATTTTTAGGACTTTTCCCTTTAAAAATAAGGCCTAGGACACTTAAAAATCACAAAACGCCCAAAAAAGCGTTTACAAAAACACTTACCAAAAACGCCCTACGCACAGAGGAACAGAGGCGCCACCAGCAGGGTAAAAGTGGATAAAACCTTTAAAATTTGCTTGGAGGAAGAGGTGGACTTACCTCCATAAAGCAGACACGAAGGACTGTCTGTATAATAGTAATCACATTTATTATATAGTACCCCAAAAGTGCAACGCGTTTCGCAGGCCACACCCGCTTCATCAGGCAATAAACGTGGGGACAAACAGAATTTTAGCAGAGGCGCTACTCCTGCTACTGCTGAAATTCTGTTTGTCCCCACGTGTATTGCCTGATGAAGCGGGCGTGGCCTGCCAAACGCATTTCACTTTTGGGGTACTATATAGGAGATGTGATTACTATTATACAGACAGTCCTTCATGTCTGCTTTATGGAGGTAAGTCCACTGCTTCCTCCAAGCAAATTTTAAAGGTTTTATCCACTTTTACCCTGCTGGCGCCTCTGTTCCCCGTTTGCTGTACCGTGTCCACTCCTGGTGGAGGGGTGATCTACCCTTTTCTGATCTACAGAGAGCGACTTCTTAATCCTGAGTGAGGACAGGTCTAATCTCCTCACCTGCTTATACAGTGGTTGCCTTTGTGGTAACCCACGTTTGTGAGTATAATCTATTTTGGTTCCTGGACGTAGTTTCTACGTCCAGGAACCATGCGCGCTACCGCGCGCTCCCGCGGCCGATCGTGCGCGTGCACGCGCACTTCCGGCCGCGGATTCGGTAGCCAAGGAGTCAATGTATCGGGTTATGGTGCCCGATCACTGATTCCTCTCCCCCGCTAACAAAGTGACAGCTTCTCTCGGAAGCTGTGCTTTTTCTGGCTGTCTCCTTCCCGATGCGTCATTCTAAGCGCTTGCTACGCTTAGAGTGACGAAATGTAAACAAACTCATGGCCGCCATCTTGTGGCTAAAAAGTAATACTACACCTGAAAAAATAAATAAAAAAAAATTAACACACATTTACATTATAAATCTATTGTTTACCTCCCACCCTCCCAAAACTACCCAAATAAAATGTTTACTATAAAAAAAAAAAAACCATTACAATAAAAAAAAAAAACATGTAAATATTTACCTAAGGGTCTAAACTTTTTAAATATCAATGTAAATATGAAATATTTCTATATTTTTTTTTATTTTAAACTTGTAAATAGTGATAGATGCAAAATGGAAAAAATGCACCTTTATTTCCAAATAAAATATTGTCGCCATACATTGTGATAGGGACATAATTTTAACGGTGTAATAACCGGGACATATGGGCAAATACAATACGTGAGTTTTAATTATGGAGGCATGTATTATTTTAAAACTATAATGGCTGAAAACTGAGAAATAATGAATTTTTCCATTTTTTTCTTATTCTTCCTGTTAAAATGCATTTACAGTAAAGTGGCTCTTAGCAAAATGTACCCCCCAAAGAAAGCCTAATTGGTGGCGGAAAAAACAAGATATAGATCAGTGCATTGTGATAAGTAGTGATAAAGTTATAGGCTAATGAATGGGAGGTGAACATTTCTCACGTGAAAATGACGGAACCTGAATGGGTTACTCTTCTCACTAATTATCTTTACTAATTTTATGCTGAACATACTACACTATATTGGGCTCCCCGTTTCTCTAACCTTAGCCCTACGCACAGAAATTGAAAGAAAAAATGTAAACAAATGCCCAATGCGAACGCTGACACGATTGGCACGCGATGTGAACAAGGCCGAAGTGAGGATATCTGGCGAATGAGACATCACAGCCACATACTTAAGATATTGATATAGTCCTTGTGATAGATACAATATATATAAGTAGCTAGGGCACAACCTACATTGCGTGGGCCAGGAGTGTGTGCACCATCTCTTTAGATGTCGCTCACGCTATCCCGCCACACACGCCATCCAATAAATGCCGTGGCCAATCACAGTAGGATGGGGCAGGAGGGGGCGTGTCCTGGGCAAACGGACAGACAGACATACAGAGGATGGACTTGGGAATTATTATTTTAGATTTTAGCTCAAAGAAAATGATACACATACCTTTCATCTAAAAAAGATATCAAAAGTTCAGGTTCAGGTCTTTTTAATCATCTAGTAACTGAAGTGCTGGGAGAAACATGATGTATTGTCTTTACAAGCCATGTTCAAGGAAGAAGGAAAATGTAATGCTTGTACACTTAGGGCCCGTTTCCACTATCGCGAATCCGCATGCGTTGCCCGCATGCAGATTCGCACAGCCAATACAAGTGGATGGGCCTGTTTCCACTTGTCAGTTTTGCTATGCGTTTTTCTGTGCAGGATTTTTCTGCATGGCACAGCCCTCAGAATTCGCCTGCGTGTGGAATGCAGGCGAATCGCACGCAATGTATTTAATAGGGAAATCGCATGCGTTTTCCCCATGCGGTTTTTACCGCGAATTCGCATGCGATTTCGCATAGGTACCCATGTTAATTCACACAGGCAGTGACATGGTTAAAATCGCATCACCCTAACCTATGCGAAATCGCATGCGAAATCGCGGCAAAAAACGCATGCGGAATCGCACCCGCATGCGATTTGCCTGCGGTGATTCGCTGGCGATTCCGCAACGCTATAGTGGAAACGGGCCCTTAGACTTGCAGTCATCTCTGGGTTTTACAACAATGTACATAGTTAGCTCATGAAAGAAAACCATGAAGATTTTATTGGTCAAAATTAAGCAAAAATCCTGCCGTGTAAAGTGGTGGTATACTTACACATAAATGTACTTATAATAACTTCAAATTTGGATCCAATCACAAATGCAGTGTATCTGTATTACTAAAGGGCCAAAAAAAAGGTAACATTTGAAATGCATGTGTATGCATAAGTATAAAAAGAACATTTGTACCAGAGTATAATGCACTAAAAAAATTTTCAACATTGATGCCCCTTAGAATAGGTTGTAAAAATCTGACAGATCTGACACATTTTGGTCTAGTCCATCTCCTCCTGGGGTTCTCAGGGTTATTTTGTTTATCTTCAGAAGCACTTACTGAATGGCAGTTGCTCAGTCCAACTGCCAAATTAGTGTGCAAGTGACTAGGAACACTAGCTGACATTTTTGTAGAGTTGCTTTTCAGGGATTGCTTTTGTAAAAAAATAAAACAAATACTAAAATGACGGAGAGGGACAGGATGTGTCAGATTTTTACTGCTTACTGTAAATGATAGCAACATAGGAAAAAAGCTATTTGTAGTACATTTTACTTCTTATAAATATGTGTACATATGTATTTACATTTTAATGTTTTTGTGATGGTTGTACTTTAAGTTTAATTGTCCCCCCCCCCCAAAAAAAAAACAACAACAAAAAAACTAGTTGAACTTGATGGACATCAGGCAATAGATTTATTGCAGCAGAAACATTTCTGAATAGATTGAAAACTTGCAATGCAGGATACGGTTGCAGGCTGCATATTAAACACAGAGCAGTGGGTAAATGGAATTTATTTTGTGGCTGACAATCCCTCTTTAACCACTTGACGACCACAGTGCTAACCCCCCCTAAGGACCAGGCCATTTTTTGCAGTACTGAGCTGTGCAGGCTTTTCAGCCTCCTGCACAGCCCAGCTATGGAGCCCAGCGATCGGACTCACCTCCTTTTTTTGTCCCTAAGGGGACATGTCGCCGCAGGGGTCCAATCGCCAGTGCTGCTCATCAGGATTCCGGATATCCGGGTAACCCGGATATTCAAACTTTTTTCAGCTATCTGACCGGATTAAGATTCCGGATACCTGGGCCTAAATCCGGATAGCTATCTGCGGATAGTTGGCTGGGCAGTGCGGATATCTGCGGATACCACGGATATCCAGCAGATATCCGACCATTGAGATACTGTAAGAGGTCCAGGATGTCATTGAGCCAATCAGAGGCCTCCCAGCAGAAGCCCTAGCAACCAATCACAGAAGGGAACCCTGGCCAGCCCAACCTGACCTCATTGAGCCAATCAGAGGGCTCCCAGCCTAACCCCTGGCACCCAATCACAGAAAGGAACACTGGCCAGCCCTCCTGTATAATAATGAGGGCTGCCATGATGAGACATATCGTCCCTTGCTTGTGAATGCTCACTGAGAGACATGCTCCAGTGCTGCTGGCCTAGCAAGTGTTTACACAATGATAAACCACCTAAAGCTGTTCAGTGATTAACCCCTTCACTATCACTACACTATTGTTAAATCGTTAATTAGCTTGATTTCATTGTGTGACAGACAGTCAGATTGTGTGCTCCAGTGCTGCTGGCCTAGCAAGTGTTTGCACAGTGATAATCCTAAAGCTGTTCAGTGATTAACCGCTTCACTATCACTGCACTATTGTTGTATTGTTAATTAGCTTGATTTCATTGTGTGACAGTCAGAGTGTGTGCTCAGGGCTGCTGCAGCTGCTATGTGTCTGTGTGTGTGCTGTGCACAGACCAGGCCGGCTGCTTTCTGCTGGCCAGCTATTAGCCTTAGCTAGCTACAGTTTAGGTTAGGTTAGGGATTAGGGAATAGGAGGATTAGTTAGTTAGGTTAGTACTGTAGTAGTGCAGTCAGTGCTAGTAGTTGTTAGAGTAGTAGTACTACTGTGTTAGCTTTCTATAGAACTGCTGTGCTATGAGCAGTGCCAGTGTGACAGTTAGTGTACACTAGTGTCTTCTCCTCTGCTGTCTGACTGTCACTCGCCACTTGGCACGTGTCACGTGGCTCTTGGCACGTGTCACTTGGCATGTGTCACCTGTCACTTGTCACGTGTCACGTGGCACTTCGCACGTGTCACGTGGCACTAAAGTGTACCTGAGGCAACATGTGTCATGATGAGATAAACATGTGTATGTACAGTGCAAAATTGTTTTACTTGCTTTATTTTGCTGCCTGAAATAGTTAATTTCTAGACATGGAAGTGACAGCTTCTGTCTTGTCGGTACCTTGTTGGGAATATAGTAAACATCACTGATAAGCAAATTACAGCCATAAAAATTTTTCTGGCAGACTACAACTTATGAGAGCAGGGAGAGATAAAATAAATGAACTATTGCCTTTTTTCTAACTTTGGGACACTTATTAGGCTGCCACTGAGCAGAGGCAAGAAAACAGTCAGTCTACTTTGTAAATGTTTAAATATAAAATAAAAACATGGGATATCTTAAAAAAAAAGTAATTTTTAGTAGTAGGAGCATAAATACAATTGTTTGTCTCATCTTTTTATTTTCGCGTCGGGTTCACTTTAAAGTGCTGAAAAGTGCAATACTAACTTTTTAAAAAGGGATACAACCAACATGTGATCTAAAAGCAATTATTTGCATGGCCTATTGTACTCAAGTGATACATTAGTCTCATGTGTTTTGGTATGCATTAAGGGGCCCATACACCTAACGATTTTCCCACCGATATACAGCAGATTCGATCACTGTGATCGAATCTGCTGTGAAATCGTTGCGCTAACGCTGACCGAACGATCGATTTCCGTCTGAAATCGATCGTTCCCGTAGAACCGTCCATGCGGAAGATTTCACTCGATCGCCGGCGGGTCGGGAGTGCGTAGATAGCGACGTTTGAATGTCCGACGACCGACGCTAGCGGCAATACATTACCTGCTCTGCCGGCGCGTGTCCTCGCTGTCACCGCTGCTTCTTCTCTGCTGGGTTCCGGCAGGCTTCACTTCTTCCTGTCTCGACAGGAAGTTTAAACAACTCCCTCTACTGTTTAAACTTCCCCAGACAGGAAGTGAAGTGAAGCTGAAACCCTGGAGCCGAGCGCGGAGAAGAAGACAGCGGAGACCGGGGGACTCGCGCCGGCCGGATCAGGTAATGAATGCACGGCGAGCGGCAGCAGCAGCCGTTCCACAGATGGTGAATCGATTTCATGCTAAAATCCATCCATGCTGAAATCGATTCACAATCTGTTTGCAGTAAAGGCAGCCATACGATCCATCTCTGATCAGATTCGATCAGAGATGGATCTATCTGTTGGTCGATCTGATGGCAAATCGACCAGTGTATGGCCACCTTTAGTCGTATGTGTTTTGGACATGAGCTGCAGTGACCCGCAATTACCTTTTGCTTTAATAGGGCGCTAGGACAATACCGTACTTTCCTTTTGATAACAAAAGCTTTCATTTAAAATGTGGGGAAAAAAAATCTCTTAGTGTTTTACAAGTGCAAAGAACATTCCTTTAACATATATGAGAATATGATTACGCTGAGCGGCTGGTGTAGCCTTTTAGAAGCCCCTGGGTACGTAACATTAAGGTCATGTGTTTTATATTTCCTATTTGTATCACACCACTCCTGCACTTTACTCTGTATCAGACAGATTAAGGTTGTGACTTCCTTGTAATTAGTTTTGTAAGTAAATTCCCTTGGGTACATAGAGAAGCAAATGATTTGCTTAATGCCTCCTCCTATCACCAGTAATGTGCTTTTACATCCAGAACAGAAACGCTCCTATATTCAGCATTATAATCCTTTCGCTGCTAATGTACTTGAAAACATGGTGGGACTGATCTATTGAAATATTTCCCTTCATTTACAGTTCCCTCTAATCCGATTGCCTGTCTGCTTTTCATTTACGTCCCTCATTCCTCATAATTCTGGAATAAATCTGTTTTTTTCAGGTTATTATAAAAAAAAAAATATTAAGCCAGATTGGCAATATTAGCTAGTATTTTCTTTTCTAGCAGTTTTTTCCCATCTCCTCAACTAAACTTTTCATTTTAAGTCAAACAGGGCATCTGTATGAATGCAAATGGATGAATAAAAAAAGCTAATTTTAAGATTGCAGCACCTGAGCAGTTATCAGGCCCCTCTGTCTTATAGGTGACTAGGTCTGAGATAGTTAAAGGGAACCTGAGTTGTATGTATATATATATATATATATATATATATATATATATATATATATATATATATATATATATATATAATATAGTGTATTTATACTTACCTCCACCCCCATGAGCATTGTGGGCTCCTTTGCCACCTCCCTGGCTGCTCCATTGTCCCGGGTTCACCTTCAGTTTCTTCTTTAGTCAATTGTGGTGTTCTGTGCCTGCGTGGTCCGGCCGATTATGCACCCCCTGTCACACTTCCATGGCTGGGATCGTACTGCGCAGGGGCAGATCGCTCTCAGCCACGGGAGGGCAACAAGGGTGCATGCGCAGCCAGGCCGCGCATGCGCAGAACACAACAGAGTGACTGGGGAGGACAGGGAGGGAGCCCACAGTCCTCATGAGGTTGGAAGAAGCCCCAGGTAATTATACATTTGCCACAGTGTACCATCTCAGGTACACTGTAAGGTTATGGAGGTCAGGTGCCCATTGATCATACAATTGTGGCTGTACAATCTTACCACAGTTATGTAATATGAGTGACTACCTAAAGTGTCTATGCAAAGTATATTCTCTCAGTCTACCCTTCTACTACATAGATTTGGGAAGATTGTACAATCACATTTGTATCATTGATGGGCACTTTTAAGATTTAAGTTAGTTTAGGTTAGTTAGAGTTAGGCTCTGGATAATGGTTAGAGTTAAGGGAAAGTATTAGTTACTTTGGAGCAGAGGCTGGCACAGCCACAGCTTACCATTATAAGCCATCTGTAATATGGACAATCCACCCCCTTTACTTTGGTAGCATATGGAAATGGCAGTAGGTTTTGCAGTGCAGGGATGATGGGGGTTAGCAGTCCTGCATCGGGGTTGGGTCCCTCGGGGGTTACCCGAAATTCAAAGTAGGGTTTGGTTTCCCGTATTGATTCTTATTGAGTTGCAGGTTGGGTTGCGTATAGCAGGCTGTGGGTGCGAGTTGGGTAGTGAAAGCAAGCATAAGACAATTCTGTGTTTTTTGCTTTCAAAAACTGTGATTGCTGCTTGGACCACAATACTTACTTGCTGACTTGTTTGTTGCTGCTGCACAGAGTTCTTTCTGCTCCCAAGCAGAGACCTCCCCTACCCCCATGCTAGTACATATCCTAGGGAACATGCCAGTGTGAGACTAAAGATGTGCATTTTTATAGATGGCCAGAACTCATTTAATCATACTGTGCATGTTCAGTTGAAAGGGGAGGGTAGGTAAGAAAGCTCTACTTGTCTGTTAGTGACTGGGGATATTTGATTGGACAAGAGCTCTAGTCTGCAGTGTGATATGTATGTTCTCTCAGCCAGTCTGCATACCCAGTGTGGGAAGGTTTGAGGCCGGCTGAGCAAACATGCGATGGCCTCCCTGGCTAAACAGGCGGTGCCATATTTTGATTCTTTTATTATTCCTACAAGAGTGGGACAACAAAGTTTTTTATATTGGACTTTTCCCCTTACTTTAATACAATAATTTTGTACCATTGATCAATATTCTTACCAGGACAAGATTTTGAGGAAGACAGTACATGTTGCCTTTTTTCTGAAATGACATCTGACTATGTATAAAAAACCCTGACACATACAATGCTGCCCATAATTATTCATACCCCTGGCAAATTTTGAGTTAAAGTTACTTTTATTCAACCAGCAATTAATTTTTTTTTACAGGAAATGACATAGGTGTTTCCCAAAAAAGAATAAGACAATGTACAAGAGGCATTAATGTGGAAAAAAATCATTTTGCAGCTTTTATTTACATTTGAGAAAAAAGTGTTCAGTCCTAAATTATTCATACCCTTCTCGATAATCAATAGAAAAGCCTGTATTGGCTATTACAGCAATCAAACACTTCCTATAATTGCAGACCAGCTTTTTGCATGTTTCACCAGGTATTTTTGCCCATTCATCTTTAGCAATGAGCTCCAAATCTTTCAGGTTGGAGGGTCTTCTTGCCATCACCCTGATCTTTAGCTCTCTCCACAGATTCTTAATTGGATTCAAGTCAGGACTCTGGCTGGGCCACTCCAAAACATTAATGTTGTTCTCTGCTAACAATTTCTTCACCACTTTTGCTGTGTGTTTTGGGTCATTGTCATGCTGAAATGTCCACTGGTGCCCAAGGCCAAGTTTCTCTGCAGGCTGCCTAATGTTGGCATTAAAAATCCTTGTGTATTGCTATTTTTTTCATGGTGGTGTTTACTGTGATTAGGGTCCCAGGTCCATTGCCTGAAAAACTCCCCCAAAGCATTAGGTTCCCACCACCATGTTTGACAGTGGGGATGGTGTTCTTTAGGTTGTAGACTTCTCTTTTTTATGCCAAATGAAGGAAACATCATTGTGACCAAACAATTCAATTTTTGTTTCATCTGACCATCTCACAGAAGACCCGGAGTCTTCTTCTTTGGCCAGATGAGCATTTGCAAAGGCCAAGCGAGCTTTTGTGTGCCTTATCTGGAGAAGGGTATTGTACCGTATTAGCCATCAGTAAAAGCAAGAAGTTTTAAATCAGGATGATACCATTTATTGGCTAACTACAAATGAACTTTATTCATTTGTAGTTAGCCAATAAATGGTATCATCCTGATTTAAAACTTCTTGCTTTTATCTGGAGAAGTGGCGTCCTCCATGGTCTGCATCCATGGAACCCAGAAGTGTGCAATGTCTGTTGGATTGGTCGCCTTGAGACATTGCCACCAGTAGAGTCCATATTCACCAGGATGGCCTTGATGGTGATTCTTTTTCACCTCTGTTACTATCCTCTGTTACTGTCCTCCTGGCCGTGTCACTTATGGCTTCCGACCACGTCCTCTGAGATTTTCCACAGTGCAGAACATCTTGTACTTTTTAATAATATTTTGCACTGTAGCCACTGGAACTTGAAAACATTTAGAAATGGCCTTGTAGCCCTTTCCTGACTTGTGAGCAGCCACAATGCACAGCCGCAGGTCCTCACTGAGCTCCTTTGTCTTAGCCGTGACTGCCCACAAACCAACTGCAGAGAGCTGCTGTTTTTCACCTGTAGAGTTGATTAAAACAGCTGTTCCCAGTTAATCAGGGTAGTTAGGATGCTTTAGAATAGCTTGGACTATTTGGAATGGTATAGAACTTTGGATTTTCCCACCGACTGTGACAGTTTGTAAAGGGTATGAATAATTTTGGACTGGACACTTGTTGCTCAAATGTAAATAAAAGATGCAAAATGTTTTTTTTTTCCACAATATTGCCTCTTGTACATTGTCTTATTATCTTTTGGGAGACACCTATGCCATTTTCCAGCAAAAAATTACTTGCTGGGTGACTAAAAGTAACTTTAACTTAAAATTTGCCAGGGGTATGAATAATTACGGGCAGCACTGTATATTCTTAGTTCAGCCTCTGAGGAAGTGATGTTTGTTTACCACAAAATGCTTCAGGCATTTAGAGTGATGCACCACACATTATAAAGTAACCATCATTGTAATTACAGTATACGTATTTGGAATTTCTTGTTTTTATATTCATTGGTTATTTATTACAATATTTGAAGTTTTTCCTCTTATTTCAAGGCTCCTAAATTGTTTGGAGACCTCCTCCTGTCTATAGAGGATGTCAAATTCCTTCTTATTAATGTCTAATTAAATGGAATAAAACTCTGACATAACATTCAATAAAAATGTATTTTCTTACTTTTAATTACCCATACAGTTATCGTATTTGCTTTTGTGCACAAGTAATATTGTCTGTTAACAAATTACAAAATTCCCAAAGTAAAGTTTATCTGCTCTGAAAGCTGCCATTGCAGTATACTGCATAGCCGCTCTATTTATATATTAAAATCTACTGATCACTTCTCAGCTCTTGCTGCTTTTTAGCTCAGTACAGCTCTGTTTCAGCAGTTTGCTAATGTTTACTAAATGTATCTGACAAAGGAATGTAAAAAAAAAGATAATGTTATCACTTCTTCAAGTGCGGCCGGAAGTGCCAGAAGCTTTCCACTGAAGCAAGGAGCTTTCCACTAAAGAACTGTAACGATTGGTGTCATCAACACAGATTTTTCTGATTATTGGTGATCTGCAAAATCACCAATAATACAGATGCTATACCTGATTATGTTGTGACCTGCAGAATCACCAATAATACTAGTATAGCTAGACACAGGACAACCAATGTGGAATTGTGTTTTGGTGCGACAGTAATGAAAGAGGAGATCTCCCGAGAAGCGGGAGATGCAGACAATACTGCAGCCAAGAGTCCCCTGGGGGGCAGCGCATTCAGACTGCACTGCAGCCAGTGAGCACCTGAGGAGCAGGAACCACTGACTGTACTGCAGCCAGTGGACACCTGAGGAGCTGGGACCACTGACTGTGCTGCAAGGATGATCACCTGAGGAGCAGGTGATTAAGACTATACTACAGCCAGGGATCCCCTGAGGAGCAGGGGATTCAGACTGTACTGCAGCCAGTGGACACCTGAGGAGCAGGGACCACTGACTGAGCTGCAAGGATGGAGCGGGTGATTAAGACTCTACTGCAGCTAGCAGATACTTGAGGAGCAAGTGTTGCAGACAGTGCTGCAAAGACTGATCACCTAGGGAGTAGGTGACAGCTCTCAGAAATTCCTCACTAATGGCTAGACTCACTAGTGAGGATAGGAAGGTCAGACAAGCAGGGTCAGCAACGTACGGACAGATAAGGTACAGGGACGGAAGGCTGATTCAGAGTAAGGTACAGGCAGTGTCGGCAACGGTAATCAGATAGGCAGAAGTACCGAATTGCAAACAGGAGAGTAGTCAGGAAAGCAGAATATCATAACAGATAAATAGTAGCAATATAGCAATATCCTAGTCTAGGTGTGAAGTCCTTGATTTCAACACCTGGAATCTAGACTAAAGAATAGCACACAGATAAATAGTAGCAATATAGCAATATCCTAGTCTAGGTGTGAAGTCCTTGGTTTAAACACCTGGGATCTAGACTAAAGAATAGTACACAGATATCACAATGCAATAAGTACTTTAAGCTATCAACGGAAACTGGCTAAGTGTGAATTCCCAGCTCCAGCTTGTTCTAACACACTGTAAGATCTGACTAAGGTCTGAGCGCTAGCACGTTAGCGTTTGCAACAGCAGACAACCAGCAACTGACAGGCAGGTCCTATATATACTCACAGCGCTCAAAAGCACCGCCCCAGTCACTCAGCCAATCCGGAGCACTACCGGCTGATCAGCTGACTCCTCTTTTACTTGCATAAAGGTCCTGTCGCCTGGTGTGCACGCGCATAGCTCTCAATCTATGTGCACTAGAAGGACCAGGCAAAACAGCAGCATGTAGCTGCGCGGAAGAGGCCGCCGGCTGATACGCGGAGATAGCCGCCATGCCGCTTGGCCATGTGGCGGTATCTCCGCTATCCTTTACAGTACCCCCCCCGAGGAGTGGACCCCGGACACTTCCTACCCGGCTTCTCAGGGTATAAGTCATGAAACTCCAACAATTCCAATGGACCAGATACTGTACAGAATTTTTCACTAATCGAGAATCCAATATCTTCTCAATCTCATACTCCGGTTGGTCGTCAACCATCACAGGGGGGGGGGGGGGGGGGAATCCACATGTACCGCTGGTTTCAACAGGGAAACATGGAATGATCTCACACCTCTCATACTGGCTGGGAGATCAATCACATAAGTGACCTCATTAATCTTTCTGGACACCGGGTATGGGCCTACAAATCTGGGTCCTAACTTAGGTGTTTTAATGCTAAATGCCGCGTAGATACCCACACCATGTCCCCTGGAGAAATCTTCCACTCTACAGACTGTCTCTTATCTGCCTGTTTCTTCTGAGTCTGCAAAGCTTTTCCCAAATTCCTCTTAACCAAGACCCAGATCTCCTTTAATGCCCTTTGCCAATCCTCCAGGGCCGGAAACGGGGTAGATGCCACAGGTAATGGAGAAAACTTGGGAGATTTTCCCGAAACTACCTGAAAAGGGGAAAATCCCAAACAGGCACTCTTCAAATCTATTGTGTGCAAATTCTGCGAATGGAAAGAACTTCACCCAATCTGACTGTGCATCTGCCACATAACATCTGAGGAATTGTTCAAGGGACTGGTTAACTCTTCCGGTCTGACTATTGGTCTGTGGGTGGTAGCCTGATGAAAATGAGAGGTCCATACCTAACTAATGGCAAAAGGCTCTCCAGAATTTCGACACAAACTGGACTCCCCTATCTGACACCACATTCTCCAGAATGCCATGCAGCCGGAAAACGTGCTGAATGAAGAAATCAGCTAGCTCTTGTCCCGAGGGGAGTCCTTTCAGAGGGACGAAATGAGCCATCTTACTGAACCTATCAACTACCACCCTAATGACCGTTTTGCCCTCAGACCTGGGGAGTTCTTCTACAAAGTCCATTGACAAATGGGTCCAGGGTTCATTTGGCACTGGTAGGGGTTGTAATGTACCCACTGATGCCTGACAAGAGGGCTTACTTCTGAGCACTCTCTCACAAACTCTTTACAATCAAGTGCCAGTGTAGGCCACCATACACATCTGGCCAATAAATCCTGAGTCCGAGTTGCCCCGGGATGCCCAGCATTCTTATGAGAATGGAATAATTGTAAGATTTGTAGGCGAAAAGGATGTGGTACAAACATAACCCCCTCAGGCTTCCCTTCAGGAATGTCCTGTTGATAAGGCTCTAGCGTAGCCGTCCAGTCCTCCTAGGTTTCGGTAGCTCCCAGCACCACCTTTTGAGGTAGGATGGTCTCAGGGGTTGAAGGCTTAACTGTCTCTGGCTCAAAACACCTAGATAGAGCATCTGCTTTGACGTTCTTACTACCTGGTGTATACGTTATGACAAATCTGAATCTTGAAAAGAATAAGGACCAACGGGCCTGTCGAGGGCTAAGTCTTTTGGCCCCCTCTATGTACTCCAAGTTTTTATGATCAGTAAAAACGGTAATGGTATGTTCTGCCCCTTCTAGCCAATGGCGCCATTCTTCAAAGGCTAACTTAATGGCCAGGAGCTCTCGGTTGCCAATATCGTAGTTCCTCTCGGCAGGAGAGAACCTACGAGAAAAAAAGGCACATGGGTGTAGTTTGCCTTGCAAACCGGAGCGCTGAGACAGTACAGCCTTAACCCCAATTTCTAAGGCATCAACCTCAACTATGAAGGGGAAGGTGACATCCACATGTCTCAGGATGGGTGCAGAGCAGAACAATTTTTTCAGTGTGGCAAAGGCGGACTGTGCCTCTGCTGACCATTGGTAAGTGTAAGCCCCCTTTTTAGTAAGGTTGGTGAGAGGTGACACTACCAAGGAGAACCCTTTGATGAATTTTCTATAGTAATTGGAGAAACCAAGAAATCTTTGGAGTGCCTTCAATCCTACAGGTTGAGGCGACTCAAAAACAGCAGAGACTTTCTCTGGATCCATGGAGAGACCAGAAGTGGAGATAATATATCCCAAAAAAGGAACTGTCGTGACCTCGAAGAGGCACTTTTCCAGCTTTGCGTACAGCAAATTCTGTCTTAGTTTTCTTAACACAAACTTGACGTGTTTATGATGCTCTGTTAAATTAGGAGAAAAAATTAGTATGTCGTCTAGATACACTAGCACAAACTTCCCCAGTACCTCCCTGAAAACTGCATTGATTAACTCCTGGAAGAGGGCAGGGGCATTACACAACCCGAAGGGCATAACCAGATACTCGTAGTGCCCGTCGTGCGTGTTGAAGGCCGTCTTCCATTTGTCCCCGTCCCTAATGCGTACTAGGTTGTATGCACCTCGTAGGTCCAATTTGGAAAATATACTGGCATTGGTCACCTGAGCGAACAAATCGTCAATCAGTGGCAACGGGTAACGATTTTTTACTGTGATCTTATTTAAACCACGATAGTCGATGCAGGGTCTAAGCCCACCATCCTTTTTCTGTACGAAAAAGAAGCCAGCCCCAGCTGGAGACCGGGAAGGACGGATGAAGCCTTTGGCCAGGTTTTCTTTAATGTACGTACTCCTGCATTGCCACTTTCTCAGGTCCTGACAGATTATAAAGATGACCTCTAGGAGGCATACAACCGGATCTTAACTCTATGGGACAATCGAAACTTCGGTGAGGCGGGAGTTTATCTGCAGACTTGGGACAAAACACGTCAGCGAATTCTGCATACTGTACTCCTTTAACCTGTATCTTAGTAGCGCAAACAGCAACTCTCTCCAAACAATGATGATGACAATGGGTTGACCAGCTCTGTAGCTGACCTGAAGCCCAGTCAATCTGAGGGGACTGGAGTTGCAACCAGGGCATACCGAGGATAATGGTTGAGGTTGCCATTTGCAGGACAAGGAACTGTAATTTCTCTTTATGTAATAGCCCTATATTGCACACTAATAAGGGGCTTTGGGAAAGAGGCTGTCTACTCTGTAATGGAGAGTCATCCACTGCTGTGACCAGAATCTGCCGGTCTATAGAGAGTAAGGGAATCCCCAATTTTTTACAAACTCTTAATCAATAAAATTGGCTGCAGAGCCGGAGTCCACGAAGGCTTCTGTGGATATAGTCCGAGCTTCCCATGTAATGGAACATGGAAGGAGCAGACGATTATTGTTTAGAGGTAAAGACTGCTCGCCTAGGGTATTACCTCTGACTACTCCTAGGCGGCAGCGTTTACCGACTTCTTAGGACAATTCTGAACCATGTGACCCTCCTCAGCACAGTATAGACAGAGTTTTTCTGATTTTCTGCGATTCTTTTCCACCCGCGTCAACCTGGAGTGTCCGATTTGCATCGGCTCAGGTGGAGGCGACGAGGGTGGAGAGGAGGCGTAGGAGACATATCTTACAGCATTTCTGCCATGTGTTTGCTTCTGATAGCGTACGCGACGATCTACCCGTACTGCTAAAGAAATAGCCTTGTCTGTGGACTTGGGCTCAGGATGTACTAACATCAAATCAGAAACTGCATCAGATAAACCTGACAGAAAACAGTCTAACAGTGCGTATGTTCCCCATCTAGCTGATACAACCCACTTCCTAAACTCCGCAGCATAAACCTCCACTGGATCACGACCCTGCCTGAGAGTCTTAAGCTTCTTTTTAGCAGTGGAAGCAATATCCGGATCATCATATATAATGGCCATGGCCTTAAAAAATTCCTGAACTGAGGATAACGCCTCATGCTCTGCATGAAGGCTATATGCCCATGTTTGAGAATCCCCCGACAAAAGGGTCTGAGGCTCAGTTCCTGACAAGGTAGGCCTCAACTCAAAATAAGATAGCACCCGATTTCTAAAGTTCTGAAAGTCAGATCTATGTCCAGAAAACTTTTCAGGTACGGACATGCGAAGGTCCATGACTGGAGGGGATCACACTGTATTAACAGCCTTTTGAAGGACCTGCACTGACCCAGACAGTTGTGTGACCTGAATCTGTTGGGCATCAACCACTCCGATGAGGTTATTTACCGAGGTGACCAGGCCTTCAACTTGGCTGCGCAGTGCGTCCATAATGTATGGTCTGCTGTTCTGTAACGATTGTTGTCAGCAACACAGATTTTTCTGATTATTGGTGATCTGCAGAATCACCAATAATACAGATGCTATACCTGATTATGTGGTGACCTGCAGAATCACCAATAATACTAGTATAGCAAGACACAGGACAACCAATGTGGAATTGTGTTTTGGTGCGACAGTAATGAAAGAGGAGATCTCCCGAGAAGTGGGAGATGCAGACAATACTGCAGCCAAGAATCCCCTGAGGGGCAGGGAATTCAGACTGCACTGCAGCCAGTGAGCACCTGAGGAGCAGGAACCACTGACTGTACTGCAGCCAGTGGACACCTGAGGAGCTGGGACCACTGACTGTGCTGCAAGGATGATCACCCGAGGAGCGGGTGGTTAAGACTCTACTGCAGCTAGCAGACACTTGAGGAGCAAGTGTTGCAGACAGTGCTGCAAAGATTGATCACCTAGGGAGTAGGTGACAGCTCCCACAAATTCCTCACTAATGGCTAGACCCACTAGTGAGGATAGGAAGGTCAGACAAGCAGGGTCAGCAACGTACGGACAGATAAGGTACAGAGACTGAAGGCTGATTCAGAGTAAGGTACAGGCAGTGTCGGCAACAGTAATCAGATAGGCAGAAGTACCGAATCAGCAAACAGGAGAGTAGTCAGGAAAGCAGAATATTATAACAGATAAATAGTAGCAATATAGCAATATCCTAGTCTAGGTGTGAAGTCCTTGATTTCAACACCTGGGATCTAGACTAAAGAATAGCACACAGATAAATAGTAGCAATATAGCAATATCCTAGTCTAGGTGTGAAGTCCTTGGTTTCAACACCTGGGATCTAGACTAAAGAATAGTACACAGATATCACAATGCAATAAGTACTTTAAGCTATCAACGGAAACTGGCTAAGTGTGAATTCCCAGCTCCAGCTTGTACTAACACACTGTAAGATCAGACTAAGGTCTGAGTGCTAGCACATTAGCGTTTGCAACAGCAGACAACCAGCAACTGACAGGCAGGTCCTATATATACTCAGAGCGCTCCACAGCGCCGCCCCAGTCACTCAGACAATCCGGAGCACTACTGGAGTCAGCTGACCGGCTGATCAGCTGACTCCTCTTTTACTTGCATAAAGGTACTGTCGCCTGGCGCGCGCGCGCATAGCTCTCAATCTATGTGCACTAGAAGGACCAGGCAAAGCATCAGCATGTAGCTGTGCGGCAGAGGCCGCCGGCTGATACGCGGAGATAGCCGCCATGCCGCTTGGCCATGCGGCGGTATCTCCGCTATCCTTTACAAGAACAAAGTGCAGTGTTTAACTGTTTGAATGCTTTTCTGCCACGTTTTTGTTTGTGGTAATAGATTTTATGCTGTAAATAATCTGTTAGAACAAAGAGTAAATGCTGAGTTTCATAACACTTTAGTACACCATGGTGAGGTATGCCAATTAGGACCTAGAGGGGACCAAGTGACTTAACAATAACATTTATTAGGACTTGTATATGAGTCCTCACATACATTTTAGTTGACATAGCTTTAAATTTGCATTCAAGAGTGCATTTCATTTTGCTATAAATAATTATGTGACTGATGTCTCATAACAGTAATCTACTGAATCCAATTCAACGAGAAATAAGGAAATGCACTTCAAATACAGAATAATAACACAGGATGTTTTTAGAAAAAATACATGCACGCCAACGGATATAAAATTCACTTAAAATACATGTTTACACTATCACAAAAGTTTCCGTGCAAAAGTAAAGCACTGCCCTGCCTGACTTCTGTCAGAACAGCTATTTTCCATGGTGTAGTGGGTGTGTGGCCTGCGCCCTTCCCCAGTGCCTGTACCCCTGCCAGAAGCTATGTCACTCCTGCCTAGATCAAGCCATTTCCATTTCCCAGACTAAAGACCTGCACAAACACACTCAGACCAACTGTATTTTAAGGAAACTAGGATCAGCAGAGGATTGCTAGTTCTAAGCACCATTTGGGGGGGTTCTTGCTCCGGGATGATGACGGGTACTGGGGAGGGGATCAGGGCCTAACTATTATACAATGGAAGAAAGGCAGGATAGTGCTGTACTCACAGCTCTACTCTGGTGTTGGTTTATAAGTGTTTCCTTCAGACAGTCTTTAAATAGTCTAATGTCTAGACTTGAGTCAAATGTTCTTCGGAAAAGTAGACTAGATTAAAAATATAAACAGCCATGTACATTTGACCTTATAAAGATAGTGCTGTTGGTGATCAGTGTTAGCAGAAAACACTTATTTTAACTTGTTAAAGTTCTTGGACATAAAAATGATGTCAAGATTAAAAGCTGCTCTGCGCCACCAGTCATGCACATTCAAGGCTGTCTCGTGCATGTGCCTGCACCCATTCTAAAGTGAATGATTGCTGCTATAGCAATGAACAGCAATCATTCATTAAATATGGGCAAAAAAAGTTTTCAAAGTTTTAAGTAAAACATATTTTTTTTTTTTTGTGATTGAAGATTAAAGTCTTACCTATACCTAGCTTTTTAACCCCTTGTTAACCCCTTGTGTATACCTGTACCTGTTTATACTCCCTATCATTCAGTAAAAGATGGGCAAAATAGTTTTCAAAGTTGTAAGTAAAAAATAAATTGTTTTCTTTTTTTTTTTTTTAGTGAAGTTTGAACCCATACCTATACTTAGCTTATTAGCCCCTTGTATATACCTGTACCTGTTTATACACCCTATTGACTGCCATCTGTAGCAATTAGATGTGATCACTAAGGAAACAGTTCGGTGCCCAAATCCTGTACACATTAACCTAGCAATGTGTCTGTAAAGCACTGATGCCCCTGAACTGTCGCCCTAGCAATCGCATTTGATCCCTACAGATGCACGGTCTGGGGATAAACGATTGCCACATGACCAACTAGTAGGCATATGTGATATTGTTTGACCTGGAAAGACCCAAACAATAAATGTTTATATTAACTGGGGTACTTTTCATGTGAAAGTTATGAAGGGTGAGAACTTAAATAATGTGTATTTCTTAACTTTTCCTGGTAAAAGACCTAGAAAATAAAACCATTTTTTGGAAAAAAAAGAATTAGCCATAGAAAGCCTAGGTTGTCCTGAAATTGCTGCATCAATAGCGACACAGCTGAAAGGCCAAAATTGTCAGGAACCTTAAGGTGCTAATGCTGGTATGATTTGTAAACAGTGTAGTAATGGATGCAGGGGTTCTCATCCAGATAGGCGCCGCTCAAGTCTATCTCAAAGCTATGTCAACTAAAATGTATCCGCATCCTGTGTTTGAGCGGCAGTGCGCGGGGCAGCCGTCCTGTGCACTCCGGTGTTTTTCCATGTAGGTGGTTGGGGAAGGGAAGCACGGCTTCCCCGTTCCAATCGCAGTGCGTGTAATGAATGGAAATGACCCCGTTCAGCGGCCATGTCATTCATAATAAAGATTGTGAATGAAAATTTAAAAAACAAAGAAAAATAAACACTTCCTGGTAATCCAGGGAGGGGTCCTATCGTAATCTAGGGTTGAAAAGTTAAACTACACACACATTATATTTTTAATTAAAAAAATAATGTAAAATAATATAATCAATCTCTTCCACTCCAGTTACCAAGCAGATCTTTAAAAAAAAACAAAGAAACAAAAAAAAACAAAACATTAAAAACAAAATCCATTAATAGTTTCCTTAGGGACTTAGCTTTTTTTTTTTTTTTTTTTGTTAATATGTATGTCATGAGTGTATATTTCTGTTATTTTAGTACATAAGGGCTTACAATTGATGGGACACAAAAACAACCCTAAACAGAAAAAATACACCTTTATTTCCAAATAATATATTGGCGCCATACATTGTGCTAGGAACATAATTTAAATGTTGTGATAGCCAAGATTAATGGGCAGATAAAATGGGTGGGTTTTATTTATAGTAGCATTGCTTATCTCAAAACTATAGGGGATGGAATTGGAGAAATAGTGCATTTTTTTTATTTTGCATATAAAGTGCATAGAAAAGAAAGTAATTACTGAAAACAAGTATTGCCCACAGAATGCTTAATTTGTGGAGGAAAAAAACAAGATATAGATCATTTACGTGTGATGAGTAGTGATAAAGTTATTGGCGAATGAATGGGAGGAGTGCTGACGGGGAAATTGCTTCCATCCTTAAGGTGAAAACACCTGTAGGCTGAACCAGTTAAAAGCACATTGAAAACAACCCAAAATATTGTTTGTTTATGCTATATACGGTATCCAAATCCAGAGCTACCCAAAAGTAAACATTTATCCACGTTTTACTATGTATAGCACATGATTCAACTTACATACAAATTCCACTTACAAACACCCTCCTGGAATGGAACCTGTTTGTATGTAAGGTAGGGGAATAATTTAAATAGGCTGGGCCCCTTGCAAGGTTTGGCAAGCACCTCGGTGAGCCTGTGTGGGTTAATAAAAGGAAAAATCAAAACATAGTGCCTTATGTGCGCTGCCCGTCAAATGCCCCGATGTGTGGAGCTCCCAAATCTTGCAGGGCAGTGGAGCATACCTCATTTTGGTAGCTGGACAGGTCCTCTTCACTCCTCTGTAGCATATCACATTGCAGCTACCTACACTGCCAGTCATGTGACATGCATGGGCAGCCACAACGTGATAGGCTGCACAGTAGGTTTACACAGAGGAATGAGGAGGACCTGTCCAGCTGTTGAGACAAAGTAAAGTATGATGCCCAGCTGCACCCCAGGAATGGGGGACTGGACCACCACCTTAACCCCAACCCCCCCTCCCGCCATCAGGAGTCACGGGGGTCACTGTTACGCCCCTGAAGTAGGGGACATCCTGTGTAGCATATTGATAGAATTATTCACGTAAGTTAATGTGAATATGTAAATATACCTGCCTTTGTCAGTATGGGGTTCTGTGGCGCGGGGCATTACAGCTGCAAGGGGCCGATAGAAGCCCCAGGTAAGTGTCAGCTTGTTTGATTTTTATAATACCACTGAACCCTATGGCTAATTTGGTCCTCCCACAGAAAGCGGGGCAACCAAAACGGGCATCTTCACTATGATTGACATTTTGTCTCTTTTATCTTTTTATTGCTGCATAGAGTAGAGCTGTATAGAAAATGTTTATTTTTAGCCTCACCTCTCAATCCTGATGATATTTACTTTCCTTCAGTTTTCAGCCTGCTTCCTAATCAAAGTAGATGAGGAGGAAATGCATTCAATAGAGTTAGCAGCAGTCTTCTCACAACTAAAGGTAACTAATGAAAGCTGCAATTTGCGGCATCAGGATAGGAAGATAATTACATTTCATTTCTTTTTCATCCTCCACAAAAGAAAATCCTTTTTCATGTATGAAAAGATGCCAGTGAGGATTGATGCTCTTGAGTTTTTTCAGGTCTACTGTAAAAGGTCATGGATTTTTGGTAGTTTTTTCTTCTGTCATTGAGGTTAGCAGAAAGGAAAATTATCCAGACAAAAAAGAAGTCAAAAGAATACCTGACCCCTGGCAGTATGTAACTCCTCTTAGGGCCCTTTTCCACTAGGAAGTGCAATTACCTGTGTTTGCAATGGCGTAAGCAGCTTTGTGCCGTATAGCTGTCCTGAACGGAGCGTGATTGCGTCAAGAATCGCGCAAGCCAGCGATTGCATTTGGGGAAAAAAAGCGTGCACCAGTGGGAAATGAGCACAGTGATTTAGGGCCCATTTCCACTATCGCGAATTCGCATGCGTTTTTCGCATGCAAATTCGCATAGCAATACAAGTGAATGGGACTGTTTCCACTTGTTAGGATTCCGTTGCGGTTTTCTGTGCAGAAAAAAATCGCATGGCAGAGCCGTCAGAATTACGGCATACCGCATACCACTATGCGAATCGCATACAATGTATTTAATAGGAAATTCACATGCGGTTTGGGTATGCGAATTTTCATGCGAATTTGCACAGAAACAATGGAAAAATCACACCAGCACTGCCATGGTTAAATTCGCATACATCGTCATCCATGCAAATTCGCATTAAAATTCGCATAAAAATGCGCATAGACCCGCACCCAATTCGCACCGCACAAGTGGAAGCGGGCCCTTACATGTAAATAGCAGTGCTCTAGTGTTCAGTAAACCAGCTGCAATCAACTTTTTCAAGCTGGTCCCAGGTAGTGGAAAAGGGCCCTTAGAGCCCCTTGCCAGTAAACAGTGGCAAGTTGACAAATTGCAAATAAGTTGCATAGCAGCACATTTGCTTGCACACACCCAGTGGCTTAAAAGGAACTTGAAGTGAGGTTCAGAAAAGGATTAAGATGAAATTAGGCCCCAGGTAAAATAGCACTTTTTGTCCACTGCTGAAATTCACCTGGCTTTTTTAGTTACATTTGGTGGGGGCTAGCATCCACCAGGTCCCTAGACTCTCTCCAGGCCCTTGGCAACTGCCTAGGCTTGTCTTGTAGATGATTCGGCTCTGGTGAGAGGGATATAAAGGTAGCCATATTTATCTCTTTTTACACAATACCAGTTACCTGGCAGTAATACTGATCATTCAGACTAAAGTATTGTTTAAATCCTGCAACTGAAACAAGCATGCAGCTAATCCTGTCAGATTTTTGTTAATAAACTAATCAGGAAGTAAAGTGAGGCCCTGCAACAGAGAAGACTGGAGCTCCGTCACATGGAACAGGCCAGTTTCTAGGCTAAATTGCACCCAGGACGAGGGTGTAAATATTGTAGATCTGCCTCTGTAGATCTGCTTACTTGCTAGTGACCAGCTGCTCATCCAGGAGGAAGCAGGGACCAGGAAAACGCACAGGTGAAGAGAGCTAATACCCTTAGCAATAGACCCTGGACAAGCATGCAAAGAAGATGTTTCTTAATGAAAGGCTAACTGGATTACCCACCTGCAAGTTTCAGGTGTGTGATTCACACACTACTGAGGCCAAAGAGAGCGGCAGGTCTCCCAGGCAACTGGTAGTATTGATCAATGAGGGACAGGGAGGACACTGATTGGCCAAGGAATCACATGATTCTTTGGGCCAATCACTACAGCCACAGGGGTCACGGGATCACATCATGCCTTTTACCAATCACTGCTGGGCCATGTGCACCTGTGCCCAAGATTGTTACAGGAAGGCTCACTATGCAGGCATTTATACCAGAAGAAAAAGCACGGACTCCGGCACTCTCCAAGCAAGTCTTCTTTTATTTAAAGCCACATAGAACAGGTACAGCAGAAAGCCCCTACTGTCCACAGGCATGGATTGGATCAGGGGACACATGTCCCCTTCCACCAATCCTTCCTGTTTTGGGGCCATCAGGGGCGTGCTCATGTGCGTGATCGCGTGCGCCACCTGGCTCAGGGAACAGACATGATAGTCACTTCTCTGTGGCTATGTCTGTGCGGCTTAAGGGATTAATTTTCTGAGACATGATAAAGGAAAATCAATCTACTTCAGTGCTCTCCTGCTCACCATCATTTATTCTAGAAACATAGCAAAAGATGAGGTTAAAGTTTGTAAGTGGAAAATAAAAGGTGTGTTTACTCTTGGGGATAAGCGAGCTCAGATCAGAACAGGCAGAGATATGTAGGAGGGATGTGCTAAAATTGACTCCTAACTAACAGTGAAGTCAAGTGTTACTATGGAGAAGTGGCTATGAAAGTAGCTGGAAAGTAAACTGTTAGAAAACGTAGTAAACTATAATAAGCTTTACATAACAAATTTGGATTTTTATTGAAATCTATTCTATCTATAGACTATCAAATTAACAGTCAGCAATAAAGACACAGTTTCCAAATTAAATCTAAACATGTTAACTCTTAAAGGAAACCTGAGACAGGGATCTGAAAAAAAATGAGACATACCTGGGCCCTCCAGCCCCCTTCATGCTGATCGCTCCCTCGCCGTCCTCCTGTGTCGCCTGGATCCTCCACTCTCCAGGGGTCTGGAGAAAGCCCCTCTACATATTCTACGGCTGGTGAGGGAGCTTCCTTAGCAGCATAGTGTCTGTTGGTCACTTAGTTACTTGGACACCGTTTACTTATCATCAAGGAAAACTTCTATTTCATAAATGAAATGTATTCATCCTGCTCCCTTACCGACTCTACCTGGACTCTTCAGAAACCACGCTCTGAATGGCAACTCCCTCCCCTAGCTTTGACCACCTTAAAAGTTTTTCATAAGGCTAACGCCTTCTTTCAATTAGCACCTAGCCCATCCCCTTTACTGCCGTTATCAGATAACCCTGACATTGGGCATGACGGACTAGAACTTAACAGGCCCAGGCGAAGGCGAATGTATAAGCTAACATTTTTAGACATGAAGCACACAAAAAGTACGCTGTGCACCTTACTCTTGCATGTTTCTTTTATTCCATCCTTCAGCCAACAGCCAGCATGAATGACATAGAAAAACAGAACAGTCAAACCTGGATCGATGTGGGTGCCAGGGTGAGCGGGGAAGAGGTGACCAGGGGATAGGTGGACGGCACTACAGCCGTTTCACGCCGTCTGGCGCTTGTTCACACGCACGTGAACAAGCGCCAGACGGCGTGAAACGGCTGTAGTGCCGTCCACCTATCCCCTGGTCACCTCTTCCCCGCTCACCCTGGCACCCACATCGATCCAGGTTTGACTGTTCTGTTTTTCTATGTCATTCATGCTGGCTGTTGGCTGAAGGATGGAATAAAAGAAACATGCAAGAGTAAGGTGCACAGCGTTCTTTCTGTGTGCTACATGTCCAAGTTTGTGCTCTGCACTGTTTTCAAGCTAGCTGCACTACTCTCTGCTTGGCCTGTGAGCTAACCATCAGGTGCCAATGCATGGGTGAATCTTTTTGCAGGCTCATTGGAGCTACTTCTATCCCCCACCTAACCAGCTGTGTGCCAAGTGATTTTTTCTACTAAAGTGTACTAACATTTTTAGACATGTGTTCAGGGGGACGCTGGGTAACGTTAGTCGAGGCTAGAAGGAAACCAAACTGTGCAAATCTCAGCTGGTGGGAATACCTGCAATACAGACATTACTTGATGACTCAAAACCTATCCCCAACACAAATATGTCCGTATACCGAATTTGAAGACTTGTGCTCATCGACAGGTCCAAACAAGAAAACACTCTCAAAAATATACGAGACAATAGCACTGTTAGCAGTACCTGACCTGCCATTCTTTCACTCCTGGGAAGCAGATACTGGGACAAACTTTTCCCATAGTCAAAGAGCCAGGATTTGTACTTTTGCACATAAGACCTCACGTACGGTTGGAATACAGGAGGTGAATTATAAGATACTTTCCCAATGGTACCTTACCCCATATAAACTGCATAAAATTTACCCAGACAAAGACGATAAATGCTGGAGGTGTGGGAGAGAAACGGGTACACTGATACACATACTGTGGACCTGTCCCACCCTTACAGGCTTCTGGCAGAGAATTGAAAGATTAATAAAAGCGGTTACAGATAGAAACGCTCCTTTTACTCCCGAATTTTACCTCCTGCATCTCAATGACTGGACGATGAAGCAATATAAGAGGTCAGTAGTGCGCCACATCTTAAATGCTGCAAAACAACTAATTGTTAGACACTGGAAACAGACTGCAATCCCTGGAGTGGAAGAATTGGTACAGGAAATTGATGAGACCCAATTCATGGAAGACCTTTCATATACAGCATTAAACAGAAGTGAAATATATAAAAAAAACATGGTCATTCTGGTCTTATTTTAGACATTCTGATGACTTCCATAAGACCCTTAATGGCCTATGAAGTACCTGCCCACTCTAGGCGGAATAAGGCTCGAAGGAAAACATGGATACTTAACTCCTAATCTCATTAAGATGACAATACAAAGACTTAAGTGATGCCCAGGGGACACATCCAGCGGAAGGGGGGGGGGGGGGGGGGATGGGTTAAAGTTTAAAAACTGGTTGCGAAGAATGTATCATACAGAGGATAGCAATATCTTTCTGCTGATGTCTAGAAAAGTATTCATGCAAGAGAGACCCACCAGTAATTTTCATTGGAGGGTATGCCTTTGAAAGACATGTCCATGTCTTTTTCAATGTAAGCCTAGATATAACTTGTATAAGTGTTTGTTCATATTCCGCACTTGACAGCCCTGTTATACTATGCTTGTAACCTTTTGGTTTGTTATGCTCATTTCCATTTTTCGCAAATAAAGAGCATAAATGAAATGTACTTTATCAATGCAGAGATTAAAGAAATCATAATGCTCATACAAAAGAAAAGCGAGCATTCTTCGATATTTATATGACAGTGAATCACATGGAGCTCATGTATATACAATTGGAGAGCTATTAGTAACCACTAATAACTGGCCCCCACATGCACAGTCCTATGTGTGCAGTTTAAGTCTATTCCCTGCACTCTGTGCATAAGCCTGTATTCACTGGGGATATGACCGCAGTGTTCTAGGGAGGCTTAAGGTAGCCACTCACGGTCCAATTTGTAGCGAAAAATTGTTTGAGTGACCGGAGATTCTGATCGTATTAGTAGTAAATAATCTCCATTGATGGGCACAATTGATTCTGAACGATTATAATTGGATTTTTGTAAAACCAAAATTTGGATTTTATCGTTAGTTGTGATAGGAAGCAAAGATTGGTTCGTTGATGGTGTAGTGAATCGATCGATCAAAATTTCTGATCGCTTGAACGATTTTTCACTATAAATTGGACAGTTAGTGGCGTAGGGGTGGAGAGAAGGATGGTGAGGTAATGTAGGCAACAGGATGCCGCTTCCCCCTGCCTCAACCACCGCTGTTTGGTCAGTGGCTCCCCCGGCGTTACTGGCAGACATAGGGAGTGACTCGAGGAAGATGGCGGTGGCCATGCACACGCTGGGAAGTCTGAACAGTGCATTCACCGGCCTCCCTGCACCCCCTGGCAAATCACCTCTGATGATGTGAGCACTGCTCATAAAACAGCTTGAAGGTGGGGAGAGCCTCCCAATGGGGGCCTCCTCTGCACACACATCTGATACTGCAATTAAAGGTAACCTGTTATTACAGCCTGTGCCCACCTCTCTTCCTTCTTGTTGAAATTAGTAACCACCTGAACCTGCCAACACATTCTCTTTGATGCAGTCCTGTTTCCTCTGTTGTTATTTTAGCTTTTTTAGGTCTGCTTGAAGGTTCTCCAGCAGCTGGGCTTGAACAGTAATAAGCCTGCAGCTTCCATCACACTTATCTAATAAGGGATGCCTTTTTGGCACAGAGCTCTATGGAGTGGAGATATTGATCAAAATGTGTCTGTACACAGTGCTGCTGAAAAATGTATAACTAGCATTTGGCAAAATAAAAATTACAGTCTGTATTTGTTTTGCCGTTATAGATGGGAACATATTTTCTACCCAGAATTTATTGGAAGCCGTGGATTTTATATTTCTTATAACAAAGGGAAAATATCCTATCTAGCGGAAAACAAATGGGGAAAATGTTGATCCGAACTATTACTTTTTGCTCGGATGTTTGAGGGATGACAGAGGAGTGAGCTGTAAAACAGGAGCAATTTAAATATTGATATTGTATGATTGTTTATGGAGATTACAGCCACAGACATCTTTTTGTAAGGAACACCGGCAGAAATGTCTGTTTTATATCAGATATCCAAATTGTTATAAAAATGTCAGGTTTGCTGAGCAGGAAAACAAAATATATTGCTGCCGACGGTTTAAATGTAACTTGGGGCTGCAGAAAGCTTGACTAGAGAGCTTATTACATAAGTTGAAGTCTGTGGAAAGTTGAGAAGGTGCTTGAACAAATGTTAGTTCTAGGGGCGTAACTACCTTTTAAGGCCCCCCCCCGCAAAAATTTGAGGCCCCTCCTTTGTGCATTCAGAACGCTGCCCCCCTAGTGGGGAGGAGGGGCCCAGATTTCTTCATTCTTCACCAGGCGCCCCCTTTAGTGCGCTCCTAGCTGTGTCAGATTTACAGATTAGCAAGGCGGCAGTGATAGCAGGGGCTTATTTTTTCCACCATCGGGTTTCTACGAAGCTCCCGCTGCAGCCACTAGATGTCCTCTTGTCATTGCCTTCCTCTTGCATTTCAGTGTCACTGCATGTCTTATGAAGTCATGTGACATGCAGAAGACCGAGAGGTAGGCTGAGACCAGAGAGAACCTAGTGGCTGCAGCGGGAGCTCTGGGGAGACCCGATGGTGGATGAGGTAATCCCCTGCTGTCAGAGCAACTGCACTGATTTGTGGGTCTGACTAATCTAGGGGAGCATGGGAGAGGGGTCCTGGTGGAAAAGTAGGAAGGAAAAAGTCGGGCCGCTCCTCTTCCTTGCCAGGCCCCCCATAGTTACACCCTTGGTTAGTACTTTTCAAAGAGAGTTTCCCCTGGTCCTAGTTGTAAGAGTAGCGCAATCAAGATCTTATGTATGCACCCTGCATGTAGCAGGGTCTAAAGGAAACCTTCTCCTTACAGTCTTTAGGATTCTCAGCTTATCTCTGCTCAATACAGTCCCCAACCTCTGTGTAGGTCAATTGACTGTCTGAGAGAAAGGCCTGGACCAGTATGGGAGCTAAAGTGCTTTGGAAAATTCAATATATGTGACAATTTAGTGCATTGCTTAAAACTTTCATAGTCTAGTTTTACCTTATACAATACATAAAGTATGCCTGCTCTGCCTTCAAGCACAATATACTAACATTACTGTAGTGCAATCTTAGTGGTGTCCTGCAACCCCTCCTAATTCTCACATCCAACTGCCTACATAGTCAGAATCAGAATCAGAATCAGAATCTTTTATTTCGCCAAGCACGGCTGGGCCGTGCCCGAAATTGGGTTTGGCAAGTGCAGGGCTAGTGTGAGAACAAGCAGGACATAACGATACATATATGTAAGCAGACAGACAATATAAGGGGTACAGTTACAGCGTTTGGACACATTTGAACACGTATATATGAAGTATTCAAAAGATGTGGCAGTGGCAGAAAATATTTTTCTTTCAGGCAGGGCGTACACTCCCAGACAGTCACCAGAAACAACTATTAATTGTGATAATCGTATCAAAATTTATTGATCCAAAACATATTCCTATGTAAAGTGAAATAATAAAAAACACATGGGATGGCCACCCCGTCACGCTACATCCACCTCACTCACCACTCATCTCAGCATGCACACGCCGGCATCTAAAGCTAGATAGAATAAGCATTGATGCACTCCAGCAGTGTTAGCAGAAGCTTGGATATAAATGTTGCAATTGCCATGCAGCAAGCAGGTCACCATTAAGAGAGCAATATGGCACAGAGCATAACACAGAGGCAGGGAAAACAGTCCAGCGATCCACGTCTCAACATTGATTCCACTGGTAAATACTGTTAACTGTTGTGTTAGACAGCCTGGATATCACATACACACTACTGCCTTCGAATCAGCTTGAAAATCTCACCCAAATGCTACCAACAGTGACTGCATGGATTCCTCATCTCCATCACATTGTCCCTCAGAGGGTATATTCAACATAGAACAGTTCATCTCACCATGCTTCTGGGTAAAGGGTGAAGTGCTGGTCCTGGCTGGTCCTGGCGTCAGGCTGTCCCACAAATTCCACAGTGTATGTCCTGCGTGAGTCTCCTGTGAGTGCTGGGGCTTCCCCAAAGATCTCCTTCCCCTGCTCCCTGTGTGAAGTGGCAGGCGGTGCTGCTGGAGGAGACTGATGGCAAAAGTCTCAGAGTGATGCCTGGGTGGAGAGCGGGGCGGCGTGGCGTCCCATGCAGGCGGGTAGTTTCCCCGACGTTTCGCCGGCTTCCGGCTTTCTCAGGGGGCGTGGCTACCTTCGCCTACAACTTCCTCTAATATCTGCCCTTGCGGCCAATCACACGCACGTACGCTTCTGCCCATTCATGTCATCAATGCGTACGTACGTGCGCATGGGCACTGGGAGGCGAATACACGGCAGCGTGGACCATTGCAAGGTAAGGGGAGGAGAGGAAGCAGAAGGGGACGGAAAGGGGGGAGGAGTGCCCGGCGGACTCCGCTCCACAAGGAGATAAACCAAAAACTAGATAATAAAGGCCACAAAGAGGTGCACAGCGCGTCACTATGCAAGTGCCTCCACATGTAGCCAATACAGCATTACTTACTGTACACCGGGCTCCACCCCCAAGACCGCCCCAATCGCACCCACCACCCATAGCCCACCGCACCGTATTAAGAATTACCCAGTTACCCATACGCACGGACACATAAAGCACATATATAACAGTACAGCTAACTGGTGTTATCAAAAATTGTGACAATAAACACGTCCAAAATAAAAGCTTACTCAAAGTGTCGACGCGGAAAAAGGATATCCGTGAAGACACCATAAGGGTACATAACCCAATCAACCCTCAATAATTTATATAAGGCAACTATGATCGAGGACTGCCACGAACGCACCCAACGGCGCATGCCAGAGCAATACCCCCAGATCCTAGGGCCCCAGAGTGCCCAAACAGGAACCGCTACATGGGCAGGAAATGGGCAAAGCTTGTCTGCTCATTGAGGCCGGGTGCCTCACAAGCCTGTAAGTTATATATCCAGCGTGATTCACAGCGTAGGAGAAGTCTATCCAGATTTCCACCTCTTATTGTGGGGTGGATGCGATCCAGCACCATGAATCTAACACTGTTGGTGCGGCTATTGTGTTCAAGGGCACAGTGCCTCGCGACAGGAGAGCTCAACTCCCCCTTCTCAATATTTTTTATATGCTCAGATATACGTTCCCTTAGTGGGCGTTTTGTTTTGCCCACATAATATGCTCCACAGTGGCATAACAATATATACACCACTAGGATTGTCTTGCAGTTTCCGAAATGGGACAGTGTCACTCTCCTGCCGCAGGGCAAGGAAAAAGCCCTCCCTACCTGAATAAATTGACAGAAATCGCATCCCCCACATGTATACGTGCCCACTGTTAAACAATGTCTCTTAGGGCTAACACCAGTGAAGTGGCTCCGTACAAGTCCATCACGCAGAGATCTTGCTCTGCGGAAAGTGAGGTCAGGTTTAGATGACACCATAGGGCCCACGACCGGATCGTTCTGTAGCAGATACCAGTGTCTATTTAAAGAGAATCTGTATTGTTAAAATCGCACAAAAGTAAACATACCAGTGCGTTAGGGGACATCTCCTATTCCCCTTTGTCACAATTTCGCCGCTCCCCGCCGCATTAAAAGTGGTTAAAAACAGTTTTAAAAAGTTTGTTTATAAACAAACAAAATGGCCACCAAAACAGGAAGTAGGTTGATGTACAGTATGTCCACACATAGAAAATACATCCATACACAAGCAGGCTGTATACAGCCTTCCTTTTGAATCTCAAGAGATCATTTGTGTGTTTCTTTCCCCCCTGAGGGGGGATTGCATAGCAGAACCACAACACTGAAGAACTTGGCAGCCTTCCAGACACAGGCTGACAAGTCTGACAAGGGAAAGATACATTGATTTATTACAGAGACTGTGATAGTACAAAGTGCTGCAGTAAGCCAGAACACATTAGAATAGCTTTTGGAACTTGTAGGATGATAAAAAACAGGATGCAATTTTTGTTACGGAGTCTCTTTAAGATGCCCCTGAGTGCAGGATGCTGCGCACAATATCTGGTCAAAAAACGCAACGGACCCGCATTCCTCACAGCTTCCCGTTTACGCGGTTGCAACAAATCCACTCTCCTACTTCGCCATGCTCTATTGAAGGCTTTGCGTAGACATCTATCACTATACCCTCTCTCTCTAAATCTGCCACGTAAATCGTTGGCCTCGTGTAAAAATAAGACGTCGTCAGAGCAATTCCGACGGGCCCTCAAATACTGGCCCGTCGGTATGCCTCTGATCGTATGCCGGGGGTGAAAACTATCTGCGCATAATAGCGCATTAGTTGCTCTCTCTTTACGATGCAATGTCGTGGCAAGATTGCCCTCAGGCATGATAGAGATACGAATATCCAAAAACGAGATAGAGACAGATTGTACTTCCACCGTGAATTTCAAATTTAGATTGTTCCGATTCAATAGTGACACAAAATCCGTCACCTGTGTCGCGGTGCCCGTCCACAGTATCAAAATATCATCTATGTACCTGTGCCAGGACAAAACGCGGCACAGGTACATAGAGAGTCCCTCGTCAGAAAAAACCGCTCGCTCCCAGTCCCCCAGGTACAGGTTTGCGTACGACGGGGCACATGTTGTCCCCATCGCCGCCCCCTGCACCTGGAGGTACCGGTCCCCATCAAAGGTGAAAATGTTGTTCGTCAACAAGAAATGCAACAAGTCCAGAACGAAACCATTATGCGCAGCATCCTGCACCCCCAACTCCCGCAGGAAATTCGCCACCGCACGTACCCCCAGGTCATGGGGGATGCACGAATAGAGGGACTCGACGTCAAGGGATACAAGGAGAGTGCCAGGCGGGACCACCACATCCTCCAGAACCCTCAAAAGGTGTGTTGTATCCTTAATAAAGGAGGGTAATCCTTGAACATGGGATTGCAGATGCTTATCCACATAGATGCTAATTTTCTCTGTCAGAGCGCCTCTGCCCGAAACTATCGGGCGTCCAGGCGGTCTCTGAAGACGTTTATGCACTTTCGGCAACGCATAGAATGTTGGGAGGATGGGATCAGCAACCCTCAAGAAGGAGGACACCTCCTCATCAATGATGCCCTTCAATCGTGCACTCTCAATTAGAGAAAAGAGTTCACCCTGGCACTTCTCGACCCTCGACGCCGAGACCCTCGTGTAACAGCCCCGCTGACCGAGGAGGTCCATGCACATGGTCTTATAATCACCCGCTGTCATTACTACTACGTTCCCCCCCTTGTCGGAGGGTTTAATAATCCAATCTGTCCTTGTAGTCAAAAGGTCATATGCCTCGCAGTCACTACCTGTTAACTCGGAACCCCCTTCATTCGGTGTGCCGAGTCTTGCAATATCCCCCTCAACCGCACGTATAAAACACCTAATGCCCACGTTAGCAGACAGCGGTGGAAAACGTGTAGATCTACTCCTAAACTGTTGGTTGATTGTCGTGTATCGGGGTGCACGTGCGTTGTCCACAGCAGCAGCCCCATCCATCATCAAAGAACCGTCAGCCCCTGTCTGGCCGATCTCGTACAAAAAGTTGAGGTCTTCCAGGGCCTCATTGTCCCCTTGAGTTAAACTCACTTCTGGGGGCCCTATTGGAATGATAGTACAATCCTTCCTCTTTACAACTGACTGAAGAAAAAGTTTTCTACAGAAAAGGTGCAGGTCAACTATAAAATCAAATTTATCCAGCTGCTGAAGTGGACAGAACCCCAAACCCCTGCTCAGTAGACATTCCACTGATTCGGGTAGAGTTTCTCCTGTAAGGTTAATAACCTGAAGTTTATTAGGTGTATCTCTAGGGGGATCAGAAGATCCACCCACAGCTGCACCAATCCTACACCCGTCCGTTATAAAAAAGGAACTGAGGATGATGATGAATGGGGCTGGGACTGCGAACCCGCACCTGCAACCCCCACTCCGTCCCCACATTTTGACTGTTGTTTCCCTCCTGTCTTTTTAACTTTGTCTTGAAGGCGAGTTGGATACCTACTCTTTTTAGGTTCTGAGTTATGGCTTGACTCGGACGCGGCTGAGCTGACACTCACCACCGATGAGTCAGATTCTTCCGCCCCGATATCAATCGGTTTCGGTTTCGGTTTTGATGGTTGGCCACGAGGCCTAGGGGGGAAAGGTCTACTGTCCCACCTATAAGCCTGCCCCGTTTTGTACGCCAAACGATCGTTAAAAAGTTTTTTATCCCGCACAAAAACAATATCTTTGTTGTATTTTTTTATATGTTGTTCTAGTTGTTCATTACGTTTTTTATACAATTCATCATCGGAATGTGTCTTCAGCTCAGCCGCTAGTCCATTGATCTCCTCATCAAGACTCACCAGATCTGCTTCATCCAGGTCAGTCATCAATGATAAACATACATGGGCGCAGTTCTCAAAATTCGCCTCCCACTTTCTTTTGAACTCCGCACTTAAATTCTTTCTGTGGGGAAAGATCTGAATTCTGATCCAGAGGGGACTAAAGTGGTCCCCTATGTACTCTTTGTTATATTTAATATTCCACCATAATCTCGACTTTCTTTCATAAAGGCGTTCCAATTTCCTGAACCCAGTGTTGATTACCTGCTGAGCATCCCTAACACCCGCCGACTGGGCGCAATCACTCTCTACCTGCGCCACCAGGTCGTCCCACTGTAGCATCCTCGATCAATAAGTCACAATACCAACGAGGTCACTGCGTACCCCGAGTCTCCTGAAGGAGGCTCCCTTAACCCCCTCCTTAACTGGGTCTACACTAGCCAGGGGAAACACAGTGATACTCGATATAAACCAGATAATCTATTAATTTCCTGGGAGTGCCGCTCCACCGACAATATACTATTCAAAAGATGTGGCAGTGGCAGAAAATATTTTTCTTTCAGGCAGGGCGTACACTCCCAGACAGTCACCAGAAACAACTATTAATTGTGATAATCGTATCAAAATTTATTGATCCAAAACATATTCCTATGTAAAGTGAAATAATAAAAAACACATGGGATGGCCACCCCGTCACGCTACATCCACCTCACTCACCACTCATCTCAGCATGCACACGCCGGCATCTAAAGCTAGATAGAATAAGCATTGATGCACTCCAGCAGTGTTAGCAGAAGCTTGGATATAAATGTTGCAATTGCCATGCAGCAAGCAGGTCACCATTAAGAGAGCAATATGGCACAGAGCATAACACAGAGGCAGGGAAAACAGTCCAGCGATCCACGTCTCAACATTGATTCCACTGGTAAATACTGTTAACTGTTGTGTTAGACAGCCTGGATATCACATACACACTACTGCCTTCGAATCAGCTTGAAAATCTCACCCAAATGCTACCAACAGTGACTGCATGGATTCCTCATCTCCATCACATTGTCCCTCAGAGGGTATATTCAACATAGAACAGTTCATCTCACCATGCTTCTGGGTAAAGGGTGAAGTGTATATATATGAAGTGTGCACCCGTGCGGTCAGGCTGGGTGCTACCAGACACCACTTGTCGCGGTAGGATGAGGACGGATTTAATGCTGGGAATACACGGTTCGTTTTTGCCTTCGTTTAAACCTTCTTTCGATTGTACCTTTTGTCCTTTTCGATCCCGAAATAATCGGTCATACGGTTAATATCACCACCCACGGTTTCGTTTTTTTTTCGATTCTGATGGTTTCGTTTTTCCAATGATCGAAGGCTGCAAAGAAACGAAACGAAAATCCCTTTTTACAGGGACGGACTAGCATAAACGAATATATAATCGATCTGAACAGCCATCAAGCCTACCAATGGCTCGATTAGATGGATAAAGAGAGATAATATCAAACATGTTCGATCACTAGTCGTTCGTTTTTGGGGTCTATTAATCGAAACTATAATGAGATTATGACTATTTTCACATACGTTTTCAACACTCGATTCGTTTACCGAACGAATCGAAGGTTTAAACGAAGGCAAAAACGAACCGTGTATTCCCAGCGTAAGAGTTCTAAGAGTTCAGATAATTTACGGCTGAGGGGAAGAAACTGTTCCTGTGCCTTGTGGTCCTGGTGTAGATGGATCGGAATCTCTGGCCTAGGGGGAGCCTACTAAAGAAGCGGAAACCTGGGTGGGACGGGTCATTAGCGATTTTTTGAGCTCTGGAGCGTAGTCTAGAGTTGAAAACCTGGTCAAGAGAGGGGAGTGGTTTCCCGATGATTCTCTCCGCTGATCTGATGACCCTCTGCAGTTTGTGTCTGTCGCTGGCGGTGGATCCAGCATACCAGACCAGGATGGAGGAGCAGAGGACAGATTCAATTGTGGCAGTGTAGAAGCTCGTCAGAAGCTCGCGGGCCATACCGATCTTCTTAAGTTGGCGTAGGAAAAATAGCCTCTGCTGGGCTTTTTTCTGGGTTGAGGTAGTGTTGGCTTTCCATGTCAGGTCCTTAGAGATTGTCGTGCCAAGGAGGCGTGCACAGGGGACGTTCTCAACTACCGTGCCGTCAATGCTGATCGGGGGTGGGGTGGTGGCGCGTTTCCTAAAATCGACAATCATTTCGACCGTTTTTGTAGTGTTGAGGACCAGCCCGTTCTCCCTACACCAGTGGCAAATTCTGTCAATCTGCTGGCGATACTCCTGCTCATCATTACCCGAGATGAGGCCAACGATGGTGGTGTCGTCGGCGAACTTGAGGACTTTGACGGAGTCCGCAGTGGACCTGCAATTGTTAGTGTATAGGGAGAATAGGAACGGCGACAGTACGCAACCTTGGGGGGCTCCTGTATTGGTGGTCCTTGGTTGGGAGATGATAGTGTCCAGCTTGACGGCCTGGGATCTATTACTTAGGAAGTCCGTGATCCAGAGGCGGAGGGTGGGGTGGACTCCGAGGGCAGCGAGATTTTCCTGAAGTATTAGGGGGCTGATGGTATTAAACGCCGAGCTAAAGTCGAGTAGAAGGATCCTGGCGTATGAGTCAGGTCTGTCCAGGTGTTCATTTTCAAGCTCCAGGCAGATATTTATGGCGTCGTCAGTAGACCTGTTTGCTCTATATGCAAACTGAAACGGGTCCAGCAGGGACTCGGTCGATTGCTTGAGGGAAGGCAAAACCAAGCTTTCAAAGGCTTTCATGATGACTGAGGTGAGAGCCACCGGCCTGAAATTGTTGAGGTCTGAGACACCCTGTTTTTTGGGGACCGGAATGATTGTGGACCTCTTGAAGCAAGCAGGGACCCTGCCTTCCTGGATGGACTTGGTGAAGATGGATGAGAGAATGGGAGCAAGCTGCTGTGCGCAGGTTTTCAGAAAGGCTGGTGACACTCCATCTGGGCCTGAGGCTTTCCTTGCCTTAATCCTTGACAGGTGTTTCCTGACGTCATCCTCATACACCGCTAGGGGAGGTGGGCTTGCATGTGGGGGTTCTAAGTCAGAGGAGGTGGCCGGAGGCTCTGGGGACCTTGCTGGATTCTCAAGTCAGAATGGTAATGGTGCCCTTATTATATTATTACAGATAATAAGAAATATGATGATACCACTACCAAGTTGTAAATCTCTACTTTTGCAGATTGTGTTAGTTATCCTTTGGGAGGCATCAGACAATGGTAGATGTGTAGGAGGTATTAGCTGAAGAGAAGTGCCCCTAGAGTTGGAAAGCAGTAAAGGTACTGGTATACCTACACTTTGTACACACGCAGGATGGCTTTCTGCTAGTGTTCATACACTGGCCTCCAATCCCTCTTGAAGCATCAGTGAGAAGTGAACCTGGTGGACCGTGTTAAGGGCAGGCTGAAGGCATTGTTCTCCTACTACCCCGTGTGCACCATGTCACTCTGTCGCATGCTGCTATTGGCCTCGATCCCCCCCCCCCATAGGAACAGAACACAATGCTAGCCTAAAGCCTAGTGACACATCTGTACAGAACTTGCCCCAAACTGTTACCTGAGGGATCAAGTCCCAATCCCTATGGGTGACAGTCCTCCTTCATGTTTACTGATCCTTATTCTCCAGTATGCTCCACTGCAGGAATATTCTGCATAGAAGGAGGACCATAGAGAAAGTCACTGGTGGAACTTGTGGGATGGGGCAGTAGTTGCTTCACTGCAGTGTCCTTATGGCAGCAGACAATAAGGTGGGGCTGGGGGAAATGTCCTACTGCAATCACTGCTTGGCAGCAGACAGTTACCCTCATTAGATAATACATTTCTCTCTAGACTCTTGAATGCACTGAGTATACAGGGAGAGCAGCAGTTGCTTCAAATGTAAAACTGCACTGGTTGATGCTAATATGTTTCATAATGGACTAAAATAGAACTTAGAAATATTTCTGTTTTCTTTGCTACAATTTGTATAAAGTACTCAAACTCTGCAGTTTCTAGACCTTAAACCTCTATTATACAAATAGTTGTGATGCTGTGCAGTTACGGCTTTACAGCCATCATGTTAACACCGCTTCCACACCACTGCATCGTGTATCTATGCCAATCTGGACTTCACTTAAAACCAGGGGTGTAGATACACGTATTGTCCATTTACAAGCAGCGCCTGTGTGTGTATACATTTGCCCACTCAAACCTGCGACTAGAGATGGCCCGAACGGTTCGCCGTCGAATGGGAACCGGCGGGGTTCGCGATCGCGGAGAGCTACGAAGTTTACCAGAACTTCGATTCGCCCCCATAGTGCATCATGAGGGTCAACTTTGACCCTCTACATCACAGTCAGCAGGCACATTGTAGCCAATCAGGCTACACTCCCTCTTGGAGCCCCCCCCCCCCTTATAAAAGGCAGGCAGCATCAGGCTTTTCACTCACTCATGTGCCTGCAGTAATTAGAGAAGGGAGAGCTGCTGCAGAGAGATATAGGGAAAGCTTAGTTAAGCTCTTATAGGCTTCTTAGCTTGCTCCTTGCTGATTCTTATTGCTAAAAAGCACCCCTCAACAGCTCTTTTGAGAGCTAATCTTGTTCTTGTGATCTAATTTTTTTTTGTGTGTGCGGCCCACTTGCATTATATACAGCCCTGTCAGTCAGTCGCAGCTGGCCTTTGGCCCCTTGGTGGTAATTCCTGCTGTGCCACTGCCAGGCCCAGCACATTCAGTGACTACCTGTGTGTGTGACAGGCAGCTGCACATTTGTAATCCCAATCACTGCACCTGTTCACTGTTCAGTGCACCTACCTACGTGAGTGCACACATTGTTAATACCACCAGTCATTGCACCTGTTCACGGTACCTGTGTGTGTGTGTGTGTGTGTGTGTGTGTGTGTGTGTGTGTGTGTGTGTGTGACAGCTGCACATTTGTAATCCCAATCACTGCATACCCACCTGTTCAGTGCACCTACCTACCTACGTGAGCGCACGCAGTTTTATATACCACCACCAGTCGCTGCACCTGTTCACAGTACCTGTGTGTGTGATAGCTGCACATTTGTAATAGCAGTCACTGCATATCTGTTCACTGCACCTGTTTGACTGCATGCTGTTTTATATACCAGTCCGTGCATACCTGTAAACTGCACCTGTGTAACCGCACATTGTTGTACCAGCAGTCACTGCAACCTGTTTACTGCACCTGTGTAACCGTACATTGTATTAGTCAAGTCAGTGCATACCTTTCACTTCATCCCCCCCAATATGGACAAAACAAAAGGCAGAGCCAGAGGCAGGTCACCTTGCAGGTCTGTTCGAGGTCACGCTGTCGTGATTTCGTGCAGCCCTCGACCAAAGTACAGTGTTCAGAAGAAGGTACGTGCCATCAACCCCCAATATTGTCAGGACGTAGTTGACTATTTAACACAGAACACCTCGTTCTTTCTCAGATTCCGCACGGAAGCATGACATATCTTTCTCCTCCTGCTCTGATTCTGGCACCCCACTTAACACTCAGTCGGCCGCCACCACCAAAGTGCCATCACCCCAGGGCTCAGCGGTGTTGAAATTTTTGTGTGTGTCTGCCTCAGATGAGAGCTATGCCATCTGTACTCTCTGCCACCAAAAATTGAGCTGTGGAAAGACCAAGACCTGCGTAGGGACAACTACCTTACGAAGGCACATGATTACAAAGCACAAACTGCAATGGGATGACCACCTGAGGAAAAGCAGCAGCCAAAAGCAAAGCCACACACCACAGTGGAAGATACCAGGCCGCAATTATTTCTCAAAAAAGGCGATACCTAAACTGTACTGTGATGTTGAAAGGCAAATGGTGACATTTCTGACACATAGCGTTGGGTCAAGGGTCCATCTGACCATGGATGCCTGGTCTGCACAGCATGCTCAGGCCTGCCTGAAGACTAAGTCAGTCCCCACACACAGCATCTCTGCCTGCACGCCGTGTGACTGCCTGCCCCAAGACTGCTAGCAGCGGCCGCTATAATAATTTTTCTGGTGTGTGTACATGCCTGCCTAATTTTTCTGGCTGCACTGCAGCTTCAACAACAAAACAAAAGGCATGTACAGGTGTCAATTCCCCTTCGTGATCATTACCTTGCCGCGGTGAAGGGGCTTGCATATCACAATGAAGCAATGACCGCCGGCTATATGAGTGTGTTGGGGTTGGGGGGCACACCTGACCCAAGAAGATAGATAATAAGGTCGTTGCTTCATCGTGGACAGAACAAATTTGATCAGCTGGACACTCAGTCACTGTTGTTCTGTCATTGAGCTACCTCAGCCCAGCGACCATATAGGCTTGAAAACCGCCATGGCCTGCACTCTGGCCATGGTGCGCACCAGTCCAGCATGGCCGTCACTACACAATCAGCTGTTTGCGGTGCGCTACACAGTGAGTTTAGTCTGTCAGTGTGAAGCAGTACACTTATTACACTACCTGATTGATGTATACACATGCAAGATGTTTTAAAGCACTTTAGGCCTCCAATTTAGCAATAAAATGTGATTTCTGCCCTTAAAACGCTGCTGTGCGTCAAATCCTGATTTTTCCCGGGGAGTTTTGCCTTGTATATCACTCCGCCATGCCCCCCTCCAGGTGTTAGACCTCTTGAAACATCTTTTCCATCACTTTTGTGGCCAGCATAAATGTCTCTAGTTTTCAAAGTTTGCCTCCCCATTGAAGTCTATTGCGGTTTGCGGAAGTTCGCATGTTCGTGAACTTTTGCAGAAGTTTGCGTTCGCGGTTCGCAAACCGAAAATCGGAGGTTCAGGCCATCTCTACCTGCGACTTTCCCCCCGCAAAGCCAATCAAACTGCCTGCAACAAATGATCACTGGCATCAGCAAGATGCTGGTGCTCAAAGTGAAAGTAAACACACAGAAACACATTACTTCCTACGTAATAGTTACTATAGGGACTCAGCTTTTTTAATATGTAGGTCATTAGGGTATTATTATTGTTATTTTTGCAAATAAGGGCTCGTAATTATTTTTACAGTATTTAGAAACACAAAAAGGGAAAAAAAAAACTTTATTTCCAAATAAAATATTGTCGCCACAGATTGTACTAAGGACATAATTTAAACCTTGTAATAACCGGGGCAAATGGGCAAATAAACTGTGTCGGTTTTATCTATCGCAGAAGGTTCTCATTTTTTTTTTACAATAAAAGTAGCTCGTTTTTTCTAAAAACATTAATAGCTGAAAAGTAAGAAATTATAAATTTTTTCACATTTTTTTTCTTATTCTTCCCTTTAAAATGCATATAAATTAAAATAATTTTTAGCATAAAGTACCACTCAAAGAAAGCCTAATTTCTGGAGAAAAAAAATGTATAAATCTTTTAGCTGTGATTAGTACCAATAAAGTTATTGGCAAATGAATGGGAGGACCATGGTGTTGTTTTTAAGGGGAAAACCCTTAGTGGGGAAGTGGTTAAAGAGGAACTCCAATAAAAATAATGTAATAAAAAGGTGCTTCATTTTCACAATAATTATGTATAAATGATTTAGTCAGTGTTTTTCCATTGTAAAATCTTTCCTCTCCCTGATTTACATTTTGACATTTACCACATGGTGACATTTTTACTGCTGGTAGGTGATGTCAGTGGAAGGAGATGCTGCTGGCTTTTTTTTGGCAGTTGGACCCAGTGTAAACAGCTGTTACTTCCCACAATGTAATGAGGTTCACAGACAGGAACATGGTCCACACATGGTCCTGACATCAAACTGTGGGAGGGGTCTCACCACAATATCAGCCATACAGAGCCCCCTAATGATCCATTTGTGAAAAGGAAAGGATTTCTCATGGGAAAGGGGGTATCAGCTACAGATTGGGATGAAGTTCAATTCTTGGTCACGGTTTCTCATCAAACCATCTAGTGTTGTAATGTGATGATACATAGGTATTTATGTACATTTTCTGACAATTGTATGAACTATAAATGCCTGTAAAACAGGCGCTGGTTTTTGAAAGAGAACTACCAGAACACAAGATTGGTGAGAGAGAGCCTGTTGTAAAGTATGGAAGCAATACACACAATAGAGAATGAATATATAGCACATAGCAGTAAGCAAGCAAGCAGTTTCTAGCGGGGAAAAAACACACTACTCACCACTTATTTTTAGCATCCATGTGAATACAGCCTTAATTTACCCATTTTACATAACATCTTGTTTAGTAACTGACAATCTGAGTTTTGTGCAGTCACCAGGGTATTCAAGACATGCATGCCTTATTGGTGACTGGAGTTAACCTGACCTTGTTTTCCATTATGAGCATGCAACTTTGCACTTGGGATTACTGAAATTGAATTGAGTAAGAAGAATATTTTATTTAATTGTGGTTGCTGCGGTGAGAGATATTGCTGCAGACCGCACAGTGTAATCTTGGTTTCCCTCATGTAAGCCTCCCTTAAAGCTTCCAGCTGGGCAGTTTTTAATAGCTAACCACTTTTGATGGTAGACTGAACTCTACAGGCCCATGAATAATACAATCTAAATTTCCTTTTCTCGAGTCCTGAATGTATTCACAGGCCCAAAGACAAAAAATAATTTCAAATTAAATTATTGAATATTTCAAACCACTAGGGCTGGGCTGTGGTGATAAGATGCGAGCCTCTTGTCACTAGATGTGGAAGTTTTAACTGAGCCTTGTTGCAGAAGATGCTTTAAGACGTAATGAAGTCCCGGTGAAACCCTCTAGGTAATTTGGGAACATTTGTATTATTACTACGCAAAACAAAAGTTTGCCTTCTTAAAACAGAACGTATTTGTGAATATTCAGATTGGAGTGAGCATAGGATGTCTCCCACGATGCATCACTGCTGAATAAGAATATCATCCTTTGTTGTCCCTGTAAGCTAGCCACACCCCCATAACCGCTGGAATGCAATGATGTGTCAGATTGTTAATTATACAGAGCCACAATACACTAACATGCATACAGACTGTTTTGGATTGGTTGATCCTCATCAAAGCCCTGCCAAATGCTGCCAGGAGTCAGGAGCCACCATAGAAATAAACACTACTGCACCCTTTGAACTGGAACACCTTGGCCAGCACTGCCAGATGTCAGCAATTGGGATCCTCAGCAGCATCAACCATCACTGCCGGTTTCTTTCATGAGTACAACTCCTTTGTACTTGGCAAAATAAATGATTTTGATTCTGCATGGCATAAATTATTATGGCTCTGTGGGGTAGGACTCGAAGCAACCAGAACACTTACACACTCCTAGGAGTTCTGGTTCACCATGAGCTTACTGGGTAATCTATAACTCTGATTGCACTAGTCCTGGAGGTGTATTTAGTTTACATGGACAACAAAGGATGATTTGCATATTCAGCAGTGATGCATTGTGGGAGATTTCATATGCTCACTCCAACCTGAATAATCACAAAATACCTTCTGTTTTAAGAAGTAAAACTTTTGTTTTGTCTAACATTTTAGTAAGGAGGCTTTTTGGTCCTTTGTAGCCCCTTACACACTCCTAGAAGTTCTGGTTCACCTCGAGCTTGCTGGGTAATCTGTAACAAGTATTACTATATGATAATGAACAGTTATCCTGCATTGCATGACATTGTGTTCTATGAGAACATGTTTTTACGGTTAAATACCCCTTATTTATCATATCTTCAGTTCACTATATTGTGCATTCATTGTGCTTATTTCTTAAAGGAATCCTAAAGTGAGAGGAATACAGAGACTGCCATCTTCATTCTAATAAACAATGCCAGGTGCCTGACTTCTGTGCTGATGCCCTGCCTCTAATACTTAAAGTCACTGGCCCAGAATGAGCATGCAGAGGCTTTGACTCTGGTCTGACTCCACTGGCTTCATGCTTATTGCAGGTGTGACTCAAAAACCATCTAAAACCTAAAGCTTAGCATGTCAACTAGGCAACTAGCATTGTTTATAACAGAATCAATATGGCAGCCTCCATATTCTTCTCAATTCAAGTTCCCTTTAAGCCTGTCCCTTCTAATTATACCTGTATTTCCCTTTTTCTGATTGATAGACAATTTGTTAAAACTGACTGGTAGAGATTGCCAGTAAAATACAAAGTATTCACTTTTGCATGTAAATGTAATGCTTATTGTATGCAGCTTGGAAATAAGCCAGTCAGAATCTATAGACCGTGTCCTTGATTGGCCCAATTTTAACTGCATGCAGATTGCATAATACTTGAATGCAAACCAAAAGTATTTACATTTCAATGGCCATTTTTTACCAATTGGTTCTAACAATACAATAGTAATAGATAGCATCACAGGGTGTGAAATACAGCCATTGTTCCACTGTTCTACCAGTCCAAAAAGTGTAAACAGAGAGTATATATAGCATCAAGCCCAAGGAAAGTGCATGAAAACCTCAATTGTACACTTCTAAATAATCAAACCGTTAATCTGTTTAACACCATGAAAATTGAGGAAAGCCCACCTCCACACCCTGAAGTGGGCCGTTCACCAGATTATCAGACCCATACCAGACCCTATGCACAGGTTGAACATTTATGGACCTCCCTTGCCACTGTAATCACTTGTGTGCTTCCTCTTCTGTATGTCAGCGTTGATCCAGCACTCTTACCTTCAAGGAAAAAAGAGCTTGCAATAGTATAAAAGTAGTGTCAGGAGTGTGAGGTGCAATAGTGTCAGGGGTAAGATGTAATTCGTCTGCCAGCAATTGCTGGCAGCCTAATTACGCTGTTTTAAAAGTAATTTGGGCTCCGTCTTTTGACTGTGCCAAAATTACTGTCTGAGCACCGCTGTATCCATAATTCACATTACGGCCTATGGCAGTGCATGGTGCACCCAAATTTACTGCGCCATTTTTGCCTGGCTCGGTCCGTTAGACCATGGCTTAAATTCATCAAGCATTACCGCATTCGGTAATGCTGAAAACAGCTGACTTTACCACGCACTTAGGAAAGTGTCAATTCATCAAGGCTATTACCGCGTGAAAATCTGAAATTACCGAGCAGTGAGATAAATTACTGACTTGTGCTGTAAATACCTCAACACATGTCAGTAAATGTCAATTCATCAATGTTACAGCATGCGGTAACACATTCAGTGGTTACCTCCAGCTCTCCTCTGTCGTTCTCCATGATTGACAGGAGTAGGAAGCACATAGAAAGAGCCCCTGTCTCCTGCAAGTGCCACTGATAGGTTGTGCAGGCTTTTCGGGTGGAACAAGCTTTTAGACCACCCAGGCAGCGAGCAGAGAGAAAATGACAAAAGATGTTTTCCTGGCACCCTTCAGGAGTGTCACCCTTTAAATGCCTGATTGAACATGCAGAGATGATAGTGGGAGCTGCTGTGGAAATCACCTAAGCAGGGTATGTGTAATGTTTCTTGGCAGTTCATCTAAGCTGTGGCAAGTAAATAGCATGTTAAGACTAATGAGACAGATTAAGAGCAGATTCAGAGCAAGCAGCAGCAGTATAACATTCACATATAAAGGGATGTTGGGGATGCCTCTTTTTATTGTAATGCCTTCAGTGCAGGGAACAGCATAACAACACAGACACTTCGGTAACTTACCGAACATCTACCACACATGTGAAAATATTGATGAATTAGCACACGCAAGTCTAAAATACCGAATGCGGTATTCTAACAACTTGCTTTTTGTTATTGAACAGCCTTTGATGAACTGAAGCCCATGTCTTCTGCAGCTATTGATGCTTCATTTATTTGGGGATTGCTCCATTTGAGGAGCTCTATACTTTCTCTGCCCCATGGGCCAACATTCTTGTGGTTCCTCTTTATGTGCAACAATCCTCCTCCCATTCCTTCTGCAGCCTCCTCTTCCAAATGTAACATTCATGTACCGTAGAGCGTTGATTATATATATATATATATATATATATATATATATATATATATATATATATATATATATATAATATATATATATATATATATATATATATATATATATATATATATATATATACACAGCTCATTTAGGCAGCAGCTGCCTATTTCCATGTGTTGCTCCTCATTTGCAACTAGTGAGAGCGATTATGGGCATTTTTAATTTGCCATTATTTTCGCACATTTTTGCACAAATGAGAGCAATCATGAAAATATATGGGCATGAGGGAACTCATTTTCCTGTAACGCAATAGAGTCTATGGGGATGAGAAAACACATTTTAGATAAATGAGTATACATGAAAAATGCATAAGAATGCATGCAAAGCACATTTTCACCAAATGCACTGAACAACCTCTCTATTCCATTTGCAGACTCGTCTACCATATGCAGCAATCCCTCCTTCATGACCAGCTGCCTCCTTGGGCAGCAGCCACCCAAGACTCAGGCCTTTCTGGCCTTTCCATAAATCTGTTCCTGCTGACTCCTCTAAAGCCCTCTTGTAAAGAGTCCCATTATGAGTTACCTTTACTACAATTATCCTTAAAGGGAACCTGAAATGAGAAATATATGGTGGCTGCTATATGTATTTCCTTTTAAAGAATACCAGTTGCCTGGCAGACCTGCTGATATATTTTGCTGCAGTAGTGTCTAAATAACACCAGAAACAAGCATGACGCTAATCTTGTTAGATTTAACAATTATGTCAGAAACACCTAAACTGCTGCATGCTTGGTCAAAGTCTATGGATAAAAGTATTAGAAGCAGAGGATCAGAGCTTACAGGCGTGGAGTGGTCGGCATGGAGCAACTTGTCATTATATGCTAATACACATTAGGATCATGTGAGTGCATTGATTTTAATAATTTTTTTAATAAATAAGCGGTTTTATGCTATGAGGAGTCTTTTAGTCACTAGATTCAGTCTGCTGTTTCTTGGATGATCCGGCTGTTTGGGCCCGCTGCCTTCAGGTTCCATATGCTGAGATACAAACTGGGAACAATAAGCGCATGAGCTGTCCTATAATATGGATGGCATATATATAAGGTGAGAGGCCATGTGTGATATTGAGAAGCACTTGCACATGAGGGAGATTGTGGGGAGCCTTGGAGTCATAAGTGCTATATTGCTGTCTGTGGTTGGCAGCTGTACTATTTGGTGAGGACCTGTGAGGCCCTTACACTGGTGATTTGAGCACGGATAATCTTTTTGGAGCCCGGTGTGGTGGGAAGGATGATGAAGTGTTGATACAGAGTCACGCTATGGTCTTTTTTTCTGTTTTCTTTTTTGAGTAACATCACTGGAGTAGGAGTCCCTCTTTGAATACATGTGAGCGCAGCGTCTGGATGAACTAGAGGATCAGCAGCATGACTGCCAGGCAACTGGTATTGCTTGAAAGGAAATAAATATGGCAGCCTCCATAAGCCTCTTGCTTCAGGTCCCTTTTAAAGGGATACTGTAGGGGGGTCGGGGGAAAATGAGTTGAAGTTACCCGGGGCTTCTAATGGTCCCCCGCAGACATCCTGTGCCCGTGCAGCCACTCACTGATGCTCCGGCCCCGCCTCCAGTTCACTTCTGGAATTTCTGACTTTAAAGTCAGAAAACCACTGCGCCTGCATTGCCGTGTCCTCGCTCCCGCTGATGTCACCAGGAGTGTATTGCACAAGTCCAGTATGGTCTTTGGTCTGCTCAGTATGCTCCTGGTGCCATCAGCGGGAGCGAGGACACGGCAATGCAGGCGGAGTGGTTTTCTGACTTTAAAGTCAGAAATTCCAGAAGTGAACTGGAGGCGGGGCCGGAGCATCAGTGAGTGGCTGCGCGGGCACAGGATGTCTGGGGGGGACCATTAGAAGCCCCGGGTAACTTCAACTAATTTCCCCCCGACCCCCCTACAGTATCCCTTTAAGAGATGGACAGATTGTTGTTCTCAAAAACAACCACAGACTGGGAGCTACTCTGCCTATTTAGTGTTGCTAGCTGCTAGGTGGCCGTTCCGTTCTTTTGGACAAAGGTATATACAGTGGTCCTTATTCAATCGCTTTTACGCGTACGTTAAAAAGGGGCGCTGGGAAAAAAGGGCGCGGGGTTTTAAACGATAAGCATGGATAACGTTTAAAAATGTATTGTACTGTATTTCGTTTAAAATTAATGTTTTATAAAGTTATAAATCATTTAATAATGTGCATTAAATCGGCAATTGTAAAAACGTTAATCTTTCGTTTAAATAGTGAAACGTATAATAACGTTTAAAAAAAAAATACTAAGTAACCCTCCCTGTACCTACCCCTAACCCCTAGACCCCCCTGTTGATGCCTAAACCTAAGACCCCCCTGTTGGTGCCTAAGTAACCCTCCCTGTACCTACCCCTAACCCCTAGACCCCCCTGTTAGTGCCTAAACCTAAGACCCCCCCTGTTGGTGCCTAAACCTAAGACCCCCCTGTTGGTGCCTAAACCTAAGACCCCCCTGTTGGTGCCTAAACCTAAGACCCCCTGTTGGTGCCTAAACCTAAGACCCCCCTGTTGGTGCCTAAACCTAAGACCCCCTGTTGGTGCCTAAACCTAAGACCCCCCTGGTGGTGCCTAAACCTAAGACCCCCCTGTTGGTGCCTAAACCTAAGACCCACCCTGTTGGTGCCTAAACCTAAGACCCCCCTGTTGGTGCCTAAACCTAAGACCCCCTGTGATAAGCATTAATAACGTTTCAAAAACATATTGTGCGGTTTTTTCGTTTAAAAATAATGTAAAAAAAAAAAAATTGTACTGTTTTTCGTTTAAAAATAATGTTTGAAAAAAATATTGTACTGTTTTTCGTTTAAAAATAAAATTAAAAAATGTATAAATCATTAAATAATGTGTAATCATGAGAAGCAGTAATAAAACATTAAGTCTCCGGGCGCCGCTTTTAAAACGTTATTTTTCTCCGGCGCCCTTTTTTCCTATTGGGCGCCCATTAAACGATATTTATTATGGGAGTGAATGGCGGCGCCCGATTTGTCCACTAGCCTCCTGTGCCCTTTTTTACTGTTACCCGCTTTTACTCCTAGGAGATAATTTTTCAGCTTATGTTTAAAAGAACTTTTCAGCACTCTGCATTCGAAAAAGTACTAAAAAGTAGGTGAAAAAGTACTGACAAAATAACTTTCTTGCTTGCTGGTGGCTTTAACGGCATTTTACTGATTAGGTGTGAAAATATTACCTTGGAGAAAACTTTGGACACAAAAGTGAGTTGAATGAGGGCCAGGACGTATTGTAAGTCAATCCATTTGTAAAGCACAAAGAACCCAAGTTTCATTCAAACTTGTCCAATGCAAGTAAGTAACGGTTATATAATGTCTATGGACACATTTAGGTCTGTTCTGTGGGCTGATATTTTTGCACGCCGGCTATTCAACTTCTTATTCAATGAAAACTCTCAACTTTTCGGGAAAGGGAATTGTAAAGGCGACTTTTTTTTATACCCAATAGAAGTAAGCTGGGATTCATGACAAATGCTGTCTTTAAAGAATATTTTCATTTTACTTTGAAAAGTAAACTTGCAAATCACCAGCTCCCTGCTCTACTGAGCATATTAAGCAACAGCAGATAGCGGGGAAGACAAGCTAAATATACGCTGGAGGTATTACCTTTAATAAAATTGTGTTTGTTTTATGTTTATAACTCTCCAGATGCCAGCACTGCATCATACATGCCTGCAGACTGTATCTTCACATAATGCATGTTTTCATTACAAAGCAGGAAAAGTACATTTTCACTGCCATACTAGTTATTAGAAAGGTCATTCTTCACAGTACAGTATTTTATTTATTTATTTTATTTAAGTATTTATATAGCGCCGACATATTACACAGCGCTGTACAGAGTATATTGTCATGCCACTTAACTGTCCCTCAGAGGGGCTCACAATCTAATCCCTACCATAGTCGTATGTCTATGTATGTGTTGTATGTTTAATGTATGTATTGTAGTCTAGGGCCAATTTAGGGGGAAGCCAATTAACTTGTCTGTATGTTTTTTGGGATGTGGGAGGAAACCGGAGTGCCCGGAGGAAACCCACACAGACACGGGGAGGACATACAAACTCCTTGCAGATGTTGACCTTGCTGGGATTCAAACCAGGGACCCAGTGCTGCAAGGCAAGTGCGCTAACCACTACGCCACCGTGTTGCCCACAGTACCTTCTATTTCCTGAATGAACCCAAAATACACACAGCAGACATAAACCAGAATGTTGTCTACATGACCAGTGGCATAGCAATAGGGGGTACAGAGGTAGCGACCGCATCGGGGCCCTTGGGCCAGAGGGGCCCACCTTCAACCACAGTATTAGCTCTCTATTGCTCCTATGCTGGTAATAATCACTTTTTTTAGGTGATTTTATTAGTAGTAATCATGAACAAACTGTTTCCCATCCGCTCCTTGCACTTCTGACACTGTGGTTGTCCTTGGCAGGTTTTGGTGCGCCGTATCAATTGTTAGGTATAAAGCGCTAGGGGGCACCCAATGTAAACCTTGCATCGGGGCCCATAGCTCCTTAGCTACGCCACTGTACATGACCTTTATGTTCCTTTACTAGAGTATGTACGTGTTTGTTCTTTCAAGCTAAATTATATTTCATGATTTCTGTACTGACACACTGCTTGGGACAGCATGTTCTGTTCTATAAAAAGGGAGCGGGTGGATCACGGCCACTTTTTCCACCCCTAGGCCAACTTTATTGCAGCTTCCCTTCCATGTGCAGCAACCCCCTCCTATTCCTCGTGCATCCACCAAGGGGTGTAACTAGACTTAATAGGGCCCCCCTGCAAAAATGATATCATGGGGCCCCCTTGGTCCCCGAACACCATGCGTGTTACGTGATTGGGAGCTGGCAAATGGCAACAGAGAGTGTTCTGCTGTAAAGCAGCATCTGGAAGCAGGAAAAAATTACACATGCGGTTTATGAAAGTGAACAGGGAGGTTGTTTTGCTAATTGGCTGCACATGGATTTGAGAAGATGGAGGAGGAGGGGCCCCTGAAGCCTCTGGGCCCCCCTGCGATGGCAGGGGTCGCAGGGGTGATTGCTACACCTATGCATCCCCCTCTTTCATGTCTAACATTTATGTACAGCAGCCTCCTTCACTTCTATACAGGTCCCTTCAGGAGAAGCTGCCATTCTCTACGTGTTGCTCCTTATTTGCAACCTCTCTATTCTATTTGCAGCCTTTTCTTCCATACGCAGCAATCCTTCTTCCATATCCATCCACCCCTTGGCCAGCCATCACCCAAGGCCCGGACCTTGGTGGCCTTTCCAGAAATTCGGCTCTGGTGTGGATGAGCGAGAGGCATCCCATTGGTAGTGGCTGGAGGAACTTACAGTAAATAGGAATCTGAGGATTTTCGATGGAAATAGATTAATAGTAGGTGATGATGAAAGTCTGCTGTGTGTGTGTAGCTTGAATGTGAATCTGAATTACATTTTGATGTTGTTGATCCAGGGATTGATGTTGATCCAGGGATTTTATCTGATTGCCATCTGGAGTCAGGAAGGAATTTTTCCCTTTTGGTGCTAATTGGACCATGCCTTGTAAGGGTTTTTTCACCTTCCCCTGGATCAACTGGGGTATGTGAGGGAGCAGGCTGGAGTTGTACTTTGTACTGGTTGAACTCGATGGACGTATGTCTTTTTTCAACCAAAATAACTATGTAACTAAGGGGGCAGACCCCAATACATATCTGAAACCTTCACCATTCCTGGTAAACAACTCCAGAAGCTTACCTTTCTTCCAGATTATACGGAAAATATCATATTTGCCCATATGCAATTTACTTTTTCTCCTTAGTTTTCTACTAGGTGATTTTTTTCTAAATTATCAATGAAATGCCTTTTAAACCACCAGCAAGTAAGAAAATGCTAAAAATAATTTTGATAGTACTTTTTCACCAACTTTTTGGTGCTTTTTCAGTTGCAAAGTGCTGAAAAGTTATTTTAAATAGAAGATAAAAAATTATCCCCTAGGAGAAAAAGTGAATTGTATATAGGCCATTTGGCCTACAAACAATTCACCTTTTCTCCTAAGATTTCTCCTCAGAGATAATTATTAATCATATGTTTGAAATAACTTTTCAGCACTTTGTAATTGAAAGAATTTCAAAAGTAGGTGAAAAGTACTGTCAAAATGATTCAGTGTATTTTCTTGCTTCCTTGTGGCTTAAAATGCATTTTATGACAGGTTGTGAAAATATCACCTGGGAGAAAACTCAGGAGAAAAAGTAAATTGCGTATGGCCCATGTTATTGACAAGGTGTAAAAATATCAACTTGGAGAAAAAGTTAATTGCATATGGGCTATTGGGCCCTATGCAATTACCAAACTCGCCAGCGATAAGTGCTGGCCAGTTCTTAAATTAGGCTTCAGTAAGGTCGCCTAATGCAATTGCATTTAACACCCCCCAGGGCAGAAAAGAACTCGCTTGGGCGATATAATCGCCCAGCAAGTTCCTTCCACCTATGCAATTGCATTTTGCACCCCCGGGAAGCGATGCTTCCCGCCAAACATTGATGTTAACTTTTCACCTGCTCTAAGCCACCGATTTAAATAGGTAAAGGAGTCATTTTTGACTCCTTACCTATTTAAAATGTAACAAAAAAACATACCTCCATCGTTCCCGTCTCGCCACATGTCCCACGCCGCTCCTCCGCTCATTCTTCCTCTGTCTCTGTTATTCTCTGAGTCGGCAAAGCATCTTTGAGTCTCCCACTGGGGCTCCCCATTCGTCCACTAGGTGGCCCAATGAGAGTAATCCTGATTCTAATTGCACCAATGGGAATCAGGATGATTCTCATTGGGCCACTTAGTGGACGAATGGGGAGCCCCGACGGGAGACTCAAAGATGCTTTGCCAGCTCCGAGAATACACAGAGACAGAGGAAGAATGAACGGAGGAGCGGCGTGGGACATGCGGCAAGACGGGAATGATGGAGGTATGTTTTTTGCCGGGTCCCGCGGTACGACGAGCGGCAGGAGGCGACGAGGACCGGGTAAGAGCAAAGTCTGGCTCTTGCGACGATGCGCGCGCATTTCCCGGGGGAGCGAGGCTGCAGTGCCGTGGTGCTGAAGAACAGCTCCCCTGCACTAATGCCTCGCTCCACATTGCTGGCCACACAGGAGCATCGCTCAGCGAATACCTAGTTATGCTCCTTTATGCAACGACATCGTTCAGGTGAAACTGGCAATTGAATTTGCCTGTAAATCCTGAGCGATGTGAGGAGATAAGAAGCTTGCATGTTTTATGCTTCTTATCTCCTCGAATTGCATATGACCCATTGTGTCTTATTATTTTTATTTACCAAAGACTAAGTCAAAATGCAGAAGCTGTGTGTAAAAAATTACACCACTTTCATGGAATGTAAGAGGAGAAATAGCATCTCTCGGTGCTGCTAATTAAATGCACTTGATGAATTGATCATCAGCAAGTGTGACCACATATATAACGAGACACATTTTGTCAGTTTTCTGGTTTGGAGTATTCAGGTGTGTGTTAACACAGTGCAAATGAGTAAAGAAATCAGTAATGATCTTAGAGAAGCAATTGTTGCTGCCCATAAATCTGGGTTATAAGCCCTTTTTGGCAAAACATTTAAATCTGTTATTCTACAGTAAGAAATATTATTCACAAGTGGAAAATATTTAAGATAGCTGATAACCATCCAAGGAATGCATATTCCAGCAAATTAATCCCAAATTTAGACCATGCAATGAACAAAGAAATTCAAATGTTAAAGTTCATGATAGTACAACTAGAAAAAGTATGGTTCATTTGAAAATGTTACTGTACCAGGAGAAATCCTTCTCTCTCTAAAAGAACAAGGCACCACAACTTAGGTTTGCAAAACTTACATCTGAACAAGCTTCAAGACTGCTGTAACAATGTTATTTTGACGGACAGGACCAAAGAATAGATGTCTGGCCATAATGCACACTGCCACATTTAGTGAAAACCAAATATAACTTATTAGCACTAACACCTTCTACAAACTGTCAAGCACCCTGGCGGAGGTGTGTAAATTTGGACTTGTTATGCTTTTACAAAACCTGGGTAACCTTGCAGACTTTTGATTCATATATGGAGTAAGAATGCGCTTCAGGACAGAAACAACCTAGGCTCTTCAAATGGTAAATTGCATAAAAGTGGCGCACATTTCTAAACACAGCTGTAACTCAGTTCGCCAGCGACAGGCTCAAACTGCAGAGGGTCATTAGATCAGCGAAGAGGATCATTGGGCGATCCCTTCCCACTCTAGACCTCCTCTACCAACTCCAGAGCTTTAAAGATCACCAACGACCCCTCACACCCAGGCTACCGCTTCTTTAGTCAGCTCCCCTCGAGGCGAAGGCCTCGGTTCTGATCCATCTGCACCAGGACCTCAAGACATAAGAACAGTTTCTTTCCCTCGGCTGTCAACCTTCTGAACGCTCTCCATGGAAATGCCACATCCCCACCCCAATTATCATGCCCGCACTGAGGCACTCTGCACATAGACGATGCTCCAGCTTAAGTGTATTGTTTTGGTTATTTTGCTAGGTTTTTGTGTGGTACTTATGCCACATTGTCTCCAGTGGCGTAGCTAAGGAGCTGTGGGCCCCGATGCAGGTTTTACAATGGGGCCCCCCAAGCACTCTATACATAACAATTGATACGGCGCACCAAAACCTGCCAATGGCAACTACAGTGTCAGAGGTGCAAGAAGGGGATGAGGAATAGTTTGTTAATGATTACTACTATTCAAAGTACCTATAGAAGTAATTCTTTTGATCACAGCACCAATAGAGAGCTAATACTGTAGATGAGGGAGGGCCCTTCGGGGCCCCTCTGGCCCAAGGGCCCCGATGCGGGCGCTACCTCTGCACCCCCTATTGCTACGCCCCTGATTGTCTCCCTCTGTATAAAAGCTTTATAATGTTCTGTTCCTACTGCATGTCCTGTCCTGTAACTGTAACTATTTCATGTATCAATACCCCTGTACGTGCCAAACCCAATTCCGGGCACGACCCAGTCGTGCTTGGCGAAAATAAAGATTCTGATTCTGAACGCAGTGCAGGACAAAACATAAAATGATGAACCGTGCTCATAGTCTAATGAGTAAACTCAGAGGCAGAAATACTCATCTAAATTGTTGCAGGTGGCCGCTCATATACCTCTAGCCTCAGATCCGTGTGTCCAGGGTCAAACAGTCTCAGATGGTCCCATGAAGAGTAGCTCTCCCCTACGCGTTTCGTCACAGCAGTGACTCATTAGGGACCCTACCCTCTAGTACTCTATAATGCAGGAAGTTGGTCTTCTCTTCCTCTTCCCATAGGACAGTGTATGCTGCTCCGTAAAGCCAAAAGTCCATGAACAGTGGCTGATGGAGCTGTGTCACTCAGAACGGCCAAGTATGATGATTTATGCCAGTAATAGTATAATGTCCATATGGGGCTCTTGCCAGAATGTATGTTTGCCAGTGATTAACCTCGATTTTCAATTTGTGTACGTGTGTCAGTGGGTGATGTTTTTTTTTTTTTTTTGTTCGTGTGTCACCCCTACTAGGTACTAGGGCCTTCGATTCACTAAAGGGTGCTAAGTGTTAGCACGCCAGTGAAAAGGAACTTAGGACACGAAAACAGCCGCTTCACACGATAATATGCATGTAAGCGTTTGCACGCGCAAAGGGTAGCAGTGCGCGGTGCTTGCAAAACGTTGCACCGGTGTGTGCAAAATGTCGCACCGTTCGCACGCAAAATAGCCTGAAAAGCTATTTTACACGCGAACGGTGCAACATTTTGGGCGCACCAACTTAACGGTAGCAGCTTTAGACGTGCAAACTACTTAGCACCCTATTTTGCACGTCCAAAGCTTTTAGACATGCTAACTGTGTTAGCACCCTTTTGTGAATCAAGCCCTATGTCATGACACATGCTGTGTTCAGTGGGCATACATTTGGTAGTATTACTAAATACTGGATTATCAGGTTCTCATAGTTAACCATCTACGAGTATAAGCAACACAGCATATTTTCCAAGCTACATCCTGAGTTATTTATACCCAATTATACACTGTAAAAATAATATATATATATATATATTTATATATATATATATATATATATATACACACACACATATTTACACACTTTTTTTTACTACTGTATACTGTATTTATGCCACAAGATCTGTATGTGACAATTAATATCGCAGTTTAGTCATTTCATTCAGAAATGATCATACAAAGTTTGCTAGGGAAGGTCTGGCAGCTATGTGTTAATGGTGCAATCAGGCAGCTATCTTCGGTGTTTGTGATGGTTTGTGCTATGTACTGTGACAGAATTAATGAGACAACCCAGTTATTATCACTCCAGGAGATAGGTGGTGAAGATTTGCTGATGATACATTAAATAAGTCCCATGGGTAATTCACATAAGAACTAACTCCAGATACTGCAACTTCCTTAGCAGAGCAGTGTGTGCTCCATGTTCCGTGTTTAATAACATCCAATAAAGTGTCTGAGTTCTAGCAATAAAAAATACATCTGTCCACCTTTCTACGTAATGACTGCTACATGAATATTAAAAACAACACATAAGCCCTAGTAACCATATATAAGGTGGTGTAATAAACAAACAGTAACCTGCCGTCTGGATATCTGAAAAGGGGCACTGACTTGCAGTATTTATAGCTATAAACAACAAGTGTCAGCGCCAAGGCAGAAGGCGACCGCAGCCGAGAAGGACAATGTCCAAAAGTCCACACAAGCAATGAATATATAAAGTCAGCGCAGGTCTATAGTAATACAGCTTTCGTCATTTTCTGGTATACAGGATCTTCGAACAAAAAGGTAAAGAAGCAAGGCTTACCAGATTCCAACAACCCACATTATAAGGTTGTAAACGAGTTTGATAGATGGTCCGCAGAACTTTCAAATGGTGTCGTTTCACCAGCGATGTTGCACACCACAGATTCCTCCGGAATATATTAGATATCCTGAGATCGCAGAGACTCGCCAAAGAGGAGTCCAGTAGGATAGTGACATGAAAGAGATGTACGGCACATCTAAGTTTATATACTTTATATATTCAGTATTTATAGCTACCCATCTTCCTGTTGTTTTTAATAACGTATAACAATTTTAAGGGTATCATTTCAGGTGATCTGCAATTCATACTGCATCAGGCCGTCCTGCAGTGAATGTTTTCAGTGAATTCCTGTATAATGTGCATAGGGAATTGGTGGCTGGTACCAGAGCCGGATTAAGGCTAAATGGGGCCCTAAGCAAAGAGTAGAGTGCTGCCGCTCTGTTACTACTACTATTACTACTTCCTACTTCCTGTCTGATCTGAGAATCAGGAAGTTCAGAGCGAGCAGCTGCACTGTAGAAGAGACAGATGAGTTTCAGATGACGAGATCTCTATTGCTTGGATCATGGATAGGTGAGTGAGCGTTTGCCATCTGCGGCTATCATTCTTGCTTCAGCTGTGGTTCTCTGTGGGTAGGGAGGGAGGAGTGGGCAGTGGCAGAGCGCACAGTAGCAGCAGGGGGACCTAGGAGGAGAGTCTGGCTCTGAAGACAATCAGCAGCGCACGGCATCATTTGACAAGACAAATAAGATTTATATCGCGCTTTTCTCCTGGCGGACTCAAAGCGCCAGAGCTGCAGCCACTAGGATGCGCTCTATAGGCAGTAGCAGTGTTAGAGAGACTTGCCTAAGTTCTCCTACTGAATAAGTGCTGGCTTACTGAACAGGCAGAGCCAAGATTCGAACCCTGGTCTCCTGTGTCAGAGGCAGAGCCCTTAAAGGGACTCCGAGCAGTGCCTGTGGGTATGCCTTTAAGCATACCCACAGATTTCGATTTTGATCGCGAAAATAGCAAAAACTAAAAGGCATAGGGCGGTGGTTTATATATTATTGAAAAGAGGAGAAAGAGAGCTTTAAAATGATATGCATCTTTCCATAGTTGCTGCACTGCTCAGAGTCCCTTTAACCATTATACCATCCAGCCACCGCTGAAAGGATGGTGAGGGCTGGTTTATGTGCTGATGGGTCCCCTTTTGACTCTGAATGGGGCCCCAAGCGACTGCTTTTGTTGCCTGGTCGGTAATCCGGCCCTGGCTGGTACCCTTCTACAATCTATATGTATTTTCCAGCGAGAACACTGAGAAAAGTTGTCCAATCTCTGGGGCTGGATGAGAGTAGCGTCTGAACCCCAGCATCTCACTCACTATGCACATGACCTGGTCGGTGCACTCTACCACAGGATCATATGTTTGTAGTTTTGTACGTTGTGGTGTGATGTTTGTGGGCAATACACTGAGGGCATCCGATACACAATCAGGGCCGGATTTACCATAAGGCACTGTAGGCACGTACTGAACCTACAGGCGCCTGATGAGGGAAAGGCGGCACCCTCCCCTCCCAGGGTCGAACACTAAGAATCGAGCGCAGGAGACTTGGGTGCAGCCGGTGCCACCATAGGCTATAATAGAAATTACGGCTATAGCAGCACACAGAGTGTAACTTCGGCGCCGTCTGAAGACAGACCTGAAGTTACATTTAAAACACTGTAATTTGGCTTCCAGCAATTGCTGGAAGCCGAATTACATCATTCCCCACTATCCATGGCGGCCTGGAGGGAGAATAGTAATTGAAACGGCCGGGACTTGTGTGGCAGCAGGATCAGCCATATACGGCTGTATCCTGCACCCAAGTCTCCCGGCACCGATTCCTCTTGTACGCCCCAGGGTGCCTTCCTTCCTCCCCATGCAGAGTCCTGATGAGAGAGTAAATGAGAGGTTACTCAACCTGCTTTCGACATTCCACTAACCAGATCTCCCTTTAGTGGGGGGCACCACTAGCTACTTAATACGGAGGTTCCTCTAGCTACTTAATATTGAGGATACTTCTGGCTACCTAATACTAATGGGCACCTGGAGCTACCTATGATAGGCAAAGGAAGTAAGGAAGAAGTTACAGCTGGGACAGCCAGCACACAGCAGTTTGGTGGGGGTTTATATGTTCATGAAGGGCGAAGTCTAAGATGCCAGGACATCTGTGCCTATAGGCTCCTGTGAGGTAAATCCGGGCCTGTGCACAATCTTTCTCTTTCTCAGGAGTGATTCAAATTTAGAAGAAACAGTGTGTGGTCTCTTGTCAAACACTGCTTTGTTTGTGTTGCCTTGCCTGCTGAATACCGTGGATAGAAAGATAAATGCAGTAACAGATGTTATATAAAAAACAAATGCAATTTCTCGCCATTTGCAGTGCCGGTCTATTAATTTTATAGCAAGTCTCTAGTCTACAGGAGAAAGGATCCACAATATCAATAGCAACTTTTTTCATGCAAAATCAGGAAGAGGTAGTGGTTGGATCGGAGTATGACAGATGATTTGTCACAACTCCCAAGTAACACACAATTGCGCAGCAGTAGCAGTTTGCATTTGGGCATCCATCCCTGTTCTGCAGTATTCCTTGATGACTTGCATGTGCAAATTTTATAAGTCTTTCTCACAAGGTTGGTAAATGGTAAGATCCATGGACAGAGCCAAATTTACCATAATGCACTATAGGCACATGCCCACAGGCACCTGATAATAGAAAGGTGGCTCACACTGCTCTTTAAGTGCCTCTCTCCCTCCTTCCGTAACCAGAGTCCTGAGTGGAGTGTAAAAGAGAGGCTACTCACCTGTCTCTCGGCATTCCACTGACAAGATTTCCCGTCAGTTGGGGGCAACTTATTTCTTATTTCCAGCACAGATGGAGTAGTTTGATGAGATAAGTTCCCTATTTGAATCTGACTGTAGCAGTCAGTACTTCTCTGCCCTGAGATAGTCACGATATCGAACAGTTTGGAAACAGATAAAGTGAGTATAGTACTTGTCTGTTGATAGACCTAGGGCAGTGTTTCTCAACATTTTATTGGTATGTACCCCTTTTGAAACCCTGAACTCACCAAGTACCCCCTAGCATAGTAAACATTATCACAAGTACCCCTTGACAAATATATATTGAATCATAGTACATGATAATTGGTTCTAAACAATTTACAAACATTTACTATGGCTTTTAATTAGCTAAAATACTAATTTGGCTTTGTTTAAATAAGATGTATAATTTTCTAAAACTCTAAATTTGTTATTCTTGGTTAAGTATATCAAGCTTGAGTACCCCCTGGAACCATCAGAAGTCCCCCCTGGGGTACGCGTACCACATGTTGAGAACCTAGGACCTAGGGTACTGGTTTATGAGTTTTGTTTTGCTTAGATACCTACCTGAGTGGCAGGTGTTCATTTATTTATTTAGTTTTTCCGATAGATGGAGGCGCTCATATTATTGTAAGATTACATCCTACATGGCACAATACCCGATGAAGTGGGCCAGACCTGTGAAACACATTGTAACTACCTATAAAGATTTTCCAGCCAAACAAAATTGAGTTAGATAGTTTTGGGAGGTAAGTCCAATACTTACCTGTTATTATATTATATAGTATCTTGGCAGCTGCAATATAGATGCTACTGTAGATGTTTAATTTATTCATAATAATTTATTTTGGCTAGTGTTTGGAGTTTGTAAATACTGTATATAGGGTGTGTGCTTTACATAAATTTTACATGATGTTGGTTCACAAGTTCACTGACTACCTATTACAACTGGAGGAGGATGCTGGCAAGCCTGGGAACTATTTGAATGGCCATCATTAAAAACTTCTAGTGCAGCTGGTAATGGCAGCAACAGCAGCAGCAGCAGCAGCAGACTGATACCACAGCACAAACTGTTGCAAGAACCCAAAGCGACTTACATCTATACAAGTATGCCGAATGAAAGGAAATGATGACATAGTGCTCCTTCTGGCAATTTTCATAAGAACTGTTAAAATGGAGTCCTCTCTCCAGAAATAATCGGCATGGCTGTTGGCCCTCTTGCTAATAGGTGAACTGCAAAAGGTATACTTTGTTTGGAGGTAGTAGATGCCAATGACTATAATCGCATGAAGCAGGAAATCATTGGCAAGGATGAGTGTCCCAAATTCGTGCAGGCCCATCAAGTCCACACCTGGACTTTCTAAATGGAGAAACCACTAAGATCTTAATTGAATGACCTCATTCACTGGTCAAAAGGTTATAATCAGAAATCATGATGGTGGAATGGACTATAATCATTTTCTGATATTACTACCGGTTGCCTTACAAAAGTGTTTGACTCACGGTGACCCGAGTCCTGCAAACAAGCTTGTCAACTTGGGAGAGGTACTTTAGGGCGGAGAAACTTACAGCTGGACCTGCAGTTCAACACACTTTATACCCTAAGCTGTGATCTCACCTGGTAACACCGTTATTACAGGAATTAGGGGTATAGAAAGTATAAAGCAGAGAAAAGATGAGTTATGGTTATGAGAGTTGGTAGATGGCATGCTAAGCCTGTAAGGTGATGATGTTGCAAACTGTCCTTTAGTGATGTAGTGACTGGATGTGTGGAGTAGTTGTGACTGGAGGATTGCTAAAGATGTGACTACCAGAAGAGCGATGAAGGTGTCGTGGAGGGTACCGGTATATCTTTTGTTCAAATATAGTTGCACCTAGGCGTGTTCTTCACTTGTATCAGAATGTTGGAAAACATGATATAATGCTAACTGCATTATGTATGTGCTATGCAAGCTTTTGCACAAAGTTAGGTGGGTTGTTAAACCACTCAGTCAATCAGCACCTAGTGGCTTGCTGTCAATACCTACTAGCAATGTCCATTAGTACTCAGACATGGAGCCTTCCTGCCTTCCAGCTCTGCTGCTGATACTGAATGAAAAGCAGATAATGTGATCTGAAAATTCAACAAGGCCCATGGGAGATTTTACCCACTGTGTCATTGCAAGTAAAATATCCGGTAATTACAGTGGTCTTCGGGTCATTTTTGCAATGCAATTAATATTTGTTCTAGGCACAGCTTGTGATGTGTAGATAGATACACAAATCTTTTTTCTTTCTTTTTTTTTTACACAGCACAGCAAAAGTCACATTAACATTTCTTGTTCACAGTGCGTACATGTAGACAAATTCTAATTATTATGTGTTAAATGGGACAAAAAAGGCCCACAGCAGAGAAGGCGAACAACATAGGTGATATAACTCAGTGGAGAACATTTGACTGCAGATCATGAGGTCCCTGGTTCATTTCCATGTGTTGTGTAGAACATGTTATGTATCTCTAATTAGTAGCAAAGGAAAGTCCGTAAGTGACACTTTATATTGCAACACATCCATTTGATTGAATTAGCAGGTACAAAACTGGGTAAGAGGCTTGGCAAGCTATGAATAAGGACAATCTGAAACACGTCAGCTTTTATACTCTGTTTTGTACCTGCTACTTCAATAAAGTGGTAACAATGGTTAATTTGCATATATTCAGCACTTTTGCTCTGGGAGACATCTCAAGCTCACTCCAACCTGAATTATCACAAATTCTTTCTGTTTTAAGAAAGCAAACTTTTGTTTTTCTTAGCATTTTAGTAAGGGGGCTTTTAGGACCATTGTAGTCCCTTACACACTCCAATGAGTTCTGGTTCACCATGAGCTTGCTGGTTAGTCTGTACCTCTCGGTGTTACAAGCCCTACTTCATAGAGCCAAATTAATCCATGTCATGCACTGATGAGGATCAAACAATCCGAAACAGTCTGTATGCATGTTGGATTATTCTGGCTCTGTACAATTAACAAGCTGACACATCATTGCGTTCTAGCGGTTCTAGAGGTGTGTTTAGCTTCTAAGGGTAACAATGGTTAATTTGCATATAATCAGCAGTGATGCACTGGGAGACATCTCAAGCTCACTCCAACCTGAATTATCGCAAATTCTTTCTGTTTTAAGAAAGCAAACTTTTGTTTTTCAATAAAGTGGATGTGCTGTGATATATAGTGTGACCAGTGGACTTTCCTTTGCCAGTTTAGTCTTTGATATTTGGTCATTGAGGTACAGGGTTAAATACCATATCTATAATTCATCTAAAATGTGTCTGCTAATGGTAGTACTGTAATATGCAGTGCTCTCTTAACCACTTCCTGACCGCCCATAGGTGGTGTAAAGTGAGCGGACACGTGCAAACGTGTGCACGTGGATGTGTGTGTGTGTCCCCGTGTCCCCCCCCCCCCCCCCGTTGCACCCATGGGTGCATCCCGATCCTCTGCCCTGCAAAACAGATTTTTTTAAAATGTCTGTTTTGCAGGAAGTGGTTAAGGTGGCCATGCATGCATCTGTTTTCCCTGATGCACATTGATTCTCATTGATTACAGCAGGAAATCAATTGAGTGCAGCGTTGCACTGTTCAGTGCAGTGCAATGTTAGTGACTACTGCTTCTCCTGCCCTCAATCAACCTAAATTTTCATCCTGTCCAATCGATACTTCTGATAGATTTTAGGCCAAAATCAATTTGAATTCGATCAATCGGACATGAAGGTGCAGTAGATTCCAGGCAGATTGCATGACGTCGCACTTAATGAGCGATTCTCTGCGAAAACCAAAGTAATAATAATGTACAATGTAAATTCTAAATAAAAAATGTTTAATTTCTACCTGCATTTTCTGATGTAATTTTGGATGGAGCTCATATGTCCAAACTTTGTAAACAGAGGTAGAAATGGTAGAAATGTAGGTTTTTATAAGTATACAAATGCTATAAGTCATGTATGTAAAATAGCTGTACAAAAAAGCAGTCACATTTCAAATCCAAGTGTTACCTGCCAGTCTTGTTTTCAATAAATCACTCAGTAGCCTGCCTAAGTAATACTGCAAATAGATGAATTAAAATGCACAAGAGAGACATCTGTAGTGCACTTGTAGCTTCAAAAAGGATGAGTAGTGACTGTCACATGAGGGGAGAAAAGGAGAAGAGGAAAAGCCTCTCAGACATAAGATTCCAATATAAGGGATAGTAAGGGAAAAGGATGGAGGGGGAGGATTTGGGAGTGAGTATGAACAGGGTTCTCTTGCACAGGTGCACATATTTTAGAACCATAACAGTCGGGCTGGTTTTACACTAGAAAGTTGTGTTTGCGGTTCGGTGCCCTGCTCCTACAGAGTGCGCCAACAGGACCATATGCATAGCACCATGCCCTGCATGCTCCCCGCCCAGTGATGTACTTCTGGCTGGACAGGAAGTATATCACTGGGATTCCCGGGTTTCCCCATCATTTTCCCGTCATTCCACGCATGCGCGTCGCATCACTGCCACCAACATTTTTAAAATTCCTTTATCACACATTGATTTACATTACTTTGGCTGCTGCTACATTGCTGCAGAAGTCGGCCGGTAAAAGGCTGTTGACTTTTCGGCAGCTCGGTGGGCGATCGGGCACTTCCGGTGCAATGTGACAAATGTGCTAGGCCCCCTTGCCTTGCATTGCTGTTGTATTACCCTGCAGTAAAACAGGGTAACGCAACACAGATTTCTTCAGTATTCTGTCCTGACACAGAACAATAATTACCAATTGTTGTACAGTGGTTATGTTCTCTATGTCCTATAATGCGTCTGTATCATTTCGCCCCAACTTCTGCAACAATTTTTGTGATGTTTCCCCAGTGGGTCACATTTATTGCATTGTTTAGGTGCACCATTTGCTGTTTGAAAACACTGTGGGTTTGTGATGTTTTACCACTTGATGACCCAGCCTTTACCCCCCCCTTAAGGACCAGCGCTGATTTCGCTGATCTGTGCTGCATGGGCTCTACAGCCCCCAGCACAGATCAAACACCAGGCAGAGCGACCAGATCGCCCCCCTTTTTTCCCCACTAGGGGGATGATGTGCTGGGGGGGGGGTCTGATCGCTCCTGCCTGCGTGTGGCTGGTGGGGGGGGGGGGCACCTCAAAGCCCCCTCCACCGCAGGATTCCCCCTCTCCCTCTCCTTCCTCCCTTCCCCGGAGATCGGAGGCTGCACAGGAACGGATCTGTCCTGTGCAGCCTCTAACAGGCTCCTGCCTGTCATGTGACAGCGATCCCCGGCCGCTGATTGACCGGGGATCGCTGATCTGGTACAACGCTGCTACTGTTAGCAGCGTTGTACAAATGTAAACAAAGTGGATTATTTCCGCTTGTGTTTACATTTAGCCTGCGAGCCGCGATCGGCGGCCCACAGGCTATTCACGGAGTCCCCCGCCGTGAATTGACAGGAAGCTGTTTCCTGATTAATTAGCCTGCAGCAGGCGACGCAGATGTGCGTCACTGGTCCTGCAGCTGCCACTTTGCCGACGCGCGTTATGAGTGCGCGGTCGGCAAGTGGTTAATGTCCCTATGGAATTTTTGATAGCTGATGATTGGTTAATGTTTTTGCACAATTTGCGGTGTTTATTCACATGCCTCCTGCCATCTAGCTTCCTAATGCTAAGTACTCACTATGAGATTTTCTGGCATATTTACTGCCAGATTTATTATTTCCAATGTCTGAAAAGCGATTGGAAAATCGTTCATAAATCAGATCGGACATGTTGGAAATAATTGATCTGACAGTAAATCTGCCAGAAAATCTCATAATGTGTACCTAGCATTAGCCAGATTGTGTTTGAGGCTAGGTGGCCATGTGAAGGTCATGATCAGGGACTTTGAGGTAAGGCAGCCATGTGAAGGTCATGATCAGGGGCTTTGAGGTTAGGCAGCCATGTGAAGGTCATGATCAGGGGCTTTGAGGTTTGGCAGCTATGTGAAGGTCATGGTCAGGAGCTTTGGAAAGGCTTTAGACTCATCCTTTGTTATAATGGGCTATCGATCTTTAACCAGCCGGGCGGTATGGACGAGCTCAGCTCGTCCATCACCGCCGGAGGCTGCCGCTCAGGCCCTGCTGGGCCGATTTTCATCAAATAAAAAGCAGCACACGCAGCCGGCACTTTGCCAGCCGCGTGTGCTTCCTGATCGCCGCCGCAGCGCGGCGATCCGCCGCGTGCAGCGGCGAAAGAGGGTCTCCCCAGCCGCCTGAGCCCAGCGTAGCCAGAACAAAAAGTTCCGGCCAGCGCTAAGGGCTAGATCGGAGGCGGCTGACGTCAGGACGTTGGCTGATGTCCATGACGTCACTCCGCTCGTCGCCATGGCGACGAGGTAAGCGAAACACGGAAGGCCGCTCATTGCGGCCTTCCGTGTTACTTCTGGCCGCCGGAGGCGATCAGAAGAACGCATCCGGAGCGCCCTCTAGTGGGCTTTCATGCAGCCAACTTTCAGTTTTATTAAAAAAAAAAACCCTCCCGCAGTCGCCCTGGCGATCTTAATAGAACGCCAGGGTGGTTAATGATTTTAGATATATCTTCTGGTTCTGGATTAAAGGTAGCTTCCAGCAGTATATGTGTGCGTATTTTTTTCTCTTTACATTGTAAAAGATGTTCTCTCTGGGTTCTTAACCCTCCTGGTGGTATGAAAAATTCCGCCAGGAGGCAGCGCGGCAGTTTTTTTTTTTTAAATCATGTAGCGAGCCCAGGGCTCGCTACATGATAGCCACTGCTCAGCGGCATCCCCCCGCCCTCTTCGATCGCCTTCGGCGATCTCCGATCAGGAAATCCCGTTCAAAGAACGGAATTTCCTGGAGGGTTTTCCCCGTCGCCATGGCGACGGGGCGGGATGACGTCACCGACGTCAGCGACGTCGTGACGTCATTGGGAGTCCCAATCCACCCCTCGGCGGTGCCTGGCACTGATTGGCCAGGCAGCGCACGGGGTCTGGGGGGGGGGGCCCGCGCGCCGCAACGTATAGTGGCAATCGGGCGCGGGGCGGCGGCGATCAGTGTGCTGGCGCAGCTAGCAAAGTGCTAGCTGCGTCCAGCAAAAAAAAAAATTAAGAAAATCGGCCCAGCAGGGCCGGAGAAAACCTCCTGCGCGGCTTACCCTGAACTATGTTCGGGGTTACCGCCAGGAAGGTTAATGGTGAATTTTATGTTGGTGTTGATGCTGGCTGTGATTCCGTATCCTTTATGTTGGAAACACTCTGCCAACGTGCTAAATAGTTTATTTCTGTCCTATTTCTACCTAATCTTTTGCTGGCTGACATTTCTTATGGTTTTGCCATTAAGTTAAACTGCAACAAATTGAAGATCATCATGCATGGTTCACCTGATATCACCACCTTTGTCTCTCCCCCCCCCCCCCCCCCCCAAAAAAAAAATGCAAAAAAATATATTAAAGAAACCCTTTTTAATCAGTGTATGGCATCAGGAGAATAAAACTTCTGGAATATCGATCCATCAATGAGCATCAATGAGATGACCACCAAATAGGGGCGTAACTATAGGGGCTGCAACCCCTCAGCCGCAGGGAGGGAAAGAAGAGCTATGTGTGGGGGGAGCGCTGCTGCCCGATTGTGACCCCTAAGGGGTTGAACTGGCCGTCGCATCTAATAGACTTTCCCAGCAACCCGCAGCTCACCTCAGCCTTCCAGGAGGCAGGAGCTGAAGCCCTGCACAGGAGACATATTTGTTTCTCCAGTACAGGGCTTCGAGCCCCATCTTCCCGTAGCCCTGCTCTCGGCCTGCCTGTCAGCATGGGAGATTTTCTGCAGGAGGATCGTCGGGGAGCTGTGAGCCAGAGGATGGCTGGGAGAGAGGCGACTTCTGCCAGGTGAGTAAATTAATTTTCTTGCAGGTGCATTATTTTCTGGTGAAATGCTGTCCACATTACAATTGTTTTCTGGTGAAATGCTGCCCACATTACGATTGTTTTCTGGTGAAATGCTGCCCACATTACGATTGTTTTCTGGTGAAATGCTGCCCACATTATGATTGTTTTCTGGTGAAGTGCTGCCCACATTACGATTGTTTTCTGGTAAAATGCTGACCACATTACGATTGTTTTCTGGTGAAATGCTGCCCACATTACGATTGCTTTCTGGTAAAATGCTGCCCACATTACGATTGTTTCCTGGTGAAATGCTGTCTACTTTACAATTATTTTCTGTTGAAATGCTGCCTACTTTACAATTATTTCTGTTGAAATGCAGCCCACTTTATGATTATTTTCTGGTGAAATACTGCCCTCTTTACGATTATTTTCTGGTGAAATGCTGCCCACTTTACGATTTTTTTCTGGTGAAATGCGTATGCATCCCACTTTATGATCAATTTCTAGTGAAATGCTGCTCACTTTACGATTATTTTCTGGTGAAATGCTGCCCAGTTTATGATTAATTTCTAGTGAAATGCTGCTCACTATACGATTATTTTCTGGTGAAATGCTTATGCTGCCCACTTTATGATCAATTTCTAGTGAAATGCTGCTCACTTTACGATTATTTTCTGGTGAAATGCTGCCCACTTTATGATTAATTTCTAGTGAAATGCTGCTCACTATACGATTATTTTCTAGTGAAATGCAGCCCTCTTGACGATTATTTTCTGGTGAAATGCTGCCCACTTTATGATTCATTTCTGATGAAATGCTGCACACATTACGATTATTTTCTGGTGAAACATTGCTGCATTACGATTATTTTATGGTGAAACATTGCTACGTTATTATTTTATGGTGAAACGCTGCCCCATTATAATTATTTTATAGTGAAACGCTGCCCCATTACGCTGCACCTATGGGGGTTGGGGCATCCAAATTTTCCCAGGGGGCCCAGTGATTTCCAGTTTTGCCTCTGCCACCAAAAGCGTCTTGAGAAGCAGTGTGGTGACCGTGGCTGTCCGTTTCCGGAATTTAAAGCAGAGAAAGGAACACTTCCAGCTTCCTGTGCCGCATGAATGCGTACGTAATTACATATGTGGACACTCATGTACGTGTAGAGGCGTCATGACGTAAGTGGACGCTGCGTTTCATGCCTGAGATTGCCTTCACATTACATGTTCCAGCAGGTTTCTTGCATGGCCACAAGATGGCAGTACACAAACGGGTATATGCTGGTTCATTAACACCTCAAAAAGGGGAATCACATTGTGCATAAGGAGATACAAAAGTTTTAGCTATAGAAGCTGGTAAGACTAAATAAGGCCCAATAAGGGAGTTAACATGATTATTTATAAAGATAATAATTTCAAATGTATGGAATAAATGGGAATAAATCACATTATCATGTACAAAACCCCATTAAAAAACATAAACACCCTAATCGGCACATTTGCATGTCTCTCCCTTACTAGTGCACCTGATACATCCCTATATATGGATAGAAGGAAATGTTACGTTAGGTTGTGACAGACATTGGTTGATAGGGCCTGGGCCTTGATGCACTTGTTGATGTCTGCCACAAGCCACTCTCTGCCTGACCCAGTGAGTGATCTGCGTGGCTTGCCTTAAGTCCTAATGCCAGTGTTAGCACAGCACTTTAAGCTTGCCCAATTGTGAGAGTATATGCCGTTATACAAAAATTCTGCTGCTTGCCCCATTCATCTTTCTTCTCACTCTTCCTCTGTTGCTCCTCTCTGTCAAGCTCTTCATTGGCTGCTAGTTTGCGAGATGATACGTTTCAGGCTCTTAACCCTAAACTACAAAGCTCTTTACAATCTCTCTCCCCTATACATTTCCTCACTTGTTTCCAGATAACAACCCAAATGAAATCTGAGATCTACACACATCCTTCTTTGGTCCTCCTCTAAAATCACCTCTTCACAGTGATGTATACAAGACTTCTCACATACTTCAACCCTCCTCTGAAATGCACTTCCACAACACATCTGTCACTCACCAACCATTGAAATCTTTAAACACTCCATCAAATCTCACTTTTCCAACAAGCATATGATCTAACTTAGGCCATTCACCATTTGACCTCTGATCAAGTTGTACTCCTCACTAGATAACCTAAAACGTGCTGCCTGTATGAATACTGTATATTACCCCACCTCTTGCCCCACCCCCCATTCCTTCAGATTGTTAGTAGAGATGTCGCGAACCTCCGATTTTCGGTTCGCGAACCGGGTTCGCGAACTTCCGCGGAAGGTTCGGTTCGCGGAAAAGTTTGCGAACCGCAATAGACTTCAATGGGGATGCGAACTTTCAAAAATAGAAAAAATTATGCTGGCCACAAAAGTGATGGAAAAGATGTTTCAAGGGGTCTAACACCTGGAGGGGGGCATGGCGGAGTGGGATACATGCCCAAAGTCCCGGGGAAAAATCTGGATTTGACGCAAAGCAGCATTTTAAGGGCAGAAATCACATTGAATGCTAAATAGCAGGCCTAAAGTGCTTTAAAACGTCTTGCATGGGTATACATCAATCAGGGAGTGTAATTAGAGTTCTGCTACACACTGACACACCAAACTCACTGTGTACCGCAGCGCAAACAGCTGTTTGCGTAGTGACGGCCGTACTGGACTGGTGTGCACCGTGGCCAGTGTGTAGGCCGTGGCGTTTTTCAAGCCCATATGGTCACCGGGCTGTGGTAGCTCAATGATAGAACAACAGTGACTGTCCAGCTGATCAAATTTGGTCTGACCACAATGAAGCAACGACCTTATTATCTTTTGTGTGCCACCCCCACCCGAGACACTCAAATAGCCGACGGTCATTGCTTCATTGTGATGCGCAAGCCCCTTCACCGCGGCAAGGTAATGATCATGAAGGGGGATGGGCACATGTACATGCCTTTTGTTTTGTTGTTGCAGCTTCCCGCAGTGCAGCCAGAAAAATTAGGCAGGCATGTACACGCACCAGAAAAATAAGTGTAGCGGCCGCTGCTAGCAGCGGCCTTAAAAATTCAGGAATCCGCCTAGAGTCCTGGACCCTGTTGGTGGTGGCGGAGAAGGCAGTCAAGCGGCCTGAAGGCAGAGATGCTGTGTGTGGGGACTGACTTAGTCTTCGGTCGTGCAGTAGCCCTCCGGGATCCATTCCTCATTCAACTTGATAAAGGTCAGGTACTGAACACTCTCGTGACTTAGGCGACTTCTCTTCTCAGTAACTATGCCTCCAGCTGCACTGAAGGTCCTTTCTGACAGGACGCTTGCGGCAGGGCAAGAGAGAAGTTGAATGGCAAATTGGGACAGCTCTGGCCACAGGTCAAGCCTGCGCAACCAGTAGTCCAAGGGTTCATCGTCGCTTTTCGCAGAGTCTACATCCACACTCAAGGCCAGGTAGTCGGCTACCTGCTGCTCCAGGCGTTGTTGGAGGGTGGATCCGGAAGGATTATGGCGAGGAGTTGGACTAAAGAATGTCTGCATGTCCGACATCACCCTGAGATCGCTGGAGCGTCCTGTCCTTGCCTGCGTGGACTTGGGAGGAGGAGGGTTACTGCCAGTGGTACCTTGATTGCGTTTTGCAGCCACATCACCCTTAAATGCATTGTAAAGCATCATCGACAGCTTGTTCTGCAAGTGCTGCATCCTTTCCGCCTTTTGCTGAGTTGCTAAGAGGTCCGCCACTTTGTGCCTGTACCGAGGGTCTAGTAGCGTGGCCACCCAGTACAGGTCATTCATCTTGAGTTTTTTGATATGGGGGTCCCTCAACAGGCTGGACAACATGAAAGAGGACATCTGCACAAAGCTGGATGCAGACGTACTCTCCATCTCCTCTTGCTCTTCCTCAGTGACGGGACGCAACTCCTCTTCCTCCCCCCAGCCACGAACAATACCACGGGAACGTGGAGCAGCAGAAGCCCCCTGTGATGGCTGCCGCAGTTGTTCTTCTTCCGCCGCCTCTTCCTCCTCCACAGAAACACCTTCCTCATCATCACCATCATCAGAGTCTGACTCCTCTCCTTCCCCACACGACTCCTCTTCTTCCTCCTCCTCCTCCCCCCTCTGTGCTGCCGCAGGTGTTGTGGGAACATCGGGTTCGTGTGTAAATGGCTCCCACGACTCCTGCTGCCGTAACTCTTCTCGTTCATGCGCCTCCACAGCTGTATCCATCACTCTACGCACAGCACGCTCCAGGAAGTAGGCGTAGGGGATCAAGTCGCTGATGGTGCCCTCATCGCGACTTACCAGTTTGGTCACCTCCTCAAAGGGCTCCATGACCCTGCATGCATTTTGCATCAGTGTCCAGTTGTTGGGCCACAACATCCCCATCCTCCCAGATTGTGTCCTTGTACTGTAATGATACAGGTAGTGGGTGACGGCTTTCTCCTGGTCTAGCAGGCGAGAGAACATCAGCAGGGTGGAATTCCAGCGAGTCGGGCTATTGCAAATCAGGCGTCTCACCGGCAAGTTGTTTCTACGCTGAATCCCTGCAAAGCGTGCCATGGCCTTGTAAGAGCGCCTGAAATGCCCACACAACTTCCTGGCCTGCTTCAGGACGTCCTCTAAGCCTGGGTACTTGGACACAAATCTTTGCACGACCAGATTCAGCACATGTGCCATGCAGGGTATGTGTGTCAGCTTTCCCAAATTCAACGCAGCAATCAGATTGCTGCTGTTGTCACACACCACGTTGCCGATCTCAAGCTTGTGCGGGGTCAGCCATTGCTCCACCTGTTTGTTAAGAGCAGCCAGGAGAGCTGCTCCAGTGTGACTCTCCGCTTTCAGGCAAGACATGTCTAACACTGCGTGACACCGTCGTACCTGGCATGCAGCATAGGCCCTGGGGTGCTGAGGCTGTGTAGCTGGAGAGGAGATCGTGGCACCAGCCAAGGAGGAGGAGGAGGATGACGACAGCGAAACGGTGGTAGCAGGTGGAGAGGAGGTGGCTGGAGGCCTGCCTGCAAGCCGTGGAGGTGTGACAAGTCGGTCTGCTGCGCAGCCACGTACCCCCTGCTTGCTGCCATCGGTCACCCTTTTGTGTTTTGGCAATTGTAATATTAATTTTGTATCATGCAATTTGGTATACATTTTTTTCCTCGTATTACATTTGTCACTGTAATTACCGATCCTGTATTTTGTACCAGTGCCCATATTTAGTGTTTAACACTGTCTGTATTATTATGTACATTTTTCTTCCTTTGCACAGCATCATGGAATATAAATCAATAATAATAATAATACAAACTGCCATGCAGGGGTGATATAGTCATTGAAGTGCAGCTTGTTGCCATAATGCTTCCTCTCAGCAAGATTTGATGGCACTCATTGCTGTTGTGACTAACAAATTGTAAATCATGGAATAACCTATTCCTGCACTGTGACTCTTTGTAGCCATGCTATATAGCTACAGTATGTTAGTTTGCCCACAGCCACAGGGGTTTCCATGAACTGTCAGCAATACTGAGATATTGGCAGACTTAGAGAAGTGCATGTATGTGGGCATTTTTGCTCTCCTACCAATACATTGTGGAATGTGTTATAAGTGCAGTGAATCTCTATTCTTTGTATAATTTCTGGAGTTCCTCTAGAAGTGCTGGAAAGGTCCGTAACCCATCAGCAGGACTGGCGTCTTCTCCTTTGGAAAAGGAGGAAAAGTATGAGCACTGCCAGAGCCCTACAAAATGACCTCCAGCAGACCACTGGTGTGAATGTCACTGACCAAACAATCCAAAACTTTGTGAGGGTGGACTGAAGGCCCAACGTCGTCTAGTGGGTCCTGTGCACATTGTCTAGCATTTGCCATGGAATACCAGCATTGGCAGCTCCACCACTTGCACCCTGTGCTTTATTTTTACAGATAACAGCAGTTTCCCCCATGTGTGTTGGTGCATGTGACTGACATACATGGGTCTCGAGAAGCCATGGAGAATGCTATGCTAAACTTTTGTTTAGAAAGTCTCCTCCAAGGGCCTTCTATGTCTGCACTAAAACGCACACAATTGCTCACTACCAGTTCAAGCAATTTCCTACCTTTATCTCGTCAGCAGGCGCCAGTCGGCCAATCAGGTGTACGGTCATACACCCTTTGCCTGCCATACCAAATCTAGCAGGAATTGCATAAATTAGCATTCAGGTGGGAGGCTTCGGTTGGACGTAATCGTTGATTACATCTTTTACAGGGACTGCCGTGTGTAGGCATCTCCCACACAGTCCCCTCCCTAACCACTCACCTGTCAACCGCATCCTGGAAGCTGCAAAAAAGAAATTTAAAATCACAAACACTGGTTCGCACAACAGCCAGGGGCCCCAGTCTCTCTCACTGGCCAGGGGCCCCTAAACCACCATACGATACCTAGAGGGAAATGCAGGCGAGCCCTGCATCTCTCACTTCCAGGGACTTTACCCCCATTACCTCTAAACTGAATGCTAACTGCAACACACACAATTGCTCACTACCAGTTCAAGCAATTTCCTACCTTTATCTCATCAGCAGGCGCCAGTCGGCCAATCAGGTGTACGGTCATACACATCTTTTACAGGGACCGCCACGTGTAGGCATCTCCCACACAGTCCCCTCCCTAACCACTCACCTGTCAACAGCCTGCATTTCCCTCTAGGTATTGCATGGTGGTTTAGGGGCCCCTGGCCAGTGAGAGAGACTGGGGCCCCTGGCTGTTGTGCGAACCAGTGTTTGTGATTTTAAATTTCTTTTTTTTAGCTTCCAGGATGCGGTTGACAGGTGAGTGGTTAGGGAGGGTACTGTGTGGGAGATGCCTACACGCAGCGGTCCCTGTAAAAGATGTAATCAACGATTACGTCCAAACGAGCCTCCCACCTGAATGCTAATTTATGCAATTCCTGCTAGATTTGGTATGACAGGCAAAGGGTGTATAACCGTGCACCTGATTGGCCAACTGGCGCCTGCTGACGAGATAAAGGTAGGAAATGGCTTGAACTGGTAGTGAGCTATTGTGTGTGTTGCAGTTAGCATTCAGTTTAGAAAATGGGGGTGAAGTCCCTGGAAGTGAGAGATCCAGGGCTCGCCTGCATTTCCCTCTAGGTATCGCATGGTGGTTTAGGGGCCCCTGGCCAGTGAGAGAGACTGGGGCCCCTGGCTGTCGTGCGTACCAGTGTTTGTGATTTTATATGTCTGCACTGACAGGTATAATCGGGTTGAGGGTGAAACACCACTTTCCCCCAGCCCTATATGCATGATTGATAAAGGGGATTAGGCAAAGAGTTGGTTATATACTTATAGATTTCCACCCAATGTTCCAAAATGATCAATCCCTTTCCAAAAAGAATCTATTCAAAAGGAACCGATTCCTACCATTCACTGCACATCAATTTTCAATAAATTCCAACAGGGAATCTATTGAAAATTGATTGAACTGCAGAGTTGCACTGTTCAAAGCTATAGACCACAGATCTGCCAATGCTCTTGCCCTGCCCCTGATTGTTTTAAATTTTCCATCCTGTCCGATCGATTCTTTCAATTAATTTTTTGTTTAAAAGGGATCAAAAAACGATTGATCTGACATTTTGGAGAATCCATTCCCAGCAGAAGAATCTAATTTCCAAGGAATTGAATATGATGAGTGTAAAGGCGACTTAAATCATTGAATAATAACATATAATAATTTTTCATCTTCAGTTTAAAATAACTTTTCAGCACTTTGCAATTAAAAAAGTAAGTAAAATAGAACTGACACATTTATTCTGAGTATGTTTTTGTAGGGGATTAAAACAGATATATATTTCACTGTGTACTACACATGTAAAATGTCATGTAACTCTTTTAAATGAATATGTAGCTGTAATATCCCTGGAAGATGCAGCTGCGGGCACGCAGGGTGCTTCTGCAGCTGCCTCGGATTCCGTGGCGGGTGCTTCACCCGTTCCTCTGGCGTGTAGCACGCCGAGGACAGGATTGTCAGTTGCTCATAGGGTTGCTGTATCGCGCGGGAGCACGCACAGACAGGACCTTTATGCTGGGAGGAGGCGCGTCAGCTGACCGGCCGGTCGGCTGACGTCAGAGGAGACTCACGGCGCTCCTGATTGGCTGATTGGAGTGGGCGCGGCCGTGGGGTCTCCTCTGCTTCTTAAGCCTTCGGGAATCACTCGCAACCTGTCTGCTGTTGCGAATACTTTGTGTGAGCGCTCAGACCTTAGACAGTATCCGGTGTGCTTTGATCTGGGAGGAAACCGGGGATTTCACGCAAGACTAGGATTATTGTACTATTATTGTTATTGTTTATTACTTGATATTCTGTGTATGACTCTGGCTCTTCTCTGACCTTTGCTCTTGCTTATCGATTTTGTACTTCTGCCCATCTGATTCTGTTGCTGACTGCCTGTATATCACTACCCTCTTGCCTGCCTATTGTGTACTGTCTCTGCCTGCCTGTTACCGATCCTAGCCTGTCTGACCACTCTACTCACCAGTGAGCCCTTGTCACTGGTGAGGTGCTTCTGATAGTACCCACCAGCTCCTCTGGTGAGGTCTTGTAAAACTATTCAGTACTGTTGCACCAAGCACTAAACACTCAGTATATCTGTTAGCTATACTTGTATTATTGGTGATTCTGCAGATCATCACATAATCAGGTATAGTGTCTGTATTATTGGTGATACTGCAGATCACACAATAATCAGACGTCTGTGTTGCTACACCAATCGTTACAGTAGCAAGATTAATTGGCGGTTTCATTGTGTTATTTGAGTTTGGGTTCAATTTTCACTATAAACACACCACTGATTAACACAGTAAGTCTTCTCCAAGAATCCAGTTACAAATTCACCTAACAGGTCTGTGTTTCTTACATCTACAGCTGTGAACATTCATTGGCTTAGATCATTCATTATCATATCAGCAATAGGAAGCGTGCCAACAGTGATAGCTGGTAATGTGAGATGTTACAGGCTCTGACTTCTCCCATCCCGGCTGCCAGAGATCTGGAGGGAAGGAAATATTTTTATCCGGTTCATGTGCAGGTAATGTAGAAGAAAAAGACTGTGAAAGGAGCACAAGAGAGCAGCCTCTGACCTGCCAGCAGGGCATCTCTGATTTAAAATCCCACTAAGGATGTCAATTCCTTGAATTCAAATGAGATAAATGTTAGATAAAAACCATGACCTGGATAAAAGATTATCTTCACAGACAGCATTAGGATGGCATGAAAGTTGGCAATCCAAAAGACTGAAAGGTCACATGACTCTCAACAAGACTTTGGCAATAATGTATAAAGCATGACTACTGGCTTTGGACCCTAGGGTGCAAAGGATACTCCACAAGAAAAGTTTTACCTTGTAATGGCTCTTAACCAATTCCACACAACCATTCAGCAGTTGAAATGGGTCCATGCACAAGCACATTCCTGGGTTTGCATATGCACGTGCATTTTGGCAGAATGGGCCTTTATTAAACATCCTATTTGCACTAATTAGTGCACAGACAGGACATTTATAAATGTCCGTTTTGCATTAAGTGGGTGGTATGCCATTCAACATTTTTCATTTTATTTTTAGATACACTGGGGCTTGGTGAAATTCCTTGTCAGATTTTTAATGCTTCCTTGTAATGATCCGCCCAGCTGGATGCACTGGCAGACAGCTGTTTGACCATTCCCCTAGTATGTGGGCTGCAGGTCTCTGCAAGAGAGACCTGTTTTTCCATTACAAGTTTCTGGTCTGTTCTGCTGCTGGGGAATTTGCATACACTCGTTATGCAAATCTCCTACCTGCCTCCTTTGATGACTGGCAGTATAAAGAGCTATGTTTCTCAGAGTCCTTGGCTGGTCATAAGAGTTAGTTCCTGTGTAACACTCGCCTGGAGTGTCAGCCTTGCTCTTTGTTGAAGATTAGCCTAGAGTAATTCCTGGAACTGCACTAGGCAGTTTTCCTAGTGCAGTTAGGATTGCATATCTGTCTTGTTTGTCTGTTGCGATTGTCCTGTCCCAGCGGTGGTCGACAGGAAATCGTTCTGTGTGTCTGGGTGCTAACCTGAACAGCGGTTGCTACTGGTAGCCCCTTCTGTTCTGTCTGCCTGGATCGCACTCGCTTTGCGCTAGTGCTGTGGATCCTTCTGTTCTATCTCCTTGGATTGCACTGGCCTCTTTTTGCTAGTGCTGTGGATCCTGTCTCTCGCTTGTTCCTGTTTTCGTGTGTCTGTCTTGTCTGCTACGAACGCTTGCTGGAGGCTCGGTGAGGTAACCGGTAAGCAAGCGCTCGCGTCCTCTGTTTTATGTTTGTCTGTCTGTGGTTAGTTAGGCGTGCTTGTCTCTGTTGTGCTTAACACGCGGAGACCGCGCATAAACGCGTGCACTGTTGCGAATGAGTGCGGTGTTCGCATTTAGCTAGCGTTTGTTATTTTCCGTATCTTCTCATTGTATGATTTGCTGTGCCTTTGCTACTCTCGTGTTCTGCCTTGCTGTAGCCTTGTGTCACCTCTGGCAATCGCCTCTCTCGTGATTGCGTTCCTGTTTCATATTTGCTGTTGTGTGTGCACCGTCGAGGGTGGGCGACTAGTTTGGTGCACACACATACAATCTGTCCCTGTGCTCTTTCTCTTTCAGGGCTAACTTGCCCTGCGTTTCTTCCCTTCGTTCAATTCCTGTCTGGCGTGTGTGGTAGGGCAGAGGGGCCGTTCCTCTGCACTCCACAGCTCCATCTGTCGACAGGAATTTCCCTCTACAGGTGCATTGCACCTTTTGCTGGGTTCCCGCAAATTACACGCTTGTGGAGGATTTCTGCAGTGTCAGTGCACGTCTTGTGCACTGATCACGGAGAGAATTCCACAATCGTTACATTCATGGGTATTTGTTGTCTAGATTTAACTTCCTGTTAACTGCCCATAGTTTTCTTGCTTTTAAAACTTTAAGTTTCTTCTTTAGGTATGATACAAAACTGGTTCAGAATCATAATGGTGCCCATACATGGTACAAATTCTTCATTTTTTTTCGATTAGATAATTTTGTTCGATTATTCCGTTAGATCGAATATAAAGATTTTTCCAACATGTCCAATCGGATTTTTATTGAAAAAAATGGGAAAATTGATTCTTTTTTCTTGATTGAAAAAAATATTCCTTTAAACTTTCATTCGATTCGATCGTTTTGGTCGAATAAACAGGAAAGTTGAACTTTTTTATTGTGTATGTGTGTATGGGCACCTTAAAGCGGAATGAAACCCAGCATTTCTTCTTTACTCTAAAACATGTGTTTATTGAATATTATGTCAGGGTTTTATACCACTTCAAGTCTGATGCAATTTTGTATCATAGCAAGGAAATGAACAGCGCTACTTAAAAACAGGCAAGTGCCTACCTGCAAAAGAGTGCAAGCCCCACTTGTGGGATATAATACACACCGAGCATACACATGACTTGTCTACCACTGGAGGAGGATGTTAGTTTCCTGTAACAGCTTGCATGCAACCTATTAAGTACTCGTCCCTCCCACTGCGAAGAAGTTGATCCTCCATGGGAGGGGCCTAACACTAACTAAATCCTAACCTATGCATATGCATAGCCTGGGTGCGGGTTTGGGTTCAAGGTGCGTTTGTAGTTTCTGGGGGGGCTCAGCGCACCTCTGATTGGAGGCCATTCGGAGGCGGCCTGGTGTTGCGCTGATCCACCTTTTGCGCAATTTTGTATCATGCCTGTTGAAGAAACTTTAAAATTCACAAGCCTGCAAGAAAAAACTATGTACAAATAGTTATTAACCTAACAGCAGCCCTGCACACAATATCTCAAGATAGATAATGCATGCCAGGGCATCTTCAAATGGCATATTCCATTTAGCTGCCTAATGCAGCTACGGTATGTAGAAGGGTGCAGGGAGCTTTTTTATATTTACCTGCTCCAGACGGCTGGATCTGCTTCACCTCTCCTCCGCTGCTGGTGCTGCAATGCCGACATCCTCTTCAGAGTTCCGATCACATGAAATAGCATGCCAGTGTAACCCTGGGGATGTTGTCAGTGGTTCAGCGTTGCCCGGGCGGTGCTGTACTGCTAACACTATTCCCTGGGCTTCAAACACATGTCATACCAGCAGCGGGTGTATTGCTCTGGCAGACATGTGCCCCGGTCGCTCGGCCTCTCTAATGACCTCTCTTTCTCGTGAGGCACGGGGACAATGTCGCTCTCGTGAGGCACGGGGATGCAAAGTTGCTACGTTGCAGGGTTGGGGTTAGTTGGAAATTATGTAAATATTAGAATCCAAGAAATTTTATTTGAGGAGCTATCTATTCTACACACTATTCAAAACAAAGATAAACATTCCTGGCGGAAGTTAGACTTAAACTTAAGATACATGGGGCTTGATTCACTATACTGTGCTAATACATAGCGTGGTCGCGCTATGCGTTTAGCACGCAATGTGACGCCCGGACATGTTTACGCGCATAAAGGTTTGCGCTCCCTAACAAAGGTCTTAGCGTGTTAAAGCAGCAGTTAACATGCAAAGACCTTTGTTAGTGAGCAAGTGCAAACCTTTATGCGTGTAAACATGTGCGCGCGTCACATTGCGCGCTAGATGCATAGCAGGGTGGCAGTAGCAGTTAGCCTGCCAAACATTCGTCCTGCTACACAGAGTTTGCACATAGCGGTGGGCGGCTACCAACAGTCAGATCACCTGGGGGATGAAGGGGAAGCAAAAAGCCACTTACAGTGATCTCTGAGCTGCCTATCACTCACCGAATGTGCCGCTCGCCAAGGAGTTTACAATCTAATCCCTGCCAGCATGTCACTAACTGTCCCCAGAGGAGCCTACAATCTAATCGCTGCCGTTGCTGTTGGCGGGGAGGGGGGGGAGGGGTTACGATGCTGTAGGTCTGGGAGCAGCTTGTGATAGTGGGCCTTGTGCAGTAAAAAGTACAAATCCAGCCCTGGGCATATTCACTAAACAATTTATCAATGCATAGATGTACTCAGCCATAACCCATATAGTAACCAATTTGATTCCATTTTACTGCAGTCAGATCAGGTAAGATATGTTATTTAGCTGGTGTTGGCTTCAGTCTCTATGGCGACAGGAGAAAGCAAAGTACTTCTCATTCCAGTCACTTTGCCCTCACATTATGGATTTTATTGACTTATGAATGATCTGAATGGTCCTGTGATTATGTCGTTCTCTTCTGTCATATAGGTCATTCTATAGCTGGTTTCTGTTTAACTCACAGGTACTGAGGTTTTGTTTTTTTCATTTAGCTAAGCCTTAATAATTTATGAAAGTTCTATTTCTTATAATAAATGCACACTCTCGAGTACTTTCTGAAAATATGTGACAGATTTTCAGCATAAAATACATCGCAATCAGCATAATAACACAGGTAGTCTTCAGTCTCAGGGCCTTAATCCCATGAATAAATAAAAACAAATCTGTCAAAAAGCTGAACAATAGAAAGTAAAGATTTCAAACTATACACAGCTTGTCTGCATGACAAAACTTGAAATATATGGTAAACTGCTCATCACAATGAGAACCAGCTGGGAGGCTTAGAAGATAATAGTGGATAAAACTGAGCTCCTCATTTTCCTGCCCCTGTGCTGCACCACGCCTCCTAGATATTCAGGTCACGATCAACAGCACTTCCATCCGCCCTACCACCCAGGCCCGTTGCCTGGGCGTTACCCTAGACTCTGCTCTTTCCCTAAGCCCCCACATCCAAAATGTTACCAAATGTTACCTGCCTGCCTCCAATGATCTCTGTCTGACTGCCCAACACATCTCTCTCTCCCATGCACACCAACAGGACTTCTCAAGAGCCGCCCACACTCTATGGAACTCCCCCCCCCCCCACCCAGACTCGCTCCTTCCTTCAACACCTTCAAGCAAGCCCTCAAAACACATTTGTTTAAAATACCTTACCCCCCATCTACCACACTTTAACTCTCTCAGCTGATCACCTTTTTCACAGCCCTACCTTATGTGTCCCTCCCCCACGCTTTAGGTTGTAAGCCTTTGGCAGAGTAGCCCTCCCCTTAGTGTGTCCTTCTTTACCTTGCAACCCCAGCTATAACACCCTTCACATGGAATAACTTGGACTTGATTTGCTGGGTCTTTGTAAAATCACATGATCATGCATCTCATACCCTCTAGCTACCTATAGTGGGAGACACATCTGGCTACCTATACTGAGAGCTACATTTGTCTGCCTAAAGATCCTACAAATTACCTCATAGTCTTTGTGAATTAAGCCTTTAGAATATATGAGTTCATATGAGGAATTAAAACTAGTGCCGGCTGAGTGATTCTGCAGATTGTGATAACTGTGTCACAACCGGGTATTTCCTATTTTCCTTTTCTTCTTTTATCTTCAAATGAGTTATCACTTGGGTATTGAAGACATCTGCAGCAAAATGGCACGTCAGCAAGCAATATCTCTAGAACTGCTGAGGGTATTAACATGGAGTTTTCACTGCAAGTAATCTCTGATGATTAACTTTTTCATCAGATGCTCAGTTTTGATTTTTTTTAGGATTGTGGCAGGTGTACTTTCAGGACCATGTTTTGGAAATAATGCTGACTCTCTGAAATTACTCTTTAGTCCTTTTATACTTATGTGCTGTGGTAGTGGTTTGATTCGGAAGAATCACCACAGAGCCAAAAAGTTGCATGGCGTGTTATAGGTGCGGTACGGCCAAAGAAAAAAATAATAATCACGTGACTTCTGGTGCAGTTCCGAGAGTGGCAGGGTAATGTACTGCAGGTTCTGTATTACTTTTGCGGAAACCAAAAACATTTTCTCCTGTCCCATAGACTTTAATGGCCACTGCGATGAGCTGCTGTGGGAGAGAGTACTACGACGAGCTGTGACGTGGTAAATGTAAAAGTCACCTTTTTGGTCGCTACTGACCTGATGATGCTGGAAAAGCCCAGGAAACGCATTGTTTGACCCTATCTATGTGCAATAAAAGCTTCATTTGTTCAACTGAAGGATCCTCACAAGCCCTGAGCGGACTAGAGAATCCCTCCTTATGCCATATAAGTGGTTGCAGGTTCTGTAAACCAGAAATATGTAAGTGAATTCTATACACAATTACTTAATTTTCTGCAGTTCTGACATACTATTGGCTCCTGATGTCTTTTTCATTGGTGTCTTCCCGGTCCACATTTTGCCTGGCCCACCCCTCCCCACTGAGAAGTAGGAAGACACTTTTCACCTCCTCTCTCACTGCCCTTCCCCCAAACAATGCCTTGATGTCATACTATGGGATGTTGCATGGAAGGGCCTAGAAGGATCTGGCTACCTAGTAAAATCATTTTGGAGGCATTAGCATTAATCAATAATATTTTGATAAAAGACATGTCTATTTTGAGAACCTAGTAACTTGCTACGCAGGTAACTAATATTCTGTACTGAGTTTCTTGCTATTGTAGAATGACACAAATGTCACAAGAAGAGATGGAGATGAGAAGTCAGAGACCCTATCATAATTTTGCTGTTGCGCTGGATGGCTCATAGTTATACTTCGGTTGGACAATAATACACTGACACTGACAATGATGCACTGAGGTTGGATTTATTGGATTTCCCAAGACTGGAAAGCAACAGAAGACCTAAGTGACCCTGAATTTATTAACCATGGCTTGTTGCTTGTTATTAGGTGGCAGATGTTTGCAATCCCTGTTTAGGTCACAGCAGAACAAAGTGAGAATTGCTGAAAGGTTAGTGAAACCGCAGCTGTATCGGCACTCATGTACGTTGCCAAAAATGAATTACAAAATGGTCTCATTGCAGACGTATCCATGTGATTAGGGTGCTCATTCAAGTTTTGAGGAATTGAAATTTCCACATTTCCGATGGGAAATTGGAAATTAGATTTCCACAGAAACTCCGCATTACCGCAACTCGGTAATTTTAGCCCAGTCACTGAACTTGGAAGCATTGGACCAACCAGACAGTGCAGAGTAAACTCAGAAGGATTTGGCTAATCAGACAATGCAAAAAATTACCCCCAAAAATACTCCTCGGAAATCGGAAAACGGAAATTGGATTTCTGTGGAAATACTGCATTACGACAATGTAACGATCAGTGTCAGCATGCAGAGAGAATCTGATTATTGGCGATCTGCAGTATCACCAAGAATGCAGATATATACCCGATTATTGATGATCTGCAGTATCACCGATAATCCGATATATTGCTAACCTCTGGGCACCAGCAAAAGAACACAATAAAGACAGTAATATAAATCACAGAAGTGTGGAAATATCCACCACACGGCAATTCCTCAGAGGTGTGGTTACCTCTGAATGGGAACCCGGTGCGTGAGATCCTCTAACCAGGCAGAGTGAGGAATCTCGACCCCTAGCAGTAATCATCTGCTTGGGGCAGGCGTCTCGGAGAGGCAAGCCTCAGAGATAACCCTCCAGTGGGAGACGTTCCACTGAAGGGAGAATGGTCAGACAGGCAGAGGTTCAGCAACAGAGATGACAGATAAAGTACAAAGACAGAAGGCTGATTCGGTATCCCAGGCAAGCAGGGTCTGGCAACGGTATATCAGATATGCGAGGTACCGAATCAGAAGACAGAGGAGTAGTCAGAAAAGCAATAAGTCATAACAGATATCAAACAATGCCTAGTCTGAGTGCGAGGTCCTTGGTCTCAGCACCCTGGAACTAGTCTGAATAATAACACAGATTAACAGTACAAGTAAACTGGCTAAGTGTGAATTCCCAGGTCCACCTGGTTCTAACACACTGTAGGATCTGACTAAAGGTCAGGAGTGCTTCCACGTAGTGATCGCAACGGCAGACAACCAGCAACTGACAAGCAAGCTGTATATATAGTTGCAGGACTCTGCCGCCCTGCCCGAACCACTCAGCCAATCAGGAGTCCAGCAGGAATCAGCTGATCATCCTGATCAGCTGACACATCTCCTGCTGGCATAAAGGTCCTGACTTCTGGCTCGCGCGTGCGTAGCTCTAAACCTGTGTGAACTAACAGGCTCAGCCACACCAGCTGCACGCTGCTGCATGCAAACCGCCGCGCTGGACGCGGAATCAGCCGCCTGACTGTTGTTGCATGCGGCGGCTTTTCCGCGTCCCGCTCTGCTGCCAGACACACGCTGAATGCCGCACTGGACGCGAAATCAGCAGCCCGCTCAGTAGCACTCGCGGCGGCTTTTCCGCGATCTCTCACAGTACTCCCCCCCCCCCCCCCCGAGGAGTGGACTCCGGACATCTCCTGCCAGGCTTCTCAGGATGTAAGTTATGAAACTCCTTTTTCAACTCCTCTGCGTGCATGCAACATTCTGGCACCCAAGTTCTCTCCTCAATGCCATACCCTTTCCAATGCACTAAATACTGCACAGAGTTCTGCACAAGCCGGGAGTCTAGAGTCTTCTCAATTTCATATTCAGGTTGGTCATCAATCAACACAGGGGGGGGGGAGCGGAATCCACGTGCACTGCCGGCTTGAGCAAGGACACATGGAACGATCTCACACCTCGCATGCTGGTAGGGAGATCGATGGCATAAGTGACATCATTGATTTTCCTGATCACAGGACACGGACCCACAAATCTGGGACCTAACTTGGGAGACAGTTGCTTCAGAGCCAAATGTCGTGTGGGCACCCAAACCAAGTCACCTGGAAGGAATTCCCATTCTATGGAACGTCTCTTATCAGCTTGTTTCTTCTGACTCTGAAAAGCCCTCCTCAGATTTTGTTCTACCATTCCCCAAATCTGCTTCAAGGACCTCTGCCAATCTTCCAGGGCTGGAAACGGGATGGCAGCCACTGGTAATGGGGTGAACTTAGGTGACCTTCCTGTTACCACCTGGAATGGAGAAAAACCTGAGGAGGAGCTCTTCAAGTTGTTGTGTGCAAATTCTGCAAATGGCAGGAATTTGACCCAGTCAGTTTGAACGTCTGCCGCATAACATCTCAGAAACTGTTCCAGAGACTGATTGGTTCTCTCGGTCTGGCCATTAGTCTGTGGGTGGTAGCCTGATGAGAAAGATAGCTCCATGTCTAACTGATGGCAGAATGCCCTCCAAAATTTTGAAACAAATTGGACTCCCCGATCTGACACTATATTTTCCGGAATACCATGCAGCCGGAAAATATGTTGGACGAAGAGCTCAGCCAATTCCTGAGCCGAGGGGAGTCCTTTCAAGGGGACAAAATGGGCCATCTTGATAAACCGATCGACTACCACCCAAATGACCATCATGCCCTCAGACCTGGGGAGCTTGCCCACAAAATCCATGGACAGATGGGTCCATGGTTCACTCGGGACCGGCAATGATTGCAATGTCCCAACAGGTGCCTGACGGGAAGGTTTGCTCCTAGCACACACTGCACATTCTCTTACATATTCCTTGCAGTCAGTTGCCAATGACGGCCACCAGGCACATCTCGCAACGAGGTCCTGAGTTCTGGTGGCCCCAGGATGCCCAGCATTCTTGTGGGAATGGAACAACTGCAGTATTTGTAAACGAAAAGGTAATGGTACAAACATGACCCCATCAGGCTTTCCCTCAGGTACATCCTGTTGGAACGGACTCAACGTTTTTTTCCAGTCCCTCCAGGTCTCAGTGGTGGCTAGAACCACTTTCTGAGGAAGAATGGTTTCTGGGTCTGAGGGCTGTGCTGTCTCAGGTTCAAAGCATCTGGACAAAGCATCAGCTTTGATGTTCTTACTACCAGGGGTATACATGATTACAAATCTGAATCTTGAGAAAAACAATGACCACCGGGCCTGTCGGGGGCTAAGTCTCTTAGCCCCCTTATTGTTCTCCAAATTCTTGTGGTCAGTATAGACAGTAATGGTGTGTTCTGCACCCTCTAGCCAATGTCGCCATTCCTCAAAGGCCAACTTAATGGCTGGAAGTTCCCTATTGCCTATATTGTAGTTCTTCTCTGCGGGTGAAAACCTACGTGAAAAATAGGCACAGGGGTGTAGCTTTCCTTGCAACCTGGAACGCTGAGACAGCACAGCCCCTACCCCTACCTCTGAGGCATCTACCTCCACGATAAAGGGGAAGGCGGTGTCGACATGTCTCAAAATGGGTGCAGTACAGAACAATTTCTTTAGCATGGAGAAAGCAGCATGGGCCTCAGGGGACCAGTGGTGAGTATCTGCCCCTTTCTTTGTGAGACTGGTGAGAGGAGAAATCACCGTGGAGTACCCCTTTATGAACCTCTATAGTAGTTAGCGAACCCCAGGAACCTCTGGAGAGCCTTCAATCCCACAGGTTGAGGCCACTCCAAAACAGCTGAAACTTTTCCTGGGTCCATAGAGAGGCCAGAGGTTGAAATGATGTACTCCAGAAAGGCAACAGAGGTCACTTCGAAAATGCATTTCTCCAGCTTAGCGTACAGCATGTTTTGTCTCAACTTCCGTAACACAAACTTAACATGATTTCTGTGCTCTGAGAGGTTGGACGAAAAGATTAGTATGTCGTCTAGGTATACTAAGACGAATTTACCCAACACCTCTCTAAAGACTTCGTTAATCAGCTCTTGAAAGACGGCCGGGGCATTACACAACCCGAAGGGCATCACTATGCACTCGAAGTGCCCGTCGGGAGTGTTAAAGGTCGTCTTCCATTCATCACCGTCCCTGATCCGCACAAGGTTGTAAGCACCCCTCAAATCCAGTTTTGAGAAAATCTTAGCATTGGTGACTTGAGTAAATAAATCGTCTATTAAAGGCAAAGGATAGCGATTTTTTTACCGTAATTTTATTTAGACCCCCATAATCAATGCAGGGCCGTAGACCTCCATCTTTCTTTTTCACAAAAAAGAACCCTGCCCCTGCCTGGGATCGAGAAGGGTGAATAAAACCTTTAGCTAAGTTTTCTCGGATGTACTCCTGCATGGCCAACTTCTCTGGCCCCGATAAATTATAGAGATGACCTCTATGGGGCATACAACTCGACCTAAGATCAATGGGGCAATCCAAGGGACGGTGTGGAGGAAGTTTATCTGCTGACTTGGGACAGAACACGTCTGCAAATTCTGAATACTGATCTGGCAATCCCTCCATGTGAATCTTGGTTTTACCAAAGGTTTCTTTCGCTAGACAATGATGATAGCAATGGGCAGACCAGCTCGTTAGCTGACCCGTAGCCCAATTGATCTGAGGCGAGTGTATTTGTAACCATGGCATGCCAAGAATGATCGTGGAGGTTGCCATTCGTAACACAAAAAAACGATAAACTTTCTTTATGCAACACCCCTATTGTGACCCCCAAGTCTGGGGTCTGGGAAAGAGGGTGATTACTCTGCAGAGGGGAATCGTCCACCGCAGTGACCCTAATCTGTTGTTTTAGTGGGGAGATCGGAATCCCCAATTTCTTAGCAAATTCATAATCCATAAAATTAGCTGCTGAGCCAGAATCTATGAAGGCCTCAGGAGTCTCAGTCTTATCCTGCCAGGATATAGTGCAAGGGAGAAGGAAACGTTTATCATCTAGAGGTAATGACCGCGCGCCTAGGGTATTACCTCCGACTACACCTAGGCGGCAGCGTTTCCCAACTTCTTGGGACAATTCTGCACTTTATGACCCCCCTCTGCACAGTACAGACAGAGCTGCTCTGTTTCTCTGCGTCTTCGCTCCACCCGCGACAATCTTGACCGACCAATTTGCATTGGTTCCAGTTGAGGTGAAGCAGGTGGAGGTGGAACAGAAGGAGACGCTGCAAAGGTCAAGTATCGCATATTGTTCCTACCCCGGGTCTGTCTATGGCATCATACACGACGATCGATTCTGATGGCCAATCAAATGGCCTCATCGAGGGATTTGTGCTCAGGATGGCTCAACATCAACTCTGAGACCGCGTCTGACAGCCCTGATAAAAAACAGTCTAATAATGCAAATGAGTCCCATCTAGCTAAAACTGCCCATTTTCTGAACTCAGCTGTGTAATTTACGACCGGATCTCTGCCCTGCCGCAATGTCTTGAGCTTCCGCTCTGCGGTCGAGGAATATTCGGATCATCGTAAATTATGGCCATAGCTTCAAAGAACGCCTCAACTGACACTAACGCGCCCTCACCTGGCTGAAGACTATATGCCCAAGTCTGGGAATCTCCTGACAATAGTGTCTTGATAAACGTAATTCTCTGAGCTACAGTTCCTGAAGTACTAGGTCTCAACTCAAAGTATGACAACACTCGGTTTTTAAAGTTTCGAAAGTCAGATCTGTGGCCAGAAAACCTTTCAGGTACAGACATACGTATGTCTGTGCTAGGAGGAGATCGCACGGTATCCACAGCCGTCTGATAAACTTGTACAGTCCCAGACAAAGCGTTGATTTGAGTCTGGTGACTGTCCAGCACTCGCTTGTGATTTTCCACCGTAGTATGAGTGCATCGAGACGGCTGCGGAGTTCGTCCATTTGGGTTTGGTGTGCCGTTCTGTAACGATCGGTATCAGCACGCAGAGAGAATCTGATTATTGGCGATCTGCAGTATCACCAAGAATGCAGATATATACCCGATTATTGATGATCTGCAGTATCACCGATAATCCGATATATTGCTAACCTCTGGGCACCAGCAAAAGAACACAATAAAAAAAATAAATCACAGAAGTGTGGAAATATCCACCACACGGCGATTCCTCAGAGGTGTGGTTACCTCTGAATGGGAACCCGGTGCGTGAGATCCTCTAACCAGGCAGAGTGAGGAATCTCGACCCCTAGCAGTAATCGTCTGCTTGGGGCAGGCGTCTCGGAGAGGCAAGCCTCAGAGATAACCCTCCAGTGGGAGACGTTCCACTGAAGGGAGAATGGTCAGACAGGCAGAGGTTCAGCAACAGAGATGACAGATAAAGTACAAAGACAGAAGGCTGATTCGGTATCCCAGGCAAGCAGGGTCTGGCAACGGTATATCAGATATGCGAGGTACCGAATCAGAAGACAGAGGAGTAGTCAGAAAAGCAATAAGTCATAACAGATATCAAACAATGCCTAGTCTGAGTGCGAGGTCCTTGGTCTCAGCACCCTGGAACTAGTCTGAATAATAACACAGATTAACAGTACAAGTAAACTGGCTAAGTGTGAATTCCCAGGTCCACCTGGTTCTAACACACTGTAGGATCTGACTAAAGGTCAGGAGTGCTTCCACGTAGTGATCACAACGGCAGACAACCAGCAACTGACAAGCAAGCTGTATATATAGTTGCAGGACTCTGCCGCCCCGCCCGAACTACTCAGCCAATCAGGAGTCCAGCAGGAATCAGCTGATCATCCTGATCAGCTGACACATCTCCTGCTGGCATAAAGGTCCTGACTTCTGGCTCGCGCGTGCGTAGCTCTAAACCTGTTTGAGCTAACAGGCTCAGCCACACCAGCTGCACGCTGCTGCGTGCAAACCGCCGCGCTGGACGCGGAATCAGCCGCCCGCTCAGTAGCACTTGCGGCGGCTTTTCTGCGATCTCTCCCACACATCTTGGTAATTTTAGCCCAATCACAGAACTTGGAAGCATTGGACCAATCAGAGAATGCAGTCAACTCAGATAATACAAAAAAATGACCAAAATAACGACTCATCAGAAATCAGAAACAGGAATCGGATATCTGCGGAACTAGCGATCTGCATTGGTGGAAATCAGTATTTCTGGGGAATCAGAAATTGGCACTTCCGACCATCCCTACATGTGGTGACAGTTGTGTGCCTGATAGTTCACTAACCTTTTGGCAATCCTTGGGCCTCTTTTCCACAGGCAGCTGAAGGCAGTGAATTCACCACCTGTCAGCTTCTCCCGTTCACCAGCCGAGCACTCAGCACATGCACAGGACAGGCAGCCCCCCATGGAGTTACATCTGAGCACAAGAGCATTTTTTTTGGCTTCAGGTAATGCCACCGCATGTCAAACGTGATATGCGTGGTAATACCAAACACTGCCATTAGAATGCATCTAATTGTGTAGTTGTAGTGGAATGGCCCTAGTGGCAAGCAGCTGGAAGGTTAAACTGCATGACACGTGAGCATGTCAGCCTTTTGTGTAATAGAGGCCTTAGTATGTTCAATGAACAGGTTGCAGTGTTCTGCCTCCTATCTACAGACAGTTTTTAACAATCCCAGGCCAGGTTTGTTGGATCCCTCAGGATATACTGCCAGAACTTGCTTTAAAAGTTCCCAAGTTCTCCAGTGGGGCGAAGCTCACGTGACCTCCCTCTCCTCTATCCAGAGAGCAGTACTTGCTGCTTGGCTGGGATCAAAGCAATGTCTCTTTACTAAACCCGCTACTGAAATGCCACCTGAATCTATGAGCCAGATTCATGAAACTATGGGAAAGTTTGTGTACACAGCACACATTAACTTTAACCGGCATTTATGCAAATAACATATGTGCGAACATAAATTTTACCATAGTTTTGTGAATCTGCAGATTCCTATCCGACAAATTTCAAGCATGTACTGTACATGACTTTAGACCAGAAACAGAACAGCTATAGACTTTTAATCTGGAAATCTTACAGCCTAGCAACTTGCATGTGGTCCGGTGTTAGTTAACTTAGTCATGGAGAGAAGACATAACAAAAGTTGTTTAGATGATACCTTTAACTATTCCCAGATGTTTCTGTTTGTGCACTTTCTGTTTTGCAGGAGGGAAGTCAGAGTACACCGGTGGGTTCTGCCAATTGGAGGTTGGGAAGTGGTTAATGAGTTTCGAAACTTCTAATTCTTCTTCAGACATGATAATAATTCCAGAAGTGTGTGGAGGCAACAGTCACACCAGATTGAAAATTATCAGTCACTGACCGGCAGGTTCTTTTGCATTAAAATAAAAGACAAGTTGAAAACAGTACTGGTTTTTTTTTTTTTAATTGAACTGATGTTTATATTATTATGCAAGATGGCTGCTTCCAGTCTATCTAACTATGACCGGGGTGCAAACTCACACAGATAAGATTTGTTTTGAAAAAAAGCAGGTAGTACAAGTTAATTATATCATTAATAAGGAGAACAATAGGTGGACACTGGAATAGACAAACATACAGGCAGCCTTGGAGGAAAATATTCACATCAGAAGCAGTGGTGTAGCTAAAGAGCTTTGGGCCCTAGTGCAGGTTTTTCATGCCCCCCTTCCCCTACTTGGAATGCTATACAATTGATATGGTGCACCAAAACCTGCTAAGATCAACCACAGTAGTTGGTGGGGCAAGCAGGGGGTGGGGGACAGTTTGTTAATAATTACTACTATTGAAAGCATCTATAGAAGTTTTCAATGCCAGAATAGGACCAACTAAGTGCTAATACTGCCATTTAGGCCCTCTGGCCCAAGGGCCCCAGTGCCGCAACCTCTCTTTCCCCTATTGCTACTCCACTGATCAGAGTGGAAGATGATTATATGTCTTAAAGCACTCAGCAAAATCTGAAAGACTTATTTTGGATGTCATCAATTCAAATCTCGTTTTCATTGTTAATATGTGTTTATATAACTCTGCTGACATCTTCCACAATACTTTAGAGAGTCCCAGGAGTAAAAAAAAACACATAAACATGGAAAAAACATACAAACACCATACAGATCAACCTGAGATTTATTATATTGACATTTTTCTGTCCTGATGCAAATTTGATTGCAATTTGGATGCAGGTTGAGTTGTAAAATTCATCAAGTCATTAAGTTGTAAATGTTGTAATTCATTGATTGTCTATACTGCAAACCACTGTGCCATCACACTGCCTTGGTGGACAGTAATCATTTTCCTGTAATAAGTGAAACCATTTTGAAAATGAGTTTTGATATTGCAGAAAAATAGTACAGTATACTGTATAACCACCTGGAATATCTTTCAGGCATATGAGGTGGTCCATTATTCCTGACTTTTTTTGCTTCATTACCCTGAGTAGAATGTTCACAGCCTGGTCTACATCTACTTGTATCAGTTTATCAAAAGCTTTAGTATTTTAAAAATAGTCTTAAACTTTCTATCTGCATCTTGGCATTTTGAATCCAAAGCTGGAACACTTGAAGCCTCATCATTACAATGTGTCAAGAAGATCAGTTTACCTTTTGATGGCACTTACAGAGAGAAAAGGAACAAACTACAACACAAAGCTCAGACTACGTTACACTAGGCTGGTAAGCAGCTCATGTGCATTCTGTGATGTGTCTTCAACAAGACAATTGTGAAATTCTTCTAGGGCATTTATAAGAGCAATGTAACCTTTCTGAAACCTAAGGACATCATCATGCTTCATGACCCATCTGGTATCGCACATAGTTATTAATGTTGCGTGGCGAGATTCGGGAAAACAACTTTTAATGTGAGTTTTCAAGATGTTATTGTGTTTTGCAGGCATTCTAAGAAAAGCGCCAACATTAAGCATGCCGAAACAGTCATGGATCAAAAGAAAAGTGCACATTGGAAACAGCAAGATTTAGGGAAGCAGCAGAAGTGTATTCATATGGGAAAATCTCTTCTAATCACTCCCTGAACGTGATATGAAAAAAAAACTGATGAGAGGATAGCTTTTTAATGTTAGAGGAATAGAAAAAGGGACAGGAAGACACCGGGAGCCCGATCTGGTGTATTATCCCACGTGCGGCAGAAGTAAGAGAAGATTGATTATACTCACAAAGCCGGGTTGCACGTAAGGCAACCACTGTATATCGCATGTGGGAGAGTACCGTCCCCACTTGGCCTTGTGTTGAAATTTCTCCGGTCGCAGCTCCTTCGGTAAAAATAACACCTGTCAAGGTGTATCCCCTGGTCCCAGGGGGAGGTTAACAATGCGAGAGGATAGGAGGCGCCCTGGAGGGTACTTATAGGATAATGTATGAAACAGAGAATGGGTATATATGAAAAGTATGTATAGAAATCGATTAATCAGTAATTAGTTAGTGGTTGCTGACAGTATATACCCCAGTCGTAAATCTGACCGTTTAAACCAGCTATGAATATAATTATATGGACAGATCCTACCTTCAATAAGTAGTCAGTCCCATAATGTACGGTATAAAAGCTTTAATAAGGCACTTGGAAAAATGACAACGCGTTTCTCTGTTAGAACCGCTTCATCAGGTCGTGTACTGTGCCAGTAGTAGAAGTATCCTCCGCATCGGCGCCAGCAGAAGTGTATTCATATGGGAAAATCTCTTCTAATCACTCCCTGAAAGCCATTTTAAGCAAACGTGATATGAAAAAAAAACTGATGAGAGGATAGCTTTTTAATGTTACATGTTTAAATGTTTTTAATGCCACATGTCACTTCAAGTACCCAGGCCGGTTTTACACCTGGCCATTGCGTTTGTGGTGCATTGCTCCACCCTTATCACATCGCACCACAACACACAAAACATCATTCATATGACCCTGTGGCAGAGTGCACCAACAGAGTCATATGCATAGCGCCGCGACCCAGCACGCTACTTGCTTCGTGACATACCCCCGCTGGACATAAAGTACATCACTGGATTTCCACATAGTATTCCTGTAGTTCTGCAAATGTGAACCGCACAACCTCCACCAACATATTCAAAACCTCTACGTCGCTCATTGACTTACATAACTTCTACTGCCGTGTCACTGTTGAAGTCCGACGGTAACGCGCTGTTGACTTTAGTCGGCTCAGCGGGCGATCGGGCACTTCCAGCACAAAGCACTTTCCCAGCCATGTGAGCCTCCTAAATTGTGATTCTAGAGCCAGGAGCATTTTGCGCATGCACATTTTGTAAAGACTTGCAACTGCATTTGCACAGAAGGCTCCTGGCCATAGGAGTGCAATTAAGGAGGGACGCATCTAGGTCAGCACAAGTTGGTCACCATGGCACCACAGATACTACTGGGGGTTGGAAGAAGCCCCAGATAAGTAAAACTCAACTTTTTCCACCACTTAAAGTGTCCTCCTTTAAAAAGAAAAAGTGTACACCACTTGCTCTACCTCCAAAGAGGCCTTATAAACCCATTCATCCACCTTTGTAAAGAATCAGATACTCTCATCACACCACTGCGTTTTACATTCCACCAGATTGGTAGTCTAGAAGTAGATATTGATTGGATGAATGGAGTGTTCTCAGATGGAGGTTAGTTATTAGCAAATTACACATAAAAATCTTATTCTGGTAATCACTATAACCCTCCCCCCCCCCCAAAAAAAGCATGCATTAGTCCATAAAGGGATCCTGAACAGTGACTGAAGTTAAAAGATTTCACTTACCTTTGGCTTCCTCCAGCCCACCGTAGGCCGCAAGGTCCCCCGGCGTCCTCCTGGCTCCTCTCTGTGTGCCTCCGCCGGCTCCCGTTACCAGCGACACCCAGGCTGGATGTCGGGCCGGCACTTTCTGGATCCTGACGCATGGTGTCATCATGCCGGCCGCTGTAATGAAAGAGTGCAGCCCGGAAGCAGCTTTCCCCACGGAGTATCACGTATGCCCTAACCTGAAAATTTGGGGAGTGTAGGTGGTGTGGCTGCGGAGATATTTGCCAATTGAGCCAGGTGGTTTCCTTGTGGGGATAGATGTAGAGAGCTTATATACGTCTATCCCACATGAGGTGGGCCTTGAGGCCCTAAGGTTTTTCCTCACCGATGCCTACCCTGATATGCCTGTACACAACGACTTTGTCGTGCAGGCTATGAGGTATGTTCTGGAGCACAATTGCTTCCTGTTCTGTGATACCCACTATAGGCAGGTGCGAGGCACGTCGATGGGGGCGTCGTGCGCACCTGCCTATGCCTGTTTACATCTAGGCCTGTGGGAGAGAAAAGATGTTTATACGTGGCCCGAATTTGAGATGCACGTGAAAATGTGGCTCTGGTTTATTGATGATGTGCTGGTGGTGTGGAGAGGTAGTGAGGTTGAATTGGAGACATTTTTGGATCACCTAAATATAAACCAGCGAAATATACATCTCACATACACATACAGTTTAACAGGTATTTCTTTCCTGGACTTGAGTGTTGTGAAGGATGGCAATGTCTTGCGGACTACTACGTACCGCAAGCCTACAGCTGGGAACACCCTTCTCCACGCCACCAGCCATCACCCACCTCATCTTATCAAAGGGATTCCCAGGGGGCAGTTCCTTCGTATTAGGAGGAACTGCTCCAGGGAAGAGGATTTTCAGCGCGAAGCCACGGAAATGTACGACCGGTTTAGGGATCACGGGTACGGACATGAGACATTGTGCTCTGGTGCAGAAAAGGTCCTCCAGACTCCACGATCTGAATTGCTACAAAAACATGAACAAAGCCAGGCGAAGACTAGACAGGAAAGAGGTTCCTGTCCTAGATTCATTTCCTCTTACAACTCTAATTGGTCCCGTATACGTGACATACTGGGCAGGCACTGGTCGGTGTTGCAGGTCGATCCGGCATTTGGGCCAATTGTTGGTGAGAGACCACTTTTAGTGGCCCGACGCACGCCCAGTTTGCGGGACCGACTTGTGCACTCCGATTTAATGTCCCAGTTGAATTGATTAACAGAATTTAACTCAAAAGGAATGTATAAGTGTGGTGCATGTTCAGTATGTGAGTATGTGGATGTTGCAAAGACCTTTCGGGCACCAAATAAAACGAAAGAATGGAAGATTCAATCTTTCATTAACTGCAATTCTGAGTGGATTGTGTATATTATACAGTGCCCGTGTCCTATGCTATATGTAGGCATGACAACAAGAAAACTAAAAAAGAGGATCTCTGAACATCTAAGCAATATAAATTGTGGCAAAAAACCTAATGGGGAGTACCGCAGTTCAATAGCTGAACATTTTTGTGAAATCCACGGAGGCCTACAAAATGGATTTAGGTTCAAGGGCATTTACAAAGTGCAAAATAATAGAAGAGGAGGTGATTGATAAAAGTGGCTTTTGCAACAAGAGGCAAAATGGATTTACTTGTTGGATTCCCTGACCCCGACAGGCTTGAATCAAGAATTGCATTTTGCCCCCTTTTTATAACCTGGAAGAGATGTTGGAGAACTGTGTGCTAAGTCAAGTAAACCCTGGTGTGGAATTCACTTGTTGCAGTGAACACGCTGAAATACAGTGTCGGAGACGTTATGATTATTAAATCGAGTTGCTATGAACAGCAAGCATGCTGTTAGGGCACTGGGACTTACATCCATTTGTAGACTCAGGGGATGACGTCTGCTATTTGAATGCTGCTGCCGTAGCGATGATGCGGGAGAAGTTCCGGAGTTGAATACAGTAACTATGGTTACTAGTGATGTCAGCTGAAACGCCCTATGAGCGCGCACGTAATGGCACACAAATCACTGCCCTGCCTGCCCCGTCACGCATCCTGACGAAGCTCACAGTGGGCGGGTGCAACGTGTCGATGGGCGTGGCTTCAACACGACATGCGTTCTGAGCGCTGCTACTAGCCGGCCGGCCGTGCTGCAGCAAACGGAACTCCACTCTTTCACCACTCCCCGCTAGTGCCCGCTTCTCTGGGTAGAGCCAAGAGCTGAGCTAAGCTCCCCATTGAGCTGCGGGAAGGGTCGAGCAGAAGACGGAAGGAGGAACTTACCCAGCAAGATCACGTCTGGGCACGATGACTGGATGACCCGATCTCTCGGTCAAGTGGTAAGAGCCTGTTGCCCTGCATTTGTGTATAAAATAGCTGGGAGGAATCTGTGCACCTTGAGCCAGTAAACGGCGTATGATCACCCTCCTGTGTAATCAGCAGCCACATGTTTTCAACACTCTGAGGACAGTATACGATTGGTACCAGTACCAGAGTGAGTGGGATGTGAGTTGGCGTGCTGAGCAGTGTGGTAGTATGGAGCGCTCTGCATTATTTTAATTTATTTTAGGGTAGGTTGGTGATTTATATTCATTTTTCAATAAAGGTATTTATAAAATTAAGTCCTTGAGCGGCAGCAAGTTTTCATTTATTAAACTGCATTTCATTTAGATACATGCAGCTGCTCCTGTACCCATACAGTTATGGTCAGTGTTTGTTGGTGAGTGAGATAGACAGGTGGTCTTTTTGGTTGCGGAGATATTTGTGACATTTAGCGTGGCACAAAAATTAAAAGCGACGCAGGCTCCCACTGCACATGCGGGGCTGCACAATGTGCGGGGCTGCACTATCTGTCATTACACCGGTGTGACAGGTTTGCGCATGCGCGGTTTTCTAACGCTAAACCACGCATGCGCAGACCTATCATGCCCATTGATGACTCATAGCGGCCTGCGTGATGACACCATGCGTCAGGATCCAGGAAGAGCCGGCCCAACACCCGGCCTGGGTGTCGCCGGTAATGGGAGCCGGCAGAGGCACACAGAGAGGAGCCAGGAGGATGCCGGGGGACCTTGCGGCCTACGGTGGGCTGGAGGAAGCCCCAGGTAAGTGAAATCTTTTCATTTCAGTCACTGCTCAGGGTCCCTATAAGTAGTAACCCTAGTGATAGCAATAGAGTCCCCATGGTAAAATAACATACATGAAAAAACTGTTATAAATGAGCAAACAAGAAAACTTGTTTCAAACTTACTTTTTATGTACCTGTTTGCCAGAATACACATTTCTCCCTAAACTATCTTTTCACACAATTTATTGCTTCAAAGAGCGCAGCTCTCGCTAACATCTCTGTCGTACGACAGACGAGTAAAATAACATACTGATATACCACAAAATCCCAAACACCGTAATAGGAAAAAGCAATAGGTAAGCAACATCTGGAAGTCCCAGATACAACTGGGTTGTATTATGCTGCATACCGTGTTATCTCTGAAATACACTGTGGCACTAAAGTGGTTTCAAACTTCAGCTAAAGCATAGTAAGTTTTATTTCTAGTTCCCTTTAGGTTTTTGCAGAAAGTCTCAAAACAGTATATCAGGTGAACGATGGTTTTGTGAGCATAAAAACTATGCTGTGATTCATACAAATCTTATATTCTGCAGTCAGGCCTTGAATAATATACCTAGACTGCCTAAAATGTGCTTCGGCTGCTATGGACAAGTTACATTCCCCCCAAAACAATAAATGAACATTGTATTGGAGCCGTTCCTCGCTTGTTGTTATTGAACGGACACTATTATCAGTTCGATTTTTACGCAGGGAGTTGCATTTTGTGTTCGTATTCACATATATTCTTATGTTCAGTGGTGTTTTACTTTATTTGTGAAATCATTATATAGTGAAGTCATTATACGGTATATCAGGCTTGTAGACTCCTAGCAACAGCCTTGTGAAACTGTGTACTGCTGGTAAAATGTTAGACTGCAGAGCTCTTATTTATAATTTATGCCTTGTATTAGTTTGTTATGGGCAACTTCAATTTTTCTCATGTTATTTGGAATATTTGAAGTTAAGCTAGGATAGGCTGGATAATGTACTGGTCAAAAATACCACCTTTGACATCAGAGACCAGGACTGGAATCCTGGCTAGAGCAGGTACCTATTTAGTAAGGCCCGTATTTTTTCAGCTTGCAAGCTACTTAAAAAATTACAGTCAAAGTGATCTACCCCCTCCCCCATGAAAAATACCCAACACAGAGGTAGTGCCTCCCCCCAACTCAGCATAGATAGCCAGATGTGCCCCCAGTATTGGCATCCCCCTCCCCAGCATAGACAGCCAGGTGTGCCCCCAATATTAGCCGCCCCCTCCCCAGAATAGATAGCCAGGTGCGCCCCCAGTATTAGCAGCCCCTTCTGCAGCATTAATAGCCAGATGTTCCCCCAGTATTAGAACCCCACCCATCCTTAGCATAGACAGCTAGGTATGCACCCAGTAATAGTAGACCCCCATTCCTAGCATAGACAGGTGTACCCCCAGTATTAGCAGCCCTCTATCCCAAGCATAGACAGCCAGCTGTGCCTCAGTATTAGCAGCCCCCCATCCCTAGCATAGACAGCTAGGTGTGCCCCCAGTATTAGCAGCCCTCTTTCCCAACCATAGACAGCCAGGTGTGCCCCAGTATTAGCAGCCCCCATCCCTAGCAGAGACATCCAGGTGTGCCCTTAATTTTAGCAGCCCCTTTCCAAGTATAGATAGCCAAATGTGCCCCCAGTGTTAGCATATTAATTGTCGGTCCTACGCCTCCCTGCATAGCAACAGAGCGCAATGTCAGCTGTACAGCTGACTCTGTGTCTGTACAGCCTCGGCACAGCAATGTTGCCCAAGAGATCGTGTCCTGATTCCTATTGGGCGATAACAGTCATACATGTGTATGGGCCTTAAGGAATACAAGCACCTTCAAAAAGTTTTAAACCATTATACTTTACCCAGACTGTAGCAATAAGTTCAAGAGAAAAATACAGACCAGGAAACAGAGGAAAGAAGCATAAAACACAGAGCAATATTTCCACCCTGTATGTACTAGAGTGCAAGAGTATCCATGACAAACATTGCAGCTCATTTTTCATCAAACCCAGGCCCATATGCAATTCCATTTTTCACCTGAGTTTTCTCCTAGGTGATATTTTGAAACTTGTCAATAAAATGACTTTTAAACCATCAGCAAGCAAAAAACAAAAAAATGCTCAAAATAATTTTGTTAATACTTTTTACCTACTTTTTGATACTTTTTCTATTGCAAAGTGCTAAAAAAAAATTTTTACATCGAAAATGAAAATGTTTCTTGTAGGAGAAAACTCAGGTGAAAAAATGAATTGCATATGGCCCCCAGTATCAGGTTGTGATGGAAAAATGTTCATCCTAGTGAATCAACATCCAATCACAAGTAAAATAACACTGCGCATGCAGTCCAGAGTTGTGCAAAGATTTGTACAATGGAGAGGCCAAGCAACACCACATAAGTTCATTACCCAACTAAGGAGGGTAAACGCTGTAGGCCAGTTCTTTGCAGTCTACCTACACCTCAAGGATACGGGACTCTCCTATGAGGACACAGAAGTGTACATTTAAAGAAATATATATTTTTTCACTAATTAGGTTTTACAACGTTTCCAAGAGTAACTACTTATGGTCAACATAAAACATATTGCCAAAAATAATGAGTGCAGTCATATAAGGGGCCATATTCAACTCACTTTTTCTCCTAGGAGATACTTTTTCATCTGCTTTTTAGAATAACGTTTTAGCACTTTGCAATTAAAAAAAATACCCAAAAAATAGGTGAAAAAGTACTATAGTACTTATACTTATAGTATAGTTTGAGTATCTTCTTGCTTGCTTATGGTTTTTAAAAACTACTTTATTGACAACTTTGAAAATATCGCCCTGGAGAAAATTCATCCTCTAATGTTAATATCAAGATGTTTTATCATTGCCCTGCACTACACCTAAATATAATAATCCAAAAACAACCCATTTTTTAAACTATCCTCCCATACTACCCTTCCCACTCTCCATCTCCATGTGCCACTTATAACCCTCTGCAGAGCCCCGAATGGGTGACCAGAACCATTGTCCACTTGCACTTCTTATGAGACTACCAACCTACCCAATGAGCCATGCAGCTGCTCTATTAAACACTATTTGATATACTTAAAGAGACACTGAATCTAAAAAAAAATATGATATAATGATTTGTATGTGTAGTACAGCTAAGAAATAAAATATTAGGAGCAGAGACAGAAGTCTAATATTGTTTCCAGTACAGAAGAAGTTAAAGAGACTCCGAAACAAAAATTGCATCCTGTTTTTTATCATCCTACAAGTTCCAAAAGCTATTCTAATGTGTCTAATTGATTTCAGGATTCATCAAATTTATCTACAGCTGTTAGCGAGCATTCGGTAATAATTCGTTAGTGATGCGTTAAAACGGAAGAAAGTGCAATTCATGAAAATGAAAGTGGGTGCGGTTTATCATTAAATTTAGGATTAGTTATCTCCTTCACTGCTCTGTCGTTATTCCTGTCAGATCATTGCTGACAGATAAGATGGAGCCATTTGAAGTGGTTATGTATCAGCTGAGAGTGATTCAAAGGCGCAGAAGGGCTAGAATAAGGTCTAGAACTATAACAATTTGCAAGAGAATAGATTTATTTGCTATAACAGGACATCTGCATTTCTCTTGAATCATCTTGTAAGAGAACACAGGCAGTGCCAGGGTTAACTAATTTGCTAGCTGCACTATATTTTTTTTTAGAAAAGGCTCCGATCAAATTGTGGGATTGTCCCAAGCCACTTCCAGAATCCTGGTCCAGGTGTTAAGCCCTATTCAGAATGTTGCTACGTAGTGTTCAAAGGACTGCCTTTTACCCACAATTCCATGGGAATCTTATGGCCTTGTGTTAAATTACCGCTGTAAAATGAAAATATCGACACGTTACCGAATGGTTACCGAATTGTTATCGAATTCACACCGAATGAGGAAAAACCTTGCTGAATACAACTAGAAATCGCTAAACTTCGAATTCGGTAATTTAACAAACTGGAAAAAGTTATCTCAAAGAGAATTATGAATCGAGGCCTATTTGCACAGGAATTGCATAACAACAAGACCGTGGTCTTAGACCATGCTCCTCATTGGGATTTTCTTACTGAATCTAGTGATGGGCGAACACCTGGATGTTCGGGTTCGGGAAAGTTCGCCGAACATGGCCGAGATGTTCGGCATGTTCGGGCCGAACCCCGAACTTTCCGAACATCCAGCTTTTGGGGGCCATATGGGGTCGCAGGCATAAGGGGGGAGCATGCCCCGATCGCGGGGGGGGGGGGGGTCGGAAATTCCCCCCACCCCCTCCACTAGCGCTCCCCCCTCTGCCCGCTTCCCCATTCAAAAGTTTAAGCAAAGTACCTGTAGTGGATGGCCTGGCAGTGGGCGGCACTGTGGAGTGAGGAGGAGGAGTCCGGAGAGTGACGAGTTGAGGGAGGCCGGGCAGCGGGCGGTTCAGCGGAAGTACCCTTGTGGTACTTCCGCCCTTTCTCTGACCTCACGCCCGCTGCCCGGCCTCCCTCAACTCGTCACTCTCCGGACTCCTCCTCCTCACTCCACAGTGCCGCCCACTGCCAGGCCATCCACTACAGGTACTTTGCTGAAACTTTTGAATGGGGAAGCGGGCAGAGGGGGGAGCGCTAGCGGAGGGGGTGGGGGGAATTTCCGACCCCCCCCACGATCGGGGCATGCTCCCCCCTTATGCCTGCGACCCCATAGGGGGGCAGTATTCGGCCGAACAGGGCCCTGTTCGGCCGAACAGGGGCCCTGTTCGGCCCTGTTCGGCGGCCATTAGAAGTTCGGGGCGAACCCGAACTTAAAAGGCCGAACACCATCAGGTGTTCGGCCGAACGCGAACATCACCCGAACAGGGTGATGTTCTGCAGAACCCGAACAGTGGCGAACACTGTTCGCCCAACACTAACTGAATCCTATGGGGGAAATCATTTGTAGCAGCCAGGGTGATTGTTGGTAGGTGAAGCAGCTATTGATTGATCTCCCATTACATAGTCACATGTATGGGGGATACTTTGGTGTTTAGTATACCTTTTTAATTGTTTTTATGTTGTATTTTGACCAGATGTCTAATAAAGATATTGGATTATTATACAGAAATTGGTGGTTTGTTTTGTTTTCAGGATCTTTTGCCACTTGCCTATTTTGACTAACCATAAAAGAGGACATGTGGAATGCTGATTTGTTCATTTATTCTTACAAAAACTGGAACAACCATTTAAAAAGAGAATAACTGACACCTCCATGATGACGTTCAGCTAGACTAGAACCCTTGCTACCTGCAATAAGTAGTTTACCAGTACATATACAGTAGGAATCTGAGTAGTTCATTTATCTTTGCACCATTCGAACTGTAGAAGTGACTTGTATAGTGATAAAAAGGTGTCAGGGTCGGTTGAAAGGACCGTTTTTTGTTCTTTGGATAGGGCTGAGAAAAGTTATTTTTAGATGAATTCACTTCCTCCACATCACTCAGCACTTTCTCCCTATTCTGTGTTTGGCTTTTCATTTGGGGTACTTGAATTCACTTTGCTTTGATTGCTGTTCTGGTAATCAATTTCCAAGTGAGATTAACGTCTGGGATTAATCTGCTGAGTTAATTAGCTTTCAGTCTGAGATACTCGTTGATTAATTTAGATATAAATTTAGCTGCACTCTGGTGTTGGGTTGGAACAACATTTATCTGAAGGAATTTTTTGTACTTTTTAAGGAGCATTAAACAGTGAGGGTACAGGCGGCGTTCTGCTGCTGGCAGTCTGCCCAGTTCACCGGTGACTCCATCACACAGCTCAGCTGCTCAATAAATTAAAAATGAAATTATTGCTCTGCAGATTCCTGGACAAACAAATGGCACCTTGACTCTTGTGCTTTTGACATTTATTATCTTTTATATTGTGTATACTATTGCGAAAAAAAAAAAATTCAAAGAGAAAGAATAAACACTCAGCAGTACGTAAATAATCAGGAATGTTATATCCAAAAATGTATTACATTACTTTATAATCCTCAAGTGACACAAACACTGTTTCATATCTCTGAAAACAAACTTCATCAAAGATGCTCTTTGCAAGCCATAGACTTTATTTAATAACAAATATTCATAACCAATTTTTTTTCAATAACCCATTTATCAAAGAGATTGAAATAAAAAAAGTTTGTATTACTGTATGCAGATTTAGTAAAGAACAGCTGTAAATGATGATCTGTCTTTGGAGTTCTTGCTGGTTCATAGGGGCATCTCTCCAGCTGGCCACACACAGTCCGTCAATTGCAAGTGACAAAACATTTTAGAGAAATGCTTGGGAAATTGAGTAATGCTGGAATTAAAAGAATAAGTGTGCTTATAAATATATTAAATCAGCTCCAGATTGCTCCTTGGTCAATGGTCAACAATGCAATTGTAATATAGTATGTTATTGATCTTGCCCCTTTTTGAATGGTTGTGAGAGCCGTTCATTCACTCTTACTGAGCTATAATATAATAGCTCACAAAGCATTATGCTACACTGCTGCTGATGTAAAGCCTGGGGAAATTATCTTTACATATACGTTACATACATTTCTTACATATACTTGGAGGCAATTTCTTTTCAGACACACTGTTTGGCTACTGGCTGTTAAATATATGATCATTGCTGTTTTGAAGTGGGTTGGCCAATCAAAAATAATCCCAGGCACTTGCATTTGTATCTCTTCTCTTGAACAAGACCTTTTTTAACCATTTCAGCCCGCGGGATTTTTCACTTTATGTATCAGAGCAATTTTCACCTCCCATTCATTCGCTAATAACTTTATCACTACTTATCACAATTTATTGATCTATATCTTGTTTTTTCCGCCACTAAGTAGGCTTTCTTTGGGTGGTACATTTTGCTAAGAATTATTTTTTTATAAATGCATTTTAACAGGAATATTAAGAAAAAAATTGAAAAAAATAATTATTTCTCAGTTTTCAGCCAGCTTTAAAATAATGTATGCTACCATAATTAAAACCTATATATTTTATTTGCCCAATTGTTTTTGTTATTACACCATTTAAATTTTGTCTCTATCACAATGTATGGCGCCAATATTTTATTTGGAAATAAAGGTGCATTTTTTCAGTTTTGCGTCCATCACTATTTACAAGCTTATAATTTAAAAAATGTTCGTAGTATACCCCCTTCACATGCATATTTAAAAAGCTTAGACCCTTAGGTAACTATTTATGTTTTTTTTTAATTGTAATGTTTTTTTTCATTAAAATTTTTATTTGGGTAATTTTTTGGTGTTGGGAAATAAACAGTTAATTTTTAATGTTATAATATGTGTAAATTGGCATGCAAAATGTATGTAGATGTAGCTTTACTATTTGGCCACAAGATGGCCACCTTGAGTTTTTTTTTTTTAGAAAAACTGCGGTCTCTGATTAGAAATCGTTGTTTTTTTTGCTGGCAACTTAGATCAGTACTGATCCCGGGGCTACTGGGGGACAGCACAGGGACACGGGGGTGCACCCGCGATCGCGCATGGGAGCGCGCCGAAGCGCGCCTCTGCAGCAGAGCAGCTGCCTGGACGTGAAGATCACGTCCGGGCGACTGAAATCGTTAATTGTGGGCCAAGGCAACAAGTTCTTGGCCAAGGTGACCATTTGGGGCCACCTCTACTGAGTTTGTAGAGTATATGCCAGCTCTTGATAACCCTGACTCCCCAACGAGAGATCTGGGCTGCCGGATCATCTTGTCTGAATAGCAGCAGTTTTAGTGCTGGACTCTTTAGAGTACCTCATTTGGATGTCACACTTACATCATAGAACACAAAAAAATATACCTGGTTGATAGACCTTCAAGCCTTCTTCAGCAACCTACAGCTGCCTTAACATTCACAGCTAGTTTAAAATACTTTCCCTTGAATCATATGGTGATTGCTCTGTTAGCTGAAGCCATGCCTCCCTGCTGACTAAAAGCCTACCAAAACTAACATACTGGAAATATCTATGAGATAATCTTACACCAGTGTTTCTTAACATTATCATAGGAGGCACCCCTTAGTAATGACATTGATGTCATGTAACCATTACCGTGAGTAACATTAACTCATGTACACATTGATAATTACGTGTTTGAGGACCTCTATAATTGTGTATAATTGTTTTTGAAAGCTTCCTTGATGTTTTTAATGAACTATAAAATACTTGTTCAGGTTTCTATAATTGATAAACTTTGGTAAGTTCAAGTACCCTCTTAACCCTACTAAAGAATCATCTAGGGTACTTGTAACATCTGCCTTTCACATGGGAGAACTAGGTTCGAATCCTGGCTAGGGTCAGTTTTGAGTCCAACAGGAGAAAAGCACTATACAAATGCTAGGATTATTATTATTATTACTACCATGCATTGTCAGATTGACAGTTGTATTAAGTCCCTGGACCTGCCAAACGACACCATCTGAGAAATGTATACCTATTAAAAATTCATCCTGGTCTTCCTTTGCACAATCAATCATCTGTCTTTAAGGTTCAAATATTCTACTTAGAATCTACATTCTACTTTCTACTTTTTCCATCTGGAATCAAGCACTTGAGTCTCACCTTTCAACAAATATGTGTCATTTATTTGTGTAAAATATTACAGTGTCAGTTCTGTACAACATGACCAACTGCAAAATACTCTTCAGATCTTATACCACTCCACCTAGAAGTAATCATAGCTTTTCACCCTGAGGATGGTGTTGTGAATTTGGGACAAGAACTTTTCTCCATACACAGTAGGAATGTATGAAAATACGAGTCAGTCTTTTACTTTTGTAGCATAAAAACATAACATTTTGGAAGTTATAATCCAATGCGACTTAATTACTGCTTTGTTTGACATCTGTGAGCAAGGAATCCAGCTAAGGTTAATCCAATGCTCATGTTAAATGCATTACCTCCAGATACTGGATGTTATAAACTGTTCTTATATCACCTTGCTTCGACACCAGTAACTTCTTACAGTTACGTCTCACAGACTATTGAGATCACTTGACTCTCCACACAGCAAGCAGGAGATAGACTTCCTCAGGCTTCTTCAATGTTTACGTTATTTATTCAGGAAACAGGAATACAGATAGATACATTCATCATATCCTAGCCATGCCAATCTTCATGTTGCGTTACAAGCTCGTGATTAGACTCCCTGCTGAAGTCAATCAGGTACCTTCTTCCTAACTACGTTACACTAAACTACCTATGTACAGCATACATTATATCAGATTACAGAAAGGAAGAACATGCTTAGAGGTCCCAGTCAGCCTTGCGAGCTAGTGTGAAAGTAAAGAGCAGAATGCCCTCTCCATCGCTCCCTCCGGATTTAATACCGACTAGGAAAGAGTTAAATATGACATCATCTTCGCCACCCCCTAGATCAGATTATTGGTGGACCCACTCGTGGTGTCATCATACCCACCTACTTGATTAATAATCAATGAGGCATTTGACCTAAATGCAGGAAGGTGGATGTTTAGTAAATATGGCCGATGTTTACTGTTCCTGTGGTGTACGTGGAGGTCAGAGTAGGCCGATGGCCTTCTTTTAGGAACATGTTCTCAGTATCTGCGTGTATCCTCTGCTACACGCAGACCCTGAGATGGCTCTGCCTGCATCACAAAACCTCTATTGATTTTAAAGGCATACACTGCGGACAAGCCTTTTACCTAAAACTCAGGCCAAGTAACTGAGGCCTACTTAAATTATAACAATCCCCCCTAAAACGGCTTGACCCGCAGATCCCAGCGTCTGAACCTCCCAGTACCTGGTTTCTTTCTTTTATGTTTCACTTTTCGATGTTCGTGCTCACACAACTTCTCTGCTCTTGATGGTTACCCCTTGAAGAGAGAGAGAGCACGACCTCTTGGTCTTCCTGTAACCAGGCTCTCTGGGGAGGCCCTACTTCTAAATCCCTCTATACCACATGCTCAGCATTTGCGTCACTTGCGTATCACTCACAAACTTGCATGACCACAGAAAAGTGAAACTCGTTTGGTTGTTACAAAACGGAGCAGTGCCAGGTGCCTTCTAAAAGAGCGCCTTTATACAATCAGCTCCATCACAGGTACTACTAAACCTATACCCGTAACCCTGTATATCCCTTAATTTAAAAATATCGGTTCATGAGATTGTTTATGAGGCACCAATCTCTGGACCAGGTTAATTTGTTTTACGTAATTTTAACACGCAACCTCACCTGGATAATGATGCCTAAAGTTGTCATCCCCATCCAGACGACCAGTGGGTGTAGAAAGAACTTTGAAACTGCAGAGGCCCAGTCCGAGTGTCCCTGGAACATCACCGGAACCTTTGTCCACCAGGTCAGACTGGCACTCACCTGCTCATTTTTGTGTTCTACCTCGTTAAGATCACCTGTATCATGGTGAAATCTTACCTCTAACTTAGTGTACTGTTTGTTTAACCTTTGTAACAAAATGTGGTCGTCTTGGATCAAACCCCGTTCCCCTTTGTCCCATGTCGTGTTCTCTTTCAGGACGGGAACTACCCGTGAAACTTTGAACTTTAGATTTTTCTTAACAATTTGAGAAACAACGTCATCCAACCTGGATGACAGGATCCATATGGGATCTCCACTCACCCAATATGTTCCCCTTGGAAACTCCCCCTTATCGGAACAATTATGAGAATATACCTTGAATGTATCATTAGAACTTATGTTAAAAAAACCAAACCTTTCCTTCAGCCGCCGGAATTATCGGTTGGGCTTCAGGGTGGATCTTTTGAATGGTAGCCTCGCATTCTGCGTTATTGAGCCTGCAGGCTTCTTCACTAAATTTGACTTGCCCCGGCCAACGCAGGTACTTCTGCAAGAATTGCCCGCATGAGGACAACTCTACTTGCTTCACCTCCCCGTCTAGCACCAAAAAAGGTTGACCTCTCAGGTCCTGGTGTGAGACACGGGTTGAGGTGGGAACCAAGGAAGTGGCGGTGCCTAAAGGAATCTTGCACCGTTTCCCTTTGTTCACCCAAACATCTCGAAGCTGCCATGCAAAAGATCCTTCTCCAGAAAAATTAATATATCTCCCCTTGTCCAATCTCAGTTGGACAGGATCTTTAAGCATCTCCCTGACAAAATATGCCCCCAACTGTCCTGATTGGACCTCTTCCCCCCTTACGTCCTGAGGCACAATATGTACCTGAGGTCGGGAAGACTGTACTCTCTGCAATCTTTCAATTAAGAGTACCTCTTCACTTACCCAACTATCATGAGGATAAGCTGCTGCATATGGACTGTGTAATATCATCCCCTGTTGTGACCCGTGTGGTGTGAATGGGGTTCCCTGTGTTGGCTTTCCCTCCCCCGGGACCGCTCTCCCCACCCTCTTTGTCACCTGGAAATGTGGCTTGATCTCGATTTTTACTTCTTGATTCGAGAACCACCAACCCTCGGCTTTCCAGCCTTTACGTGTGTATAGTTGTTTCAGAGGCACTCTCTGTTGGTAGCTCCAGAGTTTGATGTTGTCCCCTGCATCTCTCTGGTAAGAGAATTGACGCCTCCTGTTCGTTCCTCTCCAATCTGGAACCATCTCACTCTGCATAACCAAGACAAGGTACCCCTGAATCACACACTCCACCTTTTGCATGTACCCATTGTACTGCAATGTACCTTTTAACAAACCTTTGGATCGGTGCATCGATTCTGGGAGTGTGACATTCAATAGCAGGTTTACACTGCCGTTCACGTCTCCCTTCCAGCACACCTGACCTTTCAGCCCTTTCACCCACATTGTGCAATGAAATTTGTTTTCTCCTGGCACAAGTGCTCTTTTCCTCCGTCCCTGCATGGTCCATCTGTGCCAAGCGGAGGGAGGTGTGAAAGGATTAGTACCTTTGTCACCCAACATTAACATGCTTGGGCCTTGCATTCTCATTAACCCCTTATTATACATGAGAATGTCCTCTCTTCGTTCTCCTAGGACGAAATGGCAACCTAGGATCACCATCAGCACGGTACTCTTCATTATAAAAGCACCACCTTGGGAAAGAAAAACATTAGCACTTTGCATTATGCTTTGCTCAGACAGTTTTTTTAGACGTTTTCCGATCTCAGGAACCTCGGTTTTTAGTCTCTTTCCAATTTCAGGAATCTCGTGTTTTAGTCTCTTTCCAATTTCAGGAATCTCGTGTTTCTCGAAACTTAGATTGGCATCTGGAACCTTTCGCTTATCCGACTGACATCTCCAGCTTTGCTGCCAGCACTGCAGCTGTCTCGATTCCATATTGCCCAACTCCTGAGCAGCAGATTCTTGGCAATTCATCAGCATTCCCGCAACTTCACCTGCGAAACTTCCATGGACTCCGGAACTTTCTGAGCGTTTAATCACCGTCATCTCCGTCCCCACACTGGACTGGCTCAGTGGATCGACATCTCCCGCAGCGAGTTGCAAGCTGGCCCCGGAGTGTCCCGTCCGACCCATATTTCGGCTGGTGACTGCAGTGCACAATGCAGTCACAGTGTAACGTCCAAGAGTTTCGCCGCTGATTCTCGAATTGCAGCCCGTGTGCTTGGCTCCCGCACACACTCACACCAGCTTATCAGTATCAGCTTGATAAGCTTTACAGTCCGCGTCCGTCTATTCCGCTTGTTTTGCTGTGGAATATCTTGAAACCACTTTCGGCCCCTGGCCCCTGTCCGCCTGGTTTTCTAGGCAGGGAAGGGTTTCAGCACCACTGTTATAAACTGTTCTTATATCACCTTGCTTCGACACCAGTAACTTCTTACAGTTACGTCTCACAGACTATTGAGATCACTTGACTCTCCACACAGCAAGCAGGAGATAGACTTCCTCAGGCTTCTTCAATGTTTACGTTATTTATTCAGGAAACAGGAATACAGATAGATACATTCATCATATCCTAGCCATGCCAATCTTCATGTTGCGTTACGAGCTCGTGATTAGACTCCCTGCTGAAGTCAATCAGGTACCTTCTTCCTAACTACGTTACACTAAACTACCTATGTACAGCATACATTATATCAGATTACAGAAAGGAAAAACATGCTTAGAGGTCCCAGTCAGCCTTGCGAGCTAGTGTGAAAGTAAAGAGCAGAATGCCCTCTCCATCGCTCCCTCCGGATTTAATACCGACTAGGAAAGAGTTAAATATGACATCATCTTCGCCACCCCCTAGATCAGATTATTGGTGGACCCACTCGTGGTGTCATCATACCCACCTACTTGATTAATAATCAGTGAGGCATTTGACCTAAATGCAGGAAGGTGGATGTTTAGTAAATATGGCCGATGTTTACTGTTCCTGTGGTGTACGTGGAGGTCAGAGTAGGCCGATGGCCTTCTTTTAGGAACATGTTCTCAGTATCTGCGTGTATCCTCTGCTACACGCAGACCCTGAGATGCCTCTGCCTGCATCACAAAACCTCTATTGATTTTAAAGGCATACACTGCGGACAAGCCTTTTACCTAAAACTCAGGCCAAGTAACTGAGGCCTACTTAAATTATAACACTGGAAACCTGGAGTGAGCCTCAGTCAGGCTGAACACCTGGTGAAGGAAACTCTTAAAGCGGATCCGAGATAAAAAAAACTAACTATAGCAAGTAACTTATCTATATACCTTATCTAAAGTTTAGATAGTTTACACAGCAAATCTAGCTGCAAACAGCTTTAACAGTTTATGATTATTTATTCCTGTGATACAATGAGGGCAGCCATGTTCTGTTTGTCACATTACACACAAGCAAGCCGATCTGTATCTCCTGTGAAAACGTCACTCCACTCTCCTCCTCCCTCCTCCCCTCTGCCTCTGAAATCTCTGACTAGTAACCTCCTCCTCCTCCTCCTGCCCAGACTGAGCTCCCATAAGCCCTTGCTACAAAGGCTCAGAGTGCCAAGGCATTCTGGAGAAGCTGTGGGCGAGGCTTGTTTAGTTTATAGGGAATTAAGAGTATTAAAACAAAACAAAAAAGTATTTGGCTTGAGGAATGCCCTATAAACTATATAAAAGGAACACAACTATGCATTGATGAGTAAAAGTTTATCCCGAATCCACTTTAAAGGATACCCGAAGTAACATGTGACATGATGAGATAGGCATGTGTATGTACAGTGCCTAGCACACAAATAACTATGCTGTGTTCCTTTTTTTCTTTCTCTGCCTGAAAAAGTTAAATATCAGGTATATAAGTGGCTGGCTCAGTCCTGACTCAGATGGGAAGGGATTACAGTGTGTTCCTCACTGATAAGAAATTCCAACGATAAAACACTTTACCAGCAAAAAATGGCTTCTGAGAGCAAGAAAGAGGTAAAAAGGGGAATTTCTTATCAGTGAGGGTCACACTGTAGTCACTTCCTGTCTGAGTCTGGACTGAGTCAGCCACTTATATACCTGATATTTAACTCTTTCAGGCAGAGAAAGAAAAAGTAACACAGCATAGTTATTTGTGTGCTAGGAACTGTACATACACATGTCTATCTCATCATGTCACATGTCACTTCGGGTATCCTTAAACAACACATGGAGGGTCTGAGCATTCAGGATGAAAAGCTTTGACCTGCACTAAAAACTATGGACCCATGTATAAAACGTATCCTTTTTCCTTGTGCCATTTGGTTTGATTATTTTTTTTAATTTGGTCTTTCACCACTTAGGCATGGCTTGATACAAATATATTTTGGTGTGCAAGGATGGGTTCAGGGAGGCAATAGAGCAAGGGCAAGAACAGCATGATGAGAGGGGAAGATATGAACAGAGTAGAAGAGGAAGACATAGGACAAAGAAGGACAGTGGGGGTGGAGAGAATGCAGGGGTAAAGGTTACATTAAGAAACCAACTAAATAATTGTATGAATACATTTATTCTGAAGGCACTTTGGGTGTTAAATGAGGGCAAGAATCTACCTTCTACTACAGTCATTGAGGCCGGGGCAGAGGAAGGAACTATGAATGCAAATAACTAAAAAAAAAAAAAGGAAAAAGTATATTAACAACAAAATCACTATGCTTTCCCTTTAGGACACTAAGATTGAAAGCATGTATTTTCTTTTATGCTTTTTCAAATCTTTCTTTTATCTGCATGTATTGGGCTAACAGCTAATAAAGAGAGGTTTTAAAACATGCCTTAGGAGATTTAATAGCAGTGCTTATGCTAGTGCTGCATTAAGAGATAAAATAATGATTTTTTCATGCCAAGTTATAAAAATAAGGCATATTTAGTACCCTTTGATGAATAGAGACCAATGTACTTAAGGTGTTATTATGAATCTTGCTTACATGTTTTAAAATCTGCCAGTTACATTAATTAAAAGTGTTAGATCTATTTTATGCTCGAATCAATAGAACAACTGCCAAAGTAATACAAATATAATTTAAGGAGAACTACTACTTAAAGATGCAAAGAAGCCCAGTACATCACTGTGAAGGATTCTTTATATGGAAAACATATTTATTAATGCTACTTATGTAAGTATGTTATTATGCAGATCAATAAACAGCAAATACAATTTCAACTTACTTTATATGACATTGTACCTTGTGGACATTCAGTTATCACCAGCTATATAATAAGTATGTTACAGTAAATATAATACAATTCATTCATTTCTTTAACTACATTATATTTACAGGCATTAGCCAGCAATAGAATTAAAAGGGTCCAAGTTAGAGTGGGAGATGAGTGTATTTAATAAAATTCCTTTTGTTATTTTTTTTAATTTAAACTGGTATTTAAAATAAACTATTGTGAAGATCATTGTAAAAAGTAAATCATTTCACATCATCATAATAATAATAAAAAAAAAACAGCAGGGCCTCCTTTAGGCCTACTCTTAGCAGCAAATTTGCACCATTGCAGTGACACTTTTAAAAAAAAATAGATATAATAGTTGAACACCTTTTAGTTAGGAGTCTGCTAATTATTAAACTGACAATTGGCCTCAACTCACTAAGATCATGCTGGAGATAATAAGGCAAGAGAAAACTTGCCACCACACAGTGAGAGAGTTATCTTATCTCTTTTTACAAAAAATTCTTGTTGCTGTCTCATGCACATGTACAAAATTTTATTACCGCCTTAGCTGTATATTGGAAGATCACAACACATTAAAACAACAGACACTTAAAATCACTACCTGGCCAGGAGCGCTCACTATTTTAATAAAGGGGACCAGACCTGTGCATACATGCAGCGTGATCGCCCAGCCTTGGCCTATGCAGAAAACGCTTTGCACCACACTGGTCTATACGGTCCTCATCCCACCACCACAACACCCAGCACGCTGTGCTCTGCTGACTCGAGTGCCTACTATTGGCACAGATTACGGATCCTCATGACATAGCTATGTACGGGGTTCCGCCCAGAATGTTCAGACTTTAGATTTGCGTGTTGTCATCTGCCTCATGGTAACACTGGTTTGCTAAGGAACTGGCTCTGCATAGCGTATACTGTCACTTAGTGGCTTTGATATACTTGCACTTTCAGATGGCGGACTCCTGTCCGCTTGGCCAGACCTACAGTGCACTGGGTCTCTTGAGTCACGCAGACATATCTCGTGTCATGATCCTCTGAAGCGGTCAATCCTCTTGGCTGTTAGCAGTAGAACTAGGGATCCCAGCAGTATGGAGTTTCGCTCAGCGTGCCGGCGTTTGCACGTGGAAGGCCAGCGCGAGCACTCCGGAGGTAGCCACGCCTAGGCGTGGCTACCTCCGGAGTGCTCGCGCTGGCCTTCCACGTGCAAACGCCGGCACGCTGAGCGAAACTCCATACTGCTGGGATCCCTAGTTCTACTGCTAACAGCCAAGAGGATTGACCGCTTCAGAGGATCATGACACGAGATATGTCTGCGTGACTCAAGAGACCCAGTGCACTGTAGGTCTGGCCAAGCGGACAGGAGTCCGCCATCTGAAAGTGCAAGTATATCAAAGCCACTAAGTGACAGTATACGCTATGCAGAGCCAGTTCCTTAGCAAACCAGTGTTACCATGAGGCAGATGACAACACGCAAATCTAAAGTCTGAACATTCTGGGCGGAACCCCGTACATAGCTATGTCATGAGGATCCGTAATCTGTGCCAATAGTAGGCACTCGAGTCAGCAGAGCACAGCGTGCTGGGTGTTGTGGTGGTGGGATGAGGACCGTATAGACCAGTGTGGTGCAAAGCGTTTTCTGCATAGGCCAAGGCTGGGCGATCACGCTGCATGTATGCACAGGTCTGGTCCCCTTTATTAAAATAGTGAGCGCTCCTGGCCAGGTAGTGATTTTAAGTGTCTGTTGTTTTAATGTGTTGTGATCTTCCAATATACAGCTAAGGCGGTAATAAAATTTTGTACATGTGCATGAGACAGCAACAAGAATTTTTTGTAAATAGAGTTTGCGGTGGTTGTTGCTGGCTCCTATTATTAGTTGCACTTCAATTAATAGGTGGCTCTCTGGATTCTTACAAAAATTACGGAATTATCTTATCTCTTCATTCCTTAAGTTACCTCCTGTGTAGTTAAGTTACCTCCTCTGTAGTTATTTTCACACGCAGTTAATTAACAGCCTGTCTTTGGCCTCAATTCACTAAGATCATGCTGGAGATAATAAGGCAAGAGAAAACTTACCTCCACACGTGAGAGAGTTATCTTACCTCTTCATTCCTTAAGTTACCTCTCCTGTAGTTAATTTACCTCCTCTGTAGTTAATTTACCTCCTCTGTAGTTAATTTACCTCCTCTGTAGTTATTTTCACATGCAGTTAATTAACAGCCTGTCTTTAACTCTGGAGTTATTTTAAGAATTGGAGAATTAATTTAAAGACAGAAGAGTTAACTTTAGGCTTGCCTGAGGTAAAATGTTTCCTGAATACTACATGCCTTATCACCATGGTAACAACTCTAGAAGAGTTATTAAAGACAGGAGATAAGCTTAGTGAATTGAGGCCATTAACTTTAGAATTCTGGAGTTATTTTAAGGATTGAAGAGTTAACTTAAAGACAGAAGAGTTAACTTTAGGTTTGCCTGAGGTAAAATGTTTCCTGAATACCACATGCCTCATGGTGATAACTCTAGAAACGTTATTAAAGACAGGAGATAAGCTTAGTGAATTGAGGCCATTGAGACACAAACAGCAGGAAGAGACACTTTTTCATATAAATCACCCTTGTTAGGCAGGGCCTTACTATGTTAATTGTTTCTTTTTTTTGAAGGTGGGAAGGGGTTGGCGGGCCAGATCCTACTTAGTAAGAAAAACTCTTCAGCCCTGTTTACACTTGGAACCACACATCATGATTGTAATCACCTAGCGATTGTGATTTGGATTTTATATTGATGTGCTCTGTGATTTTTCTGGTAATTGTGTTTCGTGATTCTCATTCCGGTGAATGAGAATCGCCATGCAATAGCAAGGAAAATGCTTCATGCAAAATGTCTGTTAATGTCGGACAGCACAAGTGTGCTGCAACCGCAGCAGTGTAAGTGATCCCATAGGTATCACCGGTGATCAGCAAAGTGGGAAATGCGGGCTTAAAGTGCCATGGTTTGAATGAGGCATTGAAATAAAAACAGAAGCATACAATAGCGATATCAGCCGGTGGCTGCAGCAATCGGTAAATTGGCAGCAGCAATAATAACACTAGACAGCTGTCCCAGCAAGCAGGACTTGGTCACAAGATGATCTGGACCCAATTTAATAACAAAGGTAGATGGAGGTGACAAAGGTGTCAATGTGTGTGTGCAGGGCCGGCTCTAGACTTTTTGCAGCCTGAGGCAAACTTGTGAGGTTGCCTCCCCGTCCCCTCCCCAGGTAGTATAATTGCCCCCAGGTAGCCTGGAGGGGGTAACAGCCAGGAAGGAGGGCAGTGGGCACATCGGCGGGGAGGGGGGTCGCTCAAGTGGGCGCCATTGCAGGAAGTGACGAGCGGTGGTACGCACTCTGGAGCATTGAAGGAAGAGGTGAGTAATTGCTCCCCCGCCTGATGGCTGCTGGCCCGCTGGCCGCTGCGCAATTAGTTGGAGGGGGGAAAGCAGACGGGGGGGGACCCAGGTGTGGGAGAGGGGGTCCAACCCCCCTCCTTGCCACCGTGCCCGCTGCCCCCCCATCCTGGCTGATGCACCCTCCAGCTCGGCGAACCCCCCCCCCCCCCCCCCACGGCCAGGCAGGCGCCCCCCCATAAGTGCTGCCTGAGGAATCTGCCTCACCCCGCCTCATGGGCGGCCAGGGGCTGTGTGTGTGCTTATGGAAAGGAAGGCATAACAAATTGGGTAAAAACTTAGGATGTAATGGGGTTTTGGAGAAGTTTTAACACAACGGCCCAATGCGAGTTTTTTCCTAGGTGATATTTTCAAAACTAGTTAATAAAATGCCCTTTAAAGTAAGCAAGAAAATACTCTTGGCGGTGCAATTCTGCCAATTGCAAAGTACTGAAATGTTATTTTAAAGGGGCGATGAAAAACATATCCTAGGAGAAAACTTAAGCTGGATTCCCAGTAGTCTGTTCTCTGTTGCATAACCCATGCGTTATAAGTGTGAACTGCAATGGAGACTGGACATAGACTTTCATACAAAGCCTGCATGCAGTCAGTTAGAATAGTGTAATCCGTTAAAATGCAGTACTGTGAATAGGCCCATAGACTTGCATGGGCAATGAGTTGACAGGCAAATTTATTCTGCAAAGCAACTGAGCACTACTAGCCTTTAACCCTCTTTCAAACTGAATGCTGAAAAATAGATGTGTATTAACTGATCAGTTGTTCCACTGCAGTACATTGTGAAAAGATTTCAGTTAAAATGCATATAATGCGAATTGACCCATAGGGAAACATGGACATTGGGCTGCACAACAATTGTTTATTCAGTTACAACTGAAAGCAACTGATTCAGTCTGAATGGACCCCAAGGAGAAAAAGTGAATTAAAAAGGGGCAAAGAGATTGGAGAAAACAGTAGGTTGGAAAAAACAAGGTTCAAGTAAAAAGGCTGAGAATACAAGCAATTTACAGAGGAAAAAATATAGCTGTATGTTGGAGAATGCTTTATTGAGGAAACAATTCAAATTAGGTTTCAGACATTTTTGAGCACCACATACGATTTGCATTCTGAAAAATCTTCATTGCCAGTTACAATTAATTAATAGCAACATAAATTAATACAAAGTATACAAAGTTCATGTTTAAGGTAGGAAAATATGACATTGATTAGCGTGTATCAGAAATAAATCCTTCTTACATATTTTTGAATGTTTGTACTATTTTAAAATGTTATTTCTCCCCCCAAACAAGATCTTGCTAGATACCTTGAATGCACTATAAACACTGCTATATAGCCCCATTACATGAAAAAGGCAGGCTTGCCTCCTGCATTCTGTCATTCAGATGCAAAAACACACCTGCATCCCTGTTTCCAAGACAACCAGAAATGCCAAATTCCCATGGTGCTGCCAAGCCAAGGGGAGCAGCGCTGGACCGAGGCCAGAATATGTTTTTTACATTGCAGCTCTGCTTTTTCTTGTTCTGCAGAGATTTTAGAATATATTTTCCCCAATAGGTACACTTTATCTTTGTTTTAAGAATCTGGCTTAGAAGAAAGGAAGTCTTTGCCAATTTAACATCAGAGCATATTAAAATAAAAGAGTAGGATCTAATGATTTCTCTAGGGAAGGGAAAGTTTTTCAGATTGGCGCATCTGTTCTTATTAGGTGTGCTTAAATTGCAAAGTTTAAGATGGATTGACTAATTAACATTGTTAAGTTAACTTCAATCATTGAACGTTGAAGACAATCTACAGTGTCTGCCAGCGAAGCAGCTGACATAACCAGATTTCAGAGGTGTATCTGCATCAAACAGTTATTCCAACATTTGATCACATTTCTGAATGTTTGTTACCATAAACTATTGATGGCCGTATAAGAGGCCTCATTTCATGCCGCATTTATCTAGAAGCTGTATTCGGCATAGGATCTATTATGAGCGGATTGGAAAGTGCACATGTGCTGCTATTCCACCTAAATCCAGTACTTCAGTTTTGTATAACCGCCTGTGGGTTGAATCATCCATCACGTTTCTTATTTCTTCAGGAAAAGCTCTGGTAATGATTTCTTCATAGCTGAATTCCAATGTAAGTGTATTTTTCAATTAATTTTTTATTACAGATAATGCATTAGAAGACTTCGACCGTGGCAGCTAAAAAAAATTAGTATTCTGCAAAGTGAAGTAGGAGGCAAGAGCTAAAAAATGCAACTGGGAATTTTTGGAAATTTTTTATGATTACAAAAAATTTTAGGCAGGACACGGGAATAGGTAAAAAAAACAAAACAAAAAACAACACCGCTAAGGAGGGAATAACATATTCACCTCCTCTGGAAGGCTACCACTTTCCTGGGCATACATTTAAAAGCGCTGGATGTTAGAAGAAATGTGAGATGTACGGGATAGAATATTGATACATTTACCAATGCTCTACTATCTCCTTTTACCGTTAGTAGAATATCAATAACTTTGTTGATATTCTACTATCTAACTCTTGCATTACCCCACCTTACCTATGCCTAACACTACCCCCCACCTTTGTCTAACACTAACCTCCCAAACTACACCTAACACTAACCTTCACCACAATCTATTAGGGATGCTCATTCGGATTCTGCGGAAATGAAGTTTCCGCATTTCTGCATCGGAATGCAGAAATCGGTAATAAAAGTGCGATAGGCATATTTTCCCGCTGAAATTTCCGCCGAATTTAACATCCATTTTCTCAAAAACGATAAGGTCTTTTTAAAAACTTTTTTTTCATCTTGTTCACAGTCTTCTGTTTAATAAACCCTGAAAAATTGGTATGTCTAGGACCTATGGGGGCTTTGCTAAAATCGGCACCTTTTGACTGTAATGTACTGTAAAATGCAGAAAATTTGCATTACCCAATATGGGGTGATTTGTAAGCCAGAAGATTCAGAATGAATAAACCAATCAAAGAATGGGGATTTAGGTGGAAATCTCCGCATTCTCTGATTGGCTTATTCATGGCATTTCCGACCATCCCTAACCACTATCAATCCAACAACCACTAATTCGGAAAGCTGGAGTTTGGCTAGCCGAACTCGGGCACCCATCATGGCAACAACTTAAAAAGCGCCCAAATTATTGCCCCATGGCCACCATAACCACGACTTCTTCATCACCCTATAGTGGCACCCAAATTATCAGGCATGGTCTACGCCTAAATGAACTGCTCCACTTACCTTACCCCTTCCTCCCACTACTTCTGTGCCAGTCTTTCAGCCACAAATTTTAAAAGTTCCACCTTACCCTACCCGATCCGGCAGCAGATACCATGGAGAAGTAAGGGGAGCAACTTTCTCCCGGTGGTGCCTAAGACTTAATCTCTCTCTCATAGTGCCTAATCCTTAACTCTCCCTCATGGGCAACTAACCTTAACCTCCCACACATAACCTTAACCCCCTCCCCCATTAAAATGCATCCTGTTTAGAAGGGCAAACACTATAATAGCGAGTGCAGGGGCCACTATTATAGCAGGCACCCTTTTAAACAGGAGGGCACCTGCACCATTTTCAACTGCTCCACCTATGAGGGCCCTGACCTTCCCTTTGTAAAACCACTTTCACCAAGATTCCTCACAGCATGCCCCTTGGTCACCACTGCCATCCCCAAAGAAAGAGCCTCAGTGTATCTAGGCTCGGTGACACATTTAACTACCAATAGTTTACAGATGATGATGTGATTTGTAGTTCATTTGAAGAGAAGACAATTTTAATAGACTACAGCTTAAAGCCTGGAGTGCCATTGTTGTTGGATTAACCCCTGCCCCTTGAATGAAGCCCCGCCCCTGGACTAAGCTCCACCCCTATGGGTGTTCTATTAACTGCTTCTGCTGCATGCGTGCTGCAGCAGGAAGTTCTGTGTCCTAAGAGCAGCAGCTTCGAGGTCCCTGGAGAACAGACATTACAAGGTCTGGATGGTGTAAGTTGCAGGTGGCCAGTGGCCACCTCTGTCCCCCTGTGCCTCCTTCTGTCTCCATGTGCCTCTTTCTGTCCCTGTGCCACCTCTGTCCCCCTGTGCCTCCCTCTGTGCTACTATGTCTCCTTCTGTGCCCCTTTGTGCCTCCTTCGGTCCCACTGTGCATTTTTCAGTCCCTCTCTGCCTCCTTCTGTCCTATGCCTTCTTCTGTCCCTTTTTGTGCCTTCTTCTGCCCCCTTTCTGCCCCTTTCTATCTCCCCATGCCGTCTTGTGTCCTCCTTTGTGCCTCATTCTGTCCCCCTGTGTGCCACCTTCTGCCCCCCTTTGTGCTTCCCTCTATCTCCCTGTTCCTCCTTTTGTTCCTCTGTACCTCCTTCTGTCCCCCTGTGTGCCTCCATCTGTCCCCCTGTGTGCCTCCTTCTGTCCCCTTTTGTGCCTCCTTCTGTCCCTATGTGCCTCCCTTAGTCCCCCTGTGTGCCTCCTTGTGGCCTCTTCTGTGCTTCCTTCTGTCTCCTTGTGCCTTCTTCTGTCCCCTTGTGCTTCCTTCGGTCCCACTGTGCTATATCTGCCCCTCTGTGTATCCCTTTGTCCCACTGTAGTCCCACTGTACCCTGGCTTCTTCTGTCCCAGGAAGAAGCACAACACTGGTGAGCACACAGCTTCTGCTGTGCTATACTCTGCATTTACACACTAAGCTGAGGGAATGCAGAAATGGGTTGTGCAATGAAAAGCGTCAAGTATTGGTAGGTTGTTTGTATCTCAGGGACTCCTTGTATTAAGCATCCACTTTATACGCCACATGTTTCATGTATTATTTAGTGTGTGTATGTTTTTTTTCCTGGGGGTTGACACAGGACTTGGAGTGACAAAAAGGCTAGAAACGTCCCTGGCTTCCAGTACCAGAGGCAGAGCATCAGCAAAACAGGGAGATAATTGGTGTTGTTTACAAGGATATAAATATGACAGCCTCCATCTCCTTCTCACTACAAGGTCACTCTAATTGTCCTTCACTGTAACTGGCATTGTGCTCACTAGGGATGGTCAATTATTATTATTATTATTATTTATTGTATTTATAAAGCGCCAACATATTACGCAGCGCTGGACATTAATTTAGGTTACAGACAATATTTAGGGGTAACATACAACAATATGACAATACAGGAATACATGCAAACCAGATCACGCAGCACAGTATGAGTACAAGGTAATGCTTAGTCAGTCACTGGATGGGAGCATGGAGATTAGGCAAGTTAGGTTCACTCAAATGCATAGCATGGGTTCACAGTAATGGAGGTGCATGATCAGGTAGGACACAAAAGGAGGAGGACCCTGCCCAAAGGCTTACAATCTAGAGGGAGAGGTAGGGACACGAGAGGTAGGGGACCAGAGTTCAGCTGTGGGTTTAGAGCAATTGTGAGGGGTGGTAGGCCAGAGTGAAAAGGTGAGTTTTTGAGGGCCTTCTTGAAGGTGTTGAAGGAGGGGGCTGCCCTAATGGGTGAAGGTAGGGAGTTCCATAGTACTGGAGCAGCTCTTGAGAAGTCCTGGAGGCGTGCATGGGACTGGGTGATGCTGGGGATGGTCAGGCGAAGTTTATTGGAGGAGCGGAGTGAAGCCAGTGGAGGGATTCACGGTGGGGAGCCGCCCTGGTGGAGCGATGGGAGGAGTGGATAATTCTGGCTGGCGCATTCATGATGAGATGAGATGCAAACTGTGGTGTTAATACATCTGGCCTGTGGATGGCACTGTTCTACTTGTTTTGCTCCATAGGATTATCTGGACTGTTGTGGGTTGTTAGTTCCTGTTATACTCTGGCTATGAACACAGTGGGAAGACACTGCTTATGGAGAGAGTTAGTGAATCAGGGGCAAACCCAGGATTTTCAAGGGGGAGATTCCTGAAAGGTCTTTTTCGGCAAGCTGCACACTACCGCGCATGCGTTTCCCTACAAAATACACACAATGCGCTGTGTTTTCCTACAAAATACACATGATGCAGTAGTGTTTCACCAAAATATATATTATGTGGCAGTTATTAGGTAGCCAGATAACCCCCCTTTATTGTGGATAACCAAATTACCCCACCTTTAGTATAGGTGACCAGATGACCCCCCATTTATCGCACAGGTAGCCAGAGGAGCCCCCCCATTTACAGTATAGGTAGCTAGATGACCCCCCAGTTAGGATAGGTAACCACATGATCCTGATTTATAGTATATAGCCAGATGACTTCCCGTTCAGTACATTTCCGCTTGTATTTCGCCAGATCTCCCTTGTATATAGCTAGTGTATATAGCCAGATCTTCCTTGTATATAGCCAGGGTATATAGTCAGATCTTCCTTGTATATAGCCAGATGACTTCCCGTTCAGTACATTTCCGCTTGTATTTCGCCAGATCTCCCTTTTATATAGCCAGTGTATATAGCCAGATCCCCCCTGCATATAATCAGTGTATATAACCAGATCCCCCTTGTATATAGCCAGTGTATATAGCCAGATCTTCCTTGTATATAGTTAGTGTATATAGTCAGATCCCCCTTGTATATAGCCAGTGTATATAGCCAGGGTATATAGTCAGATACACCTTGTATATACAGTGTATACACCTTGTATATGTCCAGTGTATATAATCAGATCTTACTTGTATATAGTCAGATCCCCCTTGTATATAGCCAGGGTATATAGCCAGATCCCCCCTGCATATAGTCAGTGTATACAACCAGATCCCCCTAGTATATAGCCAGTGTATATATCCAGATCTCCCTTTTATATAGCCAGATATATATAGTTAGTGTATATAGTCAGATCCCCCTTGTATATAGCCAGTGTATATAGCCAGATCTTCCTTGTATATAGCCAGGGTATATAGTCAGATCCCCCTTGTATATAGCCAGTGTATATAGTCAGATCTTACTTGTATATAGTCAGATAACCCTTATATATAGCCAGGGTATATAGTCAGATCCCCCTTGTATATTGCCAGTGTATATAGCCAAATCCCCCTAGTATATAGCCAGGGTATATAGTCAGATCCCCCTTGTATATAGCCAGTGTATATAGTCAGATCTTACTTGTATATAGTCAGATAACCCTTATATATAGCCAGGGTATATAGTCAGATCCCCCTTGTATATTGCCAGTGTATATAGTCAGATCTTACTTGTATATAGTCAGATAACCCTTATATATAGCCAGGGTATATAGTCAGATCCCCCTTGTATATTGCCAGTGTATATAGCCAAATCCCCCTAGTATATAGCCAGGGTATATAGTCAGACCCCCCTTGTATATTGCCAGTGTATATAGCCAAATCCCCCTTGTATATAGCCAGGGTATATAGTCAGATCTCCCTGTATGTAGCCAGCATATATAGTCAGGTCCCCCTTGTATATAGCCAGTGTATATAGTCGGATCCCCCTGTATCTAGCCAGCGTGTTTAGTCAGATCCTGTAGAGGTGACATAGGGGAAAGCAGGGCCGGGCCGAGGCATAGGCTGGAGAGGCTCCAGCCTCAGGGTGCAGTGTAAGAGGGGGCGCAAAATTCATTCAGCTGTCATTCCTAATTGTGTTTGAAGCAGAAATAAATAAGGAAAGGGGATACATGGCAGTGACTTCAAGCCAGATAACTAGATATTAAGGTGTTGGGGAGGTTGGGGGCCCTGGGGCGCCTCTTAGTCTAGTAGTAATCAGTGTGTGACGGTTGGGGGGGGGGGGATGGAGGGGCGCACTTTGGTGTCTCAGCCTTGGGTGCTGGAGGACCTTGTCCCGCCTCTGGGGGAAAGAGAGAGAGATAGAGACTTACCAGGATTGGGGGAGGGGGCAGGAGAGATGACTCTACTTAGCATCCTCCTGGCAGCCACAGACAAGTGAGCTTACATAAACAAGTCAGGACCTCACACAGTACAAATATCAGCCTTCATTACAATGCTCAGTACAACTGACCTCTGCAATAGCAGACTGCCCTGTACACTATTATCATTGTGATCAGTGTATATTGCAATGGATAGCAACGCCTCATAATAAGGGTAGAAGGGTAAAACACTTTGCAAGGTCCTAGTGAAGCTTTCAGACACACAGCAATGGACAACACTCAAGTATATGTACCCCTCCACCTTCTCTCTGATGCCATGTGAGAACTGGAGCCCACACATCTAAACCCTGGCATCAGTCTCTCCTAAGTACTCAATCTGCTGCTGGGCAGGTCGAGTCACACAGCATGTCACTGCAGCCAGAGCTAGAGCTAAGAGCTCACTTTCAAATTGGTCTCTGCAGCCGGGAAAAGATAGGGGGTGGGGCAGAGCCTGCATCCTAATTGGAGTAGTGTATATACAGAGTACTGGGGAAACAAGAAAGAATTGAGTAGCGTCCTGCACACAATCCTGTACTGTTTTTGTGCTAAAGAGCCCTGGTGCCTGGAGCTGACTCCTCCACTCTCTCACCTCTGTGTGCTGTCACAGCCCTCTGCTGACATCCTCCCTCTGCTTCCGCTCTCTCTCCAGCCGGAACTAAAGATTTATTGTCGGCTGCGGAGGACAGTGTGATTACGCTGTGAAAAAATGGTCCCTATTCACCTGCCTGCCTCTGCATTGTGGAACGGGGGAGGGGGGGGGGGGAATTAGGGTGAAGGTTGATGCGGCAGAGGGGGACTAAGGGAAAAATTTTAACTAAAGAAAAAGACCATAGCAGCCAGGATCAGCCCTGCAGCAGGGGGGATTCTGGGCATCAGTAACCCCCCCTGCGTGCGCCACTGTGAATCCTATAAATATACCTAGTTACAGACAGTTATCTTGCCTCTGTAGCTACTGAACACAACACTAGTATGTTTGGATTGCATGCTAATTTGAATCAGAATCAGAATCAGAATCTCTTTATTCGCCAAGTGCGACAGGCGCCGCACCCGGAATTATTTGTGGACACAAGGCATATTGGCAATGACAAACAGTGCGAATAACACTACACATAGTACAGTTTATAAAGAAACATTACAGCATATTGGCAAGTGACAACAGTGCAAGTAGCTCTACACATAGTACAATTTATAAGGAAACATTTCAACATATTGGAAGCTAATTGTATGTAACTTGGAACTGGGCCAATCAAAATAACCAGGGAGTGTAATGATACAATGTGCATTAAATTTGCATTTGCAAGCCAGAAAGTACTATATTAGCATGTCTTTGACTATTGCTAACCCTCACAGGAAAAAAAATCAAATGATTGAGGAGTCATCTGAGTCGGTGACAAGTTTAGATCTCTTTTTGTATCAGTTGTGTCCACATAACGGTATAAAGTTCATTGTGATACGGCTTAAAGCCTAAGCGCAAAATTGATGTACTGTACAGTATTTTACTCTCTAACAAAGGTAAAGCTCCCAATAATAATTTATTAAGCAGGAATATTCCTAATTACACCTGGATGAATTCCTGGCCGTAGCCCATCAGTGCCATATCTCACAAATAGAAAGCCACCGGAGTGTGAAATACAGCTTTAATTCATTCACATAGCCCACAAGTGGAAGGCAGGGTAATCCTTTTCTTTGACTTAACTTATAAAACACAGAAAGTACATGCAATAAATTCTGTGGAAGTTTCATTGCTAAAGCCACCTTTAAGGAATTGATTCTGCAAATGGAAAATGCAAGAAAGATAACCCCGGCTCTTGCTCTTCTAATATATGTGTTTATATTCCCAGGGCAAGTATGCTTTAAAATCCACTTTAGCCTTGCCTGTCATCTGGTAATATATATTTTGCAACTAGAGCCAGCAATGATTTCGGCATCATCCACCAAACATTTTGTAAGTAGAATCAATATATACCCAGGATTTTCAAAACCTTAGCGCTGCTACCCCCCACCCCATCATACACACCAGTCACAGAAGCTGTCATAAATAAAAAGCTTTGCTACATATCTTATTTAGAAGAGGAACAGCGCAGACATGTGATTGCTGTCAGCCTCTGTTCCTCAACCTGGACTGATAGGCAAATTCCAAAAGCCCGATATTATACTTTTTCCGACTCTAGGCAAACTTTCTTGTGCCGCCCACTTACCAAGTGCAGCCATAGTTTATATACTGTATACAAGCAGTCACCCCTTCCATAGCAGCAGTCCCTCCCTCCAATTCCAAGTGCAAACACCTTTTTCAACAGCCACTCTCTACCATGTACAAGTTCCTTGGGTGGCAGCTCCCCTCTTTCATCCACTGCTCCTCATTTGGAGTTACTGCATTTTTGCAGCCTTCATGTCCAGCTTATCCTAAACACACTAGACTAGACCCTTTTGAGGAGGATGTAGCCAAAACATAACTTGTAGATTAAAAATTAGTAAATTGCTGTCAGTGGAGCATGGACAATCAAACATAAATATAACAGTGACCAACTAACATCGTTCAAGGTCCCTATATGATTTAACAATGTGGCTATCACTACAATTAAGTGATATCCTGCCTTTCCTCATGCTAGATAAGTATACTGTGATCCTCAAAGAAACCCTACATGTTTCACATCCTGAACAGAGGCTTTCTCAGGGGTGGAAAAAGGCACAAGGCACAAAATTGAAAGTCCATAACAGTAGCATATATGAAAGTTAGTCACACAGTAGCAGCATTATGGCTAGGGATAGCCTATTGTGGAGACTGGGTAACAACTATCCTGCTATGGAGACTGGAGCATACATGGTACCTCTATTATCTAATATCCGATCCTTCCTCCAATATGCTATAATTAGATGTGGACAGCAGAGTGAATGTGTGAGTTGGGATGAGTTATGGCCCATACAAATAATCAATTACTTTCAGCTGATATTATTTTGGGGGACTGTTTCATGTGACAGTTTTAGCAACAGTCACTGCATAGACATTGCTTCTCGGCTACAGTCCAAGAAAAGCAGCGCTAAGGTTTTCACATTTAATTTAGATTGTTATGTCATCATTTAGATTATCAAAAGTTTGCCAGTTTACTGATGGAGGGTGACGGGCCAAGGTGATGGACCAGTGAATCATGAGGGGAGGGGAGAATCCCTCTCCCTGTATCTGTTAACCCTGTGTGTACTTTACATCTTTAGCAGATGACAGGTTTCACTAGCTAAATCTACAGCTGCTTTTCTCTCTGAATAAGCTGTCTGAGGAGAATAATGCACTGAGAGCAGATGAAATATATCTTATTATGTGCAGCATAAATTAAACATCTGTTATTGTGCTTCAAACATTATACCAACACAGGATTTTCATACTAAAAGTTGTTTTGCTTTTAAAGAAAAATACTAGTCTTCTGAGATATGCAGAGACCAGCACTGGCAGTGTCACATTTCTCAGGAAGCACAGACTCCCATTTGCTAATGATTTATTCCAATGCAGCTTCAACCCACACACAACAAATTACAGCTTTTGCCTCTGATATTTAACATACAAAGTAGGGAAATGCTTACACAACCTAGCTATTAGCTATTTGTGCATTGTAATTTTATACCACTTGGTTATTGATAGGGTCCCTTTAATTATGTGTTAAAGGGAACCTAAACTGAGAAGGATATGGACTTTTCTTTTTAAAATAATACCAGTTGACTGACTCTCCTGCTGATCCTGTGTCTCTAATATTTTTAGCCGCAGCCCTTCAACAAGCATGCAGATCAGGTGCTCTGACTGAAGTCAGACTGGATTTGCTGCATGCTTGTTTCAGGTGTGTGATTCAGCCACTACTGCAGCCAAAGAGATCAGCAGGACTGCCGGGCAAATTGGTATTATAGGACCCCTATTAAATGATAGAGTCCGACTCCCATACTCTTTAACGTCCATCTCAAAAATAACTTTTAATTTCATGCAGATTTTATATTAATTCTATGCAAATGTATTCAGCATGAAATTGGATTGATCAAATTTGCATCAACTTTATATTATTAGCCTCTCATTTTAACCATCTCTGCAGACCGGTAAGGCCGATACGTTTTAAGGAGATTCTGAAGTTTTATAGATTTACTTTATACAAATTCATCTGACAAATTCTATTATTACTGTTATAAAAGAATAATTTAGCAGACTGTTCAGAGAGCACTGCAGTGGCCTGGCCTTCTGAGGCTATAGTAACACCTTGACTTTTAAACTAATATGTTTCAAAATAATTCAAAGTTTGAAAAAAAAGCTAGCAGAATTGCATTTCCAGACAGGCCTTCCACATTCCATGAGATATACTAATTCATTTTTTGCTGGAAGCGAAGCTATTGCTCTGGGGTAAATGCTAATCTCAGCCGTCCTAAACTGACAACAAGCGAGGCTACTCCTGGTTTTATAATAAGTCTGCAGTGTTGTTTTCATCCAGAGTGAATTGTTATTGCAAGCACAGGCAGAGTAATGTAGTGGATTTATTCTTAGACAAATGCACAGAACTACTGGCTAATGACAGCCATTATGTCCCTCTTTCCGTTGTGCGTTAGATCTGTGTCTCCTGTGACTGAATGTTTCTGTACCATTAGGAGACCTTGTCTGTGACTGACTATCTGTGTGTCATAGACGCATGGATGTGTTTGCTAAAATGCTTATTGAAACACTCTGGGGTAATGTATACTAATGAGGGCTTTGCACTTCTCATATATTTTACATATTATTTTTAGACAAACATATAAATGTAATACGTGCTGGAAAGCTGCTTTGATTCCACATGAAGAGACTTTTCAGCAGGTCGGGGCATGGGATGGGAAGGCTGCCGGGCATCAGAGGTGATGTTGTACCAGGCTCAGCTTCCCCACTGGGCACACAAGGTGAGAAAGATCAGCTCTGTAGATCAAGGCTGCTTATAGGGGAAATTGGCCTTCAGGCAAACTTGATAATGCATTCCCCCATCAATCATATAGCAATATTAAATGCCATTTGTTCTCTCCCCCTTCACAGCAGTATGAGGTGGCATTTGTACCCACCATTTAATAGTATTGAGTGTCTGGGTCCCCCCTCCCCAGAAAGTGCTATTATTGCAAACAGTCCCCCCCCCTTTCTCCGTATATAGTGGGATGCGAAAGTTTGGGCAACCTTGTTAATTGTCATGATTTTCTTGTATAAATCGTTGGTTGTTACGATAAAAAATGTCAGTTAAATATATCATATAGGAGACAGACACAGTGATATTTGAGAAGTGTAATGAAGTTTATTGGATTTACAGAAAGTGTGCAATAATTGTTTAAACAAAATTAGGCAGATGCATAAATGTGGGCACCACAAAAAAGAAATGATATCAATATTTAATAGATCCTCCTTTTGCAGAAATTACAGCCTCTAAACGCTTCCTGTAGGTTCCAATGACAGTCTGGATTCTAGTTGAAGGTATTTTGGACCATTCCTCTTTACATAACATCTCTAGTTCATTCAGGTGTGATGTCTTCTGAGCATGGACAGCTCTCTTTAACTCACACCACAGATTTTCAATTATATTCAGGACTGGGGACTGAGATGGCTATTGCAGAACGTTGTACTTGTTCCTCTGCATGGATGCCTTAGTGGATTTTGAGCAGTGTTTAGGGTCGTTGTCTTGTTGAAAGATCCAGCCCCGGCGCAGCTTCAACTTCGTGGACATTGGTCTCCAGAATCTGCTGATACTGAGTGGAATCCACGCGTTCCTCAATTTTGACAAGATTCCCAGTCCCTGCAATGGCCACACAGCCCCACAGCATGATGGAACCACCACCATATTTTACTGTAGGTATCAGGTGTTTTTCTTGGAATTTCCTTCATAACTCCCCTTGTTATGCCCAAATAACTCAATTTTAGTTTCATCAGTCCACAGCACCTTATTCCAAAATGAAGCTGGCTTGTCCAAATGTCCTTTAGCATACCTCATGCGGCTCTGTTTGTGCTCTGAGTGGAGAAAGGGCTTCCTCTGCATCACTCTCGCATACAGCATCTTCTTGTGTAAAGTGTGCCAAATGGTTGAACGATGCACAGTGACTCAATCTGCAGCAAGATGATCTTGTAAGTCTTTGGTGCTGGTCTGTGGGTTGACTCTGACTGTTCTCACCATTCGTCACTTCTGTTTACCCGAGATTTTTCTTGGTTTGCCACTTCGAACCTTAACTTGAACTGAGCCTGTGTGTCTTCCATTTCCTCAATATGTTCCTAGCTGTGGAAATAGACAGCTGAAATCTCTGAGATAGCTTTCTGTATCCTTCCCCTTAACCAAATGGTGACCAGTCTTTGTCTTCAGGTAATTTAAAAGTTGTTTTGAGACCCCCATGTTGCTACTCTTTAGAGAAACTTAAAATAGGAGAGGAACTTACAATTGACCCCCTTAAATACTCTTTCTCATAATTGGATTCACCTGTGTATGTAGGTCAGGGGTCACTGAGCTTACCAAGCCAATTTGAGTTCCGATAAATAGTTCTAAAGGTTTTGGAATCAATAAAATGACAACAGTGCCCCAATTTATGCACTTGCCTAATTTTATTTAAACAATTATTGCACACTTTCTGTAAATCCAATAAACTTCATAAATGTCACTGTGTGTGTCTACTATATGATATATTTAACTACATTTTTTATCGTAACAACCAAAGATTTATACAGGAAAATCATGACAATTAACAAGGTTGCCCAAATTTTCGCATCCCACTGTAGCTTCTGTGTATTAGGTGATATCTATCTCCTCCCTTCATTAACAGAGTATTATAGCTCAACTGTCATGCACTGTATTTTCTTCTCCTCATTCCTCACTGTGGTCCTTCTTTAGCATATCCATAGGATTTCCTCTACCAAGGTAAGTACCCATTTGGGGCACTTTTTACTCTTCAGGTTTGCTTCAAAGGTGTCCCTCTTGCTTATCACAAAAAGTTGGGAGGAAATGAATGTATAAAAATGTTTAATGGCTTCTAAATTCCAATGTGTTTCAGTTATACACTTATTAATGTTTGAAAGTTTGCATGCAAGCACATTATTGTACTGCGCTCTTATCAAATGTGTTTGTGCATCAGTTGGGCCCTCTAGTTGTCACTCAGGCCAGTTTTACACAAGGCCCTTTTATTTGCGGTGCAATGCTCAGCCAGTGAATGGGAACCGCATTTAAAAAAAAATGAAGCAAATACCTAAGGAGAGGGAAGGCTCTGAGTCATATAGAGCCTTCCGTCTCCTCTCTCGGTGCCCTCTATCCTGTGTTGGCTCCCCCCGTTTCAATCCCCCACCGAAAGGGTATTTGGAAGTCTTCGGGAGCCGTGTCCTCCCGAAGATGTGCGGCTCCATACTGTACAGGCGTGAGCGTGCAAGAGAGCGTGCTTGCGCAGGCGCAGTACAGGGCCGCCCTTCTTCAGGAGCACTCGGGCTCCCTGAAGACTTCGGAAGCCTCCTTCGGCCGGGTAAAGCAGTATTTGACTAAATTAGTCAAATACTGCTACCGGCGAGTAAGGCACTGGAACGAGGGGACCAGGAGAGGAGCGGAAAGGCTCTATAGGACCCAGAGCCTTCCCTCTCCTTGGGTAAGTATCTGTCTCATTTTTTTAAATGCAGTTCCCATTCACTTTAAAGAAGAGACCCCCAGATGCCCTTTCCCCTCCCCAGGTGAAATGAGTATAAGGGTACTGAGTATCCCTTACCACACATGGCGATCCCCCGCAATGCTCTCAGCTATACTTAGCCTGGCACTGCTGCCGACTCCCAAGGTCCTACCGGCCTCCCACACCTATCGCACCCACCCATGCTGGAACCTAGAGCACCCCATGACATTTTTTTTTATTTTCCACACTCTGAACATACATTTTTTATTGGTCCAAAAATAGGTAAAGCAGTCAGGGATCATTATACAGCCATATTGCAGCATTTGACCATTAATTTTCATTATAAATTAACATTACTCAAAGTATTCAAAATTGCTGACTCCTAATTGAAATTTCTAGTACTCATGAGTCCAATTTCGTGTACACTTGTAAAAGTAATTTGTAATTGCGCACGATTACGAATGTCTGTTTTCGATTCGTAAGTGCCATCACTGATTGATAATTACGGGAACTCTAATTCTTATTATGAGCACCACTAATTCTTATTATGTTTTTTTTTTTTTTTTTAAATTGAACACCCTTTTTAATAGCCAACAAGACAGTAGGAGTTTTCAGAATGCATTAGCCAAAACGGAACCCCTCTGTTTAAAGGACAATTATCGCATATATCGTAAAATTTAAAATACATGTAAACACATACAAAAAAAGAAGTGTTTCTTCCAGAGTAAAATGAGCCATCAAATACTTTTCTCCTGTGTTTCTTTAATTTACAGTAGGTACAGTGGGTTGCAAAAGTATTCGGCCCCCTTGAAGTTTTGCACATTTTGTCACATTACTGCCACAAACATGCATCAATATTATTGGAATTCCACGTGAAAGACCAATACAAAGTGGTGTACACGTGAGAAGTGGATCACAAATCATACATGATTCCAAACATTTTTTACAAATAAACAACGGCAAAGTGGGGTGTGCGTAATTATTCGGCCCCCTGAGTCAATACTTTGTAGAACCACCTTTTGCTGCAATTACAGCTGCCAGTCTTTTAGGGTATGTCTCTACCAGCTTTGCACATCTACAGACTGAAATCCTTGCCCATTCTTCTTTGCAAAACAGGTCCAGCTCAGTCAGATTAGATGGACAGCGTTTGTGAACAGCAGTTTTCAGATCTTGCCACAGATTCTCGATTGGATTTAGATCTGGACTTTGACTGGGCCATTCTAACACATGAATATGTTTTGTTTTAAACCATTCCATTGTTGCCCTGGCTTTATGTTTAGGGTCATTGTCCTGCTGCAAGGTGAACCTCCACCCCAGTCTCAAGTCTTTTGCAGTCTCCAACAGGTTATCTTCCAAGTTTGCCCTGTATTTGGCTCCATCCATCTTCCCATCAACTCAGAATCAGAATCAGAATCAAACTCTGACCAGCTACCCTGTCCCTGCTGAAGAGATGCACCCCCTGAGCATGATGCTGCCACCACCATATTTGACAGTAGGGATGGTGTATTCAGAGTGATGTGCAGTGTTAGTTTTCCGCCACACATAGCGTTTTGCATTTTTGCCAAAAAGTTCCATTTTGGTCTCATCTGACCAGAGCACCTTCTTCCACATGGTTGCTGTGTCCCCCACATGGCTTGTGGCAAACTGCAAACGGGACTTCTTATGCTTTCTGTTAACAATGCCTTTCTTCTTTACACTCTTCCATAAAGGCCAACTTTGTACAGTGCATGACTAATAGTTGTCCTATGGACAGAGTCTCCCACCTGAGCTGTAGATCTCTGCAGCTCGTCCAGAGTCACCATGGGCCTCTTGACAGCATTTCTGATCAGCGCTTTCCTTGTTCGGCTGAGTTTAGATGGATGGCCTTGTCTTGGTAGGTTTACAGTTGTGCCATACTCCTTTTATTTCTTGAACAGTGCTCCGTGGGATGTTTAAGGCGTTGGAAATCTTTTTGTAGCCTAAGCCTGCTTTAAATTTCTCAATAACTTGATCCCTGACCTGTCTGGTGTGTTCTTTGGACTTCATGGTGTTGTTGCTTCCAAGATTCTCTTAGACAACCTCTGAGGCCCTCAGAGAGCAGCTGTATTTGTACTGACATTCGATTACACACAGGTGCACTCTATTTAGTCATTAGCACTCATCAGGCAATGTCTATGGGCAACTGACTGCACTCAGATCAAAGGGGGCCGAATAATTATGCACACACCACTTTGCAGTTATTTATTTGTAAAAACTGTTTGGAATCATGTATGATTTTCGTTCCACTTCTCACGTGTACACCACTTTGTGTTGGTCTTTCATGTGGAATTCTAATAAAATTGATTCATGTTTGTGACAGTAATATGACAAAATGTAGAAAATTTCAAGGGGGCCGAATACTTTTGCAACCCACTGTAATAGAAATCTGACAGAACTGACAGGTTTTGGACTAGCACACCTCTTCATGGGGGAGTATCAGTGTTTTCTTTATTTTCAAAAGCACTTAGTGAATGGCAGTTGCTCTGTCCAACTGCCAAAAAAAATGTTCAGCGAGCAGGGAGACTGGCCAGCATCTTTGTAGAAATCCTTTTCAGGGAATGTCTTTATAAAGAATAAATGCCATGCCGAGAACCACCCATTAAGAGATGGACTAGTAGAAAACCTGTCAGATTTCTACTACCTACTGTAAGTGACAGCCGCATACAAGAAAAGTAATTTATTGCTAATTTCAGGGGCGCCTCTGGCCTTTTTGTCACTCCAGGCAAGAAAACCTGCGGCGCCCCCCCCTCCCCCCTTCCAAGCTGCCACCATGTCTATGAAATAAACAGAAAACATGCTAACAGAGCATGTTCAGACACCTTGTTTTCACAAACAAGTTCAGGCATATTTTCCCCAAAATAACAATGGTCTGTATTAGGTCCCCCACAGATCAACAGCAGACACCATGTCCACCGTAGATCAAATGCAGATACCATGTCCCCCGCAGATCAAATGCAGATACCATGTCCCCCGCAGATCAAATGCAGATACCGTGTCCCCCACAGATCAACAGCAGATACCATGTCCCTCACAGATCAACAGCAAATACCATGTCCCTCACAGATCAACAACACATACCATGTCCCTCACAGATCAACAGCAGATACCACGTCCCCCGCAGATCAAATGCAGATACCATGTCCCCCACAGATCAACAGTACATACCACGTCCCTCACAGATCAACAGCAGATACCACGTCCCTCACAGATCAACAGCAGATACCACGTCCCTCACAGGTCAACAGCAGATGCCACGTCCCTCACAGGTCAACAGCAGATGCCACGTCCCTCACAGATCAACAGCAGATACCACGTCCCTCACAGATCAACAGCAGATACCACGTCCCTCACAAATCAACAGCAGATGCCACGTCCCTCACAGGTCAACAGCAGATGCCACGTCCCTCACAGATCAACAGCAGATACCACGTCCCTCACAAATCAACAGCAGATACCACGTCCCTCACAAATCAACAGCAGATACCACGTCCCTCACAAATCAACAGCAGATATCACGTCCCTCACAAATCAACAGCAGATACCACGTCCCTCACATATCAACAGCAGATACCACGTCCCTCACAGATCAACAGCAGATACCACGTCCCTCACAAATCAACAGCAGATACCATGTTCCTCACAGATCAAATGCAGATACCACATCCCCTGCAGATCAACAGCAGATACCATGTCCCCTGCAGATCAAATGCAGATACCATCCATGTCCCTCACAGATCAAATGCAGATACCACGTCCCTTGCAGATCAAATGGAGATACCACGTCCCTTGCAGATCAAATGGAGATACCACATCCATCCCCTGCAGATCAAATGCAGATACCATGTCTCCTGCAGATCAAATGCAGATACCACGTCTCCTGCAGATCAAATGCAGATACCACCACCTAGCACTCAGCCGCACACGTACCACCACCTAGCACTCAGCGACACACGTACCACCGACCATCCAGCCACACATGTACCACAACCTATCACCCAGCCGCACAAGTACCACAACCTAGCACCAACCGCACACATACCACAACCTAGCACTCAGCCGCACACATACCACAACCTAGCATTAAGGCCGCACACATACTACCACCTAGCCGCACACGTACCACAACCTAGCACTCAGCCGCACACGTACCACAACCTAGCACTCAGCCACACACGTACCACAACCTAGCACTCAGCCGCACACATACTACCACCTAGCCACAAACTTACCACAACCTAGCACCCAGCCGCACACATACCACAACCTAGCACTCAGCCGCACACGTACCACAACCTAGCACTCAGCCGCACACATACTACCACCTAGCCGCACACGTTCCACAACCTAGCACTCAGCCGCACACATACTACCACCTAGCCACAAACTTACCACAACCTAGCACCCAGCCGCACACATACTACCACCTAGCCGCACACGTTCCACAACCTAGCACCCAGCCGCACACGTACCCCAACCTAGCACTCAGCCGCACACGTACCACAACCTAGCACTCAGCCGCACACATACTACCACCTAGCCGCACACGTTCCACAACCTAGCACCCAGCCGCACACATACTACCACATAGCCGCACACGTACCACAACCTACCACCCAGCCGCACACATACTACCACCTAGCTGCACACGTACCACAACCTAGCACTCAGCCGCACACATACTACCACCTAGCCGCACACGTTCCACAACCTAGCACCCAGCCGCACACATACTACCACCTAGCCGCACACGTACCACAACCTAGCACTCAGCCGCACACGTACCACAACCTAGCACTCAGCCGCACACATACTACCACCTAGCCGCACACGTTCCACAACCTAGCACCCAGCCGCACACATACTACCACTAGCATCCAGCCACACACATACCACCACTCAGCATAGCAACAGAAAATGTGTGCATAAAGCACAAACACACAAATGAGTATATGTTTATTACATGCGCCCAGATTTCCATCAGCGTTTCTGCAACGCTAGGGTTTCTGCCTAGTGTACCCAGCCTGTAAGCCCAACACATCACCTTGAGAACACATCTGCCATTCATATAATGCTTGGTGATAAGGGTTTAACAATACCTTTTGAAATGCCTGCTCTGTTGAACGGCTAGGAAACAACTAAGGGTAGATCACAGGCATGTGTTATGTTTGTAACCCATTATACAAATTGAGACTATTTAGTGAAAATCTTATCAGACAATAGCTCTGGTGCTTCTCCTGCTGGGAGACAGTGCTCTACACTCACCCTGCTGAGCTGCCCTGCAGATTGATGGAGTCTCTGCTGGCCGGGTGAATCTGCATGTCTCGACTCACAGTCTCTCACTGAATAAATCTGCCGCCATGTAGCACTAGCAGAGAGAGGAAGGGGGCGGGGCGGCACATTCATCAGGCTCAGCAGGAAGCTGCTGAGTGCCGTGCACTGCCTGTGCACATGACGTTGGCTGCTCTGCTTGTAGGGGCTACTCACAAAGCCCCCCAGACTGTGCGGCCATCCAGAAACCCCCCAAATGCTGTGCCTAGAGACAGACATTCCTCCATGCTCCCCCAAGCGATGCTGCTGCTTTTGGCCAGCGAGGAGGGGGGCGGAGTTACAGGCAGAAAATGATGACAGCTCCGCTCCACACTGGCTCTGTGTTGGGGAAGGCGTGGCCATATAGGAGGAGCAGAGCACATGTGCTTTTCCCCTATTGGCCCGGCGGGCAGGCCTCAGTGTGGGGCGTGTGATTCTAAAACAGCTATGCAGCTGCAGCAGTCAAAGATTGAAATGAAGGTGCGTGTGATTGATAGGCGCACCACAGCAGCCAGCAGCCAGCAGTGGTGCACTACAGGGTCCAGCGGCGTCGCCCTTGGCAACCAATGCGCCCCAGGCAGTGGTTTGTACTGCCTGTCCTGTCAGGCGCCCCTGGCTAATTTCACTTTGTAAGAAACATACTTCTTATATGTATTTTTTTACACGTATTTTACATTTTACATTTTTTTGTGATAGGTCCTTTAATGTACACATGCTCATTTCCTTACATTTATTGAATAAACTTTTAATGATAAAAACACAGATCCTTCATTTCATCTCTATTCATTCCAAGAATTAATAGAAAAACTTATTTTAGCTTGCCTGGATTGGATGGAGTACAGATTGTGTTATACACATAAAGACAGGCAGGCAGATTTCTCAAAATCAGGGCAAAGAAAGCTGCAACAAAACTGGTGCAAAAATGAAGCAGTTGTCAAGATTAGAGTGACCCTGATTTGAGCTTTATAAAAATTTAGATACCTATTTTTAGTGAAGGTTCTGTATCCCATAGAGAATTCCTGATTCTCTAGCCATGTCCTCGTTCCACTTCTGTCCCTCCCCCCATTGACGTTTTTCGACCTGCAGGTTGAATACATCTTTGGCCCTCCTCTGGAAGGCTTAGGAAGTACTCGAGTCCCTGAATACATCTGAAGACTAGCCACTCTGCACTGTGCATGTGCAAGTGCAGACTACTGCCTGTGCAATATGGAGCCACTTGTCCCAGAGCACAAACGAGGGGCAGCCGTGGATTGTCAGGACAGAGAAGAGATTGGGAAGGCTCTATTGAATCCAGAACCTTCTCTTTCCATAGGTAAGTATCTAACTACTTTAAAGTGTACCCAAGCTGGTAACCACACTGGGGCCCTTGGGCCAGATGGACCACTCCCCGAACTGCAGTATTAGCTCTTTATTAGACCTTTGCTGATAATAATCACTTCTATCTGAGCCGAAGCTCAGGTACAAAATGAGATACTTACCTGAAGAGGGGGAAGCTTCATATCGGAGCTGCACAGCTCCTCTTCCTGCATCATGGATATGCAGTAGCTGCGCGAGCCTGCCTGTGCATGCACAGTATGTGGATGGGCTCGCGTGGCTCCTGCATGGCCACGATGCAGCAACAGGAGCTGCGCGGCCCTGATGTGGAGGGCAGCTGCGCTCAGCAACAGGGGGCTTCGGATCTCCGAGGGAAGCCTCAATAGGATCCTGAGGCTTCCCTCTCTTCAGGGTACTTTAAGGATTGTTATTGGTTGCTTCAAGGAAGGGATAAACTTGTGGCACCAGAGTTGGTCCTCTTGCACTTGCACAAGTTTCGGTAACTCTGCTCCAAAGTACTGTTGCAAGGTTGCAAAAAAAAGTACAAATTGAGCATCCTGTCAAATTTTGGAATTCTTAGTTACAAACTGAAATGGTATATATAGTTTTAATTAATATTAAATTACAAAAACCACCTGTGCAATCTATGTTTATGGCAATTTTATAATGAAAAAAAAAAACAATTTTCAGCTTGTTCAGTAGTGTTTAAACTTGGAGCTATTTACCACAGCAGGTAAGAGAAATGGCAGAAAGAGCTGGATAACAAGCAGTGTTGATGTATGCTAATAATTAACATACACAGAGTCAGTTCCTTGGTGTAGAACCAGGTTAAGAGCTGCAAAATAACAGATATGAAAAGCTCTCAGAAGAGAAGTGAGGAGATCATTTATTCTGCACATGTCAAGTTTTACATACACCACGGGGGACACATGTAGAAAGCACAGAAAACTCTCAGCAAGGGGTTATGTTTAGTGGCTTCAAATGCTCTGAACAGCCCTTCCAGATTTTCCATTGTTAGTAAGGGTGTAAAGGGGACTATGTCATTACTCATATAATTCTCATATTTGATGCAGCTGTTACAGAGGCATTTGTGGGAGAGCAATATATGCTGTTGCCATGGGGAAGGAAGGGGGATGACAGTATGGCATGAGACAGGAAGGGAGGGCTACCAGCAAAAAGTGCAAGGAGTGGGACACTGCTCATGCCTTAAAGACAGGGCCGGTTCTCCCATGAAGCAAGGTGAAATACTTGCATCAGGCGCAGAGATTACAGGGGCAGCATGTTTGTACTGTGTGTTTACACTTACAGCATGCAGTCAGAGTAGGAGAAGTGTGAGGATAGCGAGCGAGGTGAAGAAGTCATCATTGGGGAAAAGCAGCTGGTTGTGCTGTGTAAGGAGTCTGAGAGCAAGTGAGGAGGGGGGAGGCAGGAGAGCAGCAATGTTTCATTTGACTTGCACAGCAGAAGGAAGGAGGTGGCACTGCTCTCTGAGGACGAATGGAGGACAGCCGACTGGCCGAGGGTGAGCAGCTTATTTATCACAGACTCATAGCCAGCCAATGTGTTATTGTGTTGAGCTGCAGCATGTCTTCTCTCAAGTTGTTGCATATGCACCCTCGCTAACTGAGAACATTACATGATGCAGAGTAAATTGTTGGGTGCTATGCGATCATTCCAGATCGGGAAGTACAGGCGGATGGGGGTCGCATCCTCATAAGTTTGCCTCAGGCAAAAAAAAAAGTCTAGAACCGGCCCCGCTTAATAGAGCTGCGAAACATGTGATAAAAAGTTAAGTACACATGTACCAGTTTGATCGTTCAGGTGGCATTGCAGGGAATGACTGCAGTTTCTATGGGAAAAGGAGGAGGGAGGATGGAGTGGTGCACGATGAAGCCATTGCAAGACTTGATACCCACTTAAGTACCAGCAGTCTCTGGCACCTTAAGGACCAGAGATTTACAAAAATGGGGCTCATTGACGTCACACTACACAGAGCTGTTGCTCTTGCCATTTGTGCTGCTCTGCAGTCACTGAATCCCACTCGCTCTGCCATCGCTATGGCGATAGAGCTCCATGACCCAGTCAGGAGACAATCTCATTGTGATTGGCTCACAGTGATCACAGGGTCATGAGCCAATGAAATCGGCTCCTGACCAGCTCATGGAGCTCTGCTGACATAGAGATGGCAGAGCGAACGGGCTTCAGTGGCAGGAGAGCGACGTGATCCGCGATAGCATGCAGCGTGGTAATTGAAATCTATGTCCTGGTAGGGACAACAGGTCCCAAACAGGGCATAAGTTTCAATTACTAACCTCCAGAAGCAGTAAATACATTTCTCTCCCCCTCACAAGTATCTTTACCCTTTAACTCCTTTTTAATTTTTTTGTACACATTTTTCTTACATCAGCAAAGCAGTCCAGAGTTGGTAGTGGGGTGCAGTCTACCTTGGCTGCACCTGTTATCAGCAGTGACACTCAATATGAGGGACAGTCGGATTGCAGACAGCAGTGGTAGTCAGAGTTCCTAGAGTACAAGGCTGCCCTCCAAAAATACAAGTGTGCAGTCCAAGGTTAACAATGCATTACAAGCGCAGCTAGTAATATAATAATGCACATTTGATATGGGTCCATTTTTTTTGTGTTATGAGTTTCCTGTTTGCATGATAAGTAGTAGCAGATTTGCATATGATTTGCATCTGAATTGAATGCGAAGTGTGCAGAAAGTCTATTTAGGTGCTGCACACATGAGCTGGTGGTCATTTCAGATGCAGCCTTAGTGGTATGCGCTGGCCGTCTCCTCGCTTTTTTTTGTGTTATGTCCATCGTTTTTCTCCACCCATGGTCTGTTGTGACTATACACACCTTTTGCTATGGTATGCTTAGTGCACCTCATTTTTTTGGACTGAACTACATACTTTATCTTTAAAGCCATACTGAGGGTTTGAAAACCTTTTATTCTATCCTGTCCTGAGAGCTGTTTGATCCCGAAACCATCTCGTTACTGAGTGCCCCTATTTTCTAGTGGCACTTTATGTATATTTTATATTAGATTTTTTTTAAAGAGGATCACAATCCTACTATTTTACTTGTTTCCACAAAACAATCAATATTCTTGATAAATGTTGAGTAGTACCAATCAGTAAACCAAGGTCTGGATTTCAATCAACTTTCATTGTTAATCAATAACAACTGATTAAAAAACTGTCGGACATACAATGGTTCTATTTTGTCCAATAACAAACCATTAATGCTGCTGAATTGATGAAAATTATCCACCACATCCAATTCCTTTGATCTTGTGGAAAGACAAAGATTATCGATTAAACAATGTAAACTGGGACAACAATACTGTCACCATCATCTAGAAAACACAACAAAAACACAACTAAGTGCCACATAGGCAGCTAAAAAAGTTTGGCCTGCAACAAAAATGAATGGAGCAGTTCTACACTGCGATCATCGAATCTATCATGCCATCATCTATGCCTATATGGTTCAAACACTTCTAGGCACAGGAACAGCTTTTTCCCTCAGGCGGTAGCCATGCTAAAAGCAGGATTTTCAGCAAAAAATTCTAATTCCATTTACCTGCTGATCTGTGTTTATTATGTTGTCTGGAACCTGGCCCTGCTTTGCAAGCACTCCAATCTAATCAGAAATGTTAATGCTGTAATAAATCTTACTTCAATCAGCCTGGCTCTATTTGGTACATTGCCAAAGGAAGCTTGTCATTACCGGAAGCGGGAAAAAAGGGCGCAGGCAGCTAGTGGACAAAAAGAGCGCCGCCATTCACTCTCATAATAAATAACGTTTAATGGGCGCCGAGCAGGAAAAAAGGGCGCCGGACATAAATAACGTTTACAAACGGCGCCCGGGGATTTTTAATGATTTATAAGTGTGCTTGTGGTGATTTACGTTTATAAAATGCACCCGTGCTGAATATCGTTTATAAAATTACTAAACATATTTATCTAATTTAACTAATTAAAACATTATTTAAAGTTTTATCCCTTACTGTTTGTAAAACATTATTATTCACAAAATAAAGCGATCAGTACGTAACGTAAATTGCAATATATTTTTTGCAGCCACAATTAGTAAAACATTATTATCCACATAATAAAGGGGGGTCTTAGGTTTAGGCACCACCAGGGGGGTCTTAGGTTTAGGCACCACCAGGGGGTCTTAGGTTTAGGCACCACCAGGGGGGTCTTAGGTTTAGGCACTACCAGGGGGGAGTCTTAGGTTTAGGCACCACCAGGGGGTCTTAGGTTTAGGCACCAACAGGGGGGTCTTAGGTTTAGGCACCACCAGGGGGGTCTTAGGTTTAGGCACCACCAGAGGGGTCTTAGGTTTAGGCACCACCAGGGGAGTCTTAGGTTTAGGCACCACCAGGGGGGTCTTAGGTTAAGGCACCAACAGGGGGGGTCTTAGGTTTAGGCACCACCAGGGGGGGTCTTAGGTTTAGGCACCACCAGGGGGGTCTTAGGTTTAGGCACCACCAGGGGGGGTCTTAGGTTTAGGCACCACCAGGGGGGTCTTAGGTTTAGGCACCACCAGGGGAGTCTTAGGTTTAGGCACCACCAGGGGGGTCTAGGGGTTAGGGATAGGTACAGGGAGGGTTCTGTGTGAGAGTAGGCTTAGGTATAGTTTTAGTAAAAATTTTAGTAATACTTACTAATGTTTTACAACACTTATTACAAACGTAGTAATATTTATATCATTGTTATAAAGAATATTTTCAGATTTTATTATAAGAACAAACCATAAATGAAGGTTATTCACAATAATATACAATTAATTAAACATATATTATTGTTTTTTTAATAAACGTAATTATAAGTTTAACTTTTGAAACAGGGAAGATTAACGTTTTCACAATTGCCGATTTCAAAAACATTATTTAATGATTTATAATTTGGTAAAACAGTATTTGTAAACGAAATATAGCACACTATTTTTATAAATGCTATTAATGATTAATTATTAATTAGCGTTTACACCCCGCGCCCTTTTTGTCCGGGCGCCCTTTTTGTACGTACGCGTCATTACCCCTCTCATATTCGTGCTCCTCATTGATTGTATTTCAGCAGTTCACAGTTTACAATGCAAGCCAGAGATAACAGTGCAGTTTCTAGGTACAAAAAGGTAAGGGAGGGAATTACATCAGAATTGGTTTCAGTCAGAGGGAATCAAGATGGAAAATGACAGGAACATGATTCTCTCTATTTACTGTATAAAATTCACTGAAATCAAAACGTGGATAGTACAATACTTGTGTTATGTAAGTAGAACAAGTAAGTATGTATGTACTGCCCCTTCCACTTTATTGCAGAACCATACTAAATCTGCTAGGATTTGAAAGCATTACAGCATAGAACTGAAAATAAACACTTCTCACTCTATTTACTGTCGCTATAACTTACATACTTACATATTGTCCTTGACCTTGACTTGTAATATATATACTGTCTGTCCTTGTATTGTTGTGTTTATGTCTGTTAACCAACTGTCTAGTCATATTCCTTGTAAGTTGGACTTACTTGGCCAAATCGGTTGATTATACCTTATATTCTGGCGTATAAGACGACCCCCAACTTTTGCAGTTAAAATATAGAGTTTGGGATATACTCGCCATATAAGACTACCCCTCTTCCAACACACACCAAATAAAAATTTAAAAAACATCATATACTGGTGCTATATTATATGTGGTACCCAGTATATAACAGTATACAGGTGATTGACTGGTTGGATTGGTCAACTCTCCGTCTCCATAAGCGAATTGGTCAGCTCCCTCTGTATCGCTGTTTATCAGAGTGGTATGGAAGAATAGATTGTGCTGTGCCCATAAAACATGCCTCTTTCACCCTTCTGGCCCACCCTTGTATCCTATTTACCTCCTTCTCCGCTTCTCAGATCTCGCACATGTGCGCCTGCGCCGCTTCACTACAGTCCTCAGCAGCGAGATCTGAGAGGCGGTAACAGGATAGGGCAGGCCAGACGGATGGAAGAGGCGTGTTTTATGGGCACAGCTTGATCTCTTTCTTCCATATCCTGTGCTTCCCAGACCTAGCAGTGTGAGCGATGAGCTTCCCCCCAGCATATGTGGTGACTGCCGAATCTCCAGCACCCGGTTATTAATCATCAGCATGTCGCGCATGCACATGGCATAAACATCAGCATGTCCCGTATGCGCTTCGCATATCACCTGGCATCAAAGACACCCGGCGTATAAGACCACCCTTGACTTTTCAGAAGACTTTCAAGGGTTAAAACGTAGTCGTATATGCCAGAATATACAGTAATTCTAATTTAAGAAAGAAAAAATTAACAACGTTTGACAGATTCAATTAAAACTATTGTATCTGGCAATATTGATACAGATAATTGATTTGACTATGGCTACCTTTAGACTGCTCCACTAAATAAACAGATAAATAAAAAAGGCTGTGGAAGACAGGGCCGGCCTTAGGTTTCACAGCGCCCTGAGCGAAACCTGATTTTTGTGCCCCCCCTTCATCCTCTTCCCGCATGCACGCACGCACGCACGCACACACACACACACAGGCCTATATGCAATTCATTTTCTCCTGAGATATCTCCTAGGACAGTGGTTCCCAACCTTTTTGACGTCGTGACACATCACGCCAAATGCTCAGATCTCTGTGACACATCACATATGTATAATAGAAAAGATACTATTAATAACCACGAATGGATAGAAAGATCAGTGGGACAGTTAGCACCCCCCCCCCCCCCTTTTAGAATGATAGCACAGCAACGACAATTTGCCCTCAGACTCAGTATAGGTGCCCCCAGTATAGGATCTCATGTTTAGGTGCCCTCAATATAGGTTGCCAAGCATAGGTGCCCACCGTATAGGAAGTCAGTTGAAGGTCTCCATCGCCCCCGTAGGTAGCCATGTATTGGTGCCTCCAGTATAGGTAGCCATGTGTTGGTGCCCTCAGTAAAGGTAGCCAGCTATAGGTGCCCCCTTGGAAGCTGGCGCCCTGAGCGGACGCTCTGGTCGCACAGGTCAAAGACCGGCTATGGTGGAAGACAATGTCTGCATGAGTTTTTAATCAATAATTCCACTGAAGCTTAAATTGAACATTTTGCTTATAAACCCTCAATAAACATTGATTCCCAGCACCTCCTGACTTTCATGTGCAGTTTCCTTGGGCAGAAACACCCTTTTGCATGTGTTGCTCCTGATTTGAAGCAACACCTCTTCTGTGTCCAGCTGCCCCTTTAGGCAGAAGCCCTAGGCCTGGGCCTGTGTGGCTTTTCCAGGGATTCAGCCCTGTGCATGAAAATTAAAGTGATTTCCAAACATAGAATGAAATTAGTCAGTTAGTTTTTACAGAAAGAGCTCAGCTATGGCTGCATCCATAGTTCTTATGAAACATGCACTTGAGCTGCTGATCATTTTCACATTTGCTATGTAAGCGTCAACATGTTCATTTCAGCTGTGCCAGCATCACCTTTACTGATATGAATGTTGACACCTCCTTACTGTAAATAGAACTGTAAGTGGCTAGATCTCATGTATGTTTAGCACTACATTATTATCATGATCTCTGTGCTTTCTCCAAACTTTATTAACTACAGTGTTTTCAAATAAAAGCAGGTCATTTGATTTTCTATATGCTCTTTCCGTAGTGTGCTTCTGTTATTACAGCAAATGTAAATGCAGCCTTTTATAAGAGTAAATGCTTAAAAAATATTAAATAATAATAAATATATGCTGTTGCTATGAGAACAGCCTTCTAAAGCTATGTACAGATAGGAGATGATTGTCACTTAATCCGATTGTTTACAGACGGTTTGGGAAATGTCAGAATCTTCATACAGAAACCTCAGTAGTGTGTGTGATGATTTGGTGCCTATTGCCTACACCAGTATCAGCTATACAGATTGTGATTTCATAGTGACATTTTGGTACTCCATAACCTAACCCTTATCTCCCCCTGTGTCATTCTTGGTACATTACTTCGGTATTCCCCTTATTTTAACTTTCTAACAAGGCCTATGCCTGTCTTATTGCCCAAGTCTCCTAATATAGAGCTGAAATGCTGGTACACAATGCATCGCTGCTCTACTAGAAACTCATGCCCGTTCATTGCCAAGTCTCTGTGCCTAAACCACCAACATTAACATCTGCCCCTGTGATAAGTTTTCAATAATCAGGTTTTATCTATCACAGTTGGTTTTATGATGAGAGAAGCATGTGTTGGAGATGTTGCCTCCCCCCTTTCTAATGATCATATGGATGTTGTACAGTATACAGGCGCAGACTTGCAAGGGGGGAAGGGGGGGATTGCCCCCAGCCCTCCTCTCCTAAAACAATCAAGGCCAATGCAGTGCCCTGTGGAATTTGCTTAAAGGGACTCCGAGCAGTGCAGAAACTATGGAAAGATGCACATCATTTTAAAGCGCTCTTTCTCCTTTTTCCAATGATATATAAACCGCCACCCTACGCCTTTTAGTTTTCGCTATTTTCGCGATTGAAATTGCCGCGGCCGCGATTTCGATCGCGAAAATAGAGAAAACGAAAAGGCGTAGGGCAACGATTTAGGTGTCGTCAGAAAGAGGAGAAAGAGAGCTTTAAAATGATATCCATCTTTCCATAGTTATATTGTATTACACAGGGCGACTTTTTGTCAAAGTCAGCAGCTGCATTCAGCAGAATGGAGCTGCTGACACTCTGGAAAGTGTCGTCCTGTGTAATACAATATAACTATGGCTTGATGGATATCATTTTAAAGCTCTCTTTCTCCTCTTTCTGACGACACCTAAATCGTTTCCCTACGCCTTTTAGTTTTCTCTATTTTCGCGATCGAATCCGCGGTCGCGGCAATTTCAATCGCGAAAATAGCGAAAACTAAAAGGCGTAGGGCGGCGGTTTATATATCATTGGAAAGAGGAGAAAGAGAGCTTTAAAATGATGTGCATCTTTCCATAGTTTCTGCACTGCTCGGAGTCCCTTTAACATGAGGTCACTCATCACTAAGCCCACCCCCGTTTCTAAGCCCCACCACCGTCTCCTGTCATGATGCACATGCACCTGGCTGGCTCTGGCTTCCACTATCATAGGGAAACGCAGGGGGGTATTACAGCTGCCCAGAATCCCCCCTCAAACCAGGGCTGGTGCAGTATTTGGGGACAGGCACAAGATTAGACACCAGAATTTCTGCAGTCATTCTGCAGCTCACAGTACTGACCCCTTTCTTTCTAGCTACAGTTTGCTTTGGATGTAGCAGTAGCATGTGAACAGAGCATGGAGCAGTAGAGTGTGTACAGAGCATGAAACAGCTCTGGGGAACTTAACAGAGTTAGTTATGAGCACAGCCCTGTGCCCCTGCTGTGTGAATGCTTCATTTTCCCCTTCATTAGCAATGTCATGTCAGCTGTCCTCATTATTATCCGTATCCAAACTGCTCCTGATCATTCCCGTTGTTGATTTGGAGTAGATCGGACATTTAGGAAATAATTGTCAGATCCTGTCAGTCGGATGGGAAATTGCATTGTGTGTACCCAGCATGATGTCCTACCATATTATTATACTGTATTGTGCGTGGCTGGGGGAGACCTTTTAGGAATCCCCCCCCTTGGTCTCCCCCCCTTGAAAATCCTGGGTTTGCCCCTTACCATGGTGCTCTGCACACAGTAACTCTGTAGAAGGCTTAAAATAATTAATTACTAAGCTCCAAATACTAATATTTACCCAGATAGTGGGAAAAAAACACCAGGGGAACACACTTTCACAGTAGGTGGACATTCAGAGGGAGGGAGGAGTGAAGCCGACTCCTGCATCACATATTGGGGCGGCTTGCGCCTCGATAATTTTTTTCCGTCTCCACACAGCCCAGACGGCCGGGATACAAGAGGAGGAATCCGGATAGTGGGAGAGCCCCCCCAAATCGGGTCAGTCCCGACGATTCTGGGACGGTTGGGGGGCATGCTTATAGGGGCTCACAATCTAATCCTACCATAGACATGTTTATGTATGTGTTGTGTTTCTATTGTAGTCTAGGGTCAATTTAGGGGGAAGCCAATTACCTTATCTGTATGTTTTGGGGATGTAGAGGAAAGCCACAGAGACACGGAGAGAACATATTGTACAACCTCCATGCAGATAGCACCCTGGCTGTGATTGGAACCGATAACCCAGCATTGTGAGGTGAGCGCGCTATCCGGTACACCACAGTGTAGAAAAAGGGGGTGTGGCCTGCATTGAGGGGCAGAGTTTAGGGCACCATAGCTTGTCTGCATAATTGTTCCTAGCTCTCTGCATAAATTTGCATAATTTTTCCTAGCCCTCTGCATAAATTTGTCTGCATAATTTTTCCTAGCCCTTTCTGTCAGCTTTTTGCCTATTCATCTAATTAAGTCTGTGCCCGCCCCCCGCCTGGAGGATGTGTTTGTTTGCTGTTTGATTATATATTCAATTGCACTGATGTGACAAGGTAACACTTGAGAAAGGCCTCTGGCCGAAACTTTTTTTTCTTTAGTAGTTATGGTACTTTAATAAATCTGCAAATTTTGCCTAAAATCCCGTAGAGACCCAGTCTTTCTTCTATTTGGTTATTTATGTATATTTGGTTATATATGTATTTATGTAGTGCAGTGGCGGACACAGCCAACAGTGGGCCCCTGTGCAAAATTGTAATTGTGGGCCCCCTATGACCTGCGGCGCGCGTGTAGCGCGCCGCGGCAAAATATGGGCGTGGCTACAACCTGCGGCGCGCTTAGCAAAAATTAGTGGATAGAGCGTGCGGCGCGTAGCGCCGCGGCAAAACAATGGGCGTGGCAATGACCGGATGAGGGCGGAGCTAACTGTAACTTAAAGCGAGCCTGGGGTGAGGGTTTATTTCCTTTTAAACAATACTAGTTGCCTGGCGGCCCTGCTGATCTATTTGGCTGCAGTAATAAACTGAATTACACCAGCAACAAACATGCAGCTAATCTTCTCAGTTCTGACAATATTGTCAGAAACCCCTGACCTGCTGCATGCTTGTTCAGGGTCTATGGTTGAAAGAATAAGAGGCAGAGGACCAGCACGGCAGCCAGGCAACTGGTATTGCTTAAAAGGAGAGAAATATGGCAGCCTCAATATTATTCTCACCTCAGGTTCCCTTGAAAAGTGCAACGCAAAGACAGTGGGCCCAAGTTTTGGTGACCCTTTCCCCAGAAAATTCACATAATTGTGCAGGTTTTCTCAAGAAAATACACATATATGCCCAGAAAATACGTGCAATCATGTCGGCAGATATGCCCAGAAAATACGTGCAATCATGTCGGCAGATATGCCCAGAAAATATGTGCAATCAAGTCGGCAGATATGCCCAGAAAATACGTGCAATCAAGTCGGCAGATATGCCCAGAAAATACGTGCAATCAAGTCGGCAGATATGCCCAGAAAATACGTGCAAACAAGTCGGCAGATATGCCCAGAAAATACATGCAATCAAGTCGGCAGATATGCCCAGAAAATACGTGCAATCATGTCGGCAGATATGCCCAGAAAATACATGCAATCATGTCGGCAGATTTGCGAAGAAAATACATGCAATCATGTGGCAGACCTGCCCAGAACATACACCTGCTAATATAAATAAAACAAAAACATTTACTCACCTGCAGCAGCAGACCTCCTGTCCCAGCCTCCATCCGGCGCACAGCTCCCATGGGTGGTTGGGTGGATAGGTAGCCTAGTGGGTGGGTGAGTGGGTGGGTGGGTTGGTAGCCTGGTGGGTGGGTGGGTGAGTGGGTGGGTTGGTAGCCTGGTGGGTGGGTGGGTAGGTAGCCTGGTGGGTGGGTGGGTAGGTAGCCGGGTGGGTAGGTAGCCTGGTGGGTGGGTGGGTAACTAGCCCGGTAGGTAGGTAGGTAGCCCGGTGGGTGGGTAGGTAGGTAGCCTGGTGGGTGCGTGGGTAGCCGGGTGGGTGGGTAGGTAGCCTGGTGGGTGGGTTGGTAACTAGCCCGGTAGGTAGCCGGGTTGGTGGTTAGGTAGGTAGCCGGGTGGGTGGTTAGGTAGGAAGCCTGGTGGGTGGGTAGCCGGGTGGGTGGGTAGGTAGGTAGCCGGGTGGGTGGTTAGGTAGGTAGCCGGGTGGGTAGGTAGGAAGCCTGGTGGGTGGGTAGGTAGCCTGGTGGGTGGGTGGGTAACTAGCCCGGTAGGTAGGTAGGTAGCCCGGTGGGTGGGTAGGTAGGTAGCCTGGTGGGTGCGTGGGTAGCCGGGTGGGTGGGTAGGTAGCCTGGTGGGTGGGTTGGTAACTAGCCCGGTAGGTAGCCGGGTGGGTGGTTAGGTAGGTAGCCGGGTGGGTGGTTAGGTAGGAAGCCTGGTGGGTGGGTAGCCGGGTGGGTGGGTAGGTAGGTAGCCGGGTGGGTGGTTAGGTAGGTAGCCGGATGGGTAGGTAGGAAGCCTGGTGGGTAGGTAGGTAGCCGGGTGGGTAGGTAGGAAGCCTGGTGGGTGGGTAGGTAGCCTGGTGGGTGGGTAGGTAGGTAGCCTGGTGGGTGGGTAGGTAGCCTGGTGGGTGGGTTGGTAACTAGCCCGGTAGGTAGCCGGGTGGGTGGTTAGGTAGGTAGCCAGGTGGGTGGTTAGGTAGGTAGCCGGGTGGGTGGTTAGGTAGGTAGCCGGGTAGCCGGGTGGGTGGGTAGGTAGCCTGGTGGGTGGGTTGGTAACTAGCCCGGTAGGTAGCCGGGTGGGTGGTTAGGTAGTTAGCCGGGTGGGTGGTTAGGTAGGTAGCCGGGTGGGTGGTTAGGTAGGTAGCCGGGTAGGTAGGTAGGTAGCCGGGTGGGTAGGTAGCCGGGTGGGTAGGTAGCCGGGTGGGTGGTTAGGTAGTTGGGTGGGTGGTTAGGTAGGAAGCCTGGTGGGTGGGTAGGTAGCCGGGTGGGTAGGTAGCCGGGTGGGTGGTTAGGTAGTTGGGTGGGTGGTTAGGTAGGAAGCCTGGTGGGTGGGTAGGTAGCCGGGTGGGTAGGTAGGTAGGAAGCCTGGTGGGTGGTTAGCTAGTCGGGTGGGTAGGTAGGAAGCCTGGTGGGTGGGTAGGTAGGTAGCCGGGTGGGTAGGTGGTTAGGTAGCCGGGTGGGTGGCTATCCGGGTGGGGGGCCCGACTCCTATCCTCCCTCCCTCCCTTCCTTCCTCACCTCGGGGGGCCCCCTCCCGATATGCGCGGCGGGAGAGCGAGCGGCAAATGCAGGAAGTCTTCAGGGCTCTCCAGGCATCCGCTAGAGGCCCAGCCGCTGAGTCTCCAATATGTCTCCAACTGGAGACATATTGGAGACCAAGCGGCTGGGCCTCTAGCGGATGCCTGGAGAGCCCTTCCTGCATTTGCCGCTCGCTCGCTCTCCCGCCGCGCATATCGGGAGGGGGCCCCCCCAAGGTGAGGGAGGGAGGGAGGATAGGAGTCGGGGGGCCCCCCGGGAATAAAATAATAAAAAAAAAAAAAAAAAAAAAAATACTTAATGGGCCCCTGAAGAAAACGGAACTTCAGGGGCCCTCGTGCGGCGGCACGGCCTGCACGGCCGTATGTCCACCCCTGAGTAGTGTCAATCAACACAGAGAAACCCAAATAGTCTAATATTAGTTACTGTGGGTAGCATATTAATCTATGATTGATAACTGCTTTTTGCGTTGTTTTCAGGCCCAGAAGCATTCATCAGCAGAGAGGAGAACTAGGACTTGATTACCTGACTAAGGAAACACAATATATCTTCCTCTACTCATAGTTTATTATTATTATTTTGCAATAAAATTTTACTTTCAGGTCTGTGGAAATGATTAAATCAATGTCACTAACGTATAAGTAAAGTACTTAATGGAATTTCCCATCTACTGCTGTTGTTACAGAGGAAGCAGGATGCATATATTAAGGTGGACGTGCCTGCGCTGCCTGGATTCTTATGAAATAATTCAAAAAGCAGATGCTGGAACAGGTGTCCTACATAAGGCCATAATTTCCCACCACAGTGGTTACTGCGGAGGACACAGCAGCATGGAGCAGGTAGATTTAAAGGCCCTGTCATGGCTGGATTAATTAACCTGCGCCAAGAAGATTTAAACCCAAAGTAAAGCCAAGTAAGAAAAGTTGCCTGCAAAACACGGCTGCTGAGGTAACACTGTTTATATTTTTACAATTTCTATGCCTGCTTCAGGGATTGTACAGTGATGAATGACCTTTCTCAAATGTGTCATATTAGCATCCTGTGGCTCAGGATATTGTCTCGTCCCACTGGTTCTTCCTGTACTAATGTGGGTATAGTAGTGCGTCTTGCTGCATTAAGGAGCCACCTCTTATATTCATGGAAAACAGCTACAAAATGGTGTGATTTTTGAATTGTGTATCTCTCCTATATACTCCTTTACTGACTTTATACTCTGTCTGTTTTCTGAACCTACCTTTGTGTAGATGCTAAAAATAAATTTTTGTTTTCACGAATGCTGGCATGTAACTCCAAGATGCAAGCCAGCACTTGGTCTGATGAGGGTAAGCATCCAAATCCTGCCAGTCATGCAGAAAACTGCAATTGACCATGTATTGTTTCCCCACTTGCAAATTTGGAAGCAGCTTATTGATTTCGATAGGCTGCAATTCCCTGTTCAATAGTGTGCAGGAAATCCAGGCCCGTATTTATCTCAGAGGAGCCGATAGGCACAGTTGTCCTGGCACCGTAGACTTCACCCTCCATGGACCTACAACCTCCCCACCAAACTGCACCACTAGTGTGGCCCAGCTGTGACTTCTCCCTTACTTCCCTTGCCCGTCATAGGTAGCTACAGTTGCCCCTTAATATTAGGTAGCCAGAAGTACCCTCAATATTAAGTAGCTAGAGGTGCCCCCAAGTGTTATGTAGCTAGAGGAACCTCAGTGTTAAGTAGCTAAAGGTACCACTGGCTGAAGTAAGCTCTCATCAGTGGAATGCAGAGAGCAGGGTGCGTAACCTCTCATTTACACTCTCATCAGGACTCTTCATAGGGAGGAGGGAGGGAAGCGCTTGTGGAGGCGAGTGAGTTGCCTTTCATCATCAGGCGCCTGTACGCACGTGCCTACAGTGCCTTATGGTAAATCCGGCCCTGAGGAAATCGCTCCGAATCGCCACTAGTGAGAATAAACCCTCAGTGGCATCCGAAGGAGGTATCACTGGGAGCGGCCTGCCCCGGGTCTCAACATGCATGGGGGTGACAACTGGCAACCCTGCAGCCTCAGTGTCCGCTGCTATGCAGAGTATAGCGCACTGCAGAAGACATGCCGCTATCTCACCTGCTCCCTGGAGTCCAGCGATGTCAGACTTCCTGTCACCGCTAAGCTCTCCCTCCTGATGCAGGAAGAGGCACCAGACAGTAGGGGGAGATGAGCGGTGACAGCCTGTAAACATTGGTGGACTCTGCGGTGGAGCAGGTAGGATAAACAGCATGTCTCCCAGCTGCGCTATAACTCTGCATGTGGCTAATTAGACTGGGATCAACTATTCCAGGCTACATATACTGGAGGCAACTATTCAAGGCTATCTATGCTGGGGGCAACTATTCCAAGCTACCTATGCTGGGGGCAACTATTCCAGGCTATCTATGCTGGGGCAACTATTCCAGGCTACTTATACTGGGGGAAACTATTTCAGGCTACCTATACTGGGGGCAACTATTCCAGGCTACCTTTGCTGAGGGCAACTATTCCAGGCTACCTATGCTGGGGCAACTATTCCAGGCTATCTATGCTGGGGGCAACTATTGCAGGCTACCTATATTTGGGCAACTATTCCAGGGTACCTATACAGGGGGCAACTATTCCAGGCTACCTATATTTGGGCAACTATTCCAGGCTACTTAAACTGAGGGCAACTATTCCAGGCTATCTATGCTGGGGGCAACTATTCCAGGTGACCTATACTGAGGGCAATTATTCCAGGCAATCTATTCTGGGGGCAACTATTCCAGGCTACCTATATTTGGGCAACTATTCCAAGCTACTTAAACTGGGGGCAACTAATAACTATACCAGGCTACTTATACTGGGGGCAAATATTCCAGGCTACCTATACTGGGGGCAACTATTCCAGGCTACTTAAACAGGGGAGCAATGATTCCAGGCTACCTATACTGGGGGCAACTATTCCAGGCGACCTATACTAGAGCAACTATACCAGGCTACCTATACTGGTGGTCCAGTTAACCTATACTGGAGCAACTATTCCAGGCTACCTAAACACGGGGCAACTATTCCAGGCTACCTATACTGGTGGCAACTATTCCAGGCTACCTATACACGTGGCAACTATTCCAGGCTACCTATACACGTGGCAACAATTCTAGGCTACCTATACTGGGGGCAACTATTCCAGGCTACTTATACTGGGGTTCAGGCTACCTATACTGGGGACAACTATTCCAGGCTACCTATACACGGGGCAGCTAGAGATGAGCCGAAATTTTCGAAATTTCGAACTGCTTTTATTACGAATGCGAAATTTAACATTACGACCCAAATTCGTAATTTCGTAATTAATTTTCAAATCGAAATTTCACTCCCGTAATTACGAATTTCGTTTCTCTAACCGAAATTTTACTTTTTCAAGTTTGTAAGGGTTTCTATCCCTCTAGATGCCTAAAATGAATAGCACAGCCAGCCGCCTCTCTCTCTCTCTCTCTCTCTCTCTCTCTCTCTCTCTCTCTCTCTCTCTCTCTCTCTCTCTCTCTCTCTCTCTCTCTCTCTCTCTCTCTCTCTCTCTCTCTCTCTCTCTCTCTCTCCAGAGATTTGTAGTATTTCAAAACCATACTCACATTCATGACATGTCCAGGGATCAAACCCAGGCCAACCACATGGAAGACAGCTATGCTCACCACCATACCACCAAACACACACTAAATAGACTGCTAACCTAAATCTTACTTGTAGACAGTCATATGAGACACATGCTGGGTGCAGGGCTTTGTGATTGGACCATGCGATAGAGTGAGGTGCAAAAATGAAATCATGCCTAGCAGAGGATGGTTTCACAGTGCTAAATGCTAGGCTGGCTGTGGTGCAATTGGTTAGTGTGTCTGGCTGGTAACAGCAAGGTTACAGGTTTGATTCCATCCAGGCATGTCTTTTCCTTTTGCGTTCAACAGTTGTCCAAACAGAGCCAACAGAGCCCCAGATAGCCATGTAGAGTTAGGTCACAGCTAGCCTGGCTGTGGTGCAATTGGTTAGTGTGTCTGGCTGGTAACAGCAAGGTTACAGGTTCGATTCCATCCAGGCATGTCTTTTCCTTTTGCGTTCAACAGTTGTCCAAACAGAGCCAACAGAGCCCCAGATAGCCATGTAGAGTTAGGTCACAGCTAGCCTGGCTGTGGTGCAATTGGTTAGTGTGTCTGGCTGGTAACAGCAAGGTTACAGGTTCGATTCCATCCAGGCATGTCTTTTCCTTTTGCGTTCAACAGTTGTCCAAACAGAGCCAACAGAGCCAACAGAGCCCCAGATAGCCATGTAGAGTTAGGTCACAGCTAGCCTGGCTGTGGTGCAATTGGTTAGTGTGTCTGGCTGGTAACAGCAAGGTTACAGGTTTGATTCCATCCAGGCATGTCTTTTCCTTTTGCGTTCAACAGTTGTCCAAACAGAGCCAACAGAGCCCCAGATAGCCATGTAGAGTTAGGTCACAGCTAGCCTGGCTGTGGTGCAATTGGTTAGTGTGTCTGGCTGGTAACAGCAAGGTTACAGGTTCGATTCCATCCAGGCATGTCTTTTCCTTTTGCGTTCAACAGTTGTCCAAACAGAGCCAACAGAGCCCCAGATAGCCATGTAGAGTTAGGTCACAGCTAGCCTGGCTGTGGTGCAATTGGTTAGTGTGTCTGGCTGGTAACAGCAAGGTTACAGGTTCGATTCCATCCAGGCATGTCTTTTCCTTTTGCGTTCAACAGTTGTCCAAACAGAGCCAACAGAGCCCCAGATAGCCATGTAGAGTTAGGTCACAGCTAGCCTGGCTGTGGTGCAATTGGTTAGTGTGTTTGGCTGGTAACAGCAAGGTTACAGGTTTGATTCCATCCAGGCATGTCTTTTCCTTTTGCGTTCAACAGTTGTCCAAACAGAGCCAACAGAGCCCCAGATAGCAATGTAGAGTTAGGGCACAGCTAGCCTGGCTGTGGTGCAATTGGTTAGTGTGTCTGGCTGGTAACAGCAAGGTTACAGGTTCGATTCCATCCAGGCATGTCTTTTCCTTTTGCGTTCAACAGTTGTCCAAACAGAGCCAACAGAGCCCCAGATAGCCATGTAGAGTTAGGTCACAGCTAGCCTGGCTGTGGTGCAATTGGTTAGTGTGTCTGGCTGGTAACAGCAAGGTTACAGGTTTGATTCCATCCAGGCATGTCTTTTCCTTTTGCGTGCGCGCGCTGCGCCATTGAACCCCATGGGGTATTTTGCGTGCGTAAAACTTTACGCATGCAAAACTTTGTGCTCGGTGTTTGGACAACTGTTGAACTCAAAAGGAAAAGACATGCCTGGATGGAATCGAACCTGTAACCTTGCTGTTACCAGCCAAACACACTAACCAATTGCACCACAGCCAGGCTAGCTGTGACCTAACTCTACATGGCTATCTGGGGCTCTGTTGGCTCTGTTTGGACAACTGTTGAACGCAAAAGGAAAAGACATGCCTGGATGGAATCGAACCTGTAACCTTGCTGTTACCAGCCAGACACACTAACCAATTGCACCACAGCCAGGCTAGCTGTGACCTAACTCTACATGGCTATCTGGGGCTCTGTTGGCTCTGTTTGGACAACTGTTGAACGCAAAAGGAAAAGACATGCCTGGATGGAATCGAACCTGTAACCTTGCTGTTACCAGCCAGACACACTAACCAATTGCACCACAGCCAGGCTAGCTGTGACCTAACTCTACATGGCTATCTGGGGCTCTGTTGGCTCTGTTTGGACAACTGTTGAACGCAAAAGGAAAAGACATGCCTGGATGGAATTGAACCTGTAACCTTGCTGTTACCAGCCAGACACACTAACCAATTGCACCACAGCCAGCCTAGCATTTAGCACTGTGAAACCATCCTCTGCTAGGCATGATTTCATTTTTGCACCTCACTCTATCGCATGGTCCAATCACAAAGCCCTGCACCCAGCATGTATCTCATATGACTGTCTACAAGTAAGATTTAGGTTAGCAGTCTATTTAGTGTGTGTTTGGTGGTATGGTGGTGAGCATAGCTGTCTTCCATGTGGTTGGCCTGGGTTTGATCCCTGGACATGTCATGAATGTGAGTATGGTTTTGAAATACTACAAATCTCTGGAGAGAGAGAGAGAGAGAGGGAGAGAGGGAGAGAGGGAGAGAGAGAGGGAGGGAGGAGGGTTATTCATTTTAGGCATCTAGAGGGATAGAAACCTTTGCAAACTTTAAAATACTAAATTTCGTAATCGTAATTACGAAAATTTGCGTAATTTGCGAAAATTACGAAATTTCGATTACTGCTAAAATCGTAATTGTAGTAATTTCGCGAAATTTCGGAAATTCGTAATTAGGTCATTACGCTCATCCCTAGGGGCAGCTATTCCAGGCTATCTTTACTGGGGGCAACTATTCCAGGCTACTTATACTAGGGGCAACTATTCCAGGTTACCTACACTGAGGGCAACTATACTTGGCATTAACCACCGTAGCGCGCTTAGCATACCACACTCACTCCTTTCCTTTTTTGGGCAAGGGGTGGTGGTCGTCATTTAATACCTAGCATCAGGTATCAAATTCCCTAGGTATGCCACTGCAAGCCTTAACTCAAATGACCCAAGTCCGTAAACCAATGCAGAGAGCATAGTAATAAGGATCAGTCCCATACATAATAAGGATCAGTACCATACATAAGACATTTTTGTTTTGGCCTGACTTCAGTAAAGTCTCTATAGGTTACTGTGCATTGTTTTTATTCCATAAACCCATTTGAGATTTATTTGAAAGGATAAGATGAGAGCAATACCAGTTAGATTTAAGCTTTTATTGCTGTGACATGACAAACAAATATAACTAATACTTTCTTACACATCACACTTTTCCAAGGTCAGCACATCCGGGGGGGGGGGGGGGGGGGGGGGGGGCGGGGGAGGGAAGGTTACCTTTGCCCCAGGGCCCCATTCAGATGTTGAACCAGCCCTGCATATTTGATTTCACAATTTCATGAAAATTTTAGTAAATACGAAAACACCATTTCCATAGTAAAAACAAGTTAGATGGAAATGCTAGACCATTAACTATTCTGCTTCTGATATCTGAAGGAGAGGAAACTCCTAAAGAAAACAGCCCATCCCCATCCTCAGTTAAACACAAAATCGAACAAGGCAAATACTAATTGCATTCAGGAGCATGATCAGTGAATGCAAATGATGTAGAGAAATAAAATAGTTAAAACAACTTTTATGGGTCAAATGTGCTTGGATTTGGAACAGCACATTAGCTTACTTCCTGTTCTGGATTGAGCTGGTATCCGGGTCAGTCAACAGTTACCAGGTAACATGCAAAGTAGAAACATAGATGCCTAATTCCCAGAATCTTAATTCTGCAGGTTGACTGAGACATTCTGGCTATATACCAGCCTGCACAGGTGAAAAAGCTTTGTCATTGGTTAAAACCCTGGACCTATGGGGAGCCCCAACGAGAGGCTCGTAGATGCTTTGCCAGGACTCCCTGAATAGTATAACTGGAGAGCAGGCAAAAGAAGACAGCTGGCAAGTTCAGGAATTACATATGGCCTCATGTGTCCATATGAGGAAACAAAACTTTAGAGTTCACAGGAAGATGGTGTGAGACCTTATCTTTGCTAACAGGAAATAACAAGCCCCCGAGGTCTTAAGTCTGTACAGATAGCTACACCCCTGCAGCAAGCAAAGCTTCACAAACCGAATTTACAATAGTCAACATGATTGCTTCCAAAACGTACCTTGTTCGGTTTTGGGCTTATTTGGGCTTAAAATGTGAATGAGATGGAATTAGTTTAAGGCCCCAGGGCTGAAAGAGCTGTTGAAACTGCAGACTTCTGGTGCTCATATATTCTTTTAGAACTGATTTCCTTTTAATCAAAGGCTAGCTTTACACACAACTATTTCAGTTATTCATAGCTGCTAGCAAAACGAATCACATACTAGTCACTGTTCTATCTTGGGATGCCATTGCCAAGATATCCTCATTGAAATTCCATCTACAAAGCCAAATGAGACAGCCACATTCCTCCAGTGGATTCTACATACCGGTAATATAAATACAAATAATGAGGTACGTAAAAGCAATGCCTTTGTTATGGCCTTGCAGTAGCAGGCACAGGGAAAATCTTGCCAATGGAGTCTCTAAAAATATATAAATGAGCTAGTGGGAGTATCAGTATTGCCCACTCCACTGTCAGTTTTGGGTTCAGGAGGGTTTTAATAATTAGACTGTCAAAAATGAATACTGGTAAGAATGTGGATTGAGAGACTTAAATTACTCTCAAGGCAAGGTTTCCCAGTGAGGCATTGCTCTTCACTTTGAGTATTTACATTTCCTGCCTCTTGACATATGACACTCAGCAATGAGTGCATCTAGTTCAGAGGTGTCACTTCAGATGAGATTATTAACAATGGGCACTGGAAAATGGAAATAACTCGTCATGAATACGGTGTAAAAATAGGACTAAAATTAATATTATGCAACAGTCACCAGCAGAGAAAAGCATAAGAACTGTAGCCATAGTCAAGTTAAATAGGAAACCTCTATGGATGTTCGTACAGAAGGCCCAGATAGAAGAAATGGCAATGTAATTAAAAAACCACTATCATGAAAATGTTTAAAACTTAAAGGATACCCCAGGTGACATGTGACATGATGAGATAGACATGTGTATGTACAGTGCCTAGCACACAAATAACTAGGCTGTGTTTTTTTCTTTCTCTATGAAAGAGTTAAATATCAGGTACGTAAGTGGCTGACTCAGGAAGTGACTAGAGCGTGACCCTCACTGATAAGAAATTCCAACTATAAAACACTTTCCCAGCAGAAAATAGCTTCTGAGTGCAGGAAAGAGATAAAAAGGTCAATAGTTCATAGATTTTAGCTCTGGCATACTTCAATGAATGTGTCATTGAGCAAAAACAATAAAATAGTTAAAACCTAAAAAGTAGATTTAAACATTAAATAAAACTGTGGAATATCTTAAAAAGTCATTTTTAGGAAAAGGAAGATAGATACAATTATTTGTTTAATTAGTTTATTTTCGCCTAAAATACATATATATAAGATATGTACATTTGTTTTAGAAGTATAATGCACTATAAATTCCTTTTTGTCATGTCAGTTTTTCGGCTAGTCCATTTTCCTCTTCGGGGATTCTAAGGGTTTCTTTTATTTTCTAAACCAGTTACTTTTCAGGCAGTGCTTTTATAATGCATAACAAGGGGACGTGATCTGCATATGGAGGAAAAAAAGTATTTGCCATCTATTTAGAAAGGGGTCCTTCACAGTGATAGTGGAATATCTTACCTCAGGAAGTAGTTATGACAAACCATATATCTGCACTTAAAGAGGGCTTGGATGCTTTCCTTACATCAAAGGGCATCCACGGCTATAATTACTAGGGAATTCCTGGGAGAGTTGATCCAGGGATTTATCTGACTGCCATCTAGAGCGTTTTGCCGGCGATTTCGGCAAAACGCTCAAGCGCTAGTGCAATAATACCCTATGGGCCCGTTCTCACTTGGGCGATTTGCGTTAATGGCCGGCGATTAACGCAAATCGCCAAACTCAAACAAGTAGCCTGCACCATTTTCAGCCGATTTCCCGGCGATCATGTTTCAGTGCTATAGAAGTGCTAAACACAATCGCTAAAAAATCGCCAAGTGTGAATGGCAATTTTTTAGCGTTCAACGCAAAAAATGGCCATAGCAAAACGCTACCAAAAGCGCTAGCGTTTTGTGTTTAGATAGTGTTGAATGGGCCCTTATAAGGTTTTTAAGGTTTGTAAGGTTCAGGATGGTGTTTTTTTCCTGGTTGAATTTGCTGGATTGATGTCTTTTTTCAACCAAACTAGCTATGTAACTATGTAACAGAATTACTGAGATTCCTCTATGAGGAGATGAGCTAGTCCAAAACCTGTCAGATCTATCATATTTTAGCATCTACTATAAGCACCAGCAACAAAGGAAAAAAAAGTAATTTATAGTGCATTTTACTCTGGGAGAAATGTCCTTCTTTTATTCATATGTACAAATGTATTTCACATTTTTCGTGATAGCGGTCCAAAAGACTGGACATGTTTCGGGGGTAAATTTTTACAACTAGGTGAAATGATTATAACAAATGACTGGACTTTTTTTTTTTTTAAAGGTAAAAATGCTTTGCACATTGTAAGTCATAGACTTGTTAGCCTGACATACATTAGTAAGCAGCGTGTGTATTGTTTCCTTAAGAGCATTGATGACTAGAATGTTTCACAGGTACTAGCGTTGAAAACAGAATTAAGAAGAAATGGATACTGTGTGAGAGGAAAGAGTCCCAGCACCTAGGTGTAGCTAATTCAGGAGACCGCACTGATCTGTGCAACTTGTAGCTCGCTGCCAGAGCCGGGACAAGGTCCTTCAGCACCCAAGGCTGAGACAGCAAAGTGCGCCCCTCCATCCCTCCCACCCCAGCCGCCACACACTGATTCCTATTAGACTAATAGGTGCCCCAAGGCCCACAACCTCCCCAACACCTTAATCTCTAGTTATCTGGCTTGCAGTCACTGTCATGTATCCCCCTTTTCTTATTTCTTTCTGCTTCAAACACAATTGGAAATGATAGCTGAGTGAGTTGTGCGCCCCCTCCTACAATGCGCCCTGAGGCTGGAGCCTCTCCAGCCTCTGCCTCGGCCCGGCCCTGCTCGCTGCAGTGTCTTAATGAATTTACAGTTACAGGGCGTGCTCAGGCCTGGAACATACACATTTATAATCTTGATAGAGAGAGAGGAATGCTGGCAATGCCGTTCAAACCTTTATTGAAATAGTTTACAGTTGAATGGTACAGAAAGGGCTAAATGCAGCTATGTGGGCACCAGGTTAGAGAGTCCCCACTGTGCAACATTCCGACAGATTTGCGATTTCTGACTCCAATTCCGGAGGCAGAAAGTGTTTTTTTCTTTTTTTTGCCATTTTTGTTAATAAAGTTAGGTAATTTAAAAAAAAAAAGTTTGTTTTTACAGAATCCGTAACATAGTCTGACTTGGAAATCCTTGGTAATATTGGACCAATCAGAGAATGCCAAGCTTGACCGCAGAGATCAGAAAACCACAGAAATTTTAAACCAACCTCATGGCTCAAAAATATGGTAGTATCCGGTGGTAGTTTAGTAATGGGTCTAAAATTATTGCAGAAATCCTATTTCCAATAAAAAATTCTCTGATTGGTCCAATGCTTCTGAGTTCTATTATTGTCCTTAAATTTACGAGTTGCGGTAATGCAGCATTCCAAAGGATTTCTGAGTGCTGATTTCCATTTACCACTGCGGACTGCCAATTTCCGATCAGAAACTCAGAAATCAGCCTTCTGCTGGAATTTTTCAACCATCCCTTATGGTCATGTCTAGGAGAACTCATGGAAAGGCATGTGATTTGTTTGATCAGCTGATAGATTTGCAAAGCTCTGATTTGCTGTGATCACATCCTTCTTTAGCACATGGTGCTGCTTAGCAAATCAGAGATTTACAAATCTATCACCTGACCAAACTGATCACATAATTCTCCTTGAGTTCTAGACATGGCCATTACCAGCTAGCACCCTGCATGCTATGATACTTTTATAATGCGCGTTACACTAAAAAATGTGTGCTACTCAAGTAGCATAACGTGCAGTATTCTAGCAATGTATGCATTACCTAGGTAATACAAACTGCGATATTTGTGTAGCATGTGTTACGTACCTGGTAGGGATGATCAATGATATGCAAATACTTCCGAGTTTATGCAAATGTATGTGAATTTTTATGCAAGTATATGTAGCTTGAAATTGGACCAATCAATTTAAACCAGTGTGGGACTTGATTGGTCCAATTTCAAGCTGCATATATTTACAAATAATTTAACATACATTTGCATAAACTCAGAAGTATTTGCATATCATTGATCATCCCTAGTACCTGGAAAACGTATCGGTAAAATTGACATGTGCTAACTGCACACAGCAAACTTTGCCATATTTCCCGTCATATCCCCATAAAATGGGTAGAAAATGTCTCTGCATCTTATATGGCCGATACGAACTGATAGCACATCGGGGATTCCCTGCCTATGTGTGCCTGGCTCCCCGCTTGCCTCTCCTTCTTCCTAATGTCTCCTGGCCCAAGAGGTAGCGTGAGTAGCGGCAGCTTACCTAATCCATGCGCCCGCTATGAATGCAGACATCCGTCTCCTCTCCACTTCTCTCTCTAGTTTTCAGCTTGAACTGATCGCATCATCACTCAGTTCAAGCCTCTCACTAGAGTGAGAAGTGGAGAGGAGACGGATGTCTGCATTCATCACGGTCGCATGGATATTAGTTAAGCTGTCACTCCCACACTACACCCGGGGGCCAGGAGACATAAGGGGGAAGGTACGTGGGGGGGGGGGGGGGGGAGAGACAGAAGGAGATACAGGCGGACCGATGGGGAGACGTGGGGGACACTGGAAGACACATGGGGATATAAAAGGGAACATGGAGGACACATGGGGAGACATGGGGGACACATGGGGATACAGGAGGACACATGGGGGGATACAGGAGGACACATGGGGGGATACAGGAGGACACATGGGGGGATACAGGAGGACACATGGGGGGGGGCACAGGAAGACACATAGGGGATACAGGAGGACACATGGGGGATACAGGAGGACACATGGGGGGATACAGGAGGACACATGGGGGGGGGCACAGGAAGACACATAGGGGATACAGGAGGACACATGAGGATACAGGAGGACACATGGAGGGGCACAGGAGGACACATGGGGGATACAGGAGAACACATGGGGACACAGAAGGACACATGGGGGGCACAGGAGGACACATGGGGGATACAGGAGAACACATGGGGACACAGGAGGACACATGGGGGGGCACAGGAAGACACATAGGGGATACAGGAGGACACATGAGGATACAGGAGGACACATGGAGGGGCACAGGAGGACACATGGGGGATACAGGAGAACACATGGGGACACAGGAGGACACATGGGGGGGGGCACAGGAAGACACATAGGGGATACAGGAGGACACATGAGGATACAGGAGGACACATGGAGGGGCACAGGAGGACACATGGGGGATACAGGAGAACACATGGGGACACAGGAGGACACATGGGGAACACCATGTACAAGACGCTTCTGGAACATGGACACACCAGGTTTAGTATATATTTTTTTTCCCTGGTTTTTGCTCTCTAAACACAGGTGCGTCTCATATTCTGGAGCGCCTTATACAGCAGGAAATATGGTAAATAAATATGGAACATGTGAGGGCAAAACACAGGGCACTCGTGCAGCACTTTTCAGAGAATATTTGCAAGATCTAATGAAAATAATTAGATTTCATACACATTGTTTGCACTCAGTCTGGTCAAACTGAATGTCCCAGTACCATTTTTTAAGATTTTATTTTAAGCTGGGACTGTAGCAAACATATCAGATCCAGTCCTGATGACAGAACACATTACGGACCTTTGTGACACTAGGAGAGATATACTGGTGAAACTCCAGAAATTAGAATATCATGCAAAAGTTCATTTATATCAGTAATTCAACTTTAAAGGTGTAACTAATATCTGGAATAGACTCATTACATGCAAAGCTACATATTTCACGCCTTTATTTGTTATAATTTTGATGATTATGGCTTTCAATATAAAACTCATAAAATCAAAATCTCAGACCATAAGAATATTGTAAAAATGTTCAGTATTCTAGGCTCAAAGTGTCAGACTCAGCTTACTAACCCAAAACACCTGCAAATGGTTCCTGTTTCATATATTAGTTTTCGCCTTTTAAATTGAATTACTAAAATAAATGAACTTTTTGCACAATATTCTAATTTTTCGAGTTTCACCAGTATACATGAAAAGATGAGTAAATGAAATCTTGGTTTCACTCCTTCCTACTAAACTAGTGTTGGGTTGTTTTTCTTGCCCCTCTTTTAACAATGACCACAACTTAAACAAGTTTTATTGTACAATATCATTTTATTCTATTTTGTGTTTTCGTCAATAAAAAAAGAAAATAATTAAAGGAGAATATTATTCACCATGTTACAGTCTACTTCATGCTACACCAAAGTGTCTTTCTTTTCTTCCATGTTTTCCAGGATTCTGGTCCTGACTAATGACCAGAGAGGAGAGGTACTGGGTGCTTTCTAAAAGTAGAGAGTTAAGCCTGTTAACCTCGTTATTGTATGAAAAGGAATATTTTTGTTCAGCTGCTCATCCCATAGCCCTGCTTGTGTCAGTCAGCAGTCCATGATTGGTGCTTTGAAAGACTCATGTTTCTCATGCAGTCCACTCCCACTTCCCCCCTCCTCAACAAGGGGGAAAATAAATGGAAGAACGTTATCCACTAGAGGTCATTCACAGCTACACACTACAGCAGGAAGTGTCCTGAGTAAGGATAAAAATGCATTTTACCATGGTAGCATAGACTATTTATTCCAAAGGTTATCTGCCCTTGAACCAGCAAGGTAGTTCATTTGAAAGTTTTCAACAGGTGCATCAGTTCTTATTACCATCCAAGGCCTTTGGATACAATGATATCTTGTAAGAATCTCCTATGCGTGGCATATTTCCATAATTTCCTCACAAAGAGGAGGCGGGATCTCAGATATAAAAACCACTGACTCTCGTAGCCCCTTTGATAGTTCAGTGTTGGAGAGCCAATTTGGTTGATCTCTAAGAGGTATTGTAAATGTTGAATTTCTGTAGTATCGTCATGTTGATGTGTTCGAAAATCCACTGCTGTGTTTCTGACAGAGGGTCACATCTGTTCATGAAGATTTTCCTTTCAGCCGGGTTGCAGTCGACACAGCTGTTGCTTACAGGGTGAAACAATGTCTTATCCTGAGGAAGCAAGAAGACAAAGCAAGTTCTCAGTGGTTTTGTTTGTCAAGCAAAATAAAACATTATAAATATCTCTGAGCTATTTGGGAGGGCTGTACAAACTGAAATGAATATTGTCGTGCTGTAATGTGTTTCTAGATGTTCTGCTTAAATGCAACAAATCATTGATGCTACCAAGGGATTCTAAGTAATTCAAAGAAAAAGACAAAGAATAATGAACATGGGATCATTCTGAAGCTGTATTTTACAAAAGGAAATGCATTATTCTTTTCCTATTAACTTTGAATGTACAAACAAGTAAGAGGTAGATAAGGCTACATTATCCCCTATGACCTGTTGATGAAATGGGTAATGAGAGCACAGCTGCTGCTTAAGCAGTACCATTTTTAAAAGGATACTTAAAGGAAACCTGAAGTGAGTAAAATTATTTAAAATAAACACATGACGTAGCTGCATATGAATATTACATACTTACCTCACAGTCAGTTCCTCTCAGAAGCTCACCATTTTTTTCTTACAGTGATCCCTTCCAGTTCTGACAATATTTTGTCAGAACTGAAATATACCAGTTGCTGTCAGTTATATATCAGCAGCTGTCAGTTGCAACTGAATTTGCAAGGTAATGTCCATGTTTCCCTATGGCTCAAGTGGGTGATATTACAGTTTAAAAGTGTGCTGACTCAGTAGCTGTTATGGGGTAATGGCCATTTTTTTAAATGGAGGACAGGGAATTCCATTGATCACAGTGGACAAATAGGACGCAGGACAGGTGGAGAAAGAGATTGAGGAGTAGACTACATGGGAGGTAAGTATGACCTGTGTATGGTTATTTTGACTTTTTATTTTCAGTTCAGGTTCTCTTTAAGTCTGGAAAAAAAGCAGTTTAACTTACCTGGTGCTTCTTGCAGCGCCTGCAGTCATCCTGTGCCAGTGATATCATTTCGGGACCCTCCAGTCAGCAGCGGCGACCCCCTCAAAACTGGCCGGACGTGGCCAGTCACAGGCAACTGTGCCTGTGCGGCCCCCTGCCATGTGTATCCTGATCACGCTCCCACTATCAGGACGCTGCCATGCGCGGGGGCGTGATGAGATGGGCCATGGCCGGCCTGCTTTGAAGGGTCTCCGCTGCTGACTGGAGAGTCCCAGAAGGACACCGTCTGCAAGACTGCATGGGGCTGCAAGAAGCCCCAGGTAGCTGATGTGTGACACGTAAGAACAGCGGAAGGGCATAGACAGCCCTTCTGCCGTTCACATCAAAGGTGCTACGCAGCAGTGCGTGGCGCTATGACCCATTCACTGTAATGAATGGGATCAGCAGCGCAGTGGGTAACGGCGCAGATGGCGTGCGATCGTGCACGGCAATCTGCGCTACATAGATGTGAGCGAGGCCTAAAGGTAGTCTGAAGCTAAAAAAACCCCCAAAAACAAAACAGATACTCACCTAAGGAGAGGGAAGGCTCTAGGTCCTATAGAGCCCTGCCATTCCTCTCTTCATCCTTCCTGCACTTGCTTCCCCATTAGCAGTCTCCAACCAATCGGTCGGAGACTGCTCTCTTCCACTAGGGGTGGGCTTCGGAAATCTTCTGGAGCACTCAGGCTCCTGAAGACTTCTGAAGCCTCCCACGGCATGTGATATGAACGGAGGAGCCTGTGGGGGAATGAGAGGATGAGGAGAGGAATAGGAAGGCTCTAGAAGACCCAGAGACTTCTATCTTTTTAAGTAAGTATCTGTTTTTTTGGTTTGTTTTTGGTTTCAGATTCACTTTAAGATTTCCTTTAAAGGCAATCACGTCAGCAAAAATTAAAGGACAACTATAGTGAGAGGGATATGGAGACTGACTGATACAAATGTCATGGCTGTTCTGCTGATCCTCTGTCTTTAATACTTTAGCCATAGACCCTGAACAAGCATGCAGATCATATGTATCATGTAAGTTAGACTGTATTTGCTGCATTCTTGTTTTAGGTGTGTGATTTAGACACTACATGCCTTAGACACATGCCAGGCAACTAGTAATGTTTAAAAAGAAATACATATGGTGGCTTTCTTATCCTCACTTCAGGTGTCCTTTAAAGGATTACATTCTTAAAGGGAAATTATGGGACGAAAATTGTAAACATTAAAATGCATGTGTACGTATGTCCCAAAATAAAGTGTGCTGTAAATGAATGATTTCCCATGTCATTGTATTATTATATGTTAGCCGACAGGTTTTGGACTAATCCTCATGGAGTACAGTCATATTTTTCCTTATTTTTTAAGAGGACTCCCTAGCAAGAACCTATACAAACATGGTAGTCAGCTGGTCTATTTGCTTGCACATTCTTCTGGTGGTTGGACCGAGTGATTGAATGTTCAGCAATTGCTTATGAAAATAAAGAGAACTTAAGAATCTCTCATGAGGAAATGGACTAATCCAAAACCTGTCAATAGAAGACCACAACCCCCAGAATAATAACAACACCAGCCTGCTCCCTCATGTATCCCTGCTTCATGAAGAAATATACAATGGTGGTACTGCTTTATAATCACATCCTCTACTTTGTCACTCAATGCAGCAAAATATTGGTAATATGTAAAGAGAGAAGAACAATAGCAACGAGGATGACAAACATAATAGCAGTGATGTTGGGTCAATGTAAGGTTACCAATAGTTTAAATATACGCCTTTCTCATTTGCAAGTCTGTATTCCATTGTTTTGATCGAAAAATTATAAAATAAACGTAAGAAAGAAGAAAATAATGCTAATAGTAATGGCAGTTCAGAGTCTTGAATAATAATGCAGACCTTGCACAACCCCTGGCACTCTGGGCATACACTTAGCAGAAGTTGTAATGTGACAGCAATCATTCTACAGTTATCCCAGCAGTCTCTAAGCATTACATGCAATCCCTTTCTGTTTGCAGTACTTTTATTATGTAAATGTAGCGATTTGGCCAACAGGTCAATCCAAATTGTGTTAATATAATCTGCTGCCTCACCACATTTCAGGAAGAGCTGCCTGGAAAGCCTTGAAGTGATCGTAACATTTTAATGTGGACTGCTAATGTGCATGCCATATAACTTGACTATAATAATGTGTCCTTGTAATAATGATGTAAATACTTCCCCAGTAATTGGATATGATTATGCTGCAGTTAAAATGCATAACATTCTGTTTTTGTAATTTGAAGATAAATAGCATATTTGTGATTCCAATCCTCAGTGCAATTTAGCAGCGACTGTATTTCTCGTGTATTTTGTGACATTTATTTTATGTGCATCTCTCTTGGCTACCAATGTTTTTTGCCAGAGTATTCTGTTGGCTGTTGAGGTGCTGCTGGAATGTTTCATTAGGGATGGATGTTAGTACGCAAAGTAAATATATAAAGAAAGCTAGCAAGGCTAGGAACAGTTTGGTTTGCTTAATGTGAGGACTTCATTAACACACAGCAATGGGAAGGAACTCAGGAGCAAAAGAGAGATGAAATGTTTATTTGTGCAGAAACATGATGCATATACTTTTGTTTGAATAAACAATTCTGTCAGTGATAAATTAATCTTGTCTACCTATCAGGAAGGTTGAGCTACAAATCATGCCCCTTCCACCCTTCCCCGCAGCAAAATTTTGATGGGAGACCCCCACATTTTCTCTTGCCTATCGCCGGGGTGAGCCTTAGGGCCCATCTAATCTACACAGCCATAACAAGTTTAGCCAAAAAAACACTTGTATTGGTGGGTGTGAAGTAGTAGTCGGGGCCCCCTTACAGTTCTGCCCCCTCCGCAGTTGCAGGGACTGCTGTCCTGTAATGACACCCTTGCTAACTATCACTGGACATTAACCGTATAGCACCATGGATAAACTGACCCATCGATAAGCCCACCCACCCAATGTCTCCCTGTAGTGTTGATTTTTGAACTCAGAACATTGTTCTGAATTCACCCAAGCACCACACTTCAGCACTGAACCTGCGGACAGAGTCAGAGGGAGTTTACTTACTTGCTGTAATGAATAGTGAATTATCAGCTGCGGTGGATAACAGTACCACCGCAGCTGCTTCTGGTACCCTGCCTGCCAGTCTCCCTGTGCCTCGGGCGTCTAGCATGCCTAGGACGGGCGTGGATGGTCGCCGTTTGTCGGCTGCGGGGAATGGTGGGGCCACCGCGGGCATTGCTGGGTCCCTGCATGCCAGGTTTTCCGCGTCTCAGGCGTCTAGTACGCCGGGGACGCGTGTCTCTACTGTTCTCAGGGGCACATTAGCGCGTGCGCGTGTTCGCAGTCAGGACCTTTATGCCAGGAGGAGGCGCGTCAGCTGACCAGCTGGTCGGCTGACGTCAGGGAGCATGTTAGCCTCTCCTGATTGGCTGAGACTGATGGGCGTGTTTGGAGGGTCTCCTCCGCTTCTTAAGCCTCTCGGCTTCACTTGCAATTTGTCTGCTGTCGTGAATACTTCGTGTTAGCGCTCAGACCTTAGTCAGTTCCCTAGTGTGTTAGAACCGGCAGGAACTTGGAATTCACACTAAGCTTAGGATCTGTTTGATAGCTTAATTTGTACTAATTGTGTATTATCTGTGTATGACTCTGGCTAGCTCTGACCAACCTTACTCTTAGTGATACTGTACTTTAGCCTATCTGATCCTGTCTCCTGATTCCGTACCTTTACCCATCTGATCTAACTGCCAAACTCTGCCTGGATACCGTTCTGCTTTTGCCTGTCGATTCTGTACTGTAATCTGTCTGTCTGTTGCCGAACCATTCTGTCTGACCTCTCTACTCTCACCAGGGAGCCCTTGTCTCTGGTGAGAGGTGCTGTATGCAGTGCCCATCAGCTCCTTTGGTGAGGTATTGCCAAAACTGTTAGTACATACTGTTGCACCAATCACTACACGCAGTGCAATAAAATAGTGCTACTTACTTGTACACTTAGCATCTGTTTCGTATATCTGTATTATTGGTGACTCTGCAGATCACCAAATAATCAGGTATATATCTGCATTATAGGTTCTGCAGATCACCTGATAATCAGAACTCTGATCTTGCTAGCACCAATCGTTACACTTGCTCTTCACAACTCGTTTCACGTGGCTCCCCCTGACCCTGTCCGCAGGTTCGGTACTGAATGGTGATGAAGTGTGCTGCTCAGGGGATTTCGGAACATTGTTATGAATTCGAACACCAGCACTATTTCTCTGCAGCTCCCCATGCAAAGCATGCACTAAAAAATGCCACGCCCTGCACTCTGGCCGTGGTGCTAATTACACTCCCTGATTGATGTATACACATGCAAGATGTTTTAAAGCACTTTAGGACCCCAATTTAGCATGCAATGTGATTTCTGCCCTTAAAACGCTGTTTTGCGTCAAATCCAGATTTTTTCCCAGGACTTTTGGCGTCTATCCCACTCCGCCATGCCCCCCTCCAGGTGTTAGACCCCTTGAAACATCTTTTCTATCACTTTTGTGGCCAGCATAAGTGTTTCTAGTTTTCAAAGTTCGCCTCCCCATTGAAGTCTATTGCGGTTCGCGAAAGTTTGTGCAAATCGAACGTTTGGCGAAGGTTTGCGAACCCGGTTCACGAACCTAAAATCGGAGGTTCGGGCCATCTCTACTCTATACATAACAATTGATACGGCACACAAAAACCTGCCAATGACGACAACAGTGTCAGAGGTGCAAGGAGGGTATGGGGAACAGTTTGTTAATGATTACCACTATTCAAAGTATCCATAGAAGTGATTATTATGAGCACAGGACCAATAGAGAGCTAATACTGTAGTTGAGGGAGGGCCCTTCGAAGCCCCTCTGGCCCAAGGGCCCCGATGTGGTTGCAACCTCTGCAACCCCTATTGCTACGCCCCTAGCTAGAAATATAGTTACCTCTCTCGGCTCTGGCAGCAGTCCTCATGTCATTCCTACAGTTTTGAATTCCCCGCAAAATCTCCAATGGTACATTCAACTGAGAAAAACTTTGGAGCTCTTGTAGAGAGGTTAAAACTGCAGGGCTGACGTACTACAAAAGTGCATGTGCTTTCTGTGTCACACAGGTACATTAGTGATTCCCATGTCAATGTCATGATTATTAGTGGGACATTGCCCTCATGGATTTACTTTACAGTGCCTCAGTTCATAAACTAAGGAAGTGATGTTCAGTCATTAGTTGGTATGCTGTCCACAGCCTATCAGCATTTCCCCACTATAAGCATCTGAGCAATTTCCCGCCACTACAATTATGAGAGGTGCCTGTAGGCTGGTTGTTAAGGACAACAACCGCACTTGGCTATGCTGATTTAAAATGAGCTCATTTATGTTGAGAGTTGTAAAGCTCCTTAACTTGAAACCTTGGAATTGTCAATTGTTTCCATGTAGCCAGCCCTCCGATCATTTCTTTTCATCATACTACAGTCTATGTATCGCTTTCATTATTTTGTTCCTGGAGAGCGGAGGTGACCTGGTCCATGCACATTATGTACACATTAAAGAGAATAAATCTTGTCTCCTCGAAGCCTCCCACTGAATACACTTACTATTCCAGAGAGCAAATTTAATGATGATTGCTTTATGTGATGTGTTATTGTTACATAAAGTTGTAGATGCATTATACAGTGTGATACAAATGTCAATCAGCATTTTAATGAGTTCTCGTATAATGTGGCTGCTCATACCACTGCTTCTCATCTTTTCTTTCCAACTCTTCAGGGAAATGTGAGCTTTGATTTACATTCAATTGTCTTATGATGATTAGGGCTAACAAAAGTAAACCTTCCTAACCCAGAGCAGCCAAGCCTTGATGAATGGTGAACACTAGGGGGTTCGGTGAAAAATGCTAAATTCAGGTCTTAAGGCTGTTTTTAAAAGGTTCAGATTGCCTTCAATAGCAAGTGAAAACTGCAGTCCAGAAAGTGCTTCCCCATCACCGGAGAGGGGGGGGGGGGGCAGCCTGGGAGCTAAAGGGTCCTGTACAGAATGCATATTACATTACCTGCTGCTCTCAGCAGTGATACAGGTCCTCTTCACTTCCTATCCAGTTTACAAGTACTGTGCAGCCAGCCAATCAACATGCGGCTTCCATTCCTAACTGCATTAAGAATGTACAGGACCGCAACCCCCAGCTCCCACTCCCAAGCTCCCTCTGAGACAGCTAGGTCACGGGGCTATAGTGACGCCTATGCTTGCTGCTCCCCTTCCATGTACAACAGAACCCTTCCATTGTATGTGCAGCCCTCTCTTTCATTTGCAGCATCCATATACAGCAGTCCCTCTATTTCCCGCACACCCCTCTTGATCAATAGCTCCCTTCTTCTGTGTGTGGCTCCCCATTTGCAGCACCCCTATTCCATTTGCAGTCTCGTCTTCCATTTGTAGAAAACTCACTTCCATGTCCAATTGCCACCTCCAGTAGCAGCTGCCCAATACCCAGGCCTATGTGACCTGCCCAGAAATACAGCCCTGATCTCATGATTTATCTCAGTTTAAGTGGGCCAAAAACTAGATTTTTTTTGTTGATATCCAGGCCGGTTTGATCATTTGGTTGACTCCGCTAGAACTGTATGCAGCAAACAATGCACAATCAATTTTGGGCAAAATTAATCAACCTAGTCGATAGCACTGGCCAGAAGATTTTGCTGGATCTGTGGCAGATTGGGAGCCTGTTGCTAGCAGTGTTTGATTTTAGGACTAACCAGGGCAGCAGCAGAGCTTACTCTCACTTGTCTTGGGGACAAAAAGGAGGAGACCTGTCGGTAGGCAGTGCGCACCGATTTTCAATTCATTTCATGCTGAAACCTATTGAAAATCTATATACAGTGTGTTGATGGATTTGATCAGATAGGTCCCTCTCTGATCACATAATGATCTCTCTGTTGGCCACATTAACCAATGTATGACCATCTTCACTCATATTTGCATCAACTAAAATGACAGATAATTCACAAGATAATGGATAAGGAGAGCTAAACAAGGATTTAGTCAGATAATGAGTTATAGTTCATAAGACAGGTAAACACCTGCATGTACTCACTTTAACATAGTTCCTAACAGAGATAGTGATATGGAAGTGTCAAAGGATGCTGCTAGTCAGTAAATTAGTCCTGGTGTGGAAAATAAGTACCTTATATACTCGTGTATAAGCCTAATTTTTCAGCTCAAAAATCTGCTGAAACGTTACCCTCTCGGCTTATATGTGAGTCAGTGGAGCAGAACAGATGGTGGAGCAGGTTTTGTTCATGGCAGAGGAGCATAAGGATCTTGCACTAGTGATCTTTCTTTTGCCAGCTGGCTTCCCACTGTGTCCGTGCCCCCCATCCCCTGTCACATGGTGGCAGAGTGCACTGTTCAAGAGTATGTGCAAGCAACATGTCAGCAGTGCAATGTTCAGGGATTCTTCCTATGTGGCAATCGCTGTCTTATATCAATGATGCCATCTAGTGGTGTCTAGAGACACAGCTGTATCACCCTTGGGGAACATCTGGCTATGAGGAGGGGATTGCCTTGTACTGTGGGCACATCTGGCTACTGTGGAGGGGGCTATACTGGGGAGGGGGCTTATACATGACTCCTGAAAAGTGGGTACCTCGGCTTATACATGGGTCAGCTTATATGTGATTGTATACAGTAACAAGCTCCTAGTACTCTGTGCAATTATTAATCTTGGGGCAAGAAGGGAGCTTTTTAGACTGTCGGTACTGTACAGAAAGTGTAGATTCCAGACTGTCAAGGAAGTGCAATTCCAGTCCAGCTGGTTTTGGAAAGTAGGTGGTTGCAAATTGAAATAGAAAGATGCTTTTTAATAACGTTATAATTCAAAAAGTCTTGCAAAGCCAAATGTAATAAGCTAGTTAGAAAGATAGTGGATTTTCACTTTAAATGTAGTATCTCATAAATGTAAAAACACAAAGAAGATGAAACTGAGAGCCTAAGATATATATATATATATATATATATATATATATATATATATATATATATATATATATATATATATTCTATCTATATATGTTACACCTCATGGTATTCTGAGAAGGTCCTTTTTTAAGGGATTCTAATGCCTTCCTGTTCGAGTACCCATCACTTGCACTCATCTATTAACCAGACACAGTCTGGACCTGTGGAGTGCCTTCTGATATCTGAGCAGCCTTATGCTTGATTCTAAGTAGGGATGATCACAGAGATGCAAATTGTTCTAAAATTATGCTAATTTGTAAGCGAATGTATGCAATTTGAAAATGGACCAATCAATTTAAACCCAGGTTTAAATTGATTGGTTTATTTTCAAGCTGCATACATTTGTATACAATTAGCATAAAATTGCATCAACTTGGAACAATTTGCATATCCGTGATCATCTCTAATTATAAGGAGTGGTATACCTGTTGGAGAAGTGGCATCCTCTCTATCTACCTGGTTGAGGTTAGGGGTTGATGTTGGTAAGGCATGCTTTTCTTATTTTCTGGTTCTGGCTAGTAACTCAATATAGAACCTAGACTGTGTATGTAGAACCTGGCTGGTACCTTAAATAGAACCTGTTCCAGCCATTGTTGGAAAAAAACTTTTATTCGAGCAAGAGGAGATCATTTGGCCATAAAAGGGCTAAAGTAAACTTGCAGCTAATGCAAATGTAACACCTTTTGCATCTTAGGGTAATCAGTAATTTTACCACTGTTAATTCTTTGAAATTGCTGACTTTTTCCACCTGCCTGTATGTGGGCTACAATCTTGTGTTGCCAGCACTTTGCACAGCAGGATGGAAAATACTGAGAATTCACTAATCTCTCTGCATTCTGTCATCTGATGCAGTTGTTATTCATTTGTAAAGAGTGAATAAAATAGTTCTGTACTTTGAAAGTAGGTTGGAAGCAGTGTAAGCAAGAAGTGGCTGTAACTTCTAATTATCATTTCACCTCCAAAAGGTTTGATGCATAGTAATCTGGACCATCGTGTGCTCAGTATGCTATTTTTAATGTGAAAAGCTTTGTTGCTGAAAGGGTGCACTTTATCCCGAATGTAATTTAGCATTTATTGTTCTAAATTTTTTAAGGTCAACCACTTTCAGGTTTGACAAGTCTACTTACATTTCTTAGCAACAAGTACTCTGTAATTGTACGTGAACAATTAAGTGGATTCGTTTTGCACATTTTGTCTCCTACCTTTCTGTGAAGTAGGGCTTTTATATTCTCAGATAGGTTTACAGTCATTGCCATTCATGTTTGTCTAGACATCTGCAGTCTTGAGTGCTCTCTGACAGCAAGTGATAAAGCAACATTTTATACAGTTTATTGTTTTCTGCAATAACTTTGAAGTTATTTATTTGATCAGATTTTGCAGTTGGTAATGAATGATCATTATTTGTATTGTTATCAATAAAAGTTCTACCGAAGACATGTGCAATCACTAAGGACATGGTCCTCTTGCACCCAAAACAGAAATAACAAAGGACAAACAATCGTCTTTTCGGCTGTTAAAGACAAGGATTTGGACAGCAAGTGCTCCAGTTTTGTTTGCATTGGTGCAGGGCCTGTTTAAGTGGCATGGGGTCCCCAGGGCAAAGGTTACCTAGGGGCCCCCCAACCCCCTCCCCAGAAAATTCAGCCCCCTGGGGCCCCTGAGCCCCGGGGGTGATTTGGAGGGTGGGTAATGTGTGGGGCAGTAAATAGAGCTTACTAATTAATAGACAGCTGATTCAGCACACTGCTGCTGGCTCAAAAAACAAAAGTCCATAGAGTTGCATTGTGTACTGTAACTCTTATTAGTCAGAGGCCCATGTGACTGCCTACCCAGGTGCATAATGCCTGTCTAGTTGGTCAGATATACATGTGACACTGATCACCTCCTCATAGTATAGTGCACTGCAAGGTGTACTGGGAAATGTAGTTTTCTCAGGCACCAGTCATTGCTTGTACATAGGTCTTTCAGAAGCACATTGGACTTGATGCTAAAGCAGCGCAGCTTAATGTTCTGTAATGCGCGCTTTGCACACCTTACATAGCAGAGCTTGCTGCCATGTAAGGAGCATGCCTTCCTTAGTTACGCGCATTGCTTCCTTAGCAATGCGCGTAACATTAACTGTGGGTGGCCCTCCTCAAATAAATTATCGCTACCGCGATATCACCAGTACCGGGTCCTGTAACTTCAGCCAGTCGCGGCCAGTCTGCGCAAGAGAAGTGCGCTCTCTACGTATCTCTCCGCCAGCTGCCGCGTCGGTTCCAACCTTACAGAAGGCTGAGGAAGTCCCAGGTATGTATAAAACTTTTATTTAATATCGTCTCTGGTTTCCTTTAACAGTTTATTGCTCAGTCATACAGCTTAGCACCCAAATGAATGCTACCTTCTTTTCTTCCCACAAATAGAGCTTTCTTTTGGTAGGATTTGAATGCTGCTGCATTTTTTTTTAAATATAGAGCAATTTTGTTTTATAAAAAATATATATTTTTTTTATCCCCCCCTTCAATTTGTCCCTAGACTATGATACATACACTACACTACATATATATAGACATATGTCTGTGGCAGGGATTAGTTTAGTGTTAGGCATCAAGAGGGAGGGGTACACATTAAGACGGCGCTGCTCAGTTCGGCGCGGGGAGAGCCGAATGACGGCTTTCCCTACTGCCGCTAAACTCACAGGTGGCATTAAATACTATTCCCCCTCGGAGTTCTCGCAACTCGGAGGGAGATGTAATACGTGGACTCGCAGCCGCCAGAGCCCCGAAATTCCGCTACGCGGGGTTTGCATCATAGCATTGCACCCAGCTTCGGCGCTTGGCTCTCAGAGCCGCGCGCCGAAATGAACTGATCCGCAAGCGGGAGGGTTCTGTGCGAGAAGAATAGGGTTACGTCCGGACATAGTATAATATCGGTAAAATTACAGATATTCTACTATAGTGGATAATAGAATATTGGTAAAATGACCACTATTCTATTACCATTATTTTGCACCTATTTTTACTCTCAGCACTAATACAGGTAATCCCCCTTAGCCCCTGGCTATTGTTAAACCCCTAAAGAGGTCTATTAGGAATACACAAACACCACAATATGTATATACACGAAAGGATAATATAGTATCTGAAAATGGTGTAATTGTAAAAGGTAGAATTTTAAGTATTGTGCAGCCTGTTCATAATAATCATTAAGAATCTGAACTGTCAGTTTGCATTTTTAAAAGAAATATGGCGGCTGTATAATTTAAAAAAGAAAATGCATACATCACTAGCATTGACTTTTTACTGCAAAATAGCCCCACCATTTTTAGGTGGCAAGGCAATATTTATTCTAATCAATGAGACCTACCCAAGAGTTTGTGGCAAACCCCTGGCTGCCAGTTGTGGCTATTGTTTCAATGTGAAGGTGGGAATATTCTCTACAAATGTAACTGACCTGCCAGATCATGTGATGTTTAAAAAACATCATGTGACCCACATGAACCAATTAATGGGGATCATTAAAAAAACTTGAACAGTGCCGAACCTTTTCTAAATGGGCTTGAGTTTATTTTGCCCTTAAAGGGAACCTGTGGTGAGAGGGATATGGAGGCTGCCATATTTATTTCCTGCTGATCCTCTGCCTCTAATACTTTTAGCCATAGACCCTCAACAAGCATGCAGATCAGGTTCTCTGACTGAAGTCTGACTATATTAGCTGCAAGCTTGTTTCAGGTGTGTGATTCAGACATTACTACAGCCAAATACATCAGCAGGGCTGCCAGGCAACTGGTATTTGTTTAAAGGAAATAAATATAGCAACCTCCATATTTCTCTCACCTCGGGCTCCCTTTCCCATCACCTTATGTATAGACCCATGTCAGCTCTGTGATTTTTCTCTATGCTTAGCAGTTTTCTCTATTTTACCTTGGTTCTGCTTAGGCATTCATCCTTCTTATCTGCAGGAAGGCTGTTCCATAGAGGGTTATTATTTTGTCACATATATGATGATGGAAGACAACAGTGTAACAATGCTTCCAGGTAGAGGGGAGACACGTGTATTGTGTGCAGTAATTTGAACATTTTCAGGTGGCAAAATAGATATGTCATAAGATTGTCTGCCAAGTTTATGTCAGTCTAAAACTGATGAAAAATTCTGCTTCAGCAAATATATTTTCCTGCTGTCAGTTTGTTGCACATGTTATGTTGCTAAAAATTCACTTGCGTTTTCACAGACAGAGGAACAACTGACTTCAAATTACACATTTCCTCAGGCTTCAATCTGGCCTGCAGTGTAGTCAGGTGGAGGGGGGTTGGGGCGGTGGAGAATATTTCCATACCTTCACTTCCTTTATAGCCCCACTTACAACCTGGCAACAAAATTGCTGCCGGTGTTTGGCAAGTTTAGTTATGCAAAGCTATGCAAGTTTTATCTCCTGGAAAAAGCTTCATTCTTAAAACTGACATTGTAGAATGTGCTGGAATGTGTGAGGGGAATACCGGGCAGGTGACAGGTCCTCTCTGAGGTGAGAAGTTTCTGGCAGTCCAGTCATTACGATGTGTGGGCTGCTAATCATACATGGATAGTTTCATACACTCATACATTTTTCACATATGGCCTCAGTTCACTAAGCAGTTTAGACTAGTCTACAGATGGTTTTTAGTCTACTGATGGTTTGGTGTAATGTTTTAGACCTGTTTTTAGACCTGGTCTAACATTCAGTAATTACACAATTCACAAAGGCAAACAAGGAGTAACCACACCCACTTTTTCTGACAGATATTAGACCAGCTGATTTCTTGTAGGTAAAGTAATTCTCTGAGGTATTTTAGATGTGAGGATGGAACCCTTTGAATTAATTACGCAGGAGTTTAATTGTATCCACAGGAGAGCTCGTCAGAGGAGAAGGATGTCAGTTATAGCTACTTTTTTGTGAATTGCATCTTTTGATCATTTCCCCTGCTTTACCAACCTAATTACTAATAGTTTAGACCAGGTCTAAAAACAGATATAAAACATTTGGTAATAGTGAATTCCCCTTTGATGCAACTGACCAAACCATCAGTAGACTAAAAACCATCAGTAGACTAGTCTAAACTGCTTAGTGAATTGAAGCCATATGCCTGGAGAAGGTAACCTGTCACAGTGCTCAGTGTTTATAAACCGACACCTCTGCTTAAAGTAAAACTCTAGCTATGTATAGCTTCAACAGTTTCCACATTAACTACTGTACGACCGCTCCACGCCAATGGGGGCGTGGCCACGGCGGCAGCCCCAGGACCACCTAACACCAATTGTCGTCAAGTCCTGGTGCTGCAGTTTGCAGGAGATCCCCTGCTTGGGCGGGGGGGGGGGGGGGGGGGGGGTGGAGCTCTGCCCTTCCTTCACTCTCCAAGTGGCAATCGCAGCTCGGGAGACTGTTAGACGGCCTTTTTCTTTTCTGTTAGTACAGCGCTTTTCTGCGATCAGCAGCAGCGCTGTACTGGGGACAGCCGTGTGACATGGTTGTCCCCCTGGGGCACTTGAGAGTGACTGGCTCTCATAGGCAGAAGCCCATGACAGCCGATCACCAGGATTGGCCGGCTGGGGGGTGGGAGGGGTTTTGGAGAAAAAAACAACAACAAAGCACGCAAAATGTATTAATAAAAATGTGATGTAAATATTTAAAAAAATGTAACACTGTGGGGGGGGGGGGACCAAACCCCACCAACAGGAAGCTCTGTTGGTGGGGAGAAAAGGGGGGGGGGGGAATGACTTGTGTCCTCAGCTGTGCGACCCTGCAGCTATGCCTTAAAGCTGCAGTGGTCAATTATGTAAAAATTGCCCTGGTCTTTAGAGGGGTTTAACACTGCGGTCTTCAAGTGGTTAAAGAGGAAATGTAATAACTTGTAGTAGAATGCTGTAAAGTATTCAAGATGCCCACTTTTATAATTAATATCCTAGTTTCAGCATCAGAAACAATGTCTATAGCTATTTATTGCTGTATATTAGTATGTAGCCCTGCTCTCCCAATAAGGCTTACCCTAGGCTGTTTATTATGTGGAATTCTCCCACCCAGAGTATTCTGGGAGACCAGAGAACTTTTCTACTGGCTTTAGAACTCTCAGTAAATAAAAAATCTGCAGAGATCATTTACCAACACTAAAGATGTTGCCGCCTGTGATAAATTTTATACTGTAAATCAGGGAGAGGAAAGATTTTACAATGGGCAAACACTGACTAATTTATAAATGAATATTGTAAAAAAATGGTTTTATTTTTTTGGCCTGGAAAATGCTACTGTCTCTTTATTTTCAAACAGATAAGGAAAGCATGGGGTCTCTAACATATGTTCTTATTCCTGGCATGTAAAAAGCTGTTTACAAAACTGCAGATGGCAGGTTTACACCATTAGAACTGAGTACCAGCAAGCTTGAAGTATATGGGAAATTAAAATGCACATATGTAATAAGTAGCAGGTAGCAAGGACTGCAGCTTGCTAATCAGACACTAGATGTCATCACAGCTATAAAACGCACTAATTCAAATTTCTGCACAGGAGGTGTCTGCAAACTGGAAAATGTTGGTGCTTCCTCTTTCTGGAAGTGGTTTAAGTTGCCACTAAGACTGTTCTGCTAATCAAGAGTTTGCCCCCCAGCTGGTGTTGCTGGCTTTGAGCCAATGCATGTGACATCAGGGTCTAAATCCACAGGCAAATATCTATGTTTAAAATCTGGACATAGCAAGCAGCAGACCCTGCATCTGGCAGTATAAATCTATAGTTGCAGTATTAATCAATGCAAGCAAATTCTGTTTAGAATCCACTTAAAGTGAACCTGAGGGGAAAATAAACTGATAACATAAACAATTATATGTATCCTCCTACTCCTAAAAATGACTTTTTAAAGTATCCCATGGTTTCCTTTTATATTTAAACATTTACAAAGTAGTTTTACTGTCTCTAATCAGTGGCAGCCTATTAAGTTTCCCAGACTTAAAATACATGAATAAATATTGACGTTTTTATATCTCTCCCTTGAACTCAGTGGTTGTATTCTGCCAGGAAAACTTTTATGGCTGTAAATAGCCTATCAGTGAGGTTTACTATATTCCCAGCAAAGTGCTGACAAAACAGAAGCTCTCGCTTCCATGCCTCGAAATTATCTCTTTCGTGCAGCAAAATAAAACAAGAAAAAACACCTGTTTTTTAATATGTTTTGTACTGTACATAAATATGTTTATCTCGTCATCATATTACATGTTGCCTCGGGTACATTTTAAAATCAGAGGTTGCATTATGGCGCATTGATCAGGTCTCCAAAATCCGTATGTCAAATGGTGGAATATCCAAACTCTGTTGGCGTGAGCTCCTTCTGACCTCTATGTGACCTGTATTATCTAACTGAAAGAAAACATTTTAAATGAAGCATCTGACTGGCTGCCACAGGATGATTAAGCATTGAAGTAGCCTATTTTTGTTAAAACATCAAAACTTCAACAAGTACATTTTTAAAACATTTGCATTTAATTTTGTGAATACTAATCACTCCATGACAGAAGTTTAACGGTATCCTTGGAGACAATTACAATTTGCTTTTCATTTTTCTGTTTTATTATTTTGTCAGGTAGTACAATGACACATTAAGAAAGATAATTTAAAGTGAAAGGTACATATAAGAAAAACAGCATGTGTTGCTTTTAAACAGAAATCTTGTAGTATGAAGCTGAATTGTAAGCAATAAAGGACCAAACGATTGTAACAATTTAAAATACATGAAAACACATACCGGTAAATAAAAATTACTGTTCTCCCAGAGTAAAATGTGATATAAATGACTTTGCTCCTATGTTGCTGTCATTTACAGTAGGTAGTAGAAATCTGTCAGATTACTTCTAACTACTGTAAGTGAGTGACAGCAACATAAAAAATAATTAATAGCTAATTTTGTTCTGGAAGAAACATATTTATTTGTATGTAATTACAAGTATTTCAAATGTTACAATTTTTTCACAATAGTGGTCTTGTAACCAACCTTTTAGCAGCCCTGAAGGATTTATCTTATGTATGATAACTTGGGGCAAGGCTGCTACAGCCGACTATTGTTATTATTATTTAGTATTTATATAGGGCCAGCATCTTCTGCCACTGTACAGAGTATATATTGTCTTGTCACTTAACTGTCTCTCAGAGGGGCTCACAATCTAATCCCTACCATAGTCATATGTCTATGTATGTATCATAGTCTAGGGCCAATTTAGGGGAAGCCAATTAACTTATTATCTGCATGTTTTTTTTTGGGGGGGGAGAAACCAGAGTGCCGGGAGGAAACCCACGAAAACATGGAGAGAACGTACAAACTCCTTGCAGGTGTTGACCTGGCTGGGATACAAACCAGGGACCCAGCGCTGCAAGGCGAGAGCGCTAACCACTAAGCCACCGTGCTGCCCATGGCGGGCTAAGAGTAGAGCAGATCCTGCGTCTAGATCAGGTATTTATTAAGCACCCCCTGCGCCACTCTGCATTAGGCTGCGGGAGGCACACTGGCAGGCTAGGTTGGAACAAAAGAATGTGGCGCTGCAGTGCATGTAAAAAATTATTTAGCCTTAAAATTCTGAAATTAAAAATGTCCCTTATGCAGGGCCGTTTCTGGGGCAGTGCGGGCAGGGCGGGGGCAGCTGCCCTGGTTGCAGACCAGGCAGAAGGACATAACCACTAGGGAGCTGGTGATGTGCGGTGCAGCCGAATGGAAATAGAAAGAAGATTACCAGCTCGATCACCTTCCTTGACTCCTCCTGGGCTGTCTGCGTCCAACATCAAGTCATCATCACATCATCACTGCCAGTCATACAAACCCCTATCCTCCCCCTTCAGATTCCCCCCAACCCCTGACAGCTCATCTTTTTTTTAGAGGACACATTACTCATATTTTATTATTTTTTTCCTCACATTTTTAGTGAAAGATGTATTTTAAAGCCTTCCTATGCTTGTAGGCTGCATGGGGGAGCATAAATAGTAAAAAATATGATGGAGCCATCGAGTCTGATCAGAATAATCTGGTTGAGTTAAGTTTTAAAGCTCCTGTTCACCTAACAATTTTTTATTAAAATGATGTTCTCCCCAAAGCCCCTGTAAACTAGTGATAAGGCCGGTTACACACTGAAAGCGTGCAGGAGAACGGCTCCTGCACGCGTTGCGGCGTGTCGTCGGGAAACTCCGGTGCGACGCTGAGTAGCGGCGGTAGTAGTTAATTAACCCGAAGGGGGAAACGGCGATTCCCGACGATAAAATGCCCCGGGACGCGTCGTACCGCAACGTATCGAAACGCAGCGTCGGGTGTGAAAGGTAAAAGGAAAGTCTATGGACTTTCCTTTTACCTTGGTTAACGCAAAGTATAGACTTTGCGTTAAAACGCCAAAAGAGGGCTCTGGTGTGAAAGAGCCCTAATGAGGAGGGGCTTGAGTGACAGCTTAGACGTGCTTCCTTTCCATACTTTGATTGGGAACAATGGTAAATTGCAGCTCAGCCATGTCTCTCCTTCCAGAAGGCTGTGGGGTTTGGCTAACATGGAATTTGTGACCACTAAACTGTAACATTCATAGATCTTTAATGCATTCCACGTGTTATACTGTCCATGGCTAATCTACAGGGAGGAGAAGGAGGACATCAGCTTGATATAAAAAAATGTGGGCTGAATGGAGGCTTTAATGAGTGGCTTACCTGAGTTATGGAATCATATTCACCTTTATCAGTCTATGGAGCTTATTAACAAAGCTTTTCTGTTGAATTATGCCACCTTATTTAATAAACCACAATGGTCAATATGCAATTCACTTTTTCTCCTGAGTTTTCTCCTAGGTGATATTTTTAAACTTGTCAATAAAATGCCTTTGAAGCCACCAGCAAGCAAGGAAATACTCAAAATAATTTTGATAATACTTTTTAACCTACTTTTGGTACTTTTTTTTAGTTGAAAAGTGCTGGAAAGATATTTTAAATTGAAGATGAAAAATTATCTCCTAGGAGAAAACTCAGGTGAAAAAGTGAATTGCATATGGCCCTATGTATCTCTCCTTAAATTACTTAACTTATGATTTATCTCTCCTTATCTAACGTAACTCATGATTTATTTCTCCTTAACTGACTTAACTCATGGTTTATCTCTCCTCATTTGACCTAACTCATGATTTATCTCTCCTTGGCCTTTAGTCAATTCACTTTTTTTCTCCTAAATTTTCCCCCGGTAGATATTTTTTCATTGCCGCTTTAAAATATATTTCCATAACTCTGCAATTAAAGAAGTAACAAAAAGTAGGTAAAAAAAGTACTGTCAAAATTATACTATTTTTTTCTTACTTTCTGGTGGCTTAAAGGGCATTTTATTGAAAAAGTTTTAAAATATCACCTAGGAGAACATGTGAGAGAAAACAAAAATAAATTAATTAAAGCCCCCTTATCTGTTTATCTCATGCAATAACTCTCCTTAAAATAAAGGTGAAAAATAAGTAAACTTAAACAGTTAGCTGATCAACTTATCTCTTAAGTTTTCTCCCACGAGATACTTTTTCATCTTACCTAAAAGTTAACTTTTCAGCACTTAGCAATTAAAAAATTACTAAAAATGGTAAAAAAAAATGCAAACTTATTTTGACCAATTTCTTACATGATGGGAGCTTTTATTGGTATATTTTATTGCTAAGCTTTGAAACTATCTCCTTGGAGAAAATTCAAGAGAAAAGTCCATAGGATATGGGCCAAAATATACTAGTAAAAAAAATAAACCATGTCCACATACAATGGCAAACATGGTGATATGGCTCTTTACAGACAGTGGCTGAAACTGTGTTTCATGTTATATTAAAATTCCGTTAAGTCTTATTTTTATTTCTTATGAGTGTATGTTACTTAATTATTACGCTGCATTTATTTTACCTTTCTGTAGCTCCAATGCTGGTTGCCCTTCATTCCATGACAGTCATAAAGGGTGACAGGACTATTACGAGAAATGGCATCAAAGCAGAATTTTCTGGTGTGAAGTGGCTCCCCGGGGCGGATGTCCTCTCTCCAACCAAAGGTGAAGAGCTGAGGAACAACATTATATATTATTACTACAATGTCAGCCATTAGCAACATTCCCTTGCAGCTACCTGAATCTTATGTGACTGAAAAGCTAAAATACACAACACAATTCTATGTCATTATTCACTTTCTGAATTCCTCCTGCAAACCATCTCCATTAGGGCAGCAAAAAAAGCAAAGCAAACCAAAAATGATGACAACGTATCAATATAATATATACAATATAATATAATTTTTTCCCCCGTGGCATAAAAACACTTCAAAAACCTTCAAAATTACTTGGTGGTGGGCATTGAACCTTGATGCCCTATAAAAACAGTAACAATAAAAAAGGAAAATAATTCCTGAAGCCCCATGCAAAAAAAAAGTGCTTACAGGTTTAACGGACCTCACACAGTCAAAACTTTATAAAAAGATTATATGACTACTTAATCTATTTCCTGGCCACTTCTCCTATCTAATTTATGAATGTACCTTCCCCACCTATGGAGATTTTCAACTTAATTGTTTACGTGATATTACGTTCCCATTGGTCAGCCATAATTCTTCTAGCCTGTGCCACATCCCAGAATTCCATGCACAATCACACATTGCTGTGCCATTCCCCACAGCCACACCCTTGGCCAATCATTGCAAGAGAAAGATAGATTAGTGGCTGCAACATTCACACTTCCTTATTTTGTGGTGAATGAAAAGGACTGTCACTTGTGTGATTTCATGACTGGAACTCTGGGGGAATATTGGGGGTTGGGGGTCTTCCTTAGAATTAGGTAGGGGTGTTGAATATGAATGCATGCACAAAGGCTGTAATGGAGAAAGACAAATAATGATATTTTATATTAACATAAAAGGGGAACTCTATTATTCGGGAAAAAATGTAGTCTGTTCAGTTCAGCTTTATATAATGCAAGGATTACCAGCAAACATTGCTTCAGCTTCCTTACATTGTTCTTAGGTGTATATTAAACATAACCATTTCCCATTGTTTCACACTTGACATAGAGCAAATGTTGGGTTGATGTGGCTCTGTAAAATTTAAAGCTATAGGCCTGCTATACAGCAGCAGTTCTGTTGTAAGCCTGGCTTCAGAGGCATAAAAAGATAATTTGCATATTCAGCAGTTACACACTTAAATCTGAATGATCACAAATAGGGTACCTTCTGTTTTAAGAATGAAAACCACACTAAGCATGGCTATTTTTGAGGGAGGGCTTTTCGGTCTCTTTTGGTCCTCTATACTCCCTAGTGATTTTGTGTCACCCCAAGCTGCTTGGGTACTCTGTTGCAAATAAAAATGTCATTATTTGTTGTCAGTGTGTATATAAAAAGGAGTTAAAACATTGCTTGGCAATAATCTGGAAAATTGTTTGTTGTTGATTTGGTTATGGAGGTGAACTTTCTACTGAGCGGCTGCATTGTACTATGTGTTTACACCATGGATAATGGATGGTGGCTTCAGGCAGAAGAGAATAGAAGGTATTTAGATTAGGTTGAGAAATTGGCAGTTGCCTAAAATCATCCCCCGAAATCCACCCCTAAAATGTATCACATTATTATTCTTATTTTAGGCATTTTACAAAAAAACAAGCCTGAAGTTATCATTTCATAGGACTAGTAAACAAAGCCCAAACAAGCCACCTTATAGTAAAATTCTGTTATTAACAGTCACACAAGTATGTACCGTATATACTTGAATACAAGTCGACCTCGTGTATAAGTCGACTCCATTATTCAATCCTCTTAAGCTGGAATTTTTTATTGACTCAAGTATAAGTCTACCCAGCAAAGTTAATGGCTGCACTTGGGGCTCAGGAGGGGTTAATGACTGCACTGCATACAGTATTGCAGCCATTAACCCTACCTGTCCTTTAAGTGCAGCCAATAACTCCCTCCAGGGCCCCAAGTGCTGAAATTATTCACTCCCTTTTATGCAGCCCAGTATTTCCCCCATGCCCCTTTCCTTGGTAATTGTTGTGGCCATTAGCCAGGACTTTCAGATCTATGTTTTCTTTGCATTTTCTTTCCTCAAAGTATCACTTACCACTTACCACTGGGTAAATTGCTGCAAATAGGAATATCACTATTAGTACACACATTAGTCTGTGATCAGTGTCGTCAGTGACTCGTGTATAAGTCGACCCCTATACTTTTATGAAGCGAATCAGACCTAAATTTCTAGACTTATACTTGAGTATATACAGTATGTCAAGTAGATGATATATTTTATATTTATGTACAAGGTATTACTTTACTTCATCTTAACTCTCATAGGAAGAAAATGGCTGGCAGTATTCCTCTGCAAGATTAATGGAGCATATTGGAGAAAATCATTTCAAGTAATACTGTTCCGCTGTAACGTTTGTGCACCCATCTAAATTTTCAGTATTTCTGAAGAAATATGTTCTAAAATACAACCTTTTCATATTAAGGCTTTAGCCCAAATAGCTCAAACAGTGCTTTATTTTGGTACTAAGTATTTAATCCATTACTTACAAACGACATAAAGAAGTAAAATGCACATATGGCACTGTAAAGGTGGCCACACACGATAAAATAAAATGATCCGATTTGACAGTAATTCAATAAAAACGATTGTATCTCTCGAAAAAATCGAAAGCTTTTTTTCATTCGACTGAAAAATCCGATTTCCCCTTTTTTTTAATTTAAATCTATCCGGAATGCCAGATTTTTCTCTTCTTTCTACTAAAGATTGTATGGTGTGTGTTGGATTGTTAACCTATTAATATACTCACCCAAGCAATTTTCTCTGAGTTTCCAATCAGTTTTTATCATAATTGAGGAAAAAATTAAACATAGGTGTGTGGTACATTGGTCATATTTTTGAAATGTTACAATCAGTCAGAAAAATTTATTGCAATTCTTAAATTGAACAGATATTTAAAAAATTGTATGGTGTGTGGCCACCTTAACCCCGCTGTTATGGGTTGTGTGTCCTTTGTTGGGAGGTGTGAGGAGTTATGCTGACCTCACTGGATTACGGGCGTAGTGATATGGTAGCAGGATTAGTTATGACCGGGGGTCGTGGGTGGCAGGGGGGGGGGGAATGGTAATGCAGCCATATATCCTATATTGTAACGTGTGAGGAGTTATGCCGACCACACTGAATTAGAGATGTCGCGAACATCAAATTTTGGGTTTGCAAACGGTGAGTTCGAACTTCCGGTAAAGTTCAAGTTCGCGCTAACTGCCATAGACTTCAATGCGCAGGCGAATTTAGAAACCTACAAAGACTGTTTCTGCCCACAAAAGTGATGGAAAACTTGTTTCATTGGGTCTAACACCTGGACAGGGGCATGCCGGTGGGGGATCCATGCCAAAAGTCCCACCAAAAATTACAGAGTTGAGGCAGAGTCATTTTAATCCCTAAAGGGCAGAAATCACTGTACATTCCTACCTTTGGGAATGTACTGTGATTCCTACACTGAGATATGCAACAGTTCAAACACAATACAGTGATAACAGGGGCCCTGGAGCAGTAGTGATAGTACTCTGCTTGTGTTATGTGGAACACAATTATATCACTAGAATTGGGGACAGGTGTGGGTCAGTACCAGTGGGCTCTGTCTGTGGAGTATCAGACAGACACTGAGATAAGCAACAGTTCAAACACAATACAGTCATAACAGAGGGGCTGGAGTACTATTCTGCTAATGTGACATACAATTATAGTAGTGGACACTGGGCACAGCTCTGGGTGGGTGCCTGTGGGCTGTGGAGAGTCGCACACACACACACACAAAAAAAAAAGACAGCCGAAGGATGAAGTAGCCTTCAGAAGGGCTGTTTGGTGTGCTTTAACAGCAAATCAGTCAGCGAGAATCAAAATAAACAGGCCTAGCTAACGCTTGAATCTAGGTGGAAAAGGAACGTTCCATAGTGCATTACTGTATAAAGGTTTTTATTCGCAAGATAAAATTGTACTTACAAGATTAAAATGAATAAGCGCTTATCAGCGGGCAACCTCCACTATGGCTCCCCTTTGCGGTTCGTCTTCCGCTTATGTGGCCAGCAGTGCGTACTCGATTGGACTGATGCTCGTCTCGCTAGGGGGTGGGCAGAGTTGGGTCCTGGCGTGCCTATAGCGTCATTACGCGTTTCGGCACTTTGCGCCTTCGTCAGATCTGCCCACCCCCTAGCGAGACGAGCATCAGTCCGATCGAGTATGCACTGCTGGCCACAGAAGCGGAAGGACTAACCGCAAAGGGGAGCCATAGCGGAGGCTGCCCGCTGATAAGCGCTTATTCATTTTAATCTTGTAAGTGCAATTTTATCTTGCGAATAAAAACCTTTATACAGTAATGCACTATGGAGCGCTCCTTTTCCACCTAGATTACTGCACATCCCCAAAAGCCAGGAGCAGAACCGTGCATTCATTGTCAGCATTGTAGAAGTTGTTGGAAGCTGTCCCACTCAGCGTGCTAGCGCGAAGATTGATTGTTGTTGTTGCTAGCTAACGCTTTCCCTATGTCCAGCAAGTTCTGTCCCTTCCTCTCACTATTCCAGCTGAAGACAGACTGGAACATGCTGGGTGCTGCAGCATTTTTAGGGGGCGGGGGGGGGGGTCCGTGAGGGAGTGCAGGCTGATAGGCTGCCATGTTCTTGCTGACTTCAGTGATGTAAGGGGTCAAAGCTTTGCCCAATGATGATGTATGGCGTGGGTCGAATATCGACATGTGCTCGCCGCTTGCGGCGAGTACGAATACCTGATCTTTGTCGAATAGTGCTTGCCGGCAAAGTGTGCGGGCCACCTCTACACTGAATTACTGGGGAAGTGATATGGTAGCAGTAATTGTCATGGGGGTGGGGGAGTTGTCAACTTGTACACTTGTTAGAGGGTTGAGCTTAGGGAGGAGGCCCCTGAAAGTTTTAACTAGGGGGCTCTGTAGTTATCCCTCTGACATAGACTGTTGCTACAACTTGCTAAAAGCACATTATGCAGCCCTGTTATACACATTGCACTAGCCCTGTTATATACATCACAGAGGCACTTGGCCCAGCTACAGACCTGCACTGTATCTACTCCTATCTATTGCCTGATGAAGCAGGGTCATACCTGCTAAACACATTGCATTTTCCCCTGGAATATGTAAATAAATTTGTTCTGCTAAACGTTGTTGGCATATCTTGTGTCTGTTTGAAGGAGATAAGTCCACCACTGCCTGCACAAATTTTCAACCTTTTAGACATTTTTATTCTTCTGGTGCCCCTGTATCCCTGTTACGTTGTTCTAAGTCCACCCTTGGTGGAGGGGTGTCATTTTCTTTTTTTCGCTACAGAGAGCGACCCCTTAATCCTGAGAGGGGTCAGGTCTAATTTCCCCACCTGCTATTACAGTGGTTGCCTTTGAGGTAACCCTGCTTTATTAGTATATTTGCATTTACTCTACCAACTTCATCCCATATTACCAGTACATACTACACTATATTTGGCTCTTGGTGTCCCCATCTTTGTTCTCTTTGCAACCTTGTCGATGAAATTTGGTGGGTTCCAGTGCTGGAATGGAGCCGTGGAGGGATGGGGGAAGCCTTTGGATTATCCCGAGGATTCCCGTCTACTGAGGTGAGTATCTAAATTGGGTGTTTTTTTTTCCCAGGTACACTTAAAGTTTTATAAACATTTCTCTTTTTAGCATTGAATGTGATTACAATACAGAATGGTAAAAAAACAGCTTATTGCTTCTTGGGGCTTATGTGCACAGATCACAGCACAACTAAACTGATTACAGCTCTTGTAGCCATACATTCCATATATTTTACATAGATACCTATTGCCAGCATTGTTCAGTAGGTCCTCTTACACAACACGCCATACTTTCAGTTTAGAAGACATACACATAGAAATATAGGTCCTCAATAATTTATGAACTTTATTTTGAAATATTTATAGTAAAGTTGCTGTTCCTTCTGTAACTATCCCTCAGAGACGTCTGTATTTACAGCCCCTGACTGCTATGCGACAATGTTTCCTTAAACTGGACGATATTTCAGGTCACTCTATGGCAGTAAACGTAATCAAATGACTTTCCCGTGGACCATGTAAGATTTCCATGTAGGCTCTGGAACTGCGTGTCTGAGGAATGCTTATATATAAAATATTTATTGTGCTGAAATTCAAACCTTACTTATGGGTCATCAGAGAAAGTCACCAGTAAACGTGAAAGACTGCTTAAATAACAAACCCAAATGAGTGCACTGGACGTATTGCCTTATCTAGTGGATCTGAACCAGCTGGATCAGATGGTCATCCATCTGCTATTTTTTTTAATTAATATTATTTGTGATATTTGCAGACCACAAATGCATCATGCTGCACTGGACAATAAATAAGGTTACAGACAATGAAAAAGAACATACTATTACATAATCATGCATCCCTGGAGAACATTTAGGTGCTAGGCTAGGTTCATAAAGGCATTGGAGTGGTGATCTAGTAGTCCAGGTAGTTTAGTCATTCAATGGGATAGGTGCATAATTCAGTAGGAGGGGGGGGGGGATTGGGGGAGGACCCTGCCCAAAGACTTAACTACCTTACGACCGCCCCATGCCAATGGGCGTGGACGCGGCGGCAGCCCCAGGACCGCCTAGTGCCAACTGGTGTAAGGTCCTGGATCCGGCTACTGCAGGAGACCGTCTTCAGTCTCCGAGCAGTGATCGCCACTCGGGAGACTGTTAGACGGCGAAATCGCCGTCTTTTCAGTTAGTACAGCGCTGCATCAGCAGCAGCGCTGTACTGGGGACAGCCGTGTGACACAGCTATCCCCCTGGGGCACAAGAGAGTGATCGGCACTCATAGGCTGAAGCCTATGACAGCCGATTGCCGTGATTGGCTGGCGGGGGGTGGGCGAGAGGGAGAGGGGAAAAAAATACATTTATTTAATAAAAATAAATACAAATAAATGTTTGCAAAAAAACAAACAAACAACTGGGGGGCGATCAGACCCCACCACCAACAGACAGCTCTGTTGGTGGGGAGAAAAGGGGGGGGGGGGAATCACTTGTGTGCTGTGTTGTGCAGGCCTGCAGCTTGGCCTTAAAGTTGCAGTGGCCAATTTTACTAAATATGGCCTGGTCTTTAGGGGGGTTTAGCACTGTGTTTCTCAAGAGGTTAAAGTGTACCAGAGACTAATTAAACTAAAGGTTTTATACATATCTGGGGCTTCCTCCAGCCCCATGCGCACTGATCACTCCCACGCTGCCGTCCTCAGCCTTCTCTGTTGTCGGTACTGGGTCTGTTCTGCCAGTTGCGGCCAGTCGGACGCAAGAGAAGTGCCCTCTCTACATATCTCTCTGGTGGCTGCCGGAGAGATACGTAGAGAGAGAGCACTTCTCTTGCGTAGACTGGCTACGACTGGAGGAAGTTACGGGACCCAGTACCGGCAACAGAGAAGGCTGAGGACTGCAACGTGGGAGTGATCCGTGCACATGAGGCTGGAGGAAGCCCCAGGTATGTATAAAACTTTTAGTTTATTTAGTCTCTGCTTTCCTTTAAAATTTAAAGGAGGTGGGGGGTAGGGACACTAGGTGGTTGACAATGTGTTGTTGCCCAGCAGCGGGAGTTAGAGAATTGATGAGGGAGAGTAGGTCAATAGGAACAGGTATGTTTTGAAGGCTTGTTCGAAGGTGTTGGAGAAGGGGGAGAGCCTGATGGGCGTGGCAGGAGTTCCAGAGAGTATTTATTTATTATCACTCCTATGTTGTGAAATGGGCATATGCCAACTGACACTTTTATTTTAAGGAACTTGTACACAACATTCCTCACTTGCTGTATCTTCTGTACAGTCATTATATAGGTGAGTTAAATTTGGAGAGTTAAATTATGAAGAACCATATTAAGGAGGACCAAAACCACTAGGTTTTAATTTCTTCAGAACTTCACAGGGTACTGTGTTGCCCCAATATCTCTTAAATCTTATCAAAGAGCCACGTTAATGTATACCTTGCACTGATGAAGGCCAAAATAGCTCAAAACAGCTGTCTGCAAGATATGCGGCTCGGTAACAGTAATTAGCTACAGCTGAGCTTTAAATAAGAGATTCTGGATCTATGCCTTGCTTTTCAGGAACATAAAAAGGATTTTTTTTCTTTTATATTCACGCACTGTACTAAAATGATGCATTGTGGGAATAATGTCTTGCTCATGGGAATACTTGCAAATGTCTTATTTTAGGAAGACAAAATTGCACTTGTCATTAGAAAAATACAGATTTTAAAATTGGTGAGAGATAAGGAAAATGTGCATCATGGTGGACAGCCCAGCCTGTATGAACTGGTTAAGTGTCAATGGAACCTCTTTATCTGCTCACGAGCAAGCTGGTTCCCACCAAATATCTGCTCACTCCAGACCGTGATTATGTACAGTGTATAGCACTAACACCTTCTGCAGCACTGTACAGAGTATATAGTCTAGTCACAAACTGTTCCTCAGGGGGGCTTACAATCTAATCCCTAGTCACATGTCCATCATAGTCTGAGGTTTGGGGTAGGCAAATTAACTCATTTTTATGTTTTTGGGTGTGGGAGGAAACCAATGCAAACGCAAACTCCATGCAGATAGTGTCCTGGCCAAGACGCAAACAGGGTATCCAGCTCTGCAAAGTCTAATGCTGGGAATACACGTTACGCGTTTGATTCTCCACGCGATCTATTAGCCATTCGATTCTCTTATTTGGATAGTGGCTGGATAGCGTAATGGTTAAGGGCTCTGCCTCTGACACAGGAGACCTGGGTTCAAATCTTGGCCCTGCCTGTTCAGTAAGCCAACACCTATTTCAGTAAGGAGTTTCTTGGGCAAGTCTCCTTAAAGAGAATCTGTATTGTTAAAATCGCACAAAAGTAAACATACCAGTGCGTTAGGGGACATCTCCTATTACCCTCTGACACAATTTCGCTGCTCCTCGCCGCATTAAAAGTGGTTAAAAACAGTTTTAAAAAGTTTGTTTATAAACAAACAAAATGGCCACCAAAACAGGAAGTAGGTTGATGTACAGTATGTCCACACATAGAAAATACATCCATACACAAGCAGGCTGTATACAGCCTTCCTTTTGAATCTCAAGAGATCATTTGTGTGTTTCTTTCCCCCTGTTCTCATGCACTGAAGTTTCAGGCTGCTTGTTTCTTCCTGCAAACAGCTTTGCCCTTGTCTGTAATTCTTCAGTATGTGAAAGCCCAGCCAGCTCAGAGGACGATTTATTCAGCTTGTAAAAGATAAGAGAGAAGAGAGAAGCTGCTCTAATCCTAAATAATATACAGGCAGTGTGCATACAGGGGCCTGGAAGGGGGAGTTCATAGCAGAACCACAACACTGAAGAACTTGGCAGCCTTCCAGACACAGGCTGACAAGTCTGACAGGGGAAAGATACATTGATTTATTACAGGGATGGTGATAGTAGAACGTGCTGCAGTAAGCCAGAACACATTAGAATAGCTTTTTGAACTTGTAGGATGATAAAAAACAGGATGCAATTTTTGTTACGGAGTCTCTTTAACACTGCTACTGCCTACTGAGTGCGCTCAAGTGGCTGCCTCGCAAGTGCATTGAGTCTGACAGGAGAAAGGTGCTATACAAATACTGCAATTATTATTATCTTCCGCTCATTTTTTTTCTTATTTTTTTCCATTCACTTCTATGAAAATTGAGCGGAACAGAATCAAGCAGAGAATCGGATTGGACATGTCAGAATTTTATCATTGAAGGCATCTATCGGAACGATTCTCCGCAAAAAAAGTAACGTGTATTCCCAGCATAAGTACTCAACTAACAACTAGCATGAATGTAAATAAATATTTCTTGTATCTGCTCAAGATCTGAACATTATACTGTTAACTATGTACTATTTTTAATGGAATACCAAGGTGAAAATAAACAGATGAGATATGTACAGTACCAAACAAACAAATAATTAGCCTATGTTCCTTTTTTTCCCTTTCTGCCTGTAAGAGTTAACATTCAGGTATGCAAGCAAGTGACCATTTCTCTCCAGATGGGATCTAGTAGGACTATAGCATAATCCTCACTGATAAGAAATTGCAGCCATAAAACTCTTTCCTGCAGTAAATAGTATCCGAGAGGAGGGAAGAGATAAAAAAAAAGGGTCAATAGTTCATATATTTTAGCTCTGCCATACTTAAAAATGTAAAAAGTATTTAAACGTAACATAAAACTTTAAAGTATCTCAAAAAGTTATTTTTAACAGTAAGAGGATAGATACAAATTATTGATTTCATCAATTTCCTTTCAGCTTGGTATTCCTTTAAAGGGGAACTTCAGCCCAAACAAACATACTGTCATTAAGTTACATTAGTTATGTTAATTAAAATAGAACAGACAAATGTTTGTGATTTCGTGGGAGCAGCCATCTTTTTCATGGGGGCAGCCATTATTTTGGTTGAAAGGAGGTGACAGGGAGCTTGAGACACAGTTCCAACTGCCCTGTGTCCTGAACACCCCTCCCAGCTGCGCGCGCTAGGCTTCAAATCTCAAATTCAAAATGTAAAAAAAAAAAAAAATTTGTGCCAAAAAAACATAAGAACAACAACATCAAAAATCCCATCATGCTTTGCACAGCATCAGGGGAAAAATGCCTAGGCAGTTTTCTTCTGTGCAGCTAAAAATAATGCTTGGGTAAGAAAAACAAAGTTCTGATACTGTGAAACTGTTAAAGAAACACCAAGGCCCCGATTCACTACCTGGTGCTAACTCAGTTAGCACATCTTAAAGTGAACCGAGCATCATTTTTAACACCCAGGGCAGCTCTATAACAAATTAAAAATGCATTCTAAAAATGTGGTTTATTATTAAAAAAAACTTTCATTTTACCTCATTTTTTTTACATCTAAGGGTTAAAATAGCCACTTTGTCCATCCGTAAAGGACCTGAGCAGGAGATGGTGGAACACAGTTAAGAAATCACCTCATTAGACTTAATTGACCACAAACAAACCCCCATTGTACTTCAAACAGAAAACATCAGTTACAGTTGAAGAATTTCCCACCTAGCCTGGACAATGCTAGTTGTAAATTAGCAGGGGTTGAGCTTCTGAACAATGGCAGCCCTTGCAGCTATTTGAAGCCTGGAACTGCTTAGTTCCCTTTAAGGCTTTGGACGTGCAAACTAGGGTCTAAGTAGTTTGCACGTCCAAAGCTGTTACTGATCGCGCCCTAAGTTTAGCGCTGCGTGGTGCGCGCAAAACATAGGGTTCGGGCACACCCGATATGACGTTTCGGGCACTCTGGTTGCGGACGTTTCCAGCGCACCGGGTGCGACGTTTTGCGCGCACTGTGCAGTGCTAAACTTAGCACATGCAAAGTTTTTGCATCTTAAGGGGCTTTTAGGCGTGCTAACTGAGTTAGCACAATAGTAAATCGAGCCCCAAGCCTTTTCAGTGCTGTTGAGTAGATTTTTACTCTGGAGGTTCACTTCAAGCTGCTACTAACATGAATAATAGGAAACATAGCTTAAAGCGGTATTAACCACTTCACCTCCAAGGGTTTTTCCCCTTTAAAAACCAGAGCAATTTTCACCTGTCAGCTTCCATTCATTCGCCTTTAACTACTTTATTACTACTTATCACAATGAAACAATCTATATTTTGTGTGTTTTTTTTTAAACCAATTAGGCTAAGACTTATTTATTCTAACTGTGTTTAAGCAGGAAAAATAAGAAAAAAATGGAAAATGGTCTAAGATCTAAGGCATCGCTGCACGGGGCAGCCGTGTCACTCGGCTGTCCCCTCTGGTGGCACAAAAAGCGATCCGCTGTGATAGGCTGAATCCTATCACAGCTGATCGCGCTGATTGGCTGTCGGGGGAGGGAGGGAGGACTGGGCAAATAATTAATAAAAAAAATAGGGAAATTTATTAAGAAACAAATAAAATAAATATTTATAAAAAATAAATAAACAATGCTGGGGGTGATCAGACCCTACCAACAGAAAGCTCTGTTGGTGGGAAGAAAAGGGGGGGGGGGGGGGAAATCACTTGTATGCTGAGTTGTACGGCCCTGCAGCAAGGCCTTAAAGCTGCAGTGGCACATTTGTTGAACAATGGCCCGGTCTTTAGGGGGGTTTAACACTGCAGTCCTCAAGTGGTTAAAAAGTAACATAACAAGTATACCCTCTTGACATACAAATTAAAAAAGTTGAGTCCCTTGGGTAACTATTTATGTATTTTTTTCTATTTTGTATATTATTTTTCCCCAATTTTTTTAAGGTAACTATTGGTTAGTGTGGGAGGTAAGGGGTTAATTTTCAATGTAAAAAAGTCTGTTAAAAGTCTGTGAATGGTCATTCACACAGGGACTTAAATCAATGAATGGGAACTGTGTTCCCATTCATTGATCTCCCATCTAATGATCGGCGACGAGAACGAGCTCTGGGGCGAGCGGGAGTGCGCAGCAGCAAGAGACGTAGTAGCTACGTCCCTGCGAGAAGATATGGGAAAATGCAGAGACATAGTTACTCATCCCAGGGGAGGGGAAGTGGTTACATTCTGGCATAATATTCAATAAAAATGTATTTTCCGACTTCTTATAACCCATACAGTTATCATATTTGCTTTTGTGCATAAGTATTATTATTCCTTTAGAAATTACAAGTTCCCAAAGTACAGTTTATTTGCTCTGAAAGCTGCCTTTGCATTTTATTCATAACTGATGTATTTATATTGTTATGTACCCAGTAATGATTTCTGAGCTGCTTTCTCTGTTCTGGACACAAACTCCTGACAGGGAATGTTTACATTTTTCACTTGCTACAAATAAGTAAACACAAGATAATGTTATCACCAGTTTATATGTGGATCTCCCTGCAAGGAGCTTTCTATTAAAAAGTAAGTCCTGTGTTTAACTGTTTGAATGCTGTTCTGCTTAAAAAAATTGTGGTAGTATATTATATGCTGTAAAAAAAATATTTTAGAGCAAAGAGGAAATGCTGGGTTTCATACCACTTTAAGTATAACTAACTGCTGCAAACTAGTGACAATCACAAGTTATGTAAAGATCACACATTAGGTAAAGCCATGTTATGGCAAAATAAAGGCTTTGTGGCCAACACTTTTACAATAATAAAAGAGAGTTCCATAACATAATGCATATAAATTACAAATATTTAGGGTTTTCCATGTTTATTTTTTTCTTTATTTTTAGAGGTACTCCAAGTATTTGGTTACAATGGGCTGTTTCAGTAAACTTTACATGTGCAGACTGGCATACATGCAAAAAGGGCGTCGGGAAAAAGGGCGCGTGGTGTAAACAATAAGCGGTAATAGTGTTTATAAAAATATTGTGTTGTATTTCGTTTACAATAATATTTTACAATTTAAAAAACATTAAATAATGTGTATGAGATTGCAAATTGTGAAAACGATAATCTTCCCTGTTTTAAAAGTAAAACTTATAATTATGTTTGTTAAAAAACGATAATATATGTTTAATCGTTATAATTTTATACTATTGTGTATAACCTTCATTTATCGTTTCTTCATGTAATAAAATCTGAAAATATTGTTTATAACGATGAAAAAAAATATATAAGTACATTCGTAAGAACTGTTGTAAAACATTAGTAAATATTACTAACATATTACTACAACTAAACCTAACCCTACTATCACACAGAACCAACCCTTTACATATCCCTAACCCTAAGACTTTCCTGGTGGTGCCTAACCCTAAGACCCCGCTGGTGGTGCCTAAACCTAAATCCCCTGGTGGTGCCTAACCCTAAGACCATCCTGGTGGTACCTAACCCTAAAACCTCCCTGGTGGTGCCTAACCCTAAATCTACCCTGGTGGTGCCTAACCCTAAGACCCCCCCTGGTGGTGCCTAACCTTAATTCCCCCTGGTGGTGCCTAACTCTAACCCCCCCTAGTGGTGCCTAACCTTAAGACCCACCTGGTAGTGCCTAACCCTAACCCACCCCCCCCCCCTAGTGGTGCCTAACCCTAAAACCCCCCATAGTGCTCTTTTTATTGTGTGGGTAATAATGTTTTACAAATAGTGACTGTAAAAATATATATTACAATGTACTTATTATGTGGATAATAATGTTTTACAAACAGTAAGGGATACAATTTTAAATAAATTTGTAATAACTGTTGTAAAACATTAGTAAATATTACTAACATATTACTACAACTAAACCTAACCCTACTCTCACACAGAACCCTCCCTCTACCTATCCCTAACCCTTAGACCCCCCTGGTGGTGACTAGCCCTAAAACCCCCTGGTGGTGGCTAATCCTAAGACCCCTCTGGTGGTGCCTAATTTTAAGACCCCCCTGGTGGTGCCTAACCCTAAATCCCCCCTAGTGGTGCCTAACCCTAAAACCCCCCATAGTGATCGCTTTATTGTGTGGGTAATAATGTTTTACAAATAGTGACTGTAAAAATATATTACAATGTACTTATTATGTGAATAATAATGTTTTACAAACAGTAAGGGATACAATTTTAAATAAATTTGTAATAACTGTTGTAAAACATTAGTAAATATTACTAACATATTACTACAACTAAACCTAACCCTACTCTCACACAGAACTAGAGATGGGCCGAACGGTTCGCCGGCGAACGGTTCCAGGCGAACTTTGGGGGTTCGCGTTCGCCTGCATCAGGCGAACTTTTGCGGAAGTTCGATTCGCCCCATAATGCTGTATTGAGCAAAATTTTTAGCCTCCATTTCACTGTCAGCAGACATGTTGTTGTCAAACACACTGCTTTCAGTGCTAGAGAACCCGCTCACCCTCCCTTCAAGCTAGGTCCTTTATACCATTTGACTCAGTTGTCTGGCTACACTAATTAGTTATGGGACAGCTGCTACACACTCTGCTAGGGAGATTTTAATTGGCTTCCCTCCACCCTCCACCCTCTACCCTTCTACCCTTCTACCTATTCCCTCCTCCCTCCTACTGGAGGGAGGAGGGTCTCTTCTGCCAGGGAATTATACTATTTTAAAAAAACCAGTATACATCATACCATAGCTGGGAATACATACATGAGTATACATCATACCATAGCTGGGGATACATACATGAGTATACATCATACCATAGCTGGGAATCAAACCCAGATCTCACTGTGTGGTGGGCACGTCACCCTAAGCACTGTACCACTACAGACGTAAGTAAAGCTAGCCTAAAATTTAACATTTATGCTCAATGCAATAGAACCATTAGGTTGCTTAAAGGAAAACTGTAGTGAGAGGTATATGGAGGCTGCCATATTGATTTCCTTTTAAGCTATACCAGTTGCCTGGCAGCCCTGCTGATCTATTTGGCTGCAGTAATAATAATAATCCAAACATTTGTATAGTGCTTTTCTCCTGTCGGACTCAAAGCGCTCAAGAGCTGCAAGCCACAGGGACGCGCTCAAGAGGCCACCCTGCAGTGTTAGGGAGTCTTGCCTTGAACTCCTTACTGAATAGGTACTTGACCTAGCCAGGATTCAAACCCTGGTCTCCCATGTCAAAGGCAGAGCCCTTAACGAGTACACTATCCAGCCACTGTAGTGTGAATCACACCAGAAACAAGCATGCAGCTAATCTTGTCAGATCTTACAAAAATGTCAAACACCAGATCTGCTGCATGCTTGTTCAGGGTCTAGGGCTAAAAGTATTGGAGGCAGAGGATCTGCAGGATAGCCAGGTAACTGGTATTGCTTAAAAGGAAATCAATATGGTAGCCTCCATATACCTTTCACTACAGTTCTCCTTTAAGCAACCTAATGGTTCTATTGCATTGAGCATAAATGTTAAATTTTAGGCTAGCTTCACTTACTTCTGTAGTGGTACAGTGCTTAGGGTGACGTGCCCACCACACAGTGAGATCTGGGTTCGATTCCCAGCTATGGTATGATCTGGTGTTTGACATTTTTGTAAGATCTGACAAGATTAGCTGCATGCTTGTTTCTGGTGTGATTCACACTACTGCAGCCAAATAGATCAGCAGGGCTGCCAGGCAACTGGTATAGCTTAAAAGGAAATCAATATGGCAGCCTCCATATACCTCTCACTACAGTTCTCCTTTAAGCAACCTAATGGTTCTATTGCATTGAGCATAAATGTTAAATTTTAGGCTAGCTTCACTTACTTCTGTAGTGGTACAGTGCTTAGGGTGACGTGCCCACCACACAGTGAGATCTGGGTTCGATTCCCAGCTATGGTATGATGTATACTCATGTATGTATCCCCAGCTATGGTATGATGTGTACTGGTTTTTAAAATAGTATAATTCCCTGGCAGAAGAGACCCTCCGGTAGAAGGGTAGAAGGGTGGAGGGTGGAGGCCAATTAAAATCTCCCTAGCAGAGTGTGTAGCAGCTGTCCCATAACTAATTAGTGTAGGCAGGCAAATGGTATAAAGGACCTTGCTTGGAGGAGGGAGGGTGGGCGGGTCCGCCAGCAGTGATGTGTATTTCACTCAATTAGGTGTGGCTCCAGGTATTAGAGCTTTTGAAACATGTTTTCTATCATTTTTTCCAGTTGATAGAATTTTTTTAAACTTTCAAAGTTCGCCTCCCCATTGAAGTCTATTGCGGTTCGCGAACTTTTTCGCGAACCGAACCTTTCGCGGAAGTTCGCGAACAGGGTTCGCGAACCTAAAATCGGAGGTTCGGCCCAACTCTACACAGAACCCTCCCTCTACCTATCCCTAACCCTTAGACCCCCCTGGTGGTGGCTAATCCTAAGACCCCTCTGGTGGTGCCTAATTTTAAGACCCCCCTGGTGGTGCCTAACCCTAAATACCCCCTGGTGGTGCCTAACCCTAAAACCCCCCTTAGTGATCGCTTTATTATGTGAATAATAATGTTTTACAAATAGTGACTGTAAAATATATTACAAATATATTACAATGTACTTACTGATCACTTTATTATGTGAATAATAATGTTTTACAAACAGTAAGGGATAAAAATGTAAATAAAGTTTTGGTTAAATATGATAGATATGTTTAGTATTTTTGTATACGTTATTTGTCACGGGCGCATTTTGTAAACTTAAATCATCACCAGCGCAGTTTGTAAATTTTAATAATCTCCGGGCGCCCTTTTTTTCCTGTTCGGCGCCCATCAAATGATATTTATTATGGGAGTGAATGGCGGCGCCCTTTTTGTCCACTTGCCTCATGTGTCAAATTTCATGTCACCTGCAGACAGAGCACTTTAAATTAGCCAGGCTTAACAGAGATTACATAACCCTAAACATAATTTGGGTAAATCATGTTATAAATAGAACACTTGTGTAATAGGCAATTGCTGCATGTAAAATGTGACTTACGTAAATTCCAAAAATCATTGCATAATTTCCGTAAAGCCTGGTTAGCATGTGCATTGCTTAGTGAATATCCCCCAATATACAGATATGGCTTTATTATTATTATTAAGTGATAATTTCTATACTTTTATTAGATTAGCTATTACTAGACAAATATTACTACTTAGCCATGAAATTCCTATGAAGAAAAATATTTCCTGGTATCTGCCCATTTTTTAAGCAATGCTACCCTCTAGTGGAAACATTGCAAATTACAGTATATAAAGCAAAGCACAATCCGTCATTTTACTGTAATATTTATAAGCTGACATATCATTGAATTCCAGCAGTTCTGGAGATGTGTTCAGCTATCAGGGATAACAAGACAAAAACATATTTTAGCAGTGATGCACTGGGAGACATCTTGGATCTCACTCCAACCTGAATTATCACAAATACCTTTTGTTTTGAGAAGGCAAATTCTGTTTTGTATAGCATTTTAGTAAGGGGGCTTTTTGGTCTCTTGCAGCCCCTTACACATTCCTGGGAGTTCTGGTTCACCATGAGCTTGCTAAGTAATCTCTTATGTTACTGACTTTCAGTGCATTGGAAGATGGCACTGTTATTGTGTGAGGTTTTTCATATTAATTTATTTATTTTTTTGCACTTAGTGTAGCAAAGGCTTATCCACTTGAGGACCCACCCTTTACCCACCCTTTACCCCCCCTTAAGGACCAGCGCTGTTTTAGGTGATCTGTGCTGGGTGGGCTGTGCAACCCCCAGCACAGATCAGGGTGCAGGCAGAGCGACCAGATCGCCCCCCTTTTTTCCCCACTAGGGGGATGATGTGCTGGGGGGGTCTGATCGCTCCTGCCTGATGGGTGTTGCGGGGGGGGGGGCACCTCAAAGCCCCCCTCCGCGGCGACATTCTCCCCCTCCCTCTCCTATCTGTCTCCTCTGGGGATCGGGGCTGCACAGGACGCTATCCAGCCCCAGGACACCTAACGCCAATTGGCGTCAAGTCCTGGGGCCGGGTACTGCAGGAGATCACGCGCAGGCTGCGCGTGCATCTCCGGCTTGGGGGGCAGAGCTCTGCCACCTTCTGTCTCCGAGCGGCGAGACTGTTAGACGGTGAAACCACCGTGTTTCTACTAAGTACAGCACTGCGATTCATGGCAGCGCTGTACTGGGGACAGCCGTGTGACACGGCTGTCCCCCTGGGGCACCAGAGAGCAATCGGCTCTCATAGGCTGAAGCCTATGACAGCCGATCGCTGTGATTGGCTGGCAGGGGGTGGGCGGGAGGGAGAGGAAAAAAAAAAAAAAACGTTATTTAATAAGAATAAATAGAAATAAATATTTGTAAAAAAACAAACAAACAAACAACTGGGGGGGGCAATCAGATCCCACTAACAGAGAGCTCTGTTGGTGGGGAGAAAAGGGGGAGGGGGAATCACATGTGTGATGTGTTGTGCGGCCTTAAAGCTGCAGTGGCCAATTTTACTAAATATGGCCTGGTCTTTAGGGGGGTTTAGCGCTGTGGTCCTCAAGAGGTTAAAGAGAACCCAAGGTGGATCAGGTAGCATACATTACCTCTGCTCCCTGCTTCTTGTGCTCCCTGTAATTCAGGAGTTTCCTTTTGTTAAAAAAAAGAAAAGAAACTGCAGCCCTGTGCTCTGTGAGTCTCATCACAGAGCAGAGTGCAGGGAGGCAGGAGAGAGACGGGGAATGAGCAGGGGAGAGGCAGAGCTGGGCCAATGACAGCTGGGAAAGGACTGTCCCTAACCCCAGAGGGGGTGTTTTGTTGGAGTGCCTCTCCTGCAAGTGCCCCTTCCCCCTGTTAGCTGCTGACAAGATGCTTGTCGACAATTTCGGGGGGGGGGGGGGGTCTTGATAGCTCAGGAGGGGGGGGGGGGTGGCCAGAGAGCTGCACGGGGGGACACAGAAGCATGTACCTCTCAGCACCCATGGTCATTAAGGATCAATCCTCTTCTGGTAATTCCAGCCAGAAAAGGATTAAGATGAAATGGGGCCCTAGGCTAGACAGCAATTTTTGCCCCCCGCTGATGGTCACCTGGCTATTTTTAGTACAATTTGGTGGGGACTAGCATCCAGCAGGCCCCTAGATTCTCTCCAGGTCCTAGGCAAGTGCCTAGGTTTGCCTTGTGAATGATCCGGCCCTGATTTCAGCTCTGATTGCTCTGCAAGGTTTTTTAGAATGAAATTACAGACTATTTTACTAGCTTTGCCAAAAGTTCATATTCTGTGCTCTCTAAGCTTATCACCCCTCTCAGTGATACTCCAAGCCCAGTATAACATTCCCCTGTGCTAAATAGTACCTGTCTGGTTTGAGCTCACTACCTAACCTTCACATCACTACCTAACCTGGGGGTCCCTGTCACTCACTACCTAAACTGGGGGGCTCCTGTCTCTACCTAAACTGGGGGCTCCTGTCTCTACATACACTGGGGGGTCCCTGTCACTGCCTGAACTGGGGGGCACCTGTCACTACATACACTGGGGGGCTCCTGTCACTAAATGAGCTGGGGGGCTCCTGTCACTGCCTGAACTGGGGGCTCCTGTCACTACCTGAACTGGGGGGCTCCTGTCACTACCTAAACTGGGGGGCTTCTGTCACTACCTAAACTGGGGGACTCCTGGTGCTACCTTAACTAGGGGGCACCTGTCACTACCTACACTATCCAGGCCGGCAAGCCCGGCATCACCACCAGCCAACCAGCCCAGAATCACTGTCAAAAAGGCCACAGCATCACCACCAGTCAGGCCAGCATTTACTTCAACCAGCCAAGCACAGCCCAGCATTACCGCCAGCCAGGTCACAGCATCACCGCCAGCCAACCCAGCCACAGCATCACCGCCAGCCAACCCGGCCACAGCATTACCGCCAGCCAGGCCACAGCATCACTGCCAGGCCTTTCAGCCCACACAACATCCCCAATCCAGCCGAAAACAGTATTGCCAGGCACAGCAGCCAGTACAGGAGAATTCAGAAGCCAGGTGAGAGGTGTCTACCATATTAAGGGGGCATTCTGCCTATTTATGTGAAATGCTGTCTATTTATGTGCCTCATGACTGCTGAATTTGTCTTGTTGGGGGCCTCATGATTGCTGAATTTGTCTTGTTGGGGGCCTCATGATTTGTTGGGGGCCTCAAGATTGCTGAATTTGTCTTGTTGGGGGCCTCATGATTTGTTGGGGGCCTCATGATTGCTGAATTTGTCTTGTTGAGGGCCTCACAAATGCTGAATTTGTCATGGGGGCCTCGTGATTGCTGAATTTGTCTTCTTGGAGGCCTCATGATTGCTGAATTTGTCTTGATAGGGGCCTCATGATTGCTGAATTTGTCTTGTTGGGGGTCACATGATTGCTAATTGCGAGACTATGGGAAAAGCTGAATCATCATCATATGAGACAATAGCATTAAACCTACTTTTTTAGCTTTTTAAAACAGAAAATAAAACTGGGAGGTTCTAAAAAAAAAGAATACATTTTTTTCAGGAGTATGATGGATGAAATTGTTTATCTTCACAGTGTATTTTCAACTCGGATTTTCCATAATATACATGTATGAGTTATAACGTTTGTACAGTATTTACCGTATCTACTCGCAAGCAAGCTGAATTTTTGACCCCCAAAAAGTGGGGCAAAAGTTGGGGGTCTGCTTGCTTGCGAGTCATGTTGGTTCCCCCGCGCCCCATCGCCACCCCCCCAATGCCCCCCCCCCGGTGGCCGCCGCTGCTGCTATTAGCTTACCCGGCGGCTTCCTCTATTCCCCTCTCCATCTGCTCGCCCGTGTAAATAATTTACAGCAGCTTACCTCACGGCAGCTGCTGTGTGATGACGGAGGAAGCCATAGGGAGAGCGGTTCCCATAGTAACGGCGATACACATCGCCGCTACAGGAAGCTGCTCTCTCTACGGCTTCCTTCGTCATCACACAGCAGCTGCCGTGGGGCGAGCTGCTGTGAATTTTTTACACGGGCGAGCAGACGGAGAGGGGAATAGAGAAAGTGGCCGGGTAAGCTAAAAGCAGCGGTGGCGGTGGGGGGGCACTACCTACCCATACTGGGGCGATATACTGGGCACTATCTACCTATACTGAGCACTATACTAGCTATGAAGTAGTTTAAACACAACAGAGGCGCCAGCAAGAATAAAATATCTAAAAACCGTTTAAAAGGAGGGATGTAGGTGGACTCACCTCCCTCAGGTAAAGACCAGCCAATGAGCCATTGATAAACAACAATATTATTTATTGGGGATTCTCCAAGTAATGCAACGCGTTTCACGGGCAAAACTCCCGCTTCATCAGGCAATCAGAATGGAGAAACACATTTGAAGGTCAAGTTCTGGTAAGAACGCCTCTGTAGAGGCTTACCAGAACTTGACCTTCAAATGTGTTTCTCCGTTCTGATTGCCTGATGAAGCGGGAGTTTTGCCCGTGAAACGCGTTGCATTACTTGGAGAATCCCCAATAAATAATATTGTTGTTTATCAACGGCTCATTGGCTGGCCTTTACCTGAGGGAGGTGAGTCCACCTACATCCCTCCTTTTAAACGGTTTTTAGATATTTTATTCTTGCCACCGCCTCTGTTGTGTTTAAACTACTTCATTGATCAAGTCCACCCTGGGTGGAGGGGTGTATCCCCATCTGTTTTTCCTGTCTACAGAGAGCAACATTTTTTTAATACCTTAATGGGGTCAGGTTATAATTCTCCCCACTTGCCGTTCCAGTGGTTGCCTGTGGGGTTACCTAACCTTGTGAGTATATCAACTATCAATTTACATTTGATTCAATATATCCTGACATACTGCACCATATCGGGCTTTCGGTCTCATTTGTGTTTTTCATAAGCTACTATACTAGCTATACTGGGCACTATCTACTTATACTGAGCACTATACTAGCTATACTGGGGCACTATATTAGCTATACTGGGCACTATACTAGCTATACTGGGCACTTTACTAGCTATACTGGGCACTTTACTAGCTATACTGGGGCACTTTACTAGCTATACTGAGCACTACCTACCTATACTGAGCACTATACTAGCTATACTGGGGCACTATACTAGCTATACTGGGCACTATACTAGCTATACTGGGCACTTTACTAGCTATACTGGGGCACTTTACTAGCTATACTGGGGCACTATACTAGCTATACTGGGGCACTATACTAGCTATACTTGGCACGATACTAGCTATACTGAGCACTATACTAGCTATACTGAGCACTATACTAGCTATACTGGGCACTTTACTAGCTATACTGGGCACTTTACTAGCTATACTGAGGCACTACCTACCCATACTGGGCACTATACTAGCTATACTGGGACACACTGGGGGATCATGTACCCAGCATTTCCTACCCCCGACTTATATGCGGGTCAATCATTTTTTCCTGGTTTTTCATGTAAAAGTTGGAGGGTCGGCTTATATGCAGGCCGGCTTGCTTGCGAGTATATACGGTAGTTTAAATTGCTGTTGCCACCTTGTGATAGATAAGTGACTATTGGGTTGCAGTTTGGGCACTCGGCCTCCAAAAGGTTCGCCACCACTGTCCTAATCTAATGTCCCACCATTGCTAGGTTCATGTAAATTTGTCTCCACCCGTGACCACACCCACATTCTGGTCCATGGCCACACCCATTTTTTCATCGGGCGCGCGTAGCGCACCACACAACGTAACCCTCATATTTTTGGGCGAGCTAGCTGCAGTGTGCTGATCTCTGCTGCCTACAGTATGTACAGTATAAGCTGTTCTCTAGTGCCTGCACTGTGTGCTGATCTACTTCCAGTGTGTACAGTATAAGGTGTTATTCTGTGCCTTTACTGATTGTAAACCAGCTGTATTGTATGCTGATCCCTGCTACTTTTAGTATGTACAGTATTAGCTGTAAAGCCTGGTACACACATACAATTCTGATTAGCCAATTTTAGCTCTGTTCATCAAACGCATTGGCTGTTGGCCGACTTACTGCATAGGGGTGATAAAATTGGTCAGTGATTGACCAATCAAAATTGTATGTGCTACCCTGCCCTATAAAACCTACCCTATAAAACCTGGATGACATCAACCCTCAAAATAATCACTCCGAGGAATCTGTCAATCGTGCTGAGGAGTGGGGACCACACCAAGAAGGACTGAGAAAATCAACGAACAAGTAAAAAAGATAATTGCGTAACATCAGTGCAGGCCAGTAGGTGGATGTTGCCATGATCTTCTTTTAGGCCGTGAGCCCACTAACGCAGTTGTGTCTGCTTCTATCCACTTTTCAGCATCTCTAACATTGAGGTGTTGCTGAAAACGGACACAGCTGTGTTCGTGGGCTCAGGCCCTTAGTGAGTGTCTTTTCAGAAGAGCACTAAGAGCCCTGCGCTTATTAAAAATTCATTATATTTATATATATAAATTTGTCATTTTTGAGGTAAGCCACCTCCTCCTCTTTCTCTTTTATTTCTTTTTAACTCCGTGTTATACACTTCTGGGTGCCTCTTACCCCCTTTGCACTAAGAGCCCTGGTCATTTGAATTGAATGATCCTTGATCAAAAAAGACCAGGCATCTGAATTGTGACACAGTCGTTTTACCATAATGAATACCTGTTTTCAAATTTCGATAAGTAATTCAGCTAATATGGAAAAAGGGTATAAGAGACACAAGACTGTTGGAAGCTCAGATTACCCACAGCTAGCCCCATTTCCCATCCTGCTGTCATGTTATCAAGCTACTATGTATAGTTTTGTCCAATAGAATTGCACTTGTTCAACTATACCTGTTCATGTGACCATGTCCTTTCTGATCCATCCTTCACACAAGTATCTAATCTCAGTTCTGTGCCAGTAGCTCCATGTTTGCTGTCAACACACAAATTGGACGCAACATTTCGCATCTGCAAGAAAACAGGCAAATAAATATGTCAATATTGTTTTATGTTTCCCCATCTTATTCCTTAGAAGAAGTAAGAGTTAAACCTTGGTTAACCTCCTTGTCAAAAATAAACTGGAAATGCCAAATCTTCAATCTTCAAATAAGCATCAGAAAGGTAATTTTATTACATACAATGAATACATATACAGTTAGAGACAACTTTTTTAACAAAAAGTTTGGTTCTGTGCATTACCATAATGCATTTTAAATTAAACAACTCAGATGCATTTGAAGTACAGACTTTTAGCTTTAATTCAGTGGGGTGAACTAAACGATTGCATACAAAAGGGAGGCAACTAAAAGATTTAACACAATCTCTTCATTTCAGGGGTTCAAAACTAATTGGACAATTGACTCAAAGGCTTCATGGGCAGGTGTGGGCGGGTCCAATGTTATGTCATTATCAGTTAAGCAGATAAAAGGCCTGGAGTTGATTTGAGGTGTAGTGCTTGCAAGTGGAAGATGTTGCCGTGAACAGACAACATTCCGTCAAAGGAGCTCTCCATGCAGGTGAAAGAAACCATCCTTTAGCTTTGAAAACAGAAAAAAACCTATCCGACAAATTGCTACAAAATTATGAGTGGCAAAATCTACAGTTTGGTACATCCTGAGAAAAAAGCAAGCAAGCACTAGTGAACTCAACAACACAAAAAGACCTGGACATCCTTGGTGTGGTGGGTTATCGAAGAATAAGTTCCATGGTGAAGAGAAACCCCTTCACAACAGCCAACCAAGTGAACAACACTCTTAGGGGGATAGGTGCAACGATATCCAAGTCTACTATAAAGAAAAGACTGCATGAAAGTAAATATAGAGGGTACACTGCAAGGTGCAAGCCACTCATAAGACTCAAGACTAGAAAGACTAGATTGGACTTTACTAAAGAACATCTAAAAATAGCCAGCACAGTTCTGGAAAAACATTCTTTGGACAGATGAAACCAAGATCAACCTCTACTAGAATGATGGCAAGAAAATAGTGTGGAGAATGCGTATTTATCCAAAACATACCACATCATCTGTAAAAAGGTGGAGGCAGTGTTTTGGCTTGGGCGTGGTACTGGGGCACTAGTGTTTATTGATGGTGTGACATAGGATAGAAGCAGCTGAATAAATCCTGGGAGGTACAGAGACATACCATCTGCTCAAATCCAGCTAAATGATTGAGCGGTATTTCATGATACAGATGGACAATGCCCCAAAACATACAGCCACAGAAAACCCAGGAGTTTCTTAAAGTAAAGTAAAGAAGTGGAAAATTCTTGAATGACCTCATCTTAACCCAATTGAGCATGCATTTCACTTGTTGAAGACTAAACTTCAGACAAAAATGTCCACAAACAAACAGCAACTGAAAGCCGCTGCAGTAAAGACCTGACAGAGCAATAAAAAGGAGGAAACCTAGCATCTGGTAATGTCCATGAGTTCAAGACTTCTGGATGTCATTACCAGGAAAGGGTTTAGAAGTGAACATTTTATTTCCAGTCATTTAGTTTGTCCTATTACTTTTGAGGCCCTGAAATGAAGGGATTGTATTGTATTAAAAAATGCATTAGTTACCTCACATTTTTACACAGTTTGTTCACCCCACTGAATTAAGCTAAACGTCTGCACTTCAACTGCATCTGACTTGTTTCATTTAAAATGTATTGTGGTAATGTACAGAACCAAAATTAGAAAAGCGTTGTCTCTGTCCAAATATTTATGGACCTAACTGTATGTAAAATTGAGGTCTTTTTCCAGGACAGGGTAGAAAGTTTAGTCAGTGCTTTTCCAGGGGCAACAAAATAGCGAGAAAAAGCCCTGACCATGGACTTTCACTCCAGTGCTATGGTGTTTCTTCTATTTTTGAAGGGGCATTATATCAGTGTGTGTGTGTACTTTATTAGTATGTGTATTGGTGCGAAGCTTCTCTGGGGTAAGGCCTGAACATAAGTACATTGACTTTTGGAGCCATACATTATTAATTCTGACTGGAGATATCCATATTCATCTCAAATGTGAGAGGACCCATGGTGGACTGAATGTCCAGGTCATTCACATTTGTCATTGGACAAGGTAGGCAACGTAAGAGTTTTAGGGTTGACAATCACTTGGTGCTGGCACTTATAAAGTGGTCCATGCTGTCTGCTACCAAACTGCACACTGCAGTGGATTATCATACAAAGTACATGTGTGTATTTACTGATATTATGGATTGGTCTGGTAGACCCTTTTGGGCTGGTTGCTTTGATCTGGTACAAGGGGAACACCTGAGGGAACTTAACTAAGCATTGAATGCATGGAGAAATGCACATGATTTCCTGTCACCACATTCTTTCAAAATATACTAAACCGTTTGAACAAACTTGCTTCATTTTTCAGGTCAAATGTATGCAGTCTATTTGCCAACCTAGAGAAGCCGAAAGGTCCCATAATATTTACATATTTAGCTAAATGAGTTGCAGCAAATACACAAAATAAAAATGTCTGATGAATTATGGCTGACATAAAAGACTTATTTTAAATGTGGAACATGTCTGAAACTATGGTGAATTAGATGTAATAATGCATCTGGCTGAAATCTCCTAGTCATGTTTTGATTTTTAATGGTTAAAATTTTGGTTTCAGGTTTTGGCCATCTCTGGTGAATGATGGCAATTTTAAAACATTTATTCTGCTCCCATAATGGCAGATTTTGAACCATGGAACTAATTTTATCTGTGTCCTGCACTTAAAAGTGTTTTAGAGCCACACAAAAGTTTACTGGACTCTAATTAGTTATCAGTTAGAGCTACAATACTCTCCAACTGCAGAGAAGATATCATTTAGAGTTCTGGACCAAATTCAATTAACGTTTTCTCCTGAGTTTTCTCGTGAGAGATCATTTTTCATCTCTTTAAATTAACTTTTCAGCACTTTGCAATTTAGAAAGTACCAAAAAGTATTATATGTTCTGCTCCGTATGAGTCAAAATCTATTTAGTCCCATGCAGGTATTTTTATCTTATCCCTTGTGAAGTGCATTGTCAGTTGATACACAGATCTTGATATACAGTATGTGCCCATTTACCTCCTTTTGCTCATTCACAAGAAGTGCAAATACACCAACTTTCAGTTTAAAAAATTCTTAGCTAACTGCAGATTAAAATAAAAAGATATTTTTAATGCAAAAAGACTTGAGCAGACCCCATCTATATGTATGACACTTTTACAGTCAGTGAAATTTTCCTTCAAATGGAAATTTAATTTTCGTCCCTCAAAGATTTTCTTTCTTTACAGGCTTGTCTGTAGGACTTACTACACTTTTAACTCTATCCATATTGCCCCACATCCCTGCTTTTCTTAATCATTTTCCACACTGTAAAATTCCTTAGAGGTCATTAAAGGTACTAAATTGTGGAGCTGCCATATATGATCACTGTGATGAGTCGTTCAGTGAATTCATATTGATGATTGAACTCGTATATTTTACAAGATCACATCCACAATAAGGACATAACCACGATCTAGCAATATGCTAATGTCTGTATGTAGCCACCAGATGTCTCACTAGGCTGAGTTATTATAATTCAGGATGCTGATATGTAATGCAGAGCCATAAGTGCTGGATATTATGATAATGCTCATTGTTAGAATGACCACACGTCCTTGATTTCATCTGTATTTCAGGGCAAAACATAGAAATGAGTAGATGCCTGGGTTGTTGAAGGGGTAAGGAAAAGCCTTGGGAGCTTGCTTAATGCAGGAGGTATATGTAGAAGACAGACTGACATGAGATGAGGCATAGCGAGTAATGCAGAACGGCCATTCAAAACCCTAATTATTACTTTTTAAAATAATTCAATTTCCGGTGTTAAATTATTGAGGCAAAAACAAATAGAAAAATGGAAAGTTCTATATACATATTTTTAATCAAATTGTCAGTTCTGCTGTAGAAAACATACATCCTTTATCAGTATGTAAATATATCATATAAGTGCTCTGCAATTTTTTTTTTCGAACACAAGATGTCACTGCCTGCCAATTGATTTCTTGTATATAGACTAGGTTCCTCAAACGATATAATACACTTCCAATTTGTTTAACTGGTTCAGGACCGCGGATGTAAGTTTTTACGCCACACTTGCAGCTCCCAACCTCTGATGTGATTCCGCAGTCCTAAGCCGATCGGTTGTGCGTGCGGCCGCAGATTCGGCTGTCATGAGACAGCTGAGCCTCTTATCCCTCGGTAAGGAGGCAGTTTCATTGGCTCCTTTCCAGGTGATCACTGTAAGCCAATCACAGTGGTGACAAACACAAGAATGAAAAAAGGCTTTGGTCATTAAGGGGCCAGAGCCTGCTGGTTGTTAATAAGTTAAATAGCACTCTAATATGAACCATTGTAGATGACTGCAAGGTTAAGCAAATGGATCCAATTCTGGTTTAATTATAGTGTATTTGTAATGAGATGATAGAAGAAACATAGGTAAATATAGTATTAGCCCTACTAAGAAATGTTTCCTTTCTATTTAATTTCCAGTACATCAAGTTATTATTTATTAAAACAAGCTAGTCCAACAGCTTGCAAAATTTAGCTAGATGTCCTAAAAAGTAAATAAAGGCAAACAATTTATCTTAAAAACATAGAATTGACAATGGTAATAAGGATTTAGTTCTGGAAAGTTTAAAGGGTCATTATTTCTGCTTGTTTTACAGCAGTGTTAAGTAGCTTTAATACACAGTAAATGTAATACGCACAGACCACTCCTGCTACTGAAAGACAGGATCAGCTGGTGCTAGCCTTATTCCGGTCGCTTCCCCCTGGATAGCATAGTGCACAACCCCAAAAGGAAAACTGAGGCAGCACACTGAAGGTTTGAAATGCAAATAGCTTGTATTGACAGAGCACACTACATGTTACGACCTTCTTCAGGTATACAAATGCATATCTGAAACAGATTGTTGGTCAGACTGTCATGGCAGCTGTTTAGAATGCGGTCTTAAAAATTAAGCCTTTCAAATAAATATAAATATATAAGACTCAGTTATACGCTATTAATGTTCTATATAACATTAGTACTACATATACACTTAACTATCTCATAAGTTTCTTTTCAGTTCAGGTTTGCTTTAAAGGGAACTAAGCACCCTTAAGGCCCATACACACGTCTGATTTTTGCGAACGACGGGTCGTTTGAACGTCCCGTCGTTCAGTCGTCCGCACGCCAAATCGGGCGTGTGTACAGACTGTCGCCCGGAGGATCGCTCAAACTCAGTCTTATCACGCGAACGACAGTCTGTACACACGCCCGATTTGGTGTGCGGACGACTGAACGACGGGATGTTCAAACGACCCCTTGTTTCGCAAAAATCAGACGTGTGTATGGGCCTTTACTTTCACTGTAATTTATCCTGACTATAGGAGCCACCATGTTCCCCCCTCCCCTTCTAACCATCCTTATCTACATTATTTACAGAAGTCATTCCCTCTAGATAAGGTCTTTGCAGAGAAGTTGTCCAAATACCCACCCCCTCTGTTGATGAAAAGGTATTATTACTTATTGTAATGAGTGCAATAAAACAATTAGTTAGCTTCCTGAAATCCTTTGCAGCCTGAAATCTCTGCAGCCGTGGACAGGCGGACATACCTGCTGAAGTAGGCAAATAACACTTAAGCGCTAAACTTTAATTGTAAATTAAAAGTTAAAATGGAAGTTTATTTTAATAATGAGACATATTGTTGGCATGCATTTTTCAAGTGCTATTGAGACTCCCTGGGTGCTTAAAATGTTGCTCGGTTCACTTAAAGAATAATTTGATCTGCTGAGTTTCAAATTCTTAGGATTATATGCTTCTGCCACTACTCTGCTGGACCCTGAGGATAGGTTCACCGTGGTCAGTTGCATATTGCATGTGTTAAAATGAGTGTGAACTGCAATGTAGACTGGACACAGACTTAAAGGAATACTTAAGTAAAAAAAAAAGATTTTTACTCACCTGGGGCATCTCTCAGCCCCCTGAAGCTGTATGGTGCCCTCGCAGCCACGCTCCGATCCTCCTGTCCCCGCCGGTAGCTACTTCCAGGTTCGGCGACAGCCGCAGACAGGCTGGGAACGCGAGTGATTCTCCGTGTTCCCATCCGCTATATCACCCTCTATTCTGCTATAGCGTGCCTGGCTCTTCTACTGACCACATATGCTATTGCTCCGTTGTTATTGCCTGATGAAGCGGGATCAAACCTGCGAAACGCGTTGCATATTTGGAGTTCATAAATAAAATATATTGACTGTCTTTACTACAGTCATTGTGTGTCTACTTGGAGGAGGTAAGTCCACCACTACCTCCTCTATTTACCAAGAATTTGGTTTTTAAGCTTATTTAGCTTCCTTTTATCCTTTTGGCGCCTCTGTTCTCCTGCATAATATTGAGTCCACCCTGGGTGGAGGGTTGAACCCCCTTTTTCTCATCTACAGAGAGCGACTTCTTATTCCTGAGTGGGGTCAGGAAAATCTCCCCACCTGCCTTTACAGTGGTTGCCTAATGGTAACCCTGGTTTGTGAGTATTAATATTTACTCTATCTAGTAACCATTTACCAGTACATATTACACTATTGGGGCTCTTGGTGTTCCTTGTTTTTATACAGACCTAGATGGTCAGGCTGGATGGGCAGTCAGAAAACAGGGCAGGCAGCAGCTCGGGGGGATAACCCGTGGTGGTGTCTAGACTGGAGGGCGCTGATTAGGGAATCAGAAGTTCTGTGCCTATAGGCTCCCCAGATGTTAATCCAGCCTTGGAGTGACCCCACCATGGATCACTTACCTATAACTCCCATCATCTTTCAAGTTCTTTTCTAGGGATACCACCTGTACCTGATTTTCAACACAACCTGGATTTACAGAGCAATAGAATGCAAGCATGGGTAGAGGCAGCTTCACACATGCACATGACATGATTAAAACACAAGAGATACAATTTAAACAATTGCAATCTCACGCCATAGTAAATTCAGACAATATCGTACTTCACATAATATTTTATTGCATGAGGCTACAGTTGTTGCCTGGAGAAAACAAAGGCATTCAAGCGCCCCACTTCTCTTATGACTTTAACCTCGAGATAGATAATGCATGCCAGGGTATCTTCTGCCGGGATATATCGTTATGCTGCCTAATGCAGCTATGCACATAACGATATATCGCGGCAGAAGACGCCTTGGCAGGCAATTTTTATTTACCTGTTTTAGGTGGCTGGATTGGGTTCTCCTCTTCATCCACCAGCAGCGCACCCCTCGTGTTGGAAGAGGGGTGATGGAAGAGACTCTTCCAAGTGACAGGAAGAGACTCTTCACTCTGTCAAGTGACAGTCTATTGGGCCAATCAGAGTGCAGGAATCTCGTCCTTTGAAGCCACTGGGCGGGTTCAGTGGGGCGCCCGTTAAACAAATAGAGCGTGCATAAGTTAGCAGTGCATGCTATGGCGGCATAGCGCATGCTAGAGAATTTTACCTCAGGCTGCTGTCATTAAGTTGCGCTGCTTTAGCAGCACAGCATAATGAATCAACCATATATAGTTTTGCTATATGTGGCTGCTAAAGTGTTAACAATGTTCAGATTCAATGTCTTTGGAAATCAAAACATTTTGACCTGTTCAGTGGAATTGTCCACAAATTAAGCAGGGGCACACTCAAACAACACTACTGATGTATAATAGACGTCAATTTATGTTATTTGCAGAGTGTCTATCTTCACAGAGACAGACATGAAAAGACTGAATGATGAGAGTTGAGTCTTACTGTGCCAGTGAAAAAGTTGCAGTACCTGGCTGTGTTCTTAGGATCGGCAAATGGGGAAAGAATTGTGAACTCGGCTTGAAAAGAGTTGAACATTCTTCAATTTATTGTGCAGTTCACCCAGATACAGAGAAATCTTTAATAATTATCAGCGCTATAAAGCTCAGCATGTCCTCTTTATAAGCACACTGAGTCTTCAGGAAGAAGCTATTCATGCAAGAGGTTGTTAACAAAGTGTATATAGAAATGTTATTTCTTGTTATTTAAAACTTACGCTTTGTGGTAAACAATAAATTAAAAGTCCCCATTGCAGTATGAATGCGCTTTTCTTTTTTTTTTCTTTTAGCATTGCTAAAAAAAATGAGCAAAACAACCATACATTATAAAAGCTACAAGAACAATACTTCAGGCCGTCGTGTTTGAATCAACTTTAATTGGAGCGAGATTAGGCTTGTAAAGGCAGCATTGTATTGATGAATGAACTAAAATGCACAATGAAAAGAAATCCAACATCATGATTTTTGATTGTGGCAGAAAATAGTCATTTATTTCAGAATCTGAAAAGGAGCTTTAAACTATTTAGGACAGTTTTATATTGAATGCTAAATACTTGCTGATGTTTCCTATCCTTTTTCTGGTCCACCATGAGCTTGCTGTGTTGTCTGTAACCCTTTTTCTGATGAGGTTGCGTCCCTTGTGCTCGAAGTAACTGTGGGGCATGCGTGGATGGTCATTATTTCAAGAAGACTGTTCATGGCACCAGTTTTTACATAATTTAAGTAAATCTTTCATACGTTATTTTTATTAGCAGTGTACCAGTCAGTGTTCATAGATTTGTATTCGGGGATAAGCTGAAATTCAGTTCGAAATTCAGTTTGCAGGCCACAGCAGCGAGTGTTAATTCACCTGTGTTGCCACATCTCACCAGTGCACTGCATGCCGCGGTTTATCTTCCCAGCACTTTCACCTTCACAGCCATTACCTTCAGATCATACATGGTATAGCCTCTAGGGATGAAGAGATTGATTATATCTCGAGTGGACTATTGCAATATACTGCTTGGTGGACTTCCAACTAAGCGACTAGCACCGCTCAATTCTGTACTGAACTTTGCTGCTCGACTCATTCATCTCTCCTCTCGCTCTTCCTCTGCTGACCTTCTCTGTCAAGCTCTTCACTGGCTACCAATTAACCAGAGGATTCAGTTCAAACTCTTAACCCTAACCTACAAAGCTCTCCACAATCGCTCTCCCCTGTACATCTCCTCACTAGTCTCCAGATATCAACCCAACCGCAATCTCAGATCTGCACACGAGCTTCTTTTATCCTCTTTTACAATTACTTCCTCACATTCACGTGTTCAAGACTTCTCACGTGCCTCACCTCTCCTATGGAATGCCCTTCCACAGCACATCCGCCACTCTCCCACCTTTGAAATCTTTAACCACTTAACGACCGCCTAACGTCGGCGGGTCGTTAGTGGTATAGCATGGATCGAGCGGCCTTTCCATGCCAGTTCACGGAGGCTGTCTCCGTGAACAGCCGGAGAGCCGCCGATCGCGGCTCGCCAGCGAAATGTAAACACACGGGGAAGAAATGCCCGCTGTTTACATCATACGGCACTGCTGCTGTGACGTAGATCAGCGATCTCGGCCTCTGATTGGCCGGGGATTGCTGGCATATGATAGGCTGAAGCCTATCCTTCAATGCGCAGGACGGATATCCGTCCTGCGCAGCCCATGGAGGGAGAGGGAGGGACGGGAAGGCAGGGAGCGCCGAAAACGCTGCGGAGGGGGGCTTTGAAGAGCCCCTCCAGCAGATCACAAACAGCCGGCGGCGATCAGACCCCCCCACCCCCCCCCAGCAGGACATCCCCCTAGTGGGGAAAAAAGGGGGGAAGTCTGATCGCCAAGGCTCAATCCTGATCGGTGCTGTGGGCTGGAGAGCCCATGCAGCACCGATCACTGCAGAAAGCCCTGGTCCTTAAGTGGTTAAACACTCCCTCAAAACCCACCTTTTCTGACAAGCATACTCTCTAGCTTAGGCCATGCAACTACTAAATAACCTAATTACGCACTGCCTGTAAATATACTGTATAGTTCCCCCACCTCTTGTTTCCACCCATTCCTTTAGATTGTAAGCTCGCAAGGGCAGGGCTCTCACCCTTTTGTGTCATGGAATGTTATTAATTTAATTGCTTGCACTCTGTTAGACATTTATACATTTTAGTCATCATGGCAAATTTGCTATTGTAATCAGCAGTTCTGTATTTTGTATCAGTGTGCATATCTGATGTATATCATTGTCTGTGTCATTATGTATCCCTTGTTTGTTTTCTTACATTGTACAGCGCCACGGAATATGTTGGCGCCTTATAAATAAATAATAATAATAATAATTGACTGGCCTCTCTATGTGCACCATCTTAATTCCAGAGCTGCTTTGGGTCCTGCTCTTCTGAGTCTGAAATACCTCCAGGAGATTTTTACCTAGCTGGGTTAGTGAATCTCTGGACTCTTTGATTTATGGCTGATTTAAAGCTGGGGTTTATTTCCCCTAACCATTTTGAGCTCCAGATATAAAATTCAAGCAGGTAATGACAGCTTTGTTGTCACCATGCCATACTAGATCCGATGGCGGTGAGCCTACATGTGCCGACATAATTTTTTATTACATGGTGCAGTGGCACAGCATGAGGCCAGAGGTGATCAAAGTGTTGGACTTAATCTGACACTTTAGTCTTTGTAGGTTAAGGACATGTTGGATTATATCCAACAACAGCCCCTCCAGTGGATAAAATATTGCTCCTTGTCGGTTTGATACTGGATTGGAAAGGGTTAAAATGTGTCTTTGTTCAAAACTGCAATGCACTTCTACTGGTTTTTACATCTTTGGAGCCAGGTACTGCTTTTGATATGACAACTTGGAATTCACTTTAAGAGATTGCAAGAGTTATCCAGGAGATCTGTGATCACCCCCAACATATGTAAAAGCAATTCTCAATTCTCTAAATGCTGTGGGAAAATCTCTGCATTATTAATGCTCCAGGTCCCAAGGTAAATAAACAGTGGGAATGTAAGGAACTTGTGAAGTGTGCATGGGTGCTACGCTGGTTGAAGGTTGAAGAGGAATAGTCTATGGTCTTTTGTTGAAAAAAAAAAACCAATAGATGACAAAACTAAGTTCATGTGTGTTTAGTAGAGTAATGACTTCTGTAAATCACCAAAAGACTTTATGTATAGTGAGCCAAGTTATGATGAGCCAGGGAGATTACTACAAAGAGGCTGTACATTGAACAATAAGGTACATAAGCACATGGAAAATATGAAATAGGAAATGTAGTATGCAATGTAGTATGCAATGGGTAAGGTGAGTAAGAAAGGTCTTACCTCAGGTAGTAGGCTTAAAGATAATAATTTTATTGGACACAGGAAGCTGAGGTTTCATTACCCACGTTTACCCATTGCATACTACATTGGGGATGCCTCCTCCCATTTTGTGTACAGTTTTCCCACTCCCCTGGGGTAACCCTTGTAATAATTATACAGTCGTCTTTTTTTCTGGAGTGCGACCCAAACTATCCTGAAGAGGATACCCAACCCACATGGAGACGGAATTCTCCACCTGCCTAATACTGTTGTTGCCTAATAGCAACACAGATTTGTAAGTAGTATTTGTTTCACGCATTTTTAATTGCCTAGAAATACTACACTATCTGGTGCTCCTGGTGTTTTCTGGTTCCTTTTTCCTCAGATCTTACAGTGATCTGTAACTGTAACTATAATACACATAGAAGCAATTTATCATATACTAGTTATGTCCTGAACTGACAGAATGGTAAACACAGAATAGTATTTTACACATATACGTGTGGTGATTTGGGTGCACAATATTATCAATACCTTTCACCTGTTGTCGTTAATTAAAGACATTTACATTGGGTCTATAGTGTCTCCCAATTTCTACCTTTGTTTTTTTACCATCTTACAAATGTTCTCCAAGAGCAACACTGGCAAACAATATTGTCTTGGATTCAAAAGGTGGCAGTCTGGGTGAGCTGTGTTTTAGGGCTGATGGTCTCCCCTGTTGACTCAGGTCCTGGTAACAGACTGGGAAGTAAAACATACTGGCTTTAATCAAATTTACTGGTTAAGTAAGACCTTGATTATACGTACAACAATGCTTTATGTTGCACAACATGCACACATATCAAATGCTTTGTTTATGGAACAGAACTGAAAGTCCAAATCCAACATTTTAACTTCACAACCAGCTGTGGGGACAGTGTAGTCCATCTCATTGCCTGGGCAATACTGTTTTCTTAATAAAAAATAAATACATCTCTGAGAAAGAAAGCAGCAGTCTGGACTCTCTTGCTGTAGATACAAGGTCCAGTGGCGTAACTACTGCACCTGCAATTTTTGCAGGCGCAGGGGGGCCCAGAGGCTCTTAAGGGGCCCCGATGATACACTGCATGGGCCACATCAGTAAGCTCCGGGAACGCCCATGCTGTTAAAATAAATAAAACAAGTTTGGCTGGCTGGGCACATATAGGCAAAGCAGCCTGTGCTCTGCTGCTGCCGCCGCCAGCCAATGGGTCCTCAGCAGGCTGGTAAGGTTGATGTCTGTTGGATGCAATGAAGTAGGCGGAGATATGAGAGACGACAAGCTCCAGGAATAAAAGAGACTTGGAGTCTATCTGTGCGTCATCTCCCCGCCCCCTTCCTCTCCCACGTGTAGCTCTCCTTAATCGCTTTCCTTCATTGCGGCAGATTTCAACTGTAGCTGACCAGGACTCCCTCACTCCCCTCCTCACACAGCGGAGGTCGCTTCCCTGAGCCTGAACGCTGCAAACACAGGGGGTGAGCTTCTCATGCATTTTTACTTCTAACTGCTCTCCTGGTAATGGGGGGTTACTTAACCCTTTCAGCAACTCAGCTGTGTTGCTTGCAAAAACTCTGACATTACTTTTCCACAAGTGTATTATGTGTATGTCAAACAGTGAGTTAGAGCCTTTGCAAGCAACACAGCTGATTTGCTGAAAGGGTTCAGTACCCCCATTTCTTAAGGTGCCCATACATCAGAAGATGTATGGGCAGATCGACCTAGAGACAGATCTCTGATTAGAGAGAGAGATCTGTCAGCTGCCCATACTTCAGGCCAATTGCCGATCGATTTCAGCATGAAATCTTTTGTGAATTAGCCTTGTGACACCGCCCCGCGGCCCCTGGTGCTGTCCCCCTTTATGTAAAATATTCCCCTTCCCCCTGCTCTAAACTTGACCTGTCTGCCGCTGCTCTGTCCTCATACACACCCCACATGGTTGCTGGTGTCAGGGCCGGGCCAAGGCAGAGGCTGAGAAGGCTCCAGCCTCAGGGCGCAGTGTAGGAGGGGGGCGCACAATTCATTCAGCTGTCATTCCCAATTGTGTTTGAAGCACAAAGAAATAAGAAAAGGGCATACATAGCAGTGACTGCAAGCCAGATAACTAGATATTAAGGTGTTGGGGCCCTGGGGCACCTCTTAGTCTAATAGCAATTAGTGTGTGACGGCTGGGGTGGGAGGGATGGAGGGGCGCACTGTGCTGTCTCAGCCTTGGGTGCTGAAGGACCTTGTCCCGGCTCTGGCTGGTGTATACGTGGAAGCGTGTGTGTTGTCACACACTTGCACACGTTATGCCGGCAACCACGTGGTGCATGTATGAGGACGGAGCCTGGATTGGTGGGGAGGGGCGGCCCATCCAAAGTTTTGCAGGGGGGGTGATTTCTGGTTATGCTCCTGCAAGGCTCTGTATTTCAGTACATCATGCAGACTATACCACAAACAAGCCAAAACAGCTGTCTGCTAGTTGGATTGAATGACCCTGTAATATTAATGGCTATATGCGTGACATAAACTTGCAGTTCTGAATGTATGCTTGGCTTGCAAGGACATAAAGGAATCATTTCCTGGTTGTGTCCGTTGTCCTGAAATGATGCTGGCAGATTTCATCTGTTCTAGGCAGGCAGTGCTGTGCTTTATGTCTCGGTCAGACAGTACAACTGATTTATCTTTCACAGCAAAACAGTTGTGGATAGGTTTGGTCGGGATTGTGTTCTGTCTGCTGCTTGATGTACTGTACAGAAAGACATCAGTCAGTGACAAGCTCTAAAAGCTCTAAAAGGTTAAGACTCCACCAAGAATATAAAAGGTCAGCAAACACTAAGGTGAAGTAAAGAATCGGATGTCATGTCTGTATTAGAACTAATAGCAAGAGCAGAAGCTATTGCTCCCATTTCCCCAACTCCCTACTTGTTTTCTTCCTCATTTCAAACTGTCTTTGCTGCTCGATCCAGCTCACATTTTACAGGCAGAACTACACAACTTACAAAAAGACAGAATTGCTCACCCTAACATGAGCTTTTGGCTTCCCTGCAAAATTTTGGATGAGCCCCCCCCCCCCCCCCCGCTTTCTACACAGGTGAACTGAGAACCTATGTTATTAAATTTACTAGCGCACAATTTAATGTTTTAGTGAAGCACTGCAAGCATTTTCTCTTGATTCACTAAACCGTGATAACTCAGCACGGCCGCGCTAGTGTTTTGCGCGCGTAAACGGAAAAACACAAAAACGATAGCGTGGCCGTGATATGAGTTATCACGGTTTAGTGAATCAAGCCCATGGTGTGCAGAAAATGCATACAGAAAACTGGCAGACAGGTGTCCTCCCAGCCTCAGCTTATTACACTCACTCTGTCCATCTCTGATGGAGCAGAACTGGCTCTGCAGACTACTCCAGCATCACTACAGTACAGAGCACTTTAAGAGGGGCAGGAGAGGCTGGTAGTAGGGCACTGTACACAAGACTCTGCTGAACACTGAATAGGGACTGTCTACAAATCTTTCTCTGCAAAACTTTGTATGATCCTTTACCAGTGAGCAGATGCAGTCATTAGAACAATTGAGCAGAGAGCAGAACGTTTTTTTTCTCTCCATGCCCTTAGTCTCTCAGGACAGGGAAGAGAAACATTTTCTCCAAAGGGACCCTCCTGCAGCTTCTGGCCTCCCTGCATCAGGACTGCCAGGCAACTGGCATTGCTTACAAGGAAATATAAATATAGCAGCTTCCATATACCTCTCACCTTAGGTTCCCTTTAAGGAAGGCCCTAGTTAATTCAGTTCTGTTTTTTTTATCAATCATTTTTTATTGAAATAAGAAAAGACAAATACAGTAGCGAATTATATAAAACATAGGTAATTCAGTTCTGTTTAATGCAATAGGAGAGCGTGTCAGCAGAAATGGAAGGAGGAGCCAATGAAACAGGCTTGGTTGCAATACCACTGCTACATATGTCCCTTCCTCTGTGTGGACTGGATTACTATCCAGTGATATGGCACCACCTTTTCAATATGGCAGGTAATAAAACAAGGTGCTGTGATCACTACTTACAAGCAACAAGATCTGTTTTTTTGTATTTGGGTTTTATAGTGTTTTATTAACCACTTATATACCAGCGGTCTCTTCCCCCTTAAGGACCAGAGACCGCTGGTACAGAAACGGCGGAATTGCAATGAATCACCGTACATACCTGACGCAACCACCATCTCCACTGCACGTCGGGAACCTGGGCCACCCACTCTGCCGTTCTATGACAGCAGAGTTCCTGTGAGCCAGTTAGGAGACGCTTTCATTAGCTCCTGACCTCGTCTTTCAATGTAAGCCAATGGGAGTTGCTTACATTGAAAGATAGGGCCAGGAGCCAATTAAATTGGCTCCTGACCCGCTCACAGGGCTCTGCCGTCATAGAGACAGGCAGAGCGAGTGAGTGGCGGCAGGAGACGGCATGGTTTCAGCAGCGAGGTTGTCAGGAACATAAAAAACAGCAGATGCGCACAGTGGCGGTGAGTTGAAATCAACGTCCTGGCAGCCAGATAGCCGTCAAAACAGGGCGTAGATTTCAACAATCGTGGTCCTTAAGTAGTTAAGCTTCCTCTCTTGTCTAACTACACGAATATGGACTAAAATAAAGAGATGCAATAGATATCAGCGGGACACTGGAGATACCAAATCTGTCTAAAATAGGTCACTTCATGCTCAGCAGGTGTCTGTGATGTTTATAAATCAGGCTTAATTAACTTACAGACTTATTCCGAATAATCTGATAACCATAATGATAGGAAGCCACTCCTGAATAATGAGTCAGTTGAACAGGAAATTAATAAAGCTGTTTATTGTCTCTTGCCACAGAGTATAAAGCATTCGGCATTCAGAGATGTTCAGAGAGGAACAATGTGTAGCTAAGACAGAGCTCTTTGATCAAGAAGAGAGAGAATATAAGAACAGATCAGACTAGCCAGCATCCACTGTAAACAAAGGCATTGCCATTTCCCATACAGAAGCTCAGATAAAGGCGTTTGAAAGCTACACTCAGGCTCAAGGTAAAATTAGGTATTTTAAATAGCAAATGAAAATAATAATCGCATATTACTAAGTATCTGGCTCAAATATGGCTCTAAGGATTATACATTTGATATGAAAGCAGAGAGTTTTTTCTTTTTACAGATAGACGCCTATCTGCATCTGCTTGTAGCACAATGACTTGAATAAAGCTGCATAGGAGTATAATAGAGTGAAGGAAGTGAAGAGCAAGATCTAACAACAATTGCCTTTCCTTTGATGATGGCGACATTGTTAACTGAGATCAGGTGAAGGAAAATATTACATAAAACAGGAGTTTGTACAAATAAAAAATGTAGAATATAGCTGAGCAAATCCATCACATTTCTTTCCCCTTAAAAGTCTTTTTTTACCCAATAAGCAAATTAATATTGCAACTTTATTAAAATACAAGTTTCTGATCGGGGTCTACAATAAGCTGCCAAACGTAAATAGCAAACAAATAAAACTACTGCAGGAAACTTAAAGTGGACTTAAACTCTTGCAGAGGACAGATGAACAAAATAAAGGAATGCACCCTGTATGTATTTAGAGAGTTTAGCCCAGTCTTTCTCAACCAGGGTTCCTTGAGTGCTCTGCAGGGGTTCCTTGCTATTTTCCCCCATTGTGATGATGGGGAAGTATAATTCAGCACATTATAATAGGGGGTATTGTAAAAAGAAGAACATTAATAAAAAGCCCTAGAATAAGGAGACACTGTAATAGGGGGTAGTAAAATAAACAGCCACACCTACTTCTTATTTGCAAAATAAATACAGGGGTTCCTTGAGATACAAAAATGATTTGCAGTAGTTCCTTGAGATCAAAAAAAATATTTGTGGTGTTCCTCCAGGGTAAAAAGGTTGAGAACCACTCGTTTAGCCTGTTTAATTCCCCCTCATTTGTGTCTAATCACAAGTGGTAATTTGATCTCTTCCCTGTGTCACATGACTGCCATGGCATAGATGGCAGATAATCTAATTTGAAAGCACGAGATGTTAACAATATGTCTGCCTCCATGAATCAGGAAGTAGAAACAGCATAGATTTATTTTAGGATTTGTATCAGGTGTAACAAAGAAATGTCTTTTTGTTTCAAGTTTATTATGCTGTTAGGTATCTTTTAGAGCAGAGAGGACGTTCTGAGTTCAGGTCCACTTTAAAAGCTACAAGCAAACTTGGGGTCTAAGTTACGAGCGATTTCATCTATCCAGACATTCACCTGGATATAAACCATTCTAGTAAAAATCTCAGATGTTTATCAATACTATTAGACAATCACTTAGCTCAAGAAGTACCTGAGCCATCTAAGGGAAATGCTCTGCTAGGCTTGATCTTTTCAAGTACACTAGATATTGTATTAAATATGCAGGTTCAGCAGTGCTTATGGAGTAAAGATCACAATTGGATAACATTTGACTTGGTATTCATAAGAGTTTCAAACAAGGAGACAACTGAAACTTTGAATTCTTGCCAAGTTTAACCAGCTCAGGGATTCACTAAGTCTTGCTGATTGGGATAGCACCTTACAGAACACGCAGAATAAAGTACAAGGTTGTTGTTTTTTTAAGCAAATTCTTAAAGAATGTTATAGTATTCACATTCCTTATAGGTAAGACTATTCCAGAAATAAAAAAAGGCCGCTATCGATAATAAAAAATGTCTTTGGACATGATAAAAAGTGAAAGGGATGCATGTAAGGATCTAAAAATTAGGGTAACGAATGTGTTAATCTCATGTAAGAAATGTAATAAAAACTACAAAAAAGGATTTCAAAACAGAAACAATGAGGCTGATAACAGGTAACTGATGATATTAAAGGACCACGATCGTGAATATCCTCACATTTTAAATACATGGAAACACACACAAATAAGAAGTATGTTTCTTCCAGAGTAAAATAAGCCATAAATTACTTTTCTTCTGTTGCCGTCATTTACACTTCGTAGTAAAAATCTGACAGAACTGACAGGTGTTGGACTAGCCCATCTCCTCATTGAGGATTCTCAGAGTTTTCTTTATTTTCAAAAGCACTTAGTGAATGGCAGTGGCACCGTCTAACTGCTAAATAAATGTGCAGCAAGGCTGTTTTTGTATAAATCCTTTTCAGGCAGTGTCTTAATAAAGAATAAAGGCCATGCTGAGAATCCCCCATGAGAAAATACTCTAGTCCAAAACCTGCTGGTTCTGTCAGATTTCTACTTCCAACTGTAAGTGACAGCGCTTACGTGTATATCACATTTTAATTTTTTTTGTTGCTACAGTTGTCCTTTAAGTCGATTGAAAAAGTCTCACACATATGTAAACTCAAAAATTAAGGCTTAGAATGTAACTCTTAAAAGATGACACAGAGAATACAGGCTGAACTCAAAAAATTAGAATATTGTGCAAAAGTTAATTTATGTCAGTAATTCAACCTAAAATGGGAAACTAATATACTCATTACATGTAAAGCAAGATATTCAAAGCCTTTATTTATGATAATGGCTTACAGCTTATTAAAAACCTCAAAATGAAAATGTTTAGTATTCTAGGCTCAAAGTGTCATACTCTAATCAGCAAATACAGTAGTGATAAAAAGTATGTGAACCAGTAAGAATGATGTGGATTTCTGCACAAATTGGTCATATCATAAAATGTGATCTGATCTTCATCTAAGTAACAACAATAGACAATCACAGTCTGCTTAACCCTTTCTGGACCAGCACCCTCTGCCCCCTTAAGGACCAGAGGGTGCTGGTCCAGCAAACCGCCGCTTCCCGATGAATTGCCGCAAGTTACCATTGCTCCCGCCGGACACGCCGCTCTGTCCCCGCCGCAGGTTGCTCTCTCTGCCGTCGCTATGACGGCAGAGCGCTTTGCGCCGGTCAGGAGCCGCTTTCATTGGCTCCTGATCCTGTCATTCCATGTAAGCCAATGGGAACGGCTTACATGAATGACAGGGTCAGGAGCCAATGAAAACGGCTCCTGCCCGGCTCACAGTGCTCTGCTGTCATAGAGGCGGCAGGGCATTACATTGCGGTGGGGGCAGAGCGTGGTCAATGGGACATAGAGCTTACGTCCGGTCAGGACCGCAGCGCCCCCTGCCCGACCTAGATTTATACTCGCTCGGTCTGCAGGTAGTTAAACTAATACCACACAAATAATTAAATATTTTCATGTTTTTATTGAGCACACCATGTAAACATTCACAGTGCAGGTGGAAAAGGTATGTGAACTCCTAGACTAATGACATCTCCAAGAGCTAATTAGATGAGGTGTCAGCCAGCTGGAGTCCAATCAATTAGATTAGATTGGAGGTGTTGATTACAACTCCCCTACCCTATAAAAACACACATCAGTTTTGGGTTTGCTATTCCCAAGAAGCTTGCTTGATCTGAATGATGCCTTGCACAAAAGAGCTCTCAGAAGACCTACGATTAAGAATTGTTGATTTGCATAAAGCTGCAAAGGGTTATATATCCAAACGCCTTGCTGTTAATCAGTCCACGGTAAGACAAACTGTCTATGAATGGAGAAAGTTCAGCACTGCTGCTACTCTCCATAGGAGTAGCCGTCCTGTAAAGAAGACCGCAAGAGCACAGCGCAGAATGCTCAATGAGGTGAAGAAAAATCCTAGAGTGTCAGCTAAAGACTTACAAAAGTCTCTGGCATATGCTAACATCCCTGTTAGGGAATCTTTGATATGTAAAACACTAAACAAGAATGGAGTTCATAGGAGGATACCACAGAGGAAGCCACTTCTGTCCCCAAAAAACCCCATTGCTGCATGTTTAAAGTTTGCAAAAGAGCACCTGGATGTTCCATAGCAGTACTGGCAAAATATTCTGTGTACAGATGAAACCAAAGTTGAGTTGTTTGGAAGAAACATACAACACTATGTGTGGAGAAAAAGAGGCACAGCACACCAACATGAAAACCTCATCCCAACTGTGAAGTATGGTGGTGGGGCATTATAGTTTGGGGCTGCTTTGCTCCATCAACGCTTGGACGGATTGCCTTCATCAAAAGAAAAATGGATTCCCAAGTTTATCAAGACATTTTGCAGGAGTACTTAAGGCCATCTGTCCACCAGCTGAAGCTCAGCAGAAGATGCATGTTGCAACAGGACAACGACCAAAAGCATAGAAGTAAATCAACAACAGAATGGCTTAAACAAAATCAAATACGCCTTATGGAGTGGCCCAGTAAGAGTCCTGACCTCAACCCAATTGAGATGCTGCGGCATGACTTTAAGAAAGCGATTTACACCAAAAATCCCAAAAATATTGCTGAACTGAAACGCTTCTGTAAAGAGGAATGGTCAAAAATGACTCCTAACCATTGTGCACATCTGATCTGCAACTACAGGAAACAATTGATTGAAGTTATTGCTGCCAAAGGAGGTTCAACCAGTTATTAAATCCAAAGGTTCACATTCCTTCTCCACCTGCACTGTGAATGTGTACATGGTGTGTTCAATAAAAACATGGAAACATTTAATTATTTGTGTGGTATTAGTTAAAGCAGACTGTGATTGTTTATTGTTTTGACTTAGATGAAGATAAGATCACATTTTATGACCAATTTGTGCAGAAATCCATATAATTACAAAGGGTTCACATACTTTTTATTGCTACTGTAAACCCAAAACACCTGCAAAGGATTCCTGAGCCTTTAAATGGTCTCTCAGTCTGGTTACGAATTACTGACATAAATTAACTTTTGCATGATCTTCTATTTTTTCAATCTTCACCTGTATGGTTACAGGAGATGAGTTAATGCCAGTCTAACAAACTGAATTATACTTTCTTAACCCCGGAGGAAGAGCAGGCAAGAATAAGATAAGGTACCTGACCCTAATGGCATCCACCTCCAAGTATTCAAGGAGCTGTGCTTGGTTCTCTATTTGACACTTTATCTTATTTTATTATTATTTGAGATTGTCATTTTCACATAACTGCCATGCAATTGCTGCTTTGTTTTACTTAAAGAGACTCTGTAACAAAATGTTCAGCATTATTTCTTCTATCCTATAAGTTCCTACACCTGTTCTAATGTGAAAAGTAGTTTATCCTGCGCTAGCTTCAGCTAGGTATGGCCCTTTAAATATATGTAATGCCCACGGTGCTGCTCCCTCCACTGGGTGGTGCCAGAAATCTAGCGTATGGGGAACAAGAAAACAAGGGTGCGCTCCTATGGTGCATTAACTTTTTATTTAAAAATTCCACGCTAAAAACAATTGCACTTACAGTGTTTGTGCAGATTTTGCACATGTGGGGGGCCGCCAGCGAGTATCACCCACGTCTTGAGCCTGGCCAGGGCATCAAGGATCCGTCTGCGATGGAAAGCACGGGGACTTGGGACTGATCGCTGGCTCCTACACCACTCGGCAAGCCGTCTGATCGTCACAACGCGTTTCGGCGCTTAGCCACGCCTTTGCAAAAGAGCACATCCAGGTTCTCTTTTGCAAACTTTTAACATGTAGCAATGGGGTTTTTTTGGGGACAGAAGTGGCTTCCTCTGTGGTATCCTCCTATGTGCAATTGTTTTTAGCGTGGAATTTTGAAATAAAAAGTTAATGCACCATAGGAGCGCACCCTTGTTTTCTTGTTACCTGTTCTAATGTGGTCAGTCTTACTGCAGCCTTTCCTAGTTGCACAGTGGCTGTATTATCTCTGTTATATAATCTAATCTTCTTTCCTCTGACAGCTTTGTCGGGCTCAGGCACTCAGGCAGGAATCTGCTGCTCTGCTTGTTATAGGCAGAAGCTATACACACCCTCTCCTCGCTCCCTGCAGGCTCTGTATGAGTCACAGACTAAACTCCTTTCAGCCTGTTACATGCCATGTCTTTTGTTTGTAAACAGTGCCTAAAACGGGCAATTACAAGCCAGGATCGCAGCAGGGAGTGGCAGAAACCGCACAGAGAGGCCCAGGAAAACATAATGAATAGAATGGTATGCTTTTTATTGTAATAATTTTAGAGTACAGATTCTCTTTAAGAAGAGAAAAAGTCAGAACCAGAAAACTACGGCACAGTAAGCGCAAACTATTTGAAGGTATCCTAAGGGATGCTATACAAAAGAACGGCATACTCTAATTAAAGATAATCAACATGAATTTCCTAAAATAGGTCATGTCTGACAAACTTGTATTGCTTTAATGAAAGTTTAAATGCAAATCTAGATGTTTAGAAGGGAATAGCTGTAACATATTTAGACTTTACAAAAAGCTTGACCCCATTTCTGCTTAATGGATGCAGGGACAAGGGCAGAAGGGCAAAATGGATGCAGGGATGAGGGTAAAATGTGTATGCAGATAAAACACTGGCTAAAGGGTAGAAATACAAGTGTAATAAATGGATCTAGCTCAAAATGGGAAAATGTTAGCAGCAAGATGGTGCCGCAAGAGACAGTACAGAGTTCAGCTCTCTTCAGTTTACTAATGACCTAGTAAGTTAGGGAAAATAGTAATATTACCATTTCTGAAGGCGGTAAGAAATGAAGTAGAATTAGTAACACTCAGTAAAATAGTGACATTCTGTAGAAAGATATTGACAAGATGGCTATCTAGGCAGGTAAATAGCATACTAAATTTAATGTTGATACATTTCATTTAAATGTACAGTAATAACCGGCAAAAATGGGCAAATAAAATGTGTAGGTTTTTTTCTACAGTCGCACATTTTAATTTAAAACTATAATGGCTGATATTTTCTTCTTATTCCCTTTAAAATGCATAAAAAATAAAACATTTTTTAGTAAAAAGTACTACCCAAAAAAGCCTTATTTGTGGCGAAAAAAATGTATAGATCATTATGGTGTGATAAGTAGCAATAAAGCTATTGCCTAATAAATGGAAGTAGACATACAACTGTCTCTCTCTCTCTCTATCTATCTATCTATCTATCTATCTATCTATCTATCTATCTATCGATCTATCTATCTATCTATCTATATATATATATATATAAATATATATATATATATACTCGCGTATAGGCATAATTTTTCAGTACAAAAGTGTGCTGAAAAGTTACCCCCTCGGCTTTTATGCGAGTCAGTGGAGCAGAAGGGATGGTGGAGCAGGATTTGCTACTTGCAGAGGAGTGTAAGGATTGTGCACTAGTGCTCTTGGCAGCTGGCTCCCTGCTGTGTCTGTTCCCCCCAATCCCCTGCAACACAGTGTGCAGAGTGTGCTGCTCAAGACATCCCGTGTCCCCTGGCTTGTGGAGCAGTGTGTGCAAGCAACGTGTCGGCGGCGCAAAGATTGGGGATTTTTCCTGTTTGGCAATCACTGTGTCTCATATTTATGACACCATCTAGTGGTGTCTTGAGACACAGACAGCTATATCATCCTTGGGACACATCTGGCTATGGGGAGGGGACTATAAATGGGAAGGGGCTTATACTCAAGTCAATCACTTTTTCCTGGTTTCTGAGGGAAAAGTGGGTACCTCAGCTTATACACGGGGCATCTTATATGCGAGTATATACAGTGTATACAGTGGGATGCGAAAATTTGGGCAACCTTGTTAATCGTTGGTTGTTATGATGAAAACCATCAGTTAAATCTATCATAGAGGAGACACACACAGTGATATTTGAGAAGTGAAATGAGGTTTATTGGATTTACAGAAAGTGCGCAATAGTTTAAATAAAATTAGGCAGGTGTAAAAATGTGGACACTGTTGCATTTTATTGATTATAAAACCTTTAGAACTAATAATTTGAACTCAAATTGGCTTGGTAAGCTCAGGGTCCCCTGATCTACATACACATGTGAATCCAATTATGAGAAAGAGTATTTAAGTGGGTCAATTGTAAGTTTCCCTCCTCTTTTAATTTTCTTTGAAGAGTAGCAACATGGGGGTCTCAAAACAACTCTCAAATCACCTGAAGACAAAGATTGTTCACCATCATGGTTTAGGGGAAGAATACAAAAAGCTGTCTCAGAGATTCAGCTGTCTGTTTCTACAGTTAGGAACATATTGAGGAAATGGAAGACCACAGGCTCAGTTCAAGTTAAGGCTTGAAGTGGCAGACCAAGAAAAATCTTGGATAAACATGAGCGACGAATGGTGAGAACAGTCAACCCACAGACCAGCACCAAAGACCTACAACATTATCTTGCTGCAGATGGAGTCACTGTGCATTGTTCATCCATTCAGCGCACTTTACACAGAGAGATGCTGTATGCGCGAGTGATGCAAAGGAAACCTTTTCTCCGCCCACAACACAAACAGAGCTGCTTGAGGAATGCTAAAGCACATTTGGACAAGCCAGCTTCATTTTGGAATAAGGTGCTGTGAACTGATGAAACTAAAATTGAAATATTTGGGCATAACAAGTGGCATTATGCATGGAGGAAAAACAACACAGCTTTCCAAGAAAACCGCCTGCTACCTACAGTAAAATATGGTGGTGGTTCTATCATGCTGTGGGGCTGTGTGGCCAGTGCAGGGACTGGGAATCTTGTTAAAGTTGAGGGACATATGGATTCCACTCAGTGTCAGCAGATTCTGGAGACCAATGTCCAGAAATCAGTGAAGCTGAAGCTGCTCCGGGGCTGGATCTTTCAACAGGACAACGACCCTAAACACTGCTCAAAATCCACTAAGGCATTCATGCAGGGGAACAAGTACAATGTTGTGGAATGGCCATCTCAGTCCCCAGTCCTGAATATAATTGAAAATCTGTGGTGTGATTTAAAGAGAGTTGTCCTTGCTCAGAAGCCATCAAACCTGAATGAACTACAGATGTCATGTAAAGAGGATAGAGGAATGGTCCAAAATGCCTCCAACCAGAATCCAGACTCTCATTGGAACCTACAGGAAGTGTTTACAGGCTGTAATTTCTGCAAAAGGAGGATCTACTAAATATTGATTTCATTTCATTTTTGTGGTGCCCAAATTTATGCACCTGCCTAATTTTGTTTAAACAATTATTGCACACTTTCTGTAAATCCAATACACTTCATTTCACTTCTCAAATATCACTGTGTGTGTCTCCTATATGATGTAATTAACTGACATTTTTTATCGTAACAACCAACAATTTATACAGGAAAATCATGACGATTAACAAGGTTACCCAAACTTTCGCATCCCACTGTATATATACAGTATATATGTGTGATGTGACTTGGTAAAATAACATTGTACTCCTTACTTTGTTGTTTATGAAAAGATTGAGCAAGTGACAAGTTTTCTTTTTCTTACATTCCTCTCAGCTTGATGTTGCTTGTGACTGATATGATTGTATAGACTGACGTAATGCATTACATAGTGGATAATGTTTTTATTGCCTTTAGCATTTAAAAGATTTTATATCCATTATACAGTATGTACATAATGCAGTGTAATGCTTGTCACAAGTTTTCCATAACATATAAATAATGCCGCATGATGGTCATCTCTTTCAGTGGCACCTCTTTGGATTAAATAATAAAACAAAGACTGATATAGTGGCTGCTGGCTGTCTCTAAGGGCCTTTAATCAAATCAATATATATGTTAAGATTTATGTATGTCTTATTCCTGCTGTTTCTCTATTTATATTATATTATTATAAGTAGTTATAGAGCTGTGAGGCAGCGTACGTTATCACACTTGACTGGCCTGTGTAAAACGATTTTGGCTGAATGTCAGACTGGAGATTAAAACAAACCTAAACTAAACTTTCCTTTGTTTTATATCGTGTCTGCCGTGTTGTACATACTAAAAAAACATTATATTAGTTTACAGTACACCAGTGTACAGTGCTAGATCACCTTACTGGACAGAATATGTAGATTGTGATGCTTCACAGGTGTAGTGCCTTGGAGTCAGGAGTTTGTTAAGTAATGAGAAATGCATGAGAAAAAGCACTTAAAGTAAGCATGAGGTGGGCACATAAAATGAAAAAAAAAATGCTACCTGATCCCGGGGACTGAGCTTATCAGGTAGCTGCCAAAACTGCCGATCTCCGCCACAAATGTGGGCCGCACTGGCTCACTTTCACTTTCGTGACCTCTGGGCGTGGCCAAGGAGAGAGAGTTGCCCAATGGCAGCTCTGGAAACCCTGCAGGAACGCCCCTGGTGGGCGTTTTGAACAGGGAATCCCTCTCCTCTATTTATCCTCTGAGATAGAAACAAATATTGTCGCTATAGTTGGAGGCAGTGGCGTAGCAATAGGGAGTGCAGAGGTAGCAACCGCATCGGGGGCCCTTGGGCCAGAGGGGCCCTCCCTCGACCACAGTATTCACTCTTTATTGGTCTTGTGCTGATAATAATCACTTCTAGAGATGCTTTGAATAGTAGTAATCATTAATACACTGTTCCCCATCCCCTTCTTGCACCTCTGACACTGTGGTTGTCCTTGATTGGTTTTGGTGTGCCATATCATTTATGGATAGAGTGCTTGGGGGGCCCCATGTAAAACTTGCACCGGGGCCCACATCTTCTTAGCTATGCCACTGTTCGGGGGGGGGGGGCTATAGCGTGGGGGGGGGGCAGGGAGCAGCAGTGTGGGGACGCAGAGGCATGTCATGAGGCAGAGAACATGCTTCTGTGTCCCATCTGCCCCCCAAGGAACCGCCTTGTGTTCTCTTTAAGGCCCGTAGGCTTGCTAGATCAATGTCGTCCACCAAGGATCAGTAACCAATCCCTTGGGTGATATTGCAGGGCTGAGATTGACAGATGCATCACTAGCCTTCAGACTAGCAATGTGTTTTGTTGCTATGTTGGGGGGGTGCGGTGGAGGGAAGACAAAGTGGTGCAGGAGTGATGTCACATGAGAGTTGGGTAAGTGGGGAGACCAATGCTCTTGGCCATAACTCTGCTGAAGGGATCCTCTGACACAGATCGCTGGCCAAGCAGTTGAGAGGGGTCGGGCTGCCATACAAAGGCTGTATACTCGGTTGAGTCCATCTCGTGTGTACAGAGCTTTGGTTCTGATGGTTCTGGTTCTGCACAACTGAACTGGTACCCTGTATCAGTAATGGAAGTTAACTCTCCTTACATAAATGTAGGAAAGCATATCGTATAGCCTGCAGATATTATATTACTGCTGCAATTAAAATAATCAGTGAAGTCAAACACATGTACAAAGTTCTTAGCAAGGGAGCTGCCTTCACTTTCAGTGTTTCCCAGTGTGCTAATGAGAAGCACATCCTCAGATATTCAAACAATATACAGTAGAATACTTTGCTATGATTTTTGAAAATATTTGCCGTAACAAATATATACTGTAGGTTGAACTACAGAGCCCAGACCTCTGAACCCAGACAAGTACCAATCTCTAGCTCGTCCTGTCCCAAACTTGTAGCAACAAGACTGGTGATGTAAAGGCAGTGACCTAAATAACTCCTACTCAGTGGTGGACAAAGTCAGCAGTGGGCCCCTGTGCAGAATAAATGAGGGGTCCTTTGTTAGTGGCCATAATCATAACAGAATATGGTTGGATCCAAATAATGTTGATAACATAAAAGTACATGAATCTAAGTTACATTCTGTAGGCACTGTATTCATGTAGCACACATTTCATGTGTATGACTGGGCTAAAAGCAAATATCACTGTTCCTCCTGGGTCTCAGAGAGAAGTACACAGAGAATAGCCTACAGAATAATCATGCCTTAACTGTGGTGCAACTGCATGGGCCCTAGAGGGCATGGAGCCCCTGTGTGGCTGCACGGCCTGCACAGGCCTATGTCCGCCTCTGCTCCTACTTTAGCCCTGGTGTCCAGAGCTGTCAAATATATGCTGGGCCTGGTACTCCCAACTTTGGCTGTTGTCCTAGCCCTGAAAGTAAACACAACCCAAGGTAAAGTACTGACTGCTTCTCTCCGCCCTCGTTGTGGCATCATGCCTTGTGTAGAACCCCCTCACTAGTCCATTAGTTGTACTAGAGAGTGGAATGCAGGTGGTATGTATTATCACAATGTGGGCAGAGGGGGCAAAGCCAGTGACTGCATCCGGGGGACTCTCAGTGAGACCAGGCTTCTGCATTGAGCTTGCATCCTATATAATAAAATACAAGTGACCCTGCATTTACCCCTGTGTCAATGCTTTGTGCTACTGCGCATGTCAAGTACTGACAGCCATTGGGACAGGACGCAGGGCGGGCGGGTCAGAGGAACAGGAGGACGTGAGCGTGCGGCGGACGGGTGGTGGGTGGGTGCGCGCACTGACTGGCGGCGGTGGCAGCTTGAAGTGACCTAAAGCACGTATTTAAACAGGCTTAGGTCAACTAGTTGGGAAATAAAACACTGAGTGGATAGTAAACACAACAAACCCCCCCCCCCCCCATTTGAGGGCTTTGTTTACTTTCATTATTTTTAATCATTCCAAAATCCCTTTAAAGACACATAAGGATTAGGATCCATTTTAACCACTTTACCCCCGCGCGTACGTATTTCTCCACCCCTTTTTCCATCCTTTAAAAACCAGGGACGGAGAAACACGTACTTTCCGCGTTCCCGACGCTGTCCGCGCTCCCGCTCGTAAACACGCCGCCCGCCGCTAGTAAAACCGCCGCCGCCCGCTCGCCCGGAGATCAATGAACGGGAAAATCCATTCCCGTTCGTTGATCTAAGCCCCACAATGACCCGCTGCTCTCCTATGGGCAGCGCGATCATTGTGAGAAGAAACTCACGTGTCCAGCCTCCTTATTCTTCCTCCAAGCTTCCGGAAGGAGGCTTGGAGGTCGCAATAAAGCAAAAAGTTACTGTGGCCATCTTGTGGCCAAATAGTAAACTACACCCTACACATTTTTCACATACAAATAAATGACTTTTACACAAAAAATTAACTCATTACCTCCCACACTCCCCATTTTTTTTTTTTTTTGTAATTAAAAAAAAATTCAAAAATTTACAATTAAAAAAAATACATAATTAGTTACCTTAGGGACTGAACTTTTTAAATATTTAAGTCAAGAGGGTATAACACTGTTACTTTATAAACTATGGGCTTGTAATTAGGGATGGACGCAAAACTGAAAAAAATGCACCTTTATTTCCAAATGAAATATTGGCGCCAAACATTGTGATAGGGACATAATTTAAACGGTTTTATAACCGGGACAAAAGGGCACATAAATTTCATGGGTTTTAATTACAGTAGCATGCATTATTTAAAAACTATAATGGCCGAAAACTGAAAAATAATTTTTTTCCCCCCACATTTTTCCTATTTTCCCATTAAAACACATATAGAAAAAAATAATTCTTGGCATAATGTCCCACCTAAAGAAAGCCTAATTGGTGGCGGAAAAAACAAGATATAGTTCATTTCATTGCGATAAGTAATGATAAAGTTATAGACGAATGAATGTAAGGAGCGCTGAAAGGTGAAAATTGCTCTGGTGGTCAGGGGGTAAAACCCCTCAGTGGTGAAGTGGTTAAAGGACACTTGAAGTGAAAGTAATATGGAGGCTGCCTTATTTATTTCCTTTTGAACAATCCAAACTGCTGATCCTCTGCCTACTCTTAGTTATAGACCCAGTAAAAGCATGCAGATCAGATGTCTGACTGCATTTGCCGCTTGTTTGTTTAATGTGGGGGATTCAGACACTGCTGATGCCAGGAAACTGGCATTGTTTCAAAGGAAATAGGGCAGCCTCCATATCCCTCTCACTTCTTGTGTCCTTCAAAATGATGCTGGGACACTTGGATTTTGAGTATTGTTATCCAGTTCTTCCCCTTATATGAAGTGAAATCAGGTCACTGTATACAACTAATGTGGGTCTTTTTGCAAAAATGATGATTCAAAAATCCAACATTAAAGCCCTAAATATTCCGTAGAATGAAGAGCTATGTGTACTGTACCTCTCCCCAGGCAGCAGGCGGAGGCTCCACCGGTGGGTAGTACTTGGGTATATCCCATGCGACTTCAGTCATGAACCACTTGAAGTCCTTGCATTTAAGGTGTTTGCGCAGCTCCTTCTGGGAGGAAAGGTCTCCGGTAGAGAGGTGGCGGTATTCAGGCCTTCTCTGATAAATGTACTCTGCATACTCATCCATCCACGTCTCCGCCACTCGTTTCAGATTCTAATAAAGAAGAACAGTGAGTCTGTTATTAGCAGAGTCCTTTTCAAATATTTCATGCAGCACTGTACATCAACTGATTATGACCTTTGTGTGATACAGTCAGATTAATTGTTCAATTAGTTTATTAAATGAAAAAGTACTGAAATGTAACTGCACTGCTGAGATTAATGAGACTCAAATTAATCAAGAGCAGGCAAAGGCGTTAATCAGATTGCTTTCTTCGCTTAACCTTTTATTGTTCTAAGCGGCAGGGATACTCTTAATAAGAAGGTTGATGCATTGAAGGTTACGATAAATTTACAGTTTAAAGATGAATTCTGGACTTTAAAAAAAATATCCTGCTAATCACTGTCCATACTACTGGACGATTAGAAGATGCAATGTTTAAAAGCACTATTTTCAGTCTTATAAACAGGATTTAAGGGTCCTCTTCGGGAACAGCTGTAAGAATGACTTTTGATTTGCTATACTTCCCAGCAATTCTCATGACAATTTTCAGTGCACTCTCAAAGGACCGAAGATTACACTGCATAATGCAGTTTGCTGTGAAGTGGATCACATTAACTGCTTCCGGACATTGCTAATTGAACACTACGCCCTGTTTGGGACCTGTTATCCCTGCCAGGGCACAGATTTCAATTACCGCGATGCACGCTCCCACTGACCACACCGCTCTCACGTATCTGCAGCCCAATCTACAATTCCAGACTGCGCTCCAGAGCACTGAGGATTACTAGTGATCCCTCTCATCCAGGTTACCGCTTTTTCAGCCGACTTCGCTCAGGCCGGAGGTTCAGGTCCATTGCCACCAAGACCTCAAGGCACAGGAACAGCTTCTTCCCCTCTGCTGTCAACTCTCTAAACTCTCTTCAAAAACTCCCTACACACGCTGTTAATCCTCCCTCGCAAGCAGGTTTGGTCAGAACCCGATTACATTGATGCACCTTACGCAATATGTAGGAAACCTGGGGATGAGAATGCGGAATCATCCAGGATTATGATTTACGGCAGTCCAAAGTTAAAACATTTTATAGCAGCAGAGCAACTGTGTTTGGAACTATATTTGTATTGTATTGTGTTTGTATAACATTTATATTGTGTTTTGTGTTTTCTCAGCCCTGTATGCCAAGTCCAATTCCGGGCACAACCTAGTCGTGCTTGGCGAAATAAATGATTCTGATTCTGATTCCAAACTGCCTTCCACAATACTATTTGAGGGAGCCATTTTACTAAATAACATTTTTTCAAATGTAGCTATCGAATTTTTAGTTCTGATTGGGATAAAACATGGGAACTAAGGTTAAATCGCTTCCCCTAGTCCAACATTTTCTTTTGGTTTCTTAGATTGTACACTAAGTCCTCCCAATGCTCATCCTTCCCTTTCCAAATATACTACTGTTTTCCTCTCGTGACTGTTTTGGGGTCCAAGGAGTTAAGGAGTTAAGGGTTCATCTTCTGATGTGTCTTCTTCAGAATCTGCCATTAGCTGGTGAATGCCGCTCTGGTTGGAAACAGGAAATTTGGGTGCCAGAGGCACCACGGAAGTTTGGGTGCCCATAGGCACACATGTTTATATCGACCATTAAAGGACCTCTAATACAAAAATCGTAAAAAAATACAATCTATGTAAACACACTCAAATATAGCGGTCAGTTCTGGTGCCTGATATTATATTTGGCACTAGAACTTCCGTTAATATCTGTAAAATTTACCAATATTTTACTGTCACAATAACCCCTGCCCAATAGTAGAATATTGATAATTTTACCAATATTCTACCAGTGGCTTTGTCCTGTGCCTGATTTGCATGTACGCACTCCACTGAGCTGTAAGATCTTCTATGATAGTGCTGTCCAACTCCAGTCCTGGAAGGCCATAGCCATGCCAGTGTTTAGGATGGACTGAGTATTGGATAAATGTGTTCTACTTGATAAACCACACCTTACCTGATTCAGTGTTATCAATTTATTTGAGCTGTGCCAAAAATGTGTGAGGACAGGGGCGTAGCAACAGCCATAGCAGCCATGGCAATTGCTATGGGACCCTGGAGATGAGGGGGCCCAGGTTGTACTTGATGTGTTAATTTTATTAAGTTATTAACTTCCCTTTTTCTCTCTACCCTTTGACTTTGTCATAGTGCCCATTAACTATACACAGTGTATATTGCATGGAAATGTAAATTGTGCAGTCAACTCATATCCATTCCATAGGTTAGGGGCAGGTGGCATTGCTCAAGAGTGCCTATATCTAAAGGCCCCATGAAAATTTTGCTATGGGGCCCCATAGTCTCTAGCTATGCCACTGTGTGAGGACCTCAGCCCGACAACCCTTATGCTGGACAAGCAAAACACCAGTTGGAGATGGAGAAGATGCCACACTCCAGAAAACAGATCCACAAGTTGTATGGTCTGCTCCACAACTGGTGCTACAAGATCTTTCTTGAACAAATACAAGTTGGATCACATACAGACAGCTGACTTTTTTCAGGCCCCCAAAGCTGGTTTAATATGCACTCAAAAATACATTCAAACTGAGCATGGGCTGTCAGTCCTAATGTATTTTTGAATTTCATTAAAACTTACAACATCATATAAATAATATTGATCTTGAAACTAAATCAGTTATTAAATACACTTTTTTTTTTGCCAATTTAAATGAATGCTTAGAGGAACAGGAACTTCACAAGTTCTTCATTTCCATTTCTAACAAATGTCATCATCATCATCTACAAGCCAGCAAGTAGATGATGATGATGACATTTGTTAGAAATGAAAATGAAGAACTTTTGAAGTTCCTGTTCCTCTACGCATTCATTTAAATTAGCAAAAAATGTATCCAGCAGCCACCAAGAACTGTTTATGTTTTGGGCTTATTTTAAAGAGTAAGGCTTGATTCACTAAGACAAATAGCATGCCTTATCAGAGATAACACGCCTTATCAAAGTTAACATGCCTTATCAGAGTAGCATAGTGAACGTATGCCTGCTAAATGGCAACGACGAGAGCTCCACTCGTCCTGCCCTGAGCCCCTGCGGGTTCGTAGCGCTCGCTATGCTACTCTGATAAAGCGTGTCGACTTTGATAAGGCGTGCTAACTTTGATAAGGCATGCTATTTGTCTTAGTGAATTAAGCCCTATGTGATTTTTTTTAGCATTGACACTTTGGTGCTGATCTTTTCAATACAATTTCTCAAAAGTGTGACCCTAACCGAAGAAAAGCCACTATCGCACACAGTTTGACACTCCATCTCAAGCAACTATTTCACTGTACAGAAGACAGACCTATTCACTATACATTCTAACTGGTTTCTGTGGGTGCTGCATTTTTCTTTTGCTTCACTGAACAAACCCATTAATGTTAAATGCAGCTCTTTACAGTGAAACTGTAATGAGCTTTAGTTTGATGTGATATTCACTCGCAGTTCGATGCAACGGTTTGTATATTAGTAAATTGCTGTTCAGTTAGGTGGAGAGTTAAAGAGGCTGTGCTTCCTACACTCTCAGTAATCTCGTGTCATCTCTGCAAAAGGCGTCTAATGTAACACAACAGCTGGCATTTCTACTTAAACTGTTAGTGTACATAAACTTAATTGTGCTTAAAATAACTTGAAATGAGACTCTAATCAATAACGCAATGTGCTCATGTTACTGATAAGCAAATTTTTGTAAATGTTTCCACTACACTCACATTCCGTGTTTGCAGACATTATCAGCACTTTACCAGAGACATGGTGATCAGTTCATTTAACCTTCTATAACTGAGGTGGATTGCTTTAAAGCACACTTTTCTAGATGAGATCAATACAGTCTGCAGTTTGTTTACTATCAGTATATGCACAGTGTAGCACCTCATATTGAACAAACTAGGGGATATAATTGGGACAGGATACACCCGCTCAATAACCTATTAACTATCCCAGGTCCCTTGACACCCATTTTGGATAATGTAGATTTCGGATATGACATTCACATGACTACTTTCTTAGGTAGTAAAAGGGATAACTGCCCCCAACATAGACTTTACTTAAAGTGAACCTCCGGACTAAAAATCTACTCAGCAGAACTGAAAAGGTATGGTGTTTCCTTAACAGTTTCTCAGCATCAGAACTTTGTTTTTCTTACCAGAGCATCATGTTTAGCTGCATTTTTAGCTAAGCTCCACCCATCAAAGAAAAAAAGCCTGGGCTTTTTTTCCCTGATGCTGTGCAGAGCATAATGGGATTTCCTATGTTGCTATTCATGTTGCCTAGCAACTGGGAGAGGTGCTCAGGACACAGGACAGTTGGAACTGTGTCTCATGCTCCCTGTCACCTCCTTTCAACCAAAAAGATGGCTGCCATCATGAAATCAAACATTTGCCTGTTCTTTTAAAACAGTGTGGGTAAGAGATTATATTACCTATCTATTTTAATTATCATAACTAATGTAACTTAATGACAGTATGTTTAGGCTGGAGTTCCTCTTTAAGAACATAGACGTTATTACCACCAGAGGCTTGGGGTAAAGATGGTACAATTGAAACATCTCCAAATTGTCTCCTGATTGCTCAGTTCAAAGACTTTTATAGAACCACATCAAAAATCAGCAATGTTCATAGAGAACATCCTTGCTTGTTTGTTTATGGACTCAACAATCTAGGCCTGAACATATGATTTTCCAGCTGTACTCTATATTAAAAAGGTCACCAGGTAGTACCAGTTTACAGAAGATCTTTGATCAATGGCATAGTGGCCTTGGTAAAATGCTGGACTCTGAGGATTGGGAGACATCCTTTATTCTCTTACATAAAATGTCCACTTCAGTCTTAGCTCAAATTACAAAATGTTTTAAAGATGGTATAGAGACAACATTAGGATACAAACATTTGATCCACAAACGTCAAGTCTATGCTGGAGATGTAATTCAGAATTAAGTGATTATTTCCACATTTGGTGGACAAGCACTGTTGTGCAATTAGACCATTCTAGGATATAAGGTGTTTGAGCTGGATAACATCTTATATGTAAAGCACCTACTTTGCTGTTTATTCTACCTGGATCCATAGCTAAGGCAAAGATTTAGATTCAAGTGAAAATATTCAGATTTTTTTCTAATAAGGACACATTTACCAGAGAGTTGCCAGACTTTATAGGAGCGCCAAAGGTCCCTCAAACCCTAAAATAGTGCAGGAGATGAACTCCTTCATGAGGATGAATGAACTAATGCTGGGGGCCTAAAATAAATATGATGTATTTGTACAAAGATGGGCAGTATGGATAGACTGTGGAACTTGTTTTAAAAATTAATATATGAATCCTTTGTATAAACATAGACTTCTCGTTAGTAGAGGTATAATCTTACATTTAGGTGTAAATAACATGCAGTGCTTCATAATAATAGTGTTATTGTGTTAGCATTTTTAGTCAAACTAGAAAACAGGAAGCTAAACAGAAAATAAATACCCATATATACTTGCATATAAGCCGACCCGCTCATAAGCCTATGTACCCACTTTTCCCTCAGAAACCAGGAAAAAGTAATTGACTCGCATATAAGCCACCTACCCAGTATAGACCCCCTCCATAATAGCCTGATTTGCCTCCAGTGGAAGTCAGACCCTCTCCTCATAGCCAGGTGTGCCCCAAGGATGATACAGCTGTGATACAGGAAGAATCCCTGATCATTGCACCACTGACACATTGCTTGCACACTCCGATTCACAAGCCAGGGGACACAGGCAGTCTTGAGCAGCACACTCTGCACACCATGTTGCAGGGGATGGGGGGCACAGACACAGCAGGGATCCAGCTGGCAACAGCAGAATCACTAGTGCACAATCCTTAATATCCTCTGCCAGTCACAAAACCTGCTCCACCATCCGTTCTGCTCCAGTGACCCGCATATAAGCCGAGGGGGTAACTTTTCAGCACATTTTTTGTAGACTCTATGGCTTTAGTGATACAAAACATGCATGCTTTTTAAATTGACCTGATTTATCGAGGCTTTCCCAGGATGGAAGTCATAATTAATCATATGTAATTTTGCAAATTTGTCCTTGGTGTATTAAATAGTTTGCCTTCAGGTGGCCAGAGGGGACAACTCTCACCTGTCTAGGACTATAGCACAATCTGCTAGTCTGCCCTGGTCACTATATACAGGGCCGGATTTCTGGAAAAGCTACAAAGTCCCAGGCCTTGGGCAGTTGCAGGCCAAGGGGCACCTGGATATGAAGGAGGGGTTACTTAATATGAAAATGTAAAGTAACATGTGAAACAGTAAACTGATGCCCAAGAGAGCTGTTCATGATAGAGAGGGGCTGGTGTACATTGATGATACACATGGAGGAGGGGGCTGCACATGGAATGCGAGGGGTGCTGCTGCACAAGAAATGGGAGAAACAACGAACTGGACCTAGTGGCACAAAATGTATAGATCCAACCTTGGCTGTATGTATGTAACTGCTTATTCACTACTCCTTCATCAAATTTGTGGTCCGGAATTACCCGGACTCGGAGAATAGAAGTAAAATATAATATTTAGTAATGCAAAACTAATGACTACCTGAGAATAGAAGTCATAGCATGAGCACAACAGCCAAAGATTCAGAGCCGGATCATCCACAAGGCAAACCTAGGCAGTTACCTAGGGCCTGGAGAGAGTCTATGGTGCCGGTGGAAGCTATGGTGGCCCTCATCAAATCTAACTAAAAAAGCCAGGGAATCATCAGCAGTTGGCAAAAATTGCTATCTTGCCTAGGATCCCATTTCGGTTTAATAATTTTTTTGCAAAGATCTAGCTACTTTAAAAAAAGTCAGCAGTTCAACCACTTGAGGACCACAGTTTTAAACTCCCCTAACGACTAGGCTCTTTTTTGCTCAGCTGGGCTGTGCAGTTTTTTCAACCTCCTGTACAGCCCAGCTATAGAACCCCAGCGATCGGACTCGCTTCCTTTTTTTGTCCCTAAGGGGACATGCCGCCTGAGGTGTCCGATCGCTGTGGCAGTTTTTTTTTTCAGCCTGTATCAGGCTTTTTCTCCCTCCCTCCCTCCTTCCTCCCCTCAGCCTAGAGAAATGAACCGGACGGCGATCCCCGGCATCAGCCTATGAGAGGACGGCGATCCCCGGCCAATCAGATGCCGGGGATCGCCTATCTTGTACAGCGCTGCCGGAGACCACAGCACTGTACGGATGTAAACAAAGGGGAGTTCTTTCCCCTTTTGTTTACAAACAGTCGGTTAGCCGTGATCGGCGGCTAGCAGGCTACTCAGGGAACGATCGCGCAGCTGTTCCCTGGGAAACTACAGCTCCAGGACTTGACGCCGATTGGTGTTAGGCGGTCCCACGGGCGGAACGCGGTCGTTATGTCGTTAAATGCCTTGCGTGTCATCCTGCATCCTAACAAATGAATGAAGGCACTCTGGGTAAACTCAAGCTGTGTGAAACTTAACAGATGAATATAATGTTGCATCAAACTACACAATAAAAGATTATGAGTGTGTATTACCCCGCCTTGCGCCATCACTCCAACACCAAATCCACAAACTTTGGCGTGCTTAAAATCTACTTTATGGCGTTTTGCATCATAAAGCAACATTACTAAAGCAGCATTAGAATAAGACTACTAAAGCCATCATACAAAGAATTCATTATATGCAGGGTGATTAATCTCCCACAGTACACCATATTTTAATTATATTGACAAGTTCACATGTATAAAAAAAAATCCCACCCTAGCTAGCAGCATTATCAGAATATGTCACCACCATACACTTCCCAGCTTCAGTTATGTGATGTGATTAACAGCACACATTTCTTTTAACCTGTTAACAAGGCTGTTTATGCTCTCCGCAAAGCTATCTATATTTATGGCATAATACTCTAGAGTTGTCAGCTTGCCTTGCTCTAGCTTTGAGGTATAGATTGGCTGCTTTTAGCGTGTTTCTAGGAAGTAAAGGTTCTGTTACCCATCAATAACTTCCTTCTCCAAGGAGGCAAACATTGGAAAAGAGTAAAAATATTGGAAAAAAAGTAAAAAGCAAAAAACCTGGAGGATGTTTTGTAATGCCCAAATAGTTTGCTTATTTAAAATGAATACAACATTGCATTAAAGTGAAAGTATTACTCACCTGCCATGAATGCAAATATGAAACGCTTTTATATCACTGATATAACACCAGTGATGTTATTTTGCAGTGAAAGTGCATGTAATTAGTAAAAGGGAGCACTCCAGCTTCTACCAACTAACTCTGCCTGTGTAATATACAGTATTTCAAAGTTAGCAACACAAATATAAACCAAAACCTAACTTACACCTAATTGTAGCATTTTCATGACCTTGTCAGGGATTGTTTTATGGCAATTTTTTTTTAGATTCAGTCCTTTAAACAGGTGCATTTTTATTTTTGTTTAAAACATTTTGGTGTAGTGAATATCACTCTTGCCATGTAGCTTTAGAATCAGAATCACGTTTATTTCACCAAGTACAACGGGGGTTGTACCCGGAATTATTTTTGGCTCAGACAGGGTCGGAGATGGTACAAACATATGCATGCAATCCAACATATACAGTCAGGTACAGTAGTACAAGGAGCATATACCTATATATACAGCACACTAGCTATAGTGAGGGACGCGTGGGGAAGTCTGGAGAGCTGTGTGAGAGGAGCAGCCGGTGGCCATCTGCTGGTGGGCGCTCGCTCAGCTCCGCAGCAGCTCCAGACGCCCCGCCGTGTGTCCTGGAGAAGAGTGGACAGCGAAAGAGAGAAAAGGAGAAGGAATAGCTAAAGAGACTGAGGAAGGAAAGAGAAAAGAGAAAGAACCAGGGCAAGAGGCGAGAGACAGAGGCAGAGTCCCCTCAGGCCTACAGGATAAAAAAAGCACCCCAGGGTCCGACAAAACAGTCCGAACAGAGTCTATCGCCAGGTGGTAGATCGCTAGTCCTCCGGGCTGGGTGGTGGGTGGTGGAGCAGGCTGACCGCTGGTCCTCCCGGATGAGTGGTGGGTGACACGAGTTTCGTCAGTGACAGAAGGCCCTGGTAAAGGCTGGGGGCTGCGGCTGGTAAAGACCCACTACCACGTGAGAGGCCCGGCAGGAAGCGGCGGTGGTCAGGCCTCCTGCACGCATGGAGTGGCGGTGGCTGAGGGGCTGGCTTGGGGCAGCAGCAGAAAAAGCCCGAACAGCTGATCAGCTGTCGGCCCGCAGGCGGTTTGTGCAGCCGGGCGCACCAACCCCCTGGAGGCTTGCATGGCATCGTCCTCCGTGGCTGGAGTGTTCGGAGGATGGTGGCCTCTCTCCTAGGAGCCATCCTGGTCATCGGGCCTGAATTTCTGCGTGGGGTTGGCGCGGATGGTGTCCCTGATGGTCCGGGGGCAGCGGCGGCAGATCAGCGGAGCTCCGTGCTGGCTAAACTCCATGCTGAACGTGGGCTCCCGAACAGCTGATCCTCTCACCTGCCTTCCCACCCGCGGTCCGTGGCTGTTGCAGGGCCAGACTGACTCTGCCAGAGGTGAGTGGAGGGAGAGACCTCCTCAAAAAAGCGAAAAAGGACGGAGCCCTGTGGCCGAGGCGTCCCAGTCCGGCGCCATCTGGAACACTGGTTCAAACCTGGGCTAGGACACTATCTGCATGGAGTTTGTAAGTTCTACCAGTCTTTACCTGGGTTTTACTATAAGCCATAGTTAAGAGAAAAAAAAGAAAACACTTAACCACGTCATGATCGCCTAACACTGAATGGTGACCAAGGTCGGTTCCCCCGGACCTCCAAACACCAAGTCCTGGAGGAGGAGATTAGCAGAAATCACGCACGCTTATTCCCGCTGGCTCCGTAAACAGTCTGCCAGAGGCGATCGGTCCTGGCAGACTGTTAGATGGTGAAACCGCAGTTTATTTACCTTGTACAGCGCTGCAATCTCCTACAACTCTGTCACTGAGCTGTTCCCTTGATTGGCTCAAAAGATGAGCCTGTGAGAGACGGTCACTCTGATTAGCTCTCCAGGGGGAGGGAGGGATGCTGGGTAGGGAAAATTAAAGAAAAATAAGCTTTTTTAAAATTAATTAAAAAAACAAAACAAATGTTGCAGCAGCAATCAGATGCCACCAACAGAAAGCTCCGTTTGTAGCAAGAAAAGTGGGCAAACTTAATTTGTGTGGTAAGTAGTATGGCTCTGCAGCGAGCTTTTAAAACTGCAGAGCATTGAATAGTGTTGGGCGAACAGTGTTCGCCACTGTTCGGGTTCTGCAGAACATCACCCTGTTCGGGTGATGTTCGAGTTCGGCCACATGGCCGAACTAAGAGCGCATGGCCGAACGTTCCCCGAACGTTCGGCTAGCGCTGTGATTGGCCGAACGGGTCACGTGGTTCGGGCCCGAACGCGCTCTGATTGGCCGAACGGTCACGTGGTTCGGGTAAATAAATACCCGAACCACGTCATATCTCCGCCATTTCTCTGTGGGTTTAGCTTTGGGTAGGCAGGCAGGGTAGTTCGCTCTCCAGCCACGCTAGCCAGGGTCCCCCCCAGTCATTGTGTGTCGCTGCTGGGAACAGTAGTACACCGCTCGCTCAGCCACACTATATATAGCATTGTTTACTGCCACTGTGTACCTCGCTCAGCCACGCTATATATAGCATTGTGTTTTCTGACACTCTGTGTACACGGCTTAGCCTGGCTATATAGCATTGTGTGTACTGCCACTGTGCACCTCGCTCAGCCACGCTATATATAGCATTGTGTTTTCTGACACTCTGTGTACACGGCTTAGCCTGACTATATAGCATTGTGTGTACTGCCACTGTGTACCTCGCTCAGCCACGCTATATATAGCAGTGTGTTTACTGCCACTCTGTGTACACGGCTCAGCCAGACTATATAGCATTGTGTGTACTGCCACTGTGCACCTCGCTCAGCCACGCTATATATAGCATTGTGTTTACTGCCACTCTGTGTACACCGCTCAGCCAGACTATATACCATTGTTTACTGACACTCTGTGTACACCGCTCAGCCAGACTATATAGCATTGTGTGTACTGCCACTGTGTACCTCGCTCAACCACGCTATATATAGCATTGTTTACTGACACTCTGTGTACACGGCTCAGCCAGACTATATAGCATTGCGTACTCTGCCAGTCAGTGTGTATATTGCTGGGATCAGTAATACTCCACTCACCGCCAACCACTATATGAGCTCACCATGAGTTCCTCAGAGACCTCCGCTGTGAGCAGCACTCCCAACAACAGCAACAGCCAACGCCCCACGCAAGCTATAACATCCACCCCAGCAGCCAGTGGTCAGCAGCAGCCCTCTCCGGAGGAGAATGTTGTGTCCATCGGTCTGTCGCCAGAACGATTAATGAGGGCTGCCATTGAGGAGATGATGGGGCCTGATGTGGAGGAGGAGGTCTGGCTCAGGCCAGCATCCCAAGTTAATGTTGAGGACGATGAGGGGTCTGTGTCTGGGGATGTTGGGGTGGCAGAGGTGGTGGGTGGGTCAGACTCAGGAGAAGAGTTGTATGATGAGGATGATGATCGGGACCATCTGTATGTGCCTCAGAGTCCGACCCCGGAAAACATGTTGTATCGTGTGTTTAGGTACTAAAATCTGCGTTCCCACTTCCCAGTACTGCCCACAGTGCCCGGGTCCACGGATCCATATAATTTTTTGGGCAGCACTATCAAACTGTGGTACTATGAGTGAGTTGCCATGGTCCTTCTGTGCTGCCTGTCACACTCACCGTCTGTCTGCAGATGGATTGTTCAACACAGCTACGCCATCTGACATGTAGTCCTGGACCTTGACCATCTTCTCCAGGCGATTGGTGTTGGAGGACGTGGAACTGCCCGATTGCTGTTCTGTGGGCTGCTGCATGGGTGTCAGAAAATGTTCCCACTCCAAGGACACTGCCAATACCATTCCCTTTTCGGCACTAGCAGCAGCTTGTGTTCTTTGCTGCCCTCTCGGTCCTCCTGGGTTTGCTGAAGTCAGTCTGTCGGCGTACAACTGGCTAGAGAAGGAGGAGGATGTCAATCTCCTCTCTAAAGTCTCCATCCTCAAGGGCCTGCTGGAATTGTTCCATTTTTGACCTGTTGACACTTTCTTCAATCAGTTTTTTAACATTGTGTTTGTATAAACTGGGTATAAACCCAGTAATTGGTGTTGTCCAGATTCCAGAATAATGAATAATAATGAATAGTGAATAATGCGCGGGCCGCGTTCAATGCAGTCTAGCATGAATTGAGCCATGTGTGCCAGAGAGTCCTGCCAGACTCCTCTGTCTTCATGTTCTTGTAAGCGTTGTGATTGTTGTGATGCACCATATTCGTCACCAGCATCACTTTCTTCCTCTTCTGCTGTCCTTTCCCGCTAAATTGTGGAAGTCCAACGTGCACCGCTCTGTCCCTCGGCAGTGGGGGCATCCAATTCCTGCTCCAACTCCAGCTGTTCCTCGTCCTGTTCTTTGTCATAGCTGGGACCAGCGTTTCCTGAGGCAGGTTGCCTGATGTTGGTATCATCACGCTGATCGTTTTCATCTTCAGAATCCCCCACTTGCATCATGCCAGCGGTTTCCATCTTCAACATTGATTTCTTCAGTAAACACAGCAGTGGTATTGTAATGCTGACTGTAGAGTTGTCACTGCTCAGTCACGCAACGTGGATTGCTCAAAATTTTGGAGGACTTGGCAGAGATCCAACATGGTGGCCCAATCAGATCCACAGAAGCTTGGTAGCTACTAGCTGCTGGAATGCGCCTCGGCACTGCGCAAAAGCGTGCTAGCATGTGCAGCGTAGAATTCCAGCGCGTAGGCAGGGACATCACCCAGCGAGCGATGGTGCGCTAGGTTGAAGCGCTCCTGCATCTCTTGGTGAGTCCTTCAGAAGCGTTACTGGACTTTTAACAATGTTTTTTTTTTTTCCTTCAACAGAAGATCTGCCACGTTGGAGTGAGGAGGACGCCGCCGACCCCGACACCAAGCTGAACCCCGGCGAACTCCAAGCAGAGGATCTTCAGGAACCCTCAAGGCTTTGAGCAAGCTGAGGAGGATCAGCAGTCCCGACGAGACCTCTCCTCATATGCGACTGAGTGCAGTGGAGCTCCCCAGAACAACCTCTCAGTTGTCACTTTGTCACTGGTCACTTTGTCATTTTGTCACTTTGTCAGTTGTCACTTTGTCACTGGTCACTTTGTCACTTGTCACTTTGTCATTTTGTCACTTGTCACTTTGTCACTTGTCACTTCTCACTTTGTCACTTGTCACTTTGTCATTTTGTCACTTGTCACTTTGTCACTTGTCACTTCTCACTTTGTCACTTGTCACTTTGTCATTTTGTCACTTTGTCATTTTGTCACTTTGTCACTTTGTCACTGGTCACTTTGTCACTTGTCACTTGGTCACTTGTCCAGATGATCTCGGTACACCTCCTGAGATTCAAATTCCTGCACACATTGCTCTGGGATTTGGGTGTGATGAATGATGCATCTAACTGGCCACCGGAGGCAATTAAGGCCTTCAAAACATTGAAAGCAGCTTTCTGTTCCGCCCCCATTTTGCGTCATGTTGAGTTGTTGACGTCATGTTCATCCTCGGCCTCGCCTTGCATTTCAGTGCGAGGTGCATTTTCCACAGAAAAAGGTTGTGAATCCGGGCACAACATTTGTGGCTGTTCCATTGACCTTTCACAGGTAGAAGACTGTGGGGGTGGGAATAGCTCCTCCGAATAGCCCATTGTGTCCTGAAAACTACTCATTGCATTGCTTTGCGCACACATTTTTTTGTCCTCATGCAAGGCCTGAGTTGCACCTGAAAGCGTGGCCTTCTCCTCCTGCGCCTCCTCCTGTTCCATCACGTCTGCTGCTGCTGGGTTAGCGTTGACGCCCGGTCCCTGTTTATTGAACCTCTTATCTTTATTACATTTATGACTGCATGGCGCTAAAAAGCATGCTATCCGCACGCTTCTTGTCCTCATGCAAGGCCTGGGTTGTTGTGTCTCAAAAAGCATGGCCTTCTCCTCCTGCGCCTGCTCCTGTTCCATCACGTGTGCTGCTGCTGCTGGGTTAGCGTTACCGGTCCCTTTTCCTGGAACCTCTTCTCTGTATTACATTTATGACTGCATAGCGACAAAAAGCATGTTACCTGTGCAAAGAAACATGACATTTTCCACATTTAAAAGACAGTTTTTCCTTTGAAAATTTACAATCAATTTTCTCAAAAACTATAAGCTCTTTTTCAAATATTTTTTTTCCTCTTGTACCCACTCCCAAGGTGCACATACCCTGCTAATTTGGGGTATGTAGCATGTAAGGAAGCTTTACAAAGCACAAAAGTTCGGGTCTCCATTGACTTCCATTATGTTCGGAGTTCGGCGCGAACACCCGAACATCGCGGCGATGTTCGGCGAACGTTCGCGAACCCGAACATCTAGGTGTTCGCCCAACACTAGCATTGAATTGTAAAAAAATAGCCTGGTCACTAGGGGGTGTAAGCCTAGGGTGCTCAACTGGTTAAAACAGAAGATAAATACCATTTTACCTACATAACCTATGTGTTATACTGTCCAGAGTCTAATTTTTGAGGATTTATAAAGTAAAAAAAAAGAAGAAGAGAAAACTGTTCCCGACTTTTCCCATCTTTTGTGCTTTCAGCTTAAGCCAATCTCACCTACACTGAGATCCATGCACAGACATGCCTGATGCCTCATTAATATGCAACTGTGTAAACAGGAGTCATTTTTGGGGGGAGAGGGAAGTGGGGGTCCTGGCGGTATGATTATTTCTGGACTTTAGAGTCTTTTCAGCACATTTCAGACCCTAAAATCAGGAAAAAATCATGCCACCAGAAAGCCATCAGCAGCCCCGAAAATATATACTCACCTCCCTGGGATCCAGCGGTGCTATTTTTTTACAATTCAATGCTCTGTAGTTTTAAAAGCTCGCTGCAGAGCCATACTACTTACCACACAAATTAAGTTTGCCCACTTTTCTTGCCACAAACGGAGCTTTCTGTTGGTGGCATCTGATTGCTGCTGCAACATTTGTTTTGTTTTTTTAATTAATTTAAAAAAAGCTTATTTTTCTTTAATTTTCCCTACCCAGCATCCCTCCCTCCCCCTGGAGAGCTAATCAGAGTGACCGTCTCTCACAGGCTCATCTTTTGAGCCAATCAAGGGAACAGCTCAGTGACAGAGCTGTAGGAGATTGCAGCGCTGTACAAGGTAAATAAACTGCGGTTTCGCCATCTAACAGTCTGCCAGGACCGATCGCCACTGGCAGACTGTTTACGGAGCCAGCGGGAATAAGCGTGCGTGATTCCCGCTAATCTCCTCCCCCAGGACTTGGTGTTTGGTCACCAATCGGTGTTAGGCGATCATGACGTGGTTAAGTGTTTTCCTTTTTTTCTCTTAACTATGGCTTATAGTAAAACCCAGGTAAAGACTGGTAGAACTTACAAACTCCATGCAGATAGTGTCCTAGCCCAGGTTTGAACCAGTGTTCCAGATGGCGCCGGACTCGGACGCCTCAGCCACAGGGCTCCGCCCTTTTTCGCTTTTTTGAGGAGGTCTCTCCCTCCACTCACCTCTGGCGGAGTCAGTCTGGCCCTGCAACAGCCACGGACCGCGGGTGGGAAGGCAGGTGAGAGGATCAGCTGTTCGGGAGCCCACGTTCAGCATGGAGTTTAGCCAGCACGGAGCTCCGCTGATCTGCCGCCGCTGCCCCCGGACCATCAGGGACACCATCCGCGCCGACCCCACGCAGAAATTCAGGCCCGATGACCAGGATGGCTCCTAGGAGAGAGGCCACCATCCTCCGAACACTCCAGCCACGGAGGACGATGCCATGCAAGCCTCCAGGGGGTTGGTGCGCCCGGCTGCACAAACCGCCTGCGAGGCGACTGAATTAGCTGCATGCTTGTTTCAGGTTGCGATTTAGCCACCATTGCAGCCACAGAGATCAGCTGGACTGCCAGGCAACTGGTATTGTTTAAAAAGAAACATCCATATGCCTCTCAGTTTAGGTTCCCTTTAAAGAGGAACTGAAGTAAGAGGTATACGGAGGCTGCCATATTTATTTCCTTTTAATCAATACCAGTTGCCTGGCAGCCCTGCTGGTCTATTTCTCTGCAGTAGTATCTGAATAACACCAGAAACAAGCATGCAGCTAGTCTTGTCAGATTTGATTTTAATGTCAGAAACACCTGATCTGCTGCATGCTTGTTCAGGGGCTATGGCTAAAGGCGCGAACACACATGCGACTATAATCGTTTGAAAAGAACGATCAACGATCATTTCAAATGACGATCGTTACAAAAAACACGCAAACGATCATTAAATGTAACGATCAACGACCATAATCGCCTGAAACAAAATTTCCGTCCTGGCGGATTTTTTGTAACGACGATCGTTATAAAAACCCCTGTGTGTATAGAGATTGTTACAAAATGATCGTTCCCAAACTATAGCACATGCGCAGAAACCATTTATACTTTGTAATTACCAGAGATGTGTATGTGTTTTGTGCTAAAAATCATATGTTGATGTATATGAGTGTAGGTGTGGTATGTATATGTATGAACATATATACATACCCTATATACTCGGATACAAGTCGACCCTGTGTAAAAGTCAACCCCAATATTTGACCCTCATAAGCTGGAATTTTTCAATTACTCATGTATAAGTCTATCCAGCAAAGTTAATGGCTGCACTCGAGGATCAGGATGGGTAAATGGATGAATTTCATACAACATTGTAGTCATTATACCCTCCTGGCCCCCAAGTACAGCCACTAACTCTTCAAGCACACATTCAGTCATTAACCTTCTGCCTGTAACTCCATATCCCAAATGCATGCTGCCTGCAACTCCCCATACCCATGCTGCCTGTAATTCCCCCCTCTCTCCCACTCACCATCACCCATAGGGAGCACCTGTCTCCATTTCACCCCTCACCTTCCACCATCATCCAAACACTTGCTGCCCTTAATTCCCCCTTCCCTCCCACCAGCACCCAAACACTTGCTGCCTGTAATTTCCCCCTCCCTCCCACCATCATCCAAAGGGAGCCGTCTGTATCAATTTCCTACTTGCGCTGTGTAATCTGGTGTGTTTTTAATTCCCTCCTCCCTCCCACCCACCATCATCCAAAAGGAGCCGTCTGTATCCATTTCCTACTTGCGCTGTTTAATCCCGTGCAAAGTGATTCCCGCAGCAGAAGCCATCACCCCCATCACGTGTGCTGCTTTTTCTCTTCTCCCTTCACTCGCGCTGACCTCCGTGCTTTAGCATAGCTTCCGTCTTCTGACATCGGGAAGCGGGGCTACGCTACAGCATGGAGGTCAGCGCGAGTGAGGGAGAAGAGAGGACACAGCGCACGCTGATGGGGGTGACGGCTTCTGACGCGGAAATCGCTTTGCACAGGTTTAAACCGCGCAAGTAGGAAATTGATACAGACGGCTCCCTTTGGATGATGGTGGGTGGAAGGGAGGAATTAAAAAGACACCGGTATATTGGTTATAAGTTGGGAAATTTAGGACTACTCGTGTATAAGTCCCCCACCCCACTTTTATACTTTGAGTCAGTCCTAAATTTCTCGACTTATAGCCCAGTATATATATATATATATATATATATATATATATATATATATATATATATATATATATATATATATATATATATATATATGTATATATACACACACACACACACACATATACTGTATATATATATATATATATATATATATATATATACTGTATGTATATATATATATATATATGTATATATATATATACACAGTATATATATATATATATATTTACATACATATATATATACATATATATATATATATATATATAGTTACATAGTTATTTTGGTTGAAAAAAGACATACGTCCATCGAGTTCAACCAGTACAAAGTACAACTCCAGCCCGTCCCCCACATACCCCTGTTGATCCAGAGGAAGGCGAAAAAAAACCCACAAGGCATGGTCCAATTAGCCCCAAAAGGGAAAAATTCCTTCCTGACTCCAGATGGCAATCAGATAAAATCCCTGGATCAACATCATTAGGCATAACCTAGTAATTGTAGCCATGGATGTCTTTCAACGGAAGGAAAGCATCTAAGCCCCCTTTAAATGCAGGTATAGAGTTTGCCATAACAACTTTCTGTGGCAATGCATTCCACATCTTAATCACTCTTACGGTAAAGAACCCTTTCCTAAATAAATGGCTAAAACGTTTTTCCTCGATGCGCAGCTCATGTCCTCTAGTCCTTTGAGAAGGCCTAGGGACAAAAAGCTCATCCGTCAAGCTATTATATTGCCCTCTGATGTATTTATACATGTTAATTAGATCTCCTCTAAGGCGTCTTTTCTCTAGACTATATATGTACATACATATATATATATATATACATATATGTACATATATATATACATACATACAGTATATGTGCAGCAACAACATCTGTAATGATTTAAAACGTTTTATAATATAGCTCTGACGTCATTTCCTCTAATCTACAGAACGTTTGTTTGGCGAACGAACACTACGCAACTTCCTATTTCCTACAGTCCATCAGCAATGACGTTCGTTCCGTTTTGACAAACGACGTTATGGTTTTGCATAGTTACCTCCTTCTGAAATCTACGTAACATCCTGGTTCATTTGCAAACGAACGATCTTATCGTTGAGGCCTTTTCTTCAGCAATGTAACGACCATTTTTTCAACTATATGCAAATGATCGTTCGTCGTTTGTTGCGAACGATCGTTATCGTATGTGTGTACGTGGCTTTATAGTATTAGAGGCAGAGGATCAGCAGGAGGGCCTGGCAACTGGTATTGCTTAGATGGAAATAAATATGGCAGCCTCCATATCCCTCTCACTTCAGTTGTCCTTTAAGCAGCAGTGTACAGTACATCCAAATGCTGTGCATGCTGGGATTGCAATAACAAATCCAAATGTAGCTTACATGTCTAGAAGTCACGTAGTCATAGGTGCAGGAGGTGGATGGTAGACACTAGGGTGGTGTAGCGATGGCCGTTTTGCGTCGGCTGACAATTGGTCACGCTGGGTACCACACGTGAGGGAACATTTTTTTTAGTCAAAAGACCTTATAGTTTTTGAGAAAATGAATTTTAAATTTTCAAAGGAAAAATTATACATTTAAATGTGGTAAATACATTAACTGTCATTTAATGCATTTGTATGTATACTTTTTTCCTTTAACCTCCTCAGCGGTATGGACGACTATACACGTCCATCACCGCCGGAGGTCGCCGCTCAGGCCCTGCTGGGCCGATTTGAGCAAAATAAAAAGCAGCACACGCAGCCGGCACTTTGCCAGCCGCGTGTGCTGCCTGATCGCCGCGAGCAGCGGCGAAAGAGGGTCCCCCCAGCCGCCCGAGCCCTGCGCAGCCGGAACAAAAGTTCCGTACAGCGCTAAGGGCTGGATCGGAGGCGGCTGACGTCAGGACGTCGGCTGACGTCCATGACGTCACTCCACTCGTCGCTATGGCGACGATGTAAGCAAAACAAGGAAGGCTGCTCATTGCGGCCTTCCTTGTTTATTCTGGGCGCCGGAGGCGATCGGAAGAACGCCTCCGGAGCGCCCTCTAGTGGGCTTTCATGCAGCCAACTTTCAGTTGGCTGCATGAAACAGTTTTTTTTTTATTAAAAAAAACCCTCCCGCAGCCGCCCTGGCGATCTTAATAGACCGCCAGGGAGGTTAAAACGTTAAACTTGATCTTCTCAAAAACTATAAGGTCTTTTTGAAATTTGTTTTCCTCTTCTTCCCACTGTTCCCAGTGGATCCAAGATGAAAAACTAACTATGACAGGTAACTTGTCTATATATATTTTATCTAAAGTTTAGATTAGTTTAGTTTACACAGCAAATCTAGCTGCAAACAGCTTCAACAGTTTCATGTATATTTATTCCTGTGATACAATGACGGCGGCCATGTTTTGTTTGTCACATTACACACAGGCAAGCTGATGATCTCTATCTCCAGCCCTCAGCATGTGAAAACATCACTCCCCTCTCCTGCTCACTTCTCCCCTCTGCCTCTGAAGTCTCTGGCTAATAACCTCCTCCTCCTCCTCCTGCCCAGACTAAGCTCCCATAAGCCCTTGCTACATGGAGTCCCAAGGCACTTTGAGCTGTGGGTGAGGCCTGTTTAGTTAATGGGGAATTACAGTATATAAAAAAAAGTATTTGGCTTGTGGAATGCGCTATAAACTATATGTAAGGAACACAATTAGGCAATAAGTAAAAGTTTATCTCGGATCCACTTTAACATATCTGGAAAATTTGGTGTTTCTAGCATGTAAGGGGGCTTTTCTATTAACGGCTAAAGTCAGCAGGTTTTTAATCACGAATACCGACTAGTGATCACAAGTAACTCGGGATCACGAGTCGGGTAACAAGTGCAAACACTAGTGCATTCGTGATCGACATTCGTGATCGAGAGCCAATCACTAATGCTGATTACAACCTCGTGATCACAAAAAAACAGCTCGTGAACACGAGTTACTCGTGATCACGATCTCGTGATGAGCATCCCTGACTACTACTACTACTACTACTACTACTACTACTACTACTACTACTACTACTACTACTACTACTACTACTACTACTACTAAAAATACCCCCTGCACCAATGCATACCTAAATCATGGTCATATATGCAGAGGTGGGGAGGGGGGTCTATGATGGAAGCATGTATGACAAGTGTGAAAATTAGTAAACATTGGCAGAAGGACTTCTTCAAGAAAATGAATGAAAAAATACAAACTTCATTTTTATGGGTAAAAGGTGCAAACATTTGTGTTATATAAATAGGATTTGTAGATAACCACCTATTTAAAAGCACTTAATTTAACTGATAAAGAAAAAGAAGCTCCCACAATGCATAATAAAAATCACGGCGCAGTGTAATAGAAAAGCGCTTACTTGCTGTACAGTTGATTTTATGTGTACCACATATTGAGAAGTAAATTAAAACACTTGACATTAATGGATATGTAACTACAGATATCAAGTGAAAGCAGTTGATTTATACGTCTCCGGTAGGAGGTCACTAAACACTGATAATCACAGAGAGATAATGTGCCATGGCTGATCTGTAGTTATCACTCTGACATGAGTTTAGCAAGATAGAGTAGTTAATAGCATGAATTTGAATATGCAGATGATTGGCTAGTCAATACTTTTTTTTTTCTTGTCCTGCAAGCAAAATAGCTGTCTGTGGTTATCTATCTTGCACAGGTACAGCTTCTATTACTTCAGATTATATTAGCACATCCGGCAATACCTTGCTCATGTTTTGAAAGGTTTGTATTTTGAAAAGACAGACAAATTATAGTGTCTATCGTTGGTATTTTTATTACTGATAGATGGCAAACAAATCTAGGTAAATGAGAAGAGGTGTCAGGAATGAGAGACACAGTGCATAGCCCAATTCAGCTTCTCTGTGCCTTGTTTAGTCTTCTGAGATTTAGGGCCCTTTTCCACTAGAGCGATTGTGATTGCTGAATCGCAAAATCGCAAATCGCTAGTGATTTTTAAATCGCTAGAGTTGTTACTTTATCATAGAAATCACGAGAAGTATTTTCCACTACAGTGATTCGATTTGGAATCGCTAATCGCAAATCGCAATCGCTTGCTGGAGCGATTTTTACAATGATAATGCAATGCAAATGAAAATCACAAATCGCAATCGCATAACAAAATTAATGAAAAATCGCAATCGCAATCGCTGGCGTTTGTGATTTGTGATTGCGATTGCTAGTGGAAAAGGGCCCTTAAGGTAGCCATACATGTACATCATACATACATACTGTACACCACGGGCAGATTGGAAGAGACAAATCTCCTTTTGGTCGAATCTGATTAGAAAGTGATCTGTCAACTGTCCATACACCACAGGCTGAAATCGATCGGTAATGATCCTTGTGATGCTGCATCCGCTGCCTCACCAGCCCGACGCTGCCCCCTCCCCCAGGTGCAGTATACTTTACCTGTCCATGTCCGCTGCTGGCTCCAGGCTCCACCCACAATCCGCAAACACGTGCCGATCGTGGTTGCTGGTGTATGAGTGGGCGCATGTGTGACGTCACACACGTGCGCACGTTATGCCGGCCACTACGTGAGGTGCGTGCATGTGGATTGCAGACAGAGCCCGTAGCCAGCTGCAGACTATACTTTATTAAATAAGGATCTCTTGAGATATCCAAGCACTCCCAATGAGTATGACATACTGTAGGCTATAGGAAACCTAGACTGTATAGTTATTAATTTTTATAGATTTTCTGTTGTTATGCAGTAAAATTTGCCTTGTGATTGCAGTCTAAAGTTGCTCAAAGCGATATATGGGCAGATCGACCATCCATGAGACAGATCACTCTCTGATTCAATCTGATCAGATAGAAACATGTAGCCAGCCTATACACAGCAGACCCACTCACAATAGAATCAGCCTTTCACTGCTCCTTCCACTACCTGTCTGCCTCAAATGTTAGATGTTCTCCGCAATTCCTGTGCAGTGTAAATTCTCACCTGTCCCACTAGTGCAACCCCCGTCTCATCCACAATCACTCCCGTGACCCGAGCATCACCTGGTGCCACGCAGGGGTGATGATGGTGGAGGCCGGGAGATGCATCAGTGGGACAGGTGAGAATGTACACTGCACATGGGTGAGGTGAGGAGGGGGACATTTTACACTTGGGGGACAGCAGCCAGGAGTATATTGCAGTGGTCATCACTGTTAAGCTGGCCACTAACGGTCCAATTTCTAGCGAAAAATCGTTCGAGCGATCAGAAATTCTGATCAGAAGTGAAATATTGTAATACATCATTCACTACACCATCAACGAACCAATCTTTGCTTCCTATCTATCACAACCAAAAAGAAAATCCAAATTTTGGTTTGACGAAAATTTATTCGGACGACATTTTTTTCACTCATTCATAATCAATTGGGTCCACCAATGGAGATTTACAACCAATTCGATTAGAATTTCTGATCGCTTGAACGATTTTTCGCTAGAAATTGGACCGTTAGTGGCCACCTTTACTGGTGCACGTGCAATCACCCATGCCAGACCAAGATTTTCTAGAATACTAATATAGTCAACTGATTTTTTGCCCAAAATCTAATGAACCATTGATTGGGCATGCTTGTTGATGCACAGACTTTTAGATTTAATAAAATGATTGAACTGGATGGTTGATTAGGCCCAAAATTTGCTCGATGTAGGGGCACATTTAAGCACACACTCATGGTAAGGTATTTTCCCATTCCTACAGGTCAACAAGAGTCTGGAGGCAAGCTCAAAATGGCTTGGAGCAACGCATTACCCACATAATGTGGGCTGCACTGATTGCGCTACTTGTGCTACTCTTACGGCATAAATACCTGTAAAATTGCTGTGCACTGTCAGCACATGTCAGTTTTACCGTAGGTTAGTGAATTAACCAAATTTACTGTTTTTGAACCTTGTTACCACTGGACTGCCCAGTTAGAGGCTTGCTTATCTCTCAAGAAATGACAAAAGATTTACATCACACAAAATAATCATTCATGTGTAATGCTTGGGGTATACTTTCTGAGTCAGCGTGTGTGCTGAAGACTATGTAGCTGGGTAATGCAAGAGGCTCCACAGGTGGCCACAGGAGTAATGAACAAGGGAGCAAGATTGCCCAGAGCAACTGCAGCTCTGGGCTTCGAATATCGCCTATCACGCTAGATGCTATGTGGTACAATACACAACAGACGTAGTCGGTAACAGGCTAGGGCCATACACGTTAATTCAGAAAAATAACCAACGGCTCAACTAACGGATAAATATATATCGCAGATCTGCATATATATTTATCAAGTAGCTAAAACACAAGTAATAACAATTAACAAGACAAACAATAGACAGACAGACGGAATGCTTTGACAATCTAGTCACTGCCCCAGCGACGAGAAACATTCACACTGACATAGACAAGACTAACAGGTAGGAGCGTAAATAATGGCAGCCGCTGCTTTAGTTACATCCTCAGGAACAAGGCTAGAAGGAATACTACCAGTCACCAACGTGGTGATGGCAGAATCCAAGCTATCAGGATCAAAAGGACTTCACTGTATCCCCACGGATACAGCAAACGTCCAAGCAAGAAACAAGGTTAACAATGCAATATACAATTCACATGAATGACCCAGAAATAACTCAGGGAGCTGTACGCTATGTCGGGCAGAGTCTGAAATGGGAGGCAGACTTCTATGCTGGCATCAGCCAATGGATGCAGGCATGCAAATTCCCACACAGCTGAATGGTAATTACTCAATCCTGAGCCTGCTTGATTACAAGCTGCTAGCTGAAAGACTCTCATAACAAATACATGCAATATTATGCAACAACATGCATGTAGGAAATCCAGGGCTATCTGGCTGCAGTTCAACTGCAGCAAGCAATAGGAGCAGTCATGACAGCATCCTGAGCTGCTCTGAACTGCAGAGTGATTGCAAATGACAATGAGACTTATTGCAAATGCGCAACCGAATGAAAGCAAATAAGTCAAAACTGCTCGGTTGCAGTAGAACTGCAACCGACAGAACATGCTACGGGAGAGATCCTGAATCATGATTGTCTTGAGTGAAAAAACAAAAATAAGTACCGGTGTGCCCCAAAATTGTTGTCCTAACCTTCAGTAATTCCTGGCATTGGACTGCTCCTGCTTGACCTCTGTGGTCTTCCTGTTGCAGTTTCTGTAGTGGGGGAGCCTTCTGCTCCTACCCCTTTCCCCTCTCCATAAAACAAAACAGTCAGCTTGGCAGCTATCCTTCCCAAACTGACATTTATTGAGATCGTCTACACAGCTAAGTTCACTTATTCCTTAAATCAGCTCAGTGGAGCGTAATTGCTGAAAGAGTGGTTGCATATCCAGGTATGAAAGGCTCCGCCGCTGGAAACGAAGCTTATATGTTTGGCTTGTTAGCTAATAATCTTCAGTCGATATGTTCAAAAACAGATGTTTAAAAATGTCTTGATTACTCCAACATGAAGCCCAGTGAGTGAGCTCCTTGTAGAGATAATCTTATTATTTCCTCTTAACCAAGTAAAGAACAGTAATTGTGCTTCTGTAGAAAAAAAGACTACTTTGAAATATTTCATGGTCGGAGCTTTGCATTATCAGCATGTGCTGTGTGCACATGTTTATAAGTTTTACCGTTCCAGCTGTGTTATTATTAAGACCGGCCATATCCCACACCAGCATGGCAATTTACCAAGCTCCAGAGCTTGAATTTAATTTTACATTCCCAAACAGTTGGATATGCAGCACGGGATTCATTCTAATTTAATCTTAAGCACTTTTGTCTGGTTGTTGTCTAAGAAATTCACTGGTAATGAAAATAACACTGAACATATGGCACGGTAACACGTTTTAATGCTGTATCTCCCCGCGTGCTTTTGTTCCCCTCGTGACATTTCCTCTTAGAAAAAAAACAATGTATATGACTAATTCCAGCACATAGAACCAGCCATTAAATAGACTCCTGAGGATAGCCAGAAAATGTACTTTGCAAGTCAGGGTGCGTACAGACATGCGACTATAGTCGTTTGAAACGATCGTTACCGACGGCATTGCCCGACGATCGTTTGTAAAAAGTGCACAAACGATCATTAAAACGACCGACCAACGAGATATGTCGTTGGTAAAGAACGATCCATTCTGCCAGATCTTTTTCAACGACCATCGTTCAAAAAGTAATGTCTGTACAACGATCGGTCGTTGATCGTTTGTTCTCAAAGCTTTGCACATGCTCAAACAGTTCTTTTTGACACTTGTGTTTGAAATCAGTTTATACATCATGTTGCGCACGCAACGCTCGTTCCAAGATCGTTCGTACACGAACGATGTTCAAAGTAGCCTTTCTTCAAACGATCATCGTCCGATACCTCCTTTAACATCGTTCATCGTTCAGAACGAACGATCGTTATCGTATGTCTGTACGTACCCTAATGCTATTAACGAGCCTCCTGCAACCTAATATAAAACACAGGGGTTGAGAGTTAAACCTCACGTACTGATGTTAATATAGATCCTTCTGCACAACTCACTTTCTGCAAGGCTATTTATTTATAACATTGAAAAAATAAAGCATACACTTAAAGACGTCTCTCCAGACACAACTGTTGTTTATGCAGAGTTCACACTGTGAATGTGAGAAAACGTGTTTACCGCCCATCTAATGAAAGTCAATGGAGAACCAGACTTCTGCTGAAATTCATGAAACTGCATTCATGGTATGCATGCATAACAAACTCTTACATTTTGTGGCATACATTTTTGATCCATCCACTGTGAACCGTACCTAGTCCTATCATAAAAAGCCCTAAAAAATTTGTCCCCTCCATTGATTACTCAATAATCTCCAGATAACCCCCCACCCCCACCCCCACCCCCGAGAACCTGGTGATTTGTGCTCCATCTTCTGACGGTGTCTAATTCAGCAACTGAGTGAGTGCTGCTATAGCTGTAATTCCTATTACAGTTTATGGTGGTGCCGGATGCACCCACATCTCCTGCACTGTTTTTACAGCGCTCAGCTGATGGGTGCACATCTGACTATCTATAGGGACTAATTGGGGAACATCTGACTATCTATAGGGACTGATGGGGGACACATCTGGCTATTTATAAGGGCTAATGGGAGCGCATCTGAGAGCGCATCTGACTATCACACATTTGACGGGAGACGGGGAGTGCGAGGAGGGGAAATTTGGAAAGTCAGCCGCCTCTTGCCACCCTCTAATTGTTGCCAGTCTGAAGCATGTTATTAACGTTGCTTCATGGAAGAACCATTCCTGAGTATTGTTAATGTCTCAAATCATACATCAACTTTGTATTTATTTGTACTGGTGTGGCTGGATATCCTGATTGTACAATGTGCTGAATAGAGATGGCCTGAACGGTTCGCATGCGAACTTGTTTGCACGAACAACGCGGGTTCGTGTCGAATCGTGAACTTTATGCGAGTTCGACCCGCCCCCTATGCTACATCATTGGGCTAAACTTTGACCCTCTACATCACAGTCAGCAGACACATGGCAGCCAATCAGGCTGCACTCCCTCCTGGAACCCCCCTCCCCCTTATAAAAGGCAGCAACGTCGGCAATGTTCTCACTCTGTGTGCTGCTGTGTTAGTGAGAGAAGGGAGAGACATTGGAGAGATAGGGAAAGCGATAGTTAGGTCTGTTAGCTTGCTCCTTGCTGATATTTGTTGATGAAAAGCACCCCAAAACAGCTCTTTTGAGAGCTAATGTTCTTGTGATGTGTTTTTTTGTGTGTGGCCCACTGACACTGTATATACAGCCCCGTCTGTCGCAGCTGGCCCTTGCTAATTGCTATACTGTGCCAGGCTCAGCATATTCAGTGCCTAGGGCCCTGGATACATGAAGGACTTGCTGAAGCTGCACCACACCTCTCCCAACCTCAGATCAGCAAGTTCTATAAACTTGGTCACTCCCAGAGTGCACCTCAAAATATCTGGAGATAGAGCCTTCTGTCATGCTGCCCCTACTCTTTGGAACTCCCTGCCACACCCAGTAAAGACAGCACCATCCCTGGAGCTATTCAAATCCAGACTGAAAAGCCACCTGTTTAGCCTGGTATTTCCAGACTTATAAAATTCTTCCTCTGTACCACAATGGTCGGAGCCATGCTTATGCGCTTTGAGTCTCATGGAAGAAAAGCGCTTTACAAATGTTATTTGTTGTTGTTGTTGTTGTAGTGTGACTGCTGCACATTTATTATAATACCAGTCCATGCATACCTTTCACTGCACCTGTGTGACCGACCGCACGCTGTTTTATATACCAGTCCGTGCATACCTTTTCACTGCACCTGTGTGACCGCACACTGTTTTATACACCAGTCACTGCATACCTTTCATTGCATCTGTGTGACCGCACACTGTTTTATATACCAGCAGTCAGTGCATCCATTTTCACTGCATCTGTGTGACTGCACATTGTTATACCAGCAGTCACTGCAACCTTTTCACTGCACCTGTGTGACTGCACATTGTTATACCAGCAGTCACTGCAACCTTTTCACTGCACCTGTGTGACTGCACATTGTTATACCAGCAGTCACTGCATACCTTTCACTGCACCTGTGTGACTGCACATTGTTATGCCAGCAGTCACTGCAACCTTTTCACTGCACCTGTGTGACTGCACATTGTTATACCAGCAGTCACTGCATACCTTTCACTGCACCTGTGTGACTGCACATTGTAATACCAGCACTCAGTGCATCCATTTTCACTGCACCTGTGTGACTGTTGCACATTGTATTATAATACCAGTCACTGGATACCTTTCACTGCACCTGTGTGACTGCACATTGTTATATCAGCAGTCACTGCAAACTTGAGCTACCTCAGCCCAACCATATGGGCTTGAAAACCGCCATCGCCTACACTCTCGCCATGGTGCGCACCAGTCCAGCCCGGCCATCACTACACAAACAGCTTTTTGCAGTGCGTTACACAGTGAGTTTGGTCTGTCAGTGTGAAGCAGTACACTAATTAAACTACCTTATTGACATATACACACGCAAGATGTTTTAAAGCACTTTAGGCCTCCAATTTAGCAATGCAATGTGATTTCTGCCCTTAAAACCCTGCTGTGCATCAAATCCGTAATTAATTGCCTCATGGAGAGTGTGAGTTATCAGCTGGTCAGAGCTGGAGATGAATACAGAAAACTTTTGTTTGATTTTTGTGAATTGCAATTTTTTTGACAATTCTTGAGGCATTTACCACACAAGTCAGTAATTTACCTCACTAGTCTGTAATTTAGCTTTTCAGTGCAGTAATAGGTTTAGTAAATTAGTGTTTGGTGATCTGTAAATAAGCTGTTTTCAGCATTAACAAATGCAGTAATACTTATTGAATTGAGGCCATGGGTTAAATGTGTATGTTACCCATAAATGTAACAGAAGCAAATCAGTGCTTATACTGTAGTTGTTTAGACAGTGCCCAGAAGTGAAAAAGATTGTTGTTGAAATTTGATGCTGTCATTCAAAAGTGGGTCTAATGCTAACATTTTCAGCTTATTGCTACTTCTATGGCTATCACTATCTTTTCATTTTAGCACTAACTATCCCTAATATGAATCTTATTCTCGCACTAACCTTATCTTATTCATTTAGTACTACAACAATAACATTTCTATAGCGCTTTTCTTCCATAGGACTCAAAGCACTTAGGCTCTCTCAGATTCAGTAGTTGGTAGTAGGATGAAGTATTCACACAAAAAAATATATATTTCTGCAAATGCCAAACTGAACAGGTGGGTTTTCAGTCTGGATTTAAACACATCCAGGGATGGAGCTGTCCTCTGCTGCGGTAAGGAGTTCCATAATGTAGGAGCAGCGTGACAGAAGGCTCTGGGACCAAAAGTTTTCAGGTGGACTCTGGGTATGACTAGATTATTAGAATTTGTGGATCTGAGATTGCAGGGATTGCTACGCAGCTGTAACATTTCTTTCATGTATCTAGGGCCCAGATTATGTAGTGATTTCAATGTCAGTAGGCCGATCTTGAATAGGACCCTCCATTTTATAGGTAGCCAGTGAAGGGAGTGCAGGACTGGTGTTATGTGGCAGTGATTGGTTAACAATTTACATATGTAGATATAGTGAATATAGAGTGGCACTCCCTATCATGCAGAAAAAATGCGTGGTAAAAGGCAGGCAAATAAACGTTTCTCTCACCCTTCCTCCGGTATCCCTCTGATGTTTTGCGGGCTCAGACGTGTGCACATCGGATCAATAACTTGAAGAAAGGAACGGTTGCTGTTGAAATCAGGAAGAAAAAAGAGGGGACGTCCGGGCACCTTCCGTCTTTTGTTTTATTGCCAGAATTTTACATCCATTCAGGTATCATACCACAGGTGTGTTCAGCTAGTGGTCAATATGGTGGTGGTGAGTGGGAGGTGGGGGTGCCGGGCATCAGTTGGGGCTTGCGACGGCCGTTTCGCGTCTTGCTAGACGCTTGGTCACGCTGTGCTCCAGTAACTGGGGCAGCTTGCAAACTTCCGGTATATACGGCGGTGAACCCCGCCTCTTTCGGAAGTCACATGTGCCCATGCTTGGAAACCAATAGGAGAGAACGCTGAAAATCGGATGTCCATCCCCGGGCGGAAAAAACTACATTTCCCATGAGGCAATACTGGTGGAGGGCTGGGAGCTGGCGGTATGTCTCCGCCTCTCGCAAGAACGCCAATGGCAGTAGGTCAAAAGACCGCTGCCTCCATCCAATAGGTATTTAACCCTATTATTCCGTCCTGCATAAATTTTAGCAGGATCTGCAAAAAATGGGTACCCATTTCACAAATGTCCACTCATGGGGAGAAACCATCCGGACCAGTACTTCTCTCTGTATTATGTGTTAGTGACAGTGAAAAAGACTGTGTAGTTAAAAGCACATACGTTAAAAACACACAAGACCTGGGGGAGTGTTTAAGACCTAGCTGCAGCCAAACCAGCAAATTAAGCTACAGCACACCACTACTAACGTTATATATTTATCACTGGAAGAATATCAGGGCAGCAAAAATTATTATTTCACGGGGCCAGGCAGAAGATGGGGGGGGGGAAAGGAAAAAGAAAGGGGACATTAAACACTCCCCCAGGTCTTGTGTGTTTTTAACGTATGTGCTTTTAACTACACAGTCTTTTTCACTGTCACTAACACATAATACAGAGAGAAGTACTGGTCCGGATGGTTTCTCCCCATGAGTGGACATTTGTGAAATGGGTACCCATTTTTTGCAGATCCTGCTAAAATGTATGCAGGACGGAATAATAGGGTTAAATACCTATTGGATGGAGGCAGCGGTCTTTTGACCTACTGCCATTGGCGTTCTTGCGAGAGGCGGAGACATACCGCCAGCTCCCAGCCCTCCACCAGTATTGCCTCATGGGAAATGTAGTTTTTTCCGCCCGGGGATGGACATCCGGTTTCCAGCGTTCTCTCCTATTGGTTTCCAAGCATGGGCACATGTGACTTCCGAAAGAGGCGGGGTTCACCGCCGTATATACCGGAAGTTTGCAAGCTGCCCCAGTTACTGGAGCACAGCGTGACCAAGCGTCTAGCAAGACGCGAAACGGCCGTCGCAAGCCCCAACTGATGCCCGGCACCCCCACCTCCCACTCACCACCACCATATTGACCACTAGCTGAACACACCTGTGGTATGATACCTGAATGGATGTAAAATTCTGGCAATAAAACAAAAGACGGAAGGTGCCCGGATGTCCCCTCTTTTTTCTTCCTGATTTCAACAGTGATTGGTTAACAGTCTGGCGGCAGCATTCTGTATCAGCTGTATGTGATAAAGAGGGGATGAGGTGCTTGATTTTTGCGATGTTCTTCAGGTGAAAATAGGATGATTTCACCACAGCAGAGATATGAGTTCTGAAGTTTAAATCCACATCAATTAGAACTCCCACACATGCTTAGCCTCAGTACTATTGGCACCACATACTTTCTAAGCCATATTGGGTATTGAAATATTGCTCAACCTATTGTCATGAAAAGTAGGATTCTGTCTGCTGGATAAGAGCATGTATGCTAAGCACCCACATAACATATACAACATACAGATAAGGTGATTGGCTTCACCCTAAATTGGCCCTAGACAACAATGGACATACCACTATAGAAGGGATCAGATTGTGAGCTTCTCTGAGGGACAGTTAGTGAAAAGACTATAGACCCTGTAAAAAAAACTGCAGAAGATGTACGTGCTATATATAAATAATATTAAAAATTACACTCCAAGTGTCATTTACTGGAGTCACCATTTCAACTTTTTCCTGTTATTTGGATGACTTTCATTTGTGCTGTCTGTAGTTCCTACAACTAGCTCGTTCTGATGCAAAAAAAAATAAAAAAACAAAAACAAAAAGCAAACAAACTTTCAGATTACTGTGATATAAGATAGCAACAAATCATCTTGCTGAGGGAAAAATGTAGATGATGATGACAGTAATAAGAGAAAAAAATCAGGTTACAAATAAAGCTTCTAAAGATGAACATTGACAGTGGTATACTAAATATGGCCATTAGGTGGCAGTATCGCAACAAAAATTCAGTGTAAATTCTAAATTCTTTTAACTGAACTGCAAGTCTCATACTAGTCACTTCATATATATAATGCCAATCATTTCATAGTTGGTCTTAGATGGTCATGAATTTAGTCGTGTCATTCTCTGTGAAAATTTCAAAGACCATTATTTATTTCCTTTTCTTCACAGACTACTCCTAAAGAGAAAGTAAATAAATAAAAATTGAACTGTTGAGCTATTTTTGACTTTGATAGGTAAATGTGCATTTATTAACTTTGTGTTGACTTTCTGGGCTGCTTACATATAGCAAGATACTTCATATACAGCATAACTGCCTTTAATTACATTATACTGAGCAAATTAGTAACTACTAATTAAAACAGACAGCGTAGGTTTCTGCTGCTCTAGCAAATGTGGAGAATTCATCATGATCACATTGAACATGAGCTCACACTGACAGCTGTGCTGCGTGTTAATCTACGAGTGCTTAATACAAGATAACAACATAACAGAGAGCATGCAGTTTTAGTGGTTTCTTTTTTACTTACATCCATTTACATCCATTTATGGGAATACACTAGAGGATCTTTGCAGTGTTGAAGTGAACTTATTCATTATATGCAATGCCCCCCCCCCCCCAAAAAAAAAAAAACCAACAACAACATGTTTCTAATAAAGTTCCAATTAAAGAAGGCCTAACTTTTACACATAATAAACCCTGATGATGTTGTAAAGGCTTAAAGTGTTTGTGCTCTATGGCAATGCGTGCAGCCATGATGGGCTTGGTTATTAGAGTTTGAGCTCCCAGCTGTTACCTGGTGATATGTACCATACATGTATCTATGCTTCATGACTCTGCAGGAACCGTGGACTATTTGTAAAAAAAAGTGCTCTGAACGTGGACTATTTGTAAAAAAAAAACAAAAAACCTTTTTTACATAATGATAAATGTAATTTTGCCTTCTTAAAAGAAAAAGTATTTGCGATAATTCAGCATTAAAGAGACACTGAAGCGAAAAAATGTATGATATTATGATTTGTATGTGTAGTACAGCTAAGAAATAAAACATTAAGATCAGATACATCAGTGTAATTGTTTCCAGTACAGGAAGAGTTAAGAAACTCCAGTTGTTATCTCTATGCAAAAAAGCAATTAAGCTCTACGACTTTCAAAGTCATGGAGAGGTGTAACACACGAGGCAGCTGAGGTGAACAATACCGCCGCCGCAGCTGAGGCGAACAATACCGCCGCCGCAGCTTCCTCCATGCCGCCATCCGTCCTCCCGGCGTCTAGGACGCTGAGGACGGAACGTTCGTTTGTTCAAGAGGTCGCCGTCTCGCGCGGGCGCGCGCACAGACGGGACCTTTATGCGAGGAGGAAGCCCGTCAGCTGACCTGCTGGTCGGCTGACGTCAGAGGAGTCCCACGGTGCCCAGGATTGGCTGATTCGGAGGGGCGTGCCAGTGGGGTCTCCTCTGCTTCTTAAGCCTCTGGGCTTCATTCAGTGGTTGTCTGTTGTTGTGAATACATAGCGTGTTAGCGCTCAGACCTTAGACTAGATCCCAGGCATGGGCGTCCGCACATATGGCAAAACCGGGCATCTGCCCGAGCCTGGCCGTCCGCTGCCCCCCCCTGGCCGCGTGCCCATGCAGCCAGCAGGAGGGGAACAGCGCAGAGATGAGAGAGAGCTATGGGCACAGTGGGGAAGGGCGGACGTCTCCCCCCCTTTCCCTCACCTTAGGGGGCTCTCTCTCCCTCGCTGTCCCCTCCGGAATGAAGTGTGCAGCGGCTGGGCAGCGGGCGGAACTTACCTCGTCTCGCTCCTGCGCTGGAAGTTCTGGTGCCGCACTCTGGTCTGGATAAGACCAGAGTAGCGGCTAATCCATCCGGCGCGTGCGACGTGAGGAGGTAAGTTCCGCCCGCTGCCAGCCGCTGCACACTTCATTCCGGACTCCGGAGGGGAGAGCGAGAGAGGGAGGGAGAGCCCCCTAAGGTGAGTGCCCATAGCTCTCCCTCTTCTCTGCGCTGCTCCCCTCCTGCTGGGGCACACATGGCGACCTTTTCTGGGGACATATACCCCTGCCTATATATACTGGGACATATCCCCCTGGCTACATATACTGGGACATATACCCCTGCCTACATATACTGGGACATATACCCCCTGCCTACATATACTGGGACATATACCCCCCCTGCCTACATATACTGGGACATATATCCCCTCTGCCTACATATACTGGGACATATACCCCCTGCCTAAATATACTGGGACATATACCCCTTGCTACATATACTGGGACATATACCCCCTGGCTACATATACTGGGACATATACCCACTGCCTACATATACTGGGACATATACCCCCTGCCTACATATACTGGGACATATACCCCCTGCCTACATATACTGGGACATATACCCCCTGCCTACATATACTGGGACATATACCCCCTGCCTACATATACTGGGACATATACCCCCTGCCTACATATACTGGGACATATACCCCCCCTGCCTACATATACTGGGACATATACCCCCCCTGCCTACATATACTGGGACATATACCCCCTGTCTACATATACTGGGACATATACCCCTTGCTACATATACTGGGACATATACCCCCTGGCTACATATACTGGGACATATACCCCCTGCCTACATATACTGGGACATATACCCCCTGCCTACATATACTGGGACCTATACCCCCTGCCTACATATACTGGGACATATACCCCCTGCCTACATATACTGGGACATATACCCCCTGCCTACATATACTGGGACATATACCCCCTGCCTACATATACTGGGACATATACCCCCTGCCTACATATACTGGGACATATACCCCCTGCCTACATATACTGGGACATATACCCTCGGCCTACATATACTGGGACATATACCCCCTGCCTACATGTACTGGGACATATACCCCCTGCCTACATATACTGGGACATATACCCCTGCCTACATATACTGGGACATATCCCCCTGGCTACTTTTTCTGGGGACATATACCCCTGCCTACATATACTGGGACATATCCCCCCTGCCTACATATATTGGGACATATACCCCCTGCCTACATATACTGGGACATATACCCCCTGCCTACATATACTGGGACATATCCCCCTGGCTACATATACTGGGACATATCCCCCTGCCTACATATACTGGGACATATACCCCTGCCTACATATACTGGGACATATACCCCTGCCTACATATACTGGGACATATCCCCCTGGCTACTTTTTCTGGGGACATATACCCCTGCCTACATATACTGGGACATATCCCCCTGGCTACATATACTGGGACATATACCCCCTGCCTACATATACTCAGACATATACCCCCTGCCTACATATACTGGGACATATACCCCCTGGCTACATATACTGGGACATATCCCCCTGCCTACATATACTGGGACATATACCCCTGCCTACATATACTGGGACATATACCCCTGCCTACATATACTGGGACATATCCCCCTGGCTACATATACTGGGACATATACCCCTGCCTACATATACTGGGGACATATACCCCTGCCTACATATACTGGGGACATATACCCCTGCCTACATATACTGGGGACATATACCCCTGCCTACATATACTGGGCACATATACCCCTGACTACATATACTGGGCACATATACCCCTGGCTACCTGTTCTGGGGACATCTCTACCCCTGGCTACCAGTTCTGGGGACATCTATACCGCTGGCCACCTATTCTGGGGACACCTATAGACCTGGGGCTACCTATTTTTGGGGAACCACTGCTGTCAGATTGAGTGTATTTTGGGGAACTGCTGCCAGGTGAGAGGTGTCTACATATTAAGGGGGCATTCTGCCTATTTATGTGAAAAACTGTCTATTTATGTGCCTCATGACTGCTGAATTTGTCTTGTTGCGGGCCTCATGGTTACTGACTTTGTCTTGTTGGGGGCCTCATGATTTGTTGGGGGCCTCAAGATTGCTGAATTTGTCTTGTTGGGGGCCTCATGATTGCTGAATTTGTCTTGTTGGGGGCCTCATGATTGCTGAATTTGTCTTGTTGGGGGCCTCGTGATTGCTGAGTTGGTCATGTTGGGGGCCTCATGATTGCTGAATTTGTCTTGATGGGGGGGGGGCCTCATGATTGCTGAATTTGTCTTGTTGGGGGTCACATGATTGCTAACTGCGAGACTATGGAAAAAGCTGAATCATCATCATATGAGACAATAGCATTGAACCTACTTTTTCCGCTTTTTAAAACAGAAAATGAAACTGGGAGGTTCTAAAAAAAAATGAATAATTTTTTCAGGAGTACGATGGATGAAATTGTTTATCTTCACAGTTTATTTTCAACTTAATTTTCCATAATGTTCATGTATGAGTTAAAACGTTTGTATTTAGTTTAAACTGCTGTTGGCACTTTGTGATAGTAAAGTGACTTTGCAGTTTGGACACTCGACCTCCAAATGGTTCGCCACCACTGTCCTAATCTAATGTCCCACCATTGCTTAGTTCATGTAAACTTGTCTCCACCCACGACCACACCCACATTCTGGTTCATGACCACACCCAAAGCGCGTCGCATGACGTAGCTCCAACACCAACCCAAATTTGCGGCGCGGCGCGCGCCCCGCTTTTCGCTCCCCACTTTTTGCCCCTCCCTGGAAAATTTTCTGCGGACGCCCATGATCCCAGGTGTTGATGCCAAGGACTTCACACCTAGACTAGGATATTGCTTGTATTGTATTGATTTCCTGTGTATGATTCTTAGCTAAAACTCTGACTCTGATCCTGCTTTCTGATTCTGTACTTCTGCCTATCTGCCTTATTAGTTGCTGAACCTCTGCCTGATTACCGATTACTCTCTTGCCTCATGATTCTGTACCGATACTTACCTCTCTGTTGCTGAACCTCTGCCTGATTACCGATTACTCTCCTGCCTCATGATTCTGTACCGATACTTACCTCTCTGTTGCCGAACCTTGCCTGTCAAACCATTCTACTCACCAGCTCCTCTGGTGAATTTATTCTTTAGTGCAGTACTGCTTGCATTTTTTGCTCCTAGGTTGCAGTACAGTCTGAATCACCTGCTTCTCAGGCAATCCTAGGCTGCAGTACGGTCTGAGTCACCCGCTCCTCGGGTGACCACTCAGCTGCAGTACACTCCGAATCACCCGCTCCTCTGGGGATCCGATCCCCCCAGTATCGTTTCTACAGCTTGCTGGAGTTTGAACTCTATTACACGGTCAGTGTACCGATAGTACCTCACCAGCCCTCTGGTGAGGTCTCATAAAACTATTAAAGTTACGGTTGCACCAAACACTATACACTCAGCTCTTTGTGTTGCTATACTGGTATTATCGGTGATTCTGCAGATCACACATAATCAGGTATAGCGTCTGTATTATTGGTGATTCTGCAGATCACCAAATAATCAGACATCTGAGTTGCGACACCCAACCGTTACAAGAGGGCTGTTTTCTAACTTTTATTATCTCAACTGTTATTGAACTATTTACTTTTTCTCTGCCAGAGGAGAGGTCATTAGTTCACAGACTGCTCTGAAAGAATCATTTTGAATGCTGAGTGTTGTGTAATCTGCACATATTATAGAATGATGCAATGTTAGAAAAAACACTATATACCTGAAAATAAAAATATGAGAATATTTTCTTTGCTGCTAATCTTCTAGTAATTATTCATAGTACACAACCAATTCATTATATCATTTTTTTTTTTTCGCTTCAGTGTCTCTTTAAGTAAGGGCCTTTGGTTTCCCATGATGCATCACTCCTGAATATGCAAATCATCTCTTGTATTTATGTTGGATTGGTGTGGCTCTGTAAAAATTATTATCTGCAAGCTAACAATACATCAGTGGTTCTGGATAAGCAGCCTTGTTTTTTGGGGCATATATGTAGAGATGATTTACATATTCAGAAGTGATTCACCATGGGAAACCAAAGGTGCTCATTTAATGCTGAATTATCACAAATACCTTCTGTTTTAAGAAGACAAAATTATGCTTTTCAATACAGGGCTATATGGTCTCTTTTAGCCTTTTAGACATTCCTGGTGGTTCTGGGTCACGATGAGCTGCCTGGGCAGGGGTGTGGCTACAGGGTATCAGGCTCTACGACTGCAGTGAGGCCCAGAGCTGTAAAGGGGGACCCAACTACTACTTCACTCCCTCTGATATGGAGGTCCATCCTTCAGATCAGGTGTTTTTGTGGCTACGCTTGTTATGGGTGTGAAGCTTATGATGGCCAAGCTTGTTTTATGACCCCTGTAAGATGGGCCCCCAGGCTGTGAAGGTCACAAGGGGTAAGCAAGGGAAAGGGTATGAACACTGGGGAGCTCCATCAAAGCTTTGCTGGGAGGCTACATGATTTGTAGTAACGCCCCATTGCCTGGATTATATAATGATAGTGATGTATTCATATACCATAGTGATATCTTTCATGGTCTTTAAGGATACCCGAGGTGAACTCGCTTGTACAAATGGAGGCTACAGGCATGTATAGGCAGGTGTTCTCATTTCCCCACCCACCCCTTCACACCCCCCTCTTCACAGCAGTCTTCCTACGTTCCTGTGTAAAAGGCCCCTGTATTCTGTCAAGTCGCGCACTACTGCTCAAGCTCCGCCCCAGTGGCACATGTCCTTATTCATGCTCCTGTGGCTGGGAGCGTTCAGCACATGGGCACTAGGAGTCTTTACATAGTGCACATGTGCAGGGTGCTCCCAGCCACTGTAATGGGATCAAGGGTGTGCATTGCCATATTTATTTCCTTTTAAGCAATACCAGTTTCCTGTCAGTCCTGCTGATCTTTCTGACATCAGAATTGCCTGAATCTCACACCTGAAACAAGCATGTAGCTAATCAGTATTGCCAACTCATCCCTTTAATTACTGACACGTAGGAACTTTGCAATTTTTGTTAGCTAGCTAAATGCACTTCAGGTACTGATTGCACGTAAGTAACCCCACAACCTGCATAACTTAGATGTGTAAGTATTTAAAGTGACACTGAAGCAAAAATAAAACTTATGATACAATGAATTGTATGTGTAGTACAGATAATTAATAGACATAATGGAGTGTAAGCAGTCACCCTGGAACAAAAAACCACAGAGACACCGGGAGCCCAAATGGTGCAGTACGTCACAAACGATAGAAGAAGCAAAACAATATAAACAAAGGGTAATCACAAAAGGAGGTTGCAAAGGGGCAACCAATCACTGCAGGCAGGTGGAGATCAATAACAAACAAACACAGAACATTTATATCGCGCTTTTCTCCGAGCGGACTCAAAGCGCCAGAGCTGCAGCCAGCCAGCCACTAGGACACGCTCTATAGGCAGCAGCAGTGTTAGGGAGACTTGCCCAAGGTCTGAATAGGCACTGGCTTACTGAACAGGCAGAGCCGAGAATCGAACCCAGGTCCCCTGTGTCAGAGGCAGAGCCCTTAACCATTACACTATCCAGCCACCAACCCTAACCCAACTCTACTCGGGGGTCCAGGCTAGCCGGAGATGGTTGCACTTTTCGAGAAAAAGGCCCTAGAGACCTGTAAATGGGGTCCAAGGGTATTATCTACCCAGTCGAGGGGTATTCCATGCACAAACAGGATGAAAAGGCACCCAAAAAATAATAAAATGAATTAAAAACAATAAAAGAAATAAAGTTTGAGGTGGCTTACCTCAATGAAGACCAGTGCTATTAAAGTTGATTTTTATATGAATTTGTCTTCATTGAGGTAAGCCCCATCAAACGTTATTTTATTGTTTTTAATTCATTTTATAATGAACATTAAGAACATTAAGAGCAAAGAAAAGAGTGTCATATTTTTATTTTCAGTTACCGTATTTTTCGGACTATAAGATGCTCCGGACCATAAGACACACCCAGGTTTAGAGTACAAAAACCAGGAAAAAAAATATACTAAACCAGGGTGCATCCATGGTGCAGGGGCATCTTGTAGACCTTTTTCCTCCCAAGCTCTCCCCGCCAGCTACAATAACTAAGCTTCGGTGCCCAGCTACACTAACCCCTGCTGCCCTCACCTGTAGAAGTACCCTACACTGAAGCCTGATGCCCCACCAGTAACCTTACACTACACTACATTACATTACACTAGTCCCCAATTACCACTACAGTTACTACACTACACTACACTACACTAACCCACCCCTGCTGCCCCACCAGTAACAATACACTACATTAAACTAGCCCCTGCCTCCCCACCAGCTACAGAAACTACAACTTGTGATCTCACCTATCTAGCTGTCCATCCACACACTCCTGTCCTTTGATGTCAGCTGTGATGATCTTGACCGGTGGGGGAGCAGTGGCACAATCCTGGCATTCCTTTATGAGGGGCGATCTCAGCAGGGGCTGCAGCGGTTGTCTTCATGTATTGTGGCGAGGGGAGGCAGAAGAAGAGGGATCTAGGGCCAATTGCAACGTCAGTCATAGTGGTTCATCCTCCTCTATGCCCGCTCTCCATGCCACCGCAATAATCCACCTCTGGCTAGCTCTCCAATGTGCCTCCATGTCTGTTTTCCAAGTTCCAGCACGGCGGTGGCAGCGTGGCATTAGACGGGAAATCGTAGTGGTAGTTATGACTACCGATGTCTCAGTACTTCCTTGTTTACTAGAGCCCCCTCATAACATGTGACGCTCGTGCATGGGAAGGAAGTTCTGAGGCATCAGTAGTCATAACTACCGCTACGATCTCCCGTCTAATGCCACGCTGCCACCGCCGTGCAGGGACTTGGAAAACAGCCATGAAGACACATTGGAGAGCTAGCCAGAGGCGGATTATTACGGCGGAACAGTAGAGCGGGCATGGAGGAGGAGGATTGCGGCGCAGAGAGCAGGCATGGAGGATGATGGTGGCGGTGCAGAGAGCGGGCATGGAGGAGGAGGATGGCGGTGGCGCAGAGAGCGGGCATGGAGGAGGATGATGACGGCGGCATGGACGGCGTGCATGGAGGCAACTAATAGGCGGCAGCATTGAGGGCAGGCACAGAGGCAGATTGGCAGCGTTGAGCCGGGCTGAATAGCTGCCAAATTTAAATCCTGACCCAAAGATGTATGGCTGCAGTGGGGGTACCGAATGAGTCTGGCGGCAGAGCGAGGAGGAGGAAAGGTGATTGACTGCATCGCACACACAGAGACCCTAAATAGTAGAACGGTTTTATTTTTTTTTCAATTTGTGTACTACTTTTTTTTTGCTACATTCGGACTATAAGACGCAGGGACTTTTTCTCCCCACTTTTGGGGGAGAAAAAGTGCGTCTTATAGTCTGAAAAATACGGTATATCGCTTTTTTTTATAATACTGCATCATTCTCTAATATTGGTAGTTTACAAACTACATACTGCATTTTAAAGAAAATCTGTAATGTAAAAAAAACCCTCTGGGGGATACTTACTTTAGGAGGGGGAAGCCTCTGGATCCTAATGAAGCTTCCCCCGTCCTCCGGTGTCCCGGCAATCCAGCACTGCAGTCCTCCAAACCGCGGCGGGGTAAATATTTACCTTTCGTGAACCTGCGCAGGTGCACTAGCAGCTCTCCGTTTGGGTTAAGGTGGAAATAGCCGAACTTGATCCGATCTGCTCTACTGAACAGGCGTGAGTCCTTTGCACCTGCGCTGATAAGCGGATACGATCGGGTTCCTGTTCCTGATCTGCATGCTTATTCAGGGAATCAGAGGATCCACAGGACAGCCATTCAATCTACATTATTTAAATGGAAATAATTATGTGAGCCTCCATATTCCTCTCACTTCAGGTGTGCTTTAACCTTTTGCCAACCGCGTCACGCCAATGGGTGTGGACAGAACGGCAGCGTCAGGACCGCCTAACGGCGATCGGCGTAAAGTCCTTGGGGCGTGGTTTGCAGGCAATCCACGCTCTGATGGCTCCGTTCCGCTCCGCCTTCAGTCTCCCAATGGCGATCGCCGCTGGGAGACTGTTAGAGGGCGAAACCACTATTTAATAACTTAGTACAGTGCTGCGATCTCCCCTCTAGGAGCTCAGAGGGGATCGGCTGTCATAGGCTGAAGCCTATGACAGCCGATCACAGTGAATGGATGGCGGGGGAGGGAGAAAGTAGAAAAAAATAGGCAGATTTATTTAAAAAAAATAACAAAAATATTATTAGCTGCAGTGGCCAATTTAGTGAAAAATGGCCTGGTCTTTAGGGGGGGGGGGGTTTAACACTGCGGTCCTCAAGTGGTTAAGCTGTGCAAAGTGTGCTTAGCTAGTAGTTCCACATTCTTTTATAATTTGCTGGATAATATTGGGAAAAGTAGTGCATTGCAGTCAAGCATACAATCACAAAAGGAAAAGCACTACTACATACTGCGTATTCTACTTGTATTCCTAACACCCGCCTATCGCCAAAGTGCAAGCTGTGCACTGAGCCAAAAGCAGCCGCAGATGAGGAAACACTATTCAGTAAACTCCAGAAACATAAATAAGCATCTTCAAAAGAAGAAAAGGTCTTCCTATTTGTACGCAGTTATCCAGTGACACAATACAGCTACCTCAGCACGCTATTTTCATTCAGACCAGAATCATTTTTTCTTTTATTTTTGTGGATGTGACCTCAGCTCTGACCACCATCTTTTAAAGTTATAAGATATATCTTATTGTGGTAATCATAATTAATTCATGAAGTGCTGCCAGGTTCTAGAGCATTGAACCCTGTTCACACAAATCAAAGGACATGAAGAGACAGTTATAACACACTATATAACAAACAGACACAAAACGACAGAGGTCAAAGCTAACAGTCTAGACACTGCAAGCAGAAGCCAAAAATAGAACTCATAAAGGATGATATAAAAATGAGTACTGTGCACTTTAGCCTGTAATCTTATGTTTATGTACTGCTTGTTGCATCCGTCTTAAGCAAGCTGCAGTACACTTGCTGTACTGTTTCTAAATGTGACTTAGGCCTAGTTCACACTACAAATAGATTTTATTATGAGATTCCTGGCATTTTTAGAGCGATTAGCATTTTTGTTGCAAGTGATTTTGTGTGCGTTTTTGTTTTGTGATTTGCGATTTTCTATGTGCAGACAAACAGGAGGTGCACTTTTTGACCTGGAACCAAATGTCTTTTAAACTACACATGCTTAAGAAACTCACAAATTCACTGTTCGAAGCAGTTTGCAAAATTTACTGTACCTTGCATTTCAGTCGCCCAAAAATGGTGCAAAACCTGCGTTTGCGATTGGTAAAAAAAAAGCAACGCATTGCTCATGTGAGAACACTCACATAGGATTTTATTACATAAGTGCTTTAAGGCTCCCTGCACACTGCATGCAATTCCGATTTTTAATCGTTACTGCATGCTGCGTTTTTTCCTCCGTTTTTCTGTTGATTGCATTCAGGTAAAATCGGAATTGCAAATCGGAATCAGGAACAGAATCGGAATCACAAAACGGATTTGCAGTGTGCAGGGAGCCTTAGGGCTTGATTCACAAAAGCGTGATAACTCAGTTATCACGCCTAAAAGCTTTGCATGTGCAAACTAGAGGGCTAAGTAGTTTGCACATGCAAACTTCTTAGCACCGTAGTTAGCATGTGCAAACTACTTAGCAAGCTAGTTTGCACGTGCAAACTGCTTAGCACCCTAGTTTGCACGTGCAAACTACTTAGCTCCCAAGTTTGCATGTGCAAACTACTTAGCACCCTAGTTTGCACGTGCAAAGCCTTGAAATCAATGGAGCTTCGCCTGCACAGTAAAATAGAATATGTTCATGTAATTATGAATGGTGGTTACATTAACGTGTGCGGTACTGTAAAGCATAATGAAGTACATACAGTAATAATCAATGTTTTACATTGCGCTCACAAGATCTGTACTGACTTTGCGTGCTAACTATCATTATCACATGAAGTCAGTGCAGTTAACGGTACTTTGCACGCAAAACTTTACACGCACAAACTCTTACGCGCATGTTAGCATGTGCAAAGCATGTTAGCACGTGCAAAGTGGCTTTTCACTGTCGTACTAACACTTTGCGCACTTTAGTGAATCAAGCCCCTGCTGTGGAAGACATTTTTGTAAAACTGAAAATCAACCTGTTGTAAATCTTGGTTTCTTCACAGCTCCTCCCCCTCTAAGAGAAGTAGATATTTGCAGGGTAGGCTATTCAGTGAAAGAAGTGCTTATATAACATCCCGTCCATGGCTGGCTTTTTAGGCAAGGTCACAAAGGCCATGGCCTAGGGCACCAGGATTTAACCATGCAAGGCCAAAGGTACCCATCCAACCCCGTGTTGGGGGAGTGTAGCACAATAAGGGATAAGAGGCACCCAGGGATGTATAAAACTAGGTTAAAATCACTTAAAGCGGAATGAAACACAGCATTTCTTCTTTACTCGAAACAATTATTTACAGCATATTATATACAACCAGCATTTTTTTTTTTACTAGAACAGCATTCAAAAAGTTACACACAGGACTTAAAAGTTCAGTGCAGATAAATCTGGACGCATCCAAAAGTGGAGATAATGTTATCTTGTGTTTACTGAGGCCTCTTTCACAGTGGGACGTTGCGTTTGATGCAACGTTAAGGTCACATAAAGTGCCCCTAATGCAACGCATTGGGAAAGACTATAACTTGGACGTTATTTAGCCCTGTGTTTGGTGCGCCGTTTTCTTCGCACAGTGATGGAATGAAAACGGTGCATGCGTTACATTTAAAAAAAAAAAACCTCACTGAGCACACACAGCATGCAGCACTTTCTAAATATTGCTATACATTACACACAACGCAACGTGTGCACTGTGAATGTTGCACAGACTTAGTATTTCTGTGCATTAGTCCACGTTAAAACATTTTCTAACGTGCGACTTTAATGACCCACTGTGAAAGAGGCCTTAATTGTATCAAGTCAGGAATGTGACACATTCTTACTGTGCAGAAGCTCCTGGACACAGACAGACACTCAAAGCATTTCTGCCTTCAAAACATAATGAAAAAAAAAAACAGTTATTAATAAGATGCAAAGTCAGCTCTCAAAGCAAAAAACTGTACCTTTGGGAACTTGCAATTTCTAAATGAATAATAATACTTATGCACAAATGCAAATATGCACTGGCGTACCAATTGGGGATGCGACCCCTGCCATCGCGGGGGGGCCCGGGCCCCCCCTAGGGCCCGCTCTGGGACTTTTGGGGCAGGAGGGGTCGCAACATAAGAGGAGAGTGTGGCAGATCGGTGGGGAGGGGGGAAATTCCCCCCTCCTCCCTCACCTCGGGCTCTCCTCTCAGCACTCCCCCTCCTGAAATCATTGGTGGCAGCGGGCAGGCCAGGCAGCAGCAGCAGCAGCGGTGGCGGCAGGATGATACATTACCTCCTTCTCGCTGGAGGACTTCCGTTCTAAGAGCTGCTTGCAACTTCCTGTGTAAACAGGAAGTTGCTCTTAGAGAACGGAAGTCCTCCAGCCAGAAGGAGGTAATGTATCATCCTGTCGCCATCACTGCTGCTGCTGCTGCCTGCCCGCTGCCACCAATGATTTCAGGAGGGGGAGCGCTGAGAGGAGAGCCCGAGGTGAGGGAGGGGGGGGGGGAGTTTCCCCCCTCCCCACCGATCTGCCACACTCTCCTCTTATGCTGCGACCCCTCCTGCCCCCAAAAGTCCCTGAGCGGGCCCTGGGGGGTCCCGGATTTTTTTTTGCAGGGGGGCCCGGGGATTTCTAGGTACGCCCCTGCAAATATGATAACTCTTTGGCATATAAAAAGTAGGAAAACATGTTTTTATTGAATATTATGTCAGAGTTTTATACCACTTTAAAATAGAAAAAAAGAGAGCTTGCTTACATCAATAACGACAGTCTCATAGGACAACAAAGTTTTATTTAGCACTTTATTTACATAAAACGTTGTTGTCCCATGAGACTGTCGTTATTGAGGTATGCCAACTCCATTTTTCTATTTTAAATGATTTTAACCTAGTTTACATCTCTGGGTGCCTCTTATGCCTTATTGTGCTCACCCCAATGCTCAGGTTGCAATAGATGTGTCCTGTAGCATATTGTGTGAGGTCCTATTTTCAGGAATGTATCTACAGTCTATTATGTCACTGCAATGTTGTATTGTCATAGATCTATGAGATTTTGGTTCTTGGCTTTATACCATTTTATGTTTGTTCAACACTCCCTGTTCTTCTTGTTAAATCTCCCTCCGGATGTGCAAGTGGACACTTATGCCTGCGCAGGAAATTACCAAAGGACATTTTTAAATTACATTAAGGATAACCATTTACATTTTGTCCTTTTTTTACCATATGCTCTGGAAGAGCTGGTAATATGGGAGTTAACAGCTCTCAAGTGACCTCATTTTCCTGTATGAGCTTATTCAACAATGCAGCTCGATTGAAGGCTTCAAAATTCAGCAGCAGACTAAGATTTTAGTTACTGAAATGTGAATGATGAAATCTGTGGATTATGCACTTTTTACTGTGTGCTTTGCTTTCTGAATGTGCTGCGCTTGTGTGCTGACCTCCTCCACTGATATTTGGAGATTGACAGAATGTAGAATGGCAGGGCTACCACTGCATCCAGAATGCTGCATCCCGATTCAGCTATGACAAGTTGTGGAAGAGTAATGGCTACGTTCAGATGCTTTAGCTGAAATTTATGAATATGAATTTGGCATTCGCAGGCATTGAAACACCATAACAAATAATTTATAATTTTGCGGTTATTCTTAAAGTTGGCAGTTTGTTCTTGAGCTTAATTGCATTGATTAACTAATTTTTTCAACTCAGATTTAGGGCAAAAGAAGACACAGGGGCCACTTAGATCCTCCTTGATGGGGTGGTGCAGTGAGGCATACAGTGCCATTCAAATATGCCTGACTTCCAATGTAAACATGCGTGTTAACACACTGCATGCATGCATTACTGCATTGGTACCCAACACACCACACCAGGATTAATGTGATAGCCCCATAGGATTATCATTGCCTCTGCATGAGGGTGCGACAATTTTGTGCAACGTGGCACAATGGCTGAATAGTCAGTCTGGTGGGGGAGAGCTCCAACTCTTAATGGAGTGTCCTTTTAAGGGCGGAGCTCTTCTCACCAAACTGACTTTTGGTTTGTATGGGTAACCACAGGTAACACTACCCCTCCATTTTTGCATTGCCATTGCAATTGATTGCTCTTAGGAAGATTCACAGGTGTACAAACATCCACTAATTCTTTTATAATGACATAGAAATGTTGGAGTTTATTTTTATTGTGTGGAACGACAGTAAATATTTTCCCTTGCCTTTAGCTTTAGGCAAACCTGCTGGGAGGAAAAACCTCCTTACTTCTGTAGCACTAAGAAGAGTCATCAGTTCCTCTGAGCAACCTTGGGAAGGTTCAGTTGAGGGAGACCTTTACTTCTGAAAACAGAAGCTGATTGGTTAGTCATTTTATGAAATAAACATACTGGAGATCAACTTTCCTTTATACCTCCACAGGAACGTAGACAGCACATAATTGGGTGCACAGGACTAGGCCATTCACAACAATGCAACAAAGGCGCCACTTCAAGCAGATCAATGTGAAATGCTTTATTGTACAGGTACCAAAGAAAAGCTAAGCAGATCATATTATTACCTTGATAAAGGGATCCCATGTGGCACCAAAATGATTGTTTTTTATGAGTCTTGTGTAGTAAAGTAATTCACATTGATCTGCATAGAGTGGTGGAATTTTTACAGTTTCTAAAATAAGATGACAAAATTAACAAGCAAACTACAGTATATAGTAAATAGGCTCAGTGTAGTGCAAAACGTCTTTTGTTTTGATAAAAGAGGTGACAGGTTTACTTTAAGGCTATCTACTCTACTCCTCACCTGATTTTCTCTCAGAAAATATTACCTTGCTGAGTTACTGGTGTCATAATTTCACATCCTAAACTGTGCAAAGGCCCGAGGTTGGCATTTCATTGAAAAATCCTTGCAAACTATAAATCATATAAAAATAAATGAATATTGATTTCAGGCTGTCAGGTTCTGAGTAAGGATGGCATATATCTGCCTTTTCTGAGAAACCCTGGAAATGAGGCAGAACAGTCTGGCCAGCGTGTGTGTTTTGTTTACAATGAACGCCTCAAAAACCTACAAATATTCTCAAATTGCCCTGGAATTGCATATTCTTCAAAGCAGTACAGTGCAGCAATATGGTAGATTAGTGGGGTCTTATAGTGTAGGGCCGGGCCGAGGCATAGGCTAGAGAGGCTCCAGCCTCAGGGCGCAGTGTAGGAGGGGGGCGCACAATTCATTCAGTTGTCATTCCTAATTGTGTATGAAGCAGAAAGAAATAAGAAAAGGGGATACATGGCAGTGACTGCAAGCCAGATAACTAGATATTAAGGTGTTGGGGGGTTGTTGGCCCTGGGGAGCCTCTTAGTCTAATAGCAATCAGTGTGTGACGGCTGGGGTGGGAGGGATGGAGGGGCGCACTTTGGTGTCTCAGCCTTGGGTGCTGGAGGACCTCGTCCCTGCTCTGTTATAGTGTGAAACACTTATCAGAGAGTGAGCTACTTCCTGTATGGACAGTGCGGAGTAGAAAGACAGAAGGGAGAGAGCACACTGTGAATGGAGGCAAGTTGTGGGCTAGCCCAACAGAAGTCTCCCCTGATTGTGAAGGCTGGGGGAACCTTATGAGTTTTCAGCTGTTTGCAACTGTTTCCCTCAAGCCAGGGCTTGCGATGGTGTCGGAGCAGGCGGATGTCGGTGGAGACACATGCCATAACTGGGATAGAATGTGCTCGTCCAGGATGAGCAAGGATAGTCTTGGAGAAAGAAAGAATAGGTACAGCCTGTAGAGCACAGTGGGATTAGCTGCAATGATGTGAATATATATATATATATATATATATATATATATATATATATATATATATATATATATATATATATATATATATGTATGTATATGTTTGTATGTACTGTTTTATTAATCTATGCGTGAAACACCAGGGGTGCATCGCAAATTCTCGATAAATATTATAAACATAGCCTTGCGTACCATTGGCGCTTTGCTATGTAGGCTGGATGTATGCTTTTGCCACGCATGGCTGGGAATCCTAGCTCTGACATCCGCTTATTCCAACAGTTGGAAAACCCATAAGGGTTTCCTCTAGTCTCCATAATGACATGAGACCTCTTTTATTGGGCTAGCCCACAACTTGATTCCAATCACAATGTGTGCTCTCTCTCCTTTCTGTCTTGCTGTGGCTGGAAAGTGTAATGGTTAAAGTAAATCTGAAGTAAAAATAATAACATCTGAATGTAATAATAAAACACCTGAGAAAAGGGAAGGCTCTGGGTCCTATAAAGCCTTCCCATTAGGGATGATAGGAAGGAGCAAATTCCGTTCCGCCGAAATTCGCGGATTTCGCCAGAGCTGAATTCCGTCGCTATGAAAGTTCCACTGGATTTTTACGAAATTGGTTGGTGGTATAATGGTTAGGATAGCAGCCTACAGAGTGGTAGGCCTGGGTTCAATTCCTGGGCCTGGCCAATGTATGTGAGTTGGCTTTTGAAATCCTACAATTCCCCAAGCAAGCTCATTTTTCTTTTTTTCTCTTGGATATATCACAATGGTACATGCTAGGCTGGCTTCAGCATGTAGCATTGTAGTGTGTGGTGTTGGTGGTATAATGGTTAGGATAGCAGCCTACAGAGTGGTAGGCCTGGGTTCAATTCCTGGGCCTGGCCAATGTATGTGAGTTGGCTTTTGAAATCCTACAATTCCCTAAGAAAGCTCATTTTTCTCTTGGATATATCATAATGGTACATGCTAGGCTGGCTTTAGCATGTAGTGTTGGTGGTGCTATAGTGGTGAAGAGTGCTACCTACCAAGCACTAGACCTGGGTTCAATTCCTGGCCAAGACCTGGGTTCAATTCCCAGCCAAGGTATGTAAGCTGGCTTTTGAAATCCTACAATTCCCTGGAAGACGTCAGTGAGGGAGTATATTAAGTAGAATAATAGGCTGAAATCAGTTAGGGGGGAAAAAAATGTTGAATTGCGTGGAATTTGTTTTGTTCCACGGAAATTCCAAATTAGGGCTATAGCAATTCCATTCCGTCGCTTCGGAACCGAAATCACCAAATTCCGTCCGGAATCGCGGAATGCAGCGACCATCCCTACTTCCCATTCTCCTCATGGTCCCTGCATTCCAGAGCTGGGCCCAAGTGCTCCTGAAGACGGGTGGCTCCGTACTGCTCATGTGCGAGACAGCGTGCTTGCGAATGCGCAGTACTGAGCAGTCCGTCCTCAGGAGCACTTGGGCTCCTGAAAACTTCTGAAGCCTTGGGCAGCAGTGTAAAGCAACCTACGATAGGTCGAAGACTGCTAACAGGGGATCCAGCGCTGGAACAGGGAGACCGTGAGAAGAACGGGAAGGTTCATTAGGACCCAGAGCCCTCTCTCTCTCCTGAGTATCTGTTTTTTGTTTTCATTTTTGCTTCAGAGTCCCTTTAAAGAGACCCTGTACTGAAAAAAAGTCCCCTGGGGGGTACTTACCTCAGGAGGGGGAAGCCTTAGGGTCCCAATGAGGTTTCCCCCTCCCCTGTAGCTTCCCCACTGAAGTCTCCCGCAATCCTAGCTCAACAAGTCTGACAAGCTAGATTTATTTACCTTCTCTGGCTCCAGCAGGTGGCGCTGTTGCGGTTCTCAGCATGGAAATAGACTGAAATAGCTGATCTCTAATACGCAGGCGCAGGATACGTGCTCCTGCGCAGTAGAGCGGCCTGACAGGGATCGGCTATTTCCGCCTATCTCCAAAACGGAGAGCCAATACTGCTCCTGCGCTGGAGGAGGAAGGTAAATATTTACTTCCCTGCAGTTCGGAGGGGCACAGCGAGACCGCCGTGGAACACAGGAGGATGGGGGAACACTCGATAGGATCCGGAGGCCTTTCCCACCTGAGGTGAGTACCACCCAGCGGAACTTTTCCTCATTACAGGTTTTCTTTAAAGGGAACCTAAACTGAGAGGGATATGGAGGTTTCCTTTTGAACAATACCTGTTGCCTGGCAGTCCTGCTGATCTCTTTGGCTGCAGTAGTGACAATCACAGACCTGAAACAAGCATGCAGCTAATCCAGTCTGACTTCAGTCAGAGCACCTGATCTGCATGCTTGTTCAGAGGCTGTGGCTGAAAGTATTAGAGACACAGGATCAGCAGGAGAGTCAGGCAACTGGTATTATTTTAAAAGGAAAAATCCATATCATTCTCAGTTTGGGTTCCCTTTAAGGGCTCTGCCTCTGTCACAGGCACTCTCTGTTTGAATCTCGGCTCTTCCTGCTTAGTAAGCCAGTAAGTCAGATAAGTGGAAAGTCCTTCGGCTGGATTCCCTAACACTGCTACTGCCTACTAAGCACACCCTAGTGGCTGCAGATCTGGAGAGTCCGACAGGAGAAAAGTGCAGCATAAATGTTATTTGTCTTGTCTTTCTACTCAGTACAGCAATATGAAAGTACAGAACCATTTAAATAAGCTGACACCGTTTTTTAGCCATATTATGTTAAGCTCTGTTCTTGTTATGTAGTGTGCTCTGTTTGTTCCACAGATGTAATTTTTACCATCTAGTTGTAAGTGTTTTACAGTAAACATATATAATAGAAGTAACAAAACACGACAACCAGATTTATGTTTTTTACCTTTTTTATCTGCTCAGCCAAGAATAAAACTATACAAAATGAAAGCTAGGGTTCTGACTCTGAGAAGTTGTGAATATGTGTCTGTTAGGCTTAATGTATAATGTAGAGGAGTCCGGGTGTTAGGAAAAAAATCTAACCATTGAAAGAAATTGGTTTCCTTCTGCACAGAGCATAACAGGATCACATTTATCATAGGAACGTATACGCACTGCAGCCCCAGGCACCATGCTTGTCTTTGCACCCTGAATAAAAAGCAGGGGGAGATCAACTGAAAAATTCCAGCCGCTGTTATTCGTCATTTGTCCAATTATGGTTTTCAAAGAATAGCTACTGTTAATCATGTTCTGTCCTCTGAACCAAGTACAATTTGCGTACTGGATTAGGGGGCTCCCGTGAATACAGTTCTCTAGAACTACAAATACCAGTTTATCATTCATTCGAGGTGCATAAATTAGAACAAATCTCTCTTTGCTCAAAAATCTCCAGCCACTAGTAATGTAGAACTTGCAGTGTTGTAAACATTGTTGCTGCTTGAAGCAGCCAGTGTGGATCTGAACTCAGATGTATTGGATGTAATATTTGTTAAGCTGCGTACTCAACGCTCAGTGGGTCCTGCGATGTCCCCTTGATGATGATCGCTAAAGACGCCTCTTCCTGGCAGCGGGTTAAGAGCGAGGTCATGTGACATACTTGGCAGCGCGAGCAAGACTTCCATCGATCGCCTTACTTTGCGCAGTGTCGTCAGGGATCTTAAAGATCCGATCCGCCGTGTCCTTCTTTAGTCATTGCGCGACGCTATACGATGCTTGCGATTATGATTTTGTACCCACCTGGCGAAGTCATGTAAAAATCGACGGTCATCTGGAAAATCGCCAGGAGGGTACATAGCTTTAAGGCTGTGGAATGATACTTAGAGACAATATTGTGTATAAATGCTGCCACAAGACATTCAACGACTTTTTGCAGAAGCAGATCATGAGTTGGGTGCCGCTATAGCTGGAATGCTGTAGTCTGCGGTGGGTGCAAGGGTAAGTCAGGGTGCCTGCGATTGACTCTGAGGGGGAATAGTATTTAATGCTGTTAGGAATTTCATTGATATTAGGGTAAGGCGCCATTTGGCTCACCCTGCGCCCAACTCATCGGGCGGCATACTAATAAGTAGGCTGTGACATAGTAAGTCAGTTAAGTTGTGATGAACCAGAACTATCAGAACTACTAGGATTTGTAAGAGACTAAAGGGAACCTAAAAGCCCCCTTATAAAAAAGCTAGTGAATGTCGATACTGTGAGTGCAAACTCCGACTCGTCAAGTATACCTCAAGAATATAGAGATGTACAGGCTGTGTGCTGTACACAGCCTGATGAAGCAGTTCATTTGGGGGTCTGCGACTGCTCAGTAAAATGGGAGCCACAATGATAATTGCAACTATACAGTGGCTTAGCTCCATAGCAAAATTTTCATGAGCCCCCTAATATAGGCGCTCTTGCACAATGCTACCTGCCCCTACCCTATGGATATGAGTTGACTGGGCAAATAATATTCTCATGTAATTTACACAGTGTATAGTCCATGAGCCCTGAGACAAAGTCTCAGAGGGTGAAGCAACAATGCAAAGTTAATAGTGAACACATTAAGTACCATCTGGACCCCCTCTTCCCCAGGGCACCATAGCAGTTGCCATGGCTGATATGGCTATAGCTACGCCCCTGCGTCTTTAGCAGCATACACAATGTGATTTGGGTGCCATCAATGCCCGATAAATAGTGATTATGGACAGCGCATATATCGGCAGTGGGAGCATTAAGCGGTGGAAGGCAACGCTGATATCGACGGAGATTGCAGGGTGCATGTGTGTTAGTGTTATGCTTTGGCAGAGGGACAGTTAGTGTAAGAATAGGGTTAGGTGATAAATATTGGCAGAAATTGCGGTGGGGGTAAGTTAGTTTTAGGCATGAGGATAGAGGGAGGGTTAGTGTGAGAAGAGGGCTAGGTTAGGTGTTAGTAAAATACTGGTAAAAATTACAACTTTTGGGATTAGCCACTGACCAATAGTAGGCCAACTGTAATATTACCAGTATTCCACTAGCAGTTTTTCTCAGCGCCCAAATTATTTTTACACGTATGCCAGCCTGAACCTTTCTGTGATAAAGCTGAAGTTCAGGATTTATATTTTATAATAAAAGAACGTTTGTAGTAGCAATGCAATTCAAATGATACTGCATGATAATGGGAATGAATTACAGCAACAGGTCTGAAGTTAATGATGTAGTTGTAGCTCTTTAGCTTCATGGTCCACAGTTCCTTGTCATGGACTTCATGGTAAGACCAACCAAGCGGGCACTGCAGGGAACATGGTGCCTTCATGTGATAAGCACTGATTTAGAAAATCACAACTAGCGTCTGGATTTAGCGATGCAACCTGCCATTGTGATCATTTATGACATTTCCTTTTTATGTGGCGAAGGGAAGTGATGCAACAGGATGTGGAAATGATGCATAGATGAAGAAGCATAGGTGACTCAAGAAGCTGCACATATCATGGATGATGAAAGTGTTGTCACCTTCGATTCCTCCTTGATGGCTGCAAAGCTGTTAGCACCATTTTATAAAGGTATCATTATTTGTAAAATAAATATTTACTTTTTATACACATGAGACTTTGTCTTCCCTTTGAACATAGCTTGCACGTGTATGTGTATTAAAAAGGTTACCTTACATCACCAGTAATTACATCAGAAATGCCTTGGCTCTTCTCTCAGTGGATTTTGGCCCCTACGTCACATATCTGGGGGAGTTGGATAGCTAAAATTGGTTTGAAGCTGTAATATATTTGGTTTAACTGTGAGATGCCAATAAAATTAGTCACCCGTTAAATGAAGGATTTTAATTCTCCTTAAAAAGAAACGTGTTTATGTAATATGAATCCCAAAACACTGATATATATTTTCTTAAAGGACTTATTGCCAAAATGTATTTGTAAAAGTTATATCATATTTTTTTTTCATACTACTCACATAAAGATTGTTTTTCGAAGGGGGTAGGAGGCGCCCGTATAGTGTATTCGGTGTTCCCTTTATACAAAGAGACTCCACTTGATGAATGGTTAAGAGGGTTTATTTAGCACAATAGACAACGCGTTTCGCGGTCCAAGCCGCTTCCTCAGGTCAATTACAGGTGCTTTTAAAATAAATAAGTGAAATCAATAAAAACAATAAAAGAAAACATAATAAAAAACACAATAATGAAGGCGCTCAGAGTTGTAAAACATAGGTGCTGACATATGGTAATATAGATGTTCTTAAAATAATAATAAATTAAGTTATAGCAACAGACTGTTAGAATCCATGGGATCCAATACTGGGTAGTAGTAGTATGCATATAAAAGAGAACAAGTAATAATAATACCGATACTGAGGTTAATTAGTACAAGTTAACTAGAACGCTATCTGATGGTGTTATAGGTGGTAGTAGAAGGGGGTATGTGTATAGATTCTAGGAAGTGGTGGGATCTATATCAAAAGTTAGATGTGTGTATGAAGATTAAAAGTTCCGTGATGAGCTAAAGGTCTGGATGGTCCAGGAGGGGGGGGGGGGGGGGTTAGGGAACGGGGAGAGGATGGACTAATGCATAGTAGGAAAACTATATATGTAGACCACAGGAGGGGGGGGGGTTGGGGTATACTTGTATGCTCGATAATAGTGTGGGGGAAGCTATTCCCAGTGTAGCTGAGTGGGTGGAAACGGGTCCGACCAGATAAGTCGCAATGGGGGTCTATAGTGTGTGTGGGGACGCCCCAGTGATGGGTCCTATTGAGATGTACAGGGAGGCCAAGGGTAGTATTAGGTGAGCTGGAAGGGTCAGCTGGGACAGAATTTATATGTCCTCTTAGGGTGGTATTAGTAAGCAGGAAGGGTCGCCCAGGACTAGTACTAAGTATCCTTTTCAGGTGGGTCTCAATGTGAGTCTTTATGTGGGAGTCTGTGATGTAATATATACAGATAGTTAGGTCTGAGTGGGGACCCCGTGTGGGTATCTGGAGGCATCTTACCTTATGGGAGAGCCCGGAGAGCCAGAGCGCCAAGCCGATGGCCTTGTTGATAAGAGTTTAAATGTGTATCGGTTCCGGAAGTGGAGCGGACCAGGCGGGGGGCGTGTGTGAAGAAGGCCTATCAGGTAGAGTAGGGGGCGTGGTTACGGTCCAGGCCTCGCGTCAATAGGTTAGGGGATGTAGCGCTGTGCGTACTAAGCCTCGCATTGAAGAGAGGAGAGACGGCGCCGCTTGACGTTAGGCTGTACGTCAGGGCTGGGTGCGTGCGCATGCGCACTGTACGGGATGCGCCATGTTTGTTATGGGCAAGGCCGGCTGAGATACCGAGGGGAGCGTTAGCGAGGGGTGGGATAAACAGAAGGGGAAGAATTGTGGTGTGTTACAATTGTTAGAAACACCAGCAAAAAACGCTTATATTGTATTTAGAATGACATATAAAACACTTTGTTTCTGGTGAGTATATGAACAAAAAATACATGGAATAAATCAGACCTAGTGTGTTTGCTGCCATCCTGTGGCCGTATTAGGAACTACGTGGCAAAAATTCTAGCATTATGCCCAATTGTTAGTTGACTAGAATAATTATGGTCATAAAATAGCATGAGACATCAACAGGAAGGTTATTATCGCATATTCTGTATAAATTAGAGATATTATTACAATATACCAGATGTACATACAGAGAGAGGACTAATCAATTCCAACAGTGTAATAAATATTCTATCCTCCCAATACTCTTTCCTAAATCCTGAGCATTGTGAGAGCATGGATATGATTGGGTTACTAGTATACTGAACTCTTATTTGACCTTCCTATCAGAGGGTGAGGGAGGGAAGAAAGAACATTTTCTAGTACATATGTGGTCCATATATTATTGGAGGACTTTAACCACATTTGTGATGTAGTAAATAAAATGAACCTGAGCTAGGGAAGGGGGGGGGGAGAGACCGTGAGAGGGGAAACGGAGAGGAAAGGAAGTGGAAGGGAGGGCCGGGAAGGGGGGGGGGAGATAGATGGAGGGGGGGGGAAGGGTTTGGACGGGGACGGGAGGGGGTGGTGGAGAGGGGGGGGGGGAGGGGAATGAATGTGGAACAGACATAAGGAGGAGGAAAATGAGCCCTGTGTGGGAAATAGTGTTATAAATTGTGTTCGAGGCAGATGTTCAGCCCCTCTGGGTGTAGGGTCCTGAGTTTGAATACCCAGTACATTTCTCGTGCTTTTAGTCTTTCTTTCCTGTTCTGGATATCTGGGGGTATGTATTCAATTGGACAGACTTTTATTCCTTTATGGTCTTGGTTGTGTGTTTCTTTGCAGTGCCTTGATAGCCCATGTTTGGTGAATCCCTTATTGATGTTTCGCCGATGTTGTCCCCATCTCGCTTTCAGTTGTTGTGTAGTTCGCCCTATGTATTGCAGGCCGCATCCGCATGTAAGTAGGTAGATGATGTAATCTGATGAGCAGTCCATCCTATGTGTGATGTTATAGGTTTCGCCTGTAACTGTGGACTCGAATGTCTTTTGGTGGTTGTGTATCATCTGACAGCAAAGGCACATCTTTTGTTTACATTTTTGGACTCCTGGATTATCTTGTTGTTTAGGGATCATTTTTAATTTGGTATTTTTCAGTTTACTTGGGGCCAATTCGTTTTTCAGGGTTTTGGCCCTTCTAAAGATGCAGTGTGGTTCCTCATTTATTTCCTTCTTCAGATATGGATCGTCTTTTAGTAGTGGCCAATGTTTCTTTAGTCTTTCTCTCACAGATGTGTGGTTGTTGGAAAACTTTGTAATGAAATTGGTTTGATTCTGGATCTTTTTTGGATCTGTGGGTTTTTCTTTTTCCACTAGAAGTGCTGATCTCTCTGTGTTTCTCGCTCTTTTCCTGGCGGCTGTAATGAGTCTTGTGGGAAAGTTTTTTTCTTTGAATTTGTTTGTAAGTATTTTTGCTTGTGTGTCAAATGATTTTATGTCTGTACAATTCTTACGAATCCTTAAGAACTGTCCGAACGGAATATTGTTTTTCCATGGTTTGTGGTGATTGCTCTTATAATTGATATATGCATTGGAATCCACAGATTTGAAGTAGTTCATGGATTTTATTTTGTCGTTCTCTGTGTACAGGGTTACATCTAGATATGCGATCTGTTTCTCATCGTGGTTTGAAGTGAAGGATATTCCCCAATTGTTATTATTTAAATAATTGACAAAGTTGTCTATTGATGTTGTGTCACCTCTCCAGATAAGGATCAGGTCATCTATATACCTTCGGTAGTATATAATGTTAGATGTAAAGGGGTTCCTTTGCTCTATTAGCAGAAGCTCCAGGAGGCCCATTGTCAAATTTGCGTAGCTGGGAGCCATGCTCGACCCCATTGCTGTTCCCCGTTTCTGTATATACATGGTATCCATAAATGTAAAGTGATTGTGTGTTAATATAAATTTGATGCCTTCAATGAGGAAGATTTTCTGTTTCCATGGAATCTTTTCGTTCGTCGTCAGGAAGTACCACACCGCTTTCAGCCCAATTTTGTGGTGTATGTTGGAATATAGAGCAGACACATCTAAGGTTAGCCATTTGTAGTCGGTTGCCCAGGGTACATCTGTGAGTTCTCTGAGTAACTGTGTAGAATCTTTTAGGAATGAAGGCAGCTCTCTTACCATTTGTTGTAAGTGGTGATCTATTAGTTCTGACAGATGTGAGGAGAGTGAATTTATGCCGGCTATAATAGGTCTACCTGGTGGGTTAATTATGGAATTGTGGATTTTGGGTAAGTGGTAAAAAATGAGCTACCGTTGGATCTTGTATAAGTATGAAGTCTTTCTCTGATTTGTTTATGATTCCTTCCTCGAGGGCATCCATCACTAGTTTCTTTAAATTAATTTTTGTAGTTCTCGGTGGGATCTTGATCTAGAATACCGTAGTATTCAGTGTCTTTTAATATTCTTTCTGCTTCTGCGATATAGTCCACTTTGTTCATCACTACGATTCCTCCCCCCTTATCCGCTGGTTTCACAATGATTGTGGTGTTGTTCTTCAAACTTTTTATCGCTTGTTGTTCTTGCCTCGTCAGGTTAGATATGGAACTCTTGTTGTCTAGATTCCTGAAGTCTTCTAGGACTTGGTTATAGAATCCCTCTATATGGGGTCCTCTATACATAGTGGGATAAAAGTTTGATTTATTTTTGAGTTGGGTGTGTATATATTTTTCCATTTTTAGTTCTTCTGGGTTATAGAGGAAGTTCGGGGTATCATCCTTGTTTAGAATTATCGGGAGTTCTCCATTGATGTTGTGGTCTTTTGTGTTTTGACCCTTCGATTTTTTTAGGGCAAAGTATCGTTTTAGGGTCAGTTTTCGTGTGAATTGATTCAGATCTATGAATAAGTCATACAGATTTGCTTGTTTGGTGGGGCAAAAGGAGAGGCCTCGGCCTAGGACAGCTTTCTCCGCTCTGTTCAATGTATGAGACGATAAATTGAAAATGGATTTGGTATTGTCGGTTTCTTTATCGTTAGTCCTCAATCTTTGTTTTGATTTTCTCCCCCCTCTTCTTCCCCTCTTTCTCGGTTTTCCGTATTTTCTTCCGGTGGTTTCAATGGTGAGGAGTTTATCGGGGGTGCTAGGTGGGTTATGGGATATGGTATTACAGGTCTCAACGGTGTGGTCCCCCCCAATATGGTGGGTAACTCTAAAAAAGAAGAGGATGAGCTTATTGTAGTACTTTCTGTGGTGTTGTAATCAGAGCTGTGATTTAGTGGTTCTTGTGTTGGCGTGAAGAATTCTGTTATATGTCTGGTTTCTTTGGTTTGGTGTGTTTTAGCTCTCTTATTCCCTCTTGTCGATTGAGGGATTCTTGATTTTGGAGTTGTTTTGGTTCGTGGTTTCTGTATTAATTCTGTATTTTTCTGTGATTGTAGTATCCTTCCCTCTGATATGAGAGGTTCCTCTTGCGTATTGTAGATGCTCAGGTCTAGAAGGTCGTCTGGTGTGATGGATAGCTCATCGTTGAGTCTTATTTCTTTGCTTTTGTGGTCGGTTAATGGTGTGCTGAAAACATCATCTTCTTCCGACGGTCTGCATCTCTTTTTTGGGGTCTGTGTTTGTCTTTTAGTTTCATCGTCCTTGGAATTCTTCTGTGTCCTTCGATGTTCTGTGTTTAAAATTCGATTGATTGGATCTTTTGATGATTGTCTGTTCCTTTGTTCGGTTTGTTTCTCTTTTTCATTGTGTTCTCTATTTTCTCTCTCTCTTTGGGGGTATGTTAGTCTTGGGTCCAATCTCTTATGGGAGTATCTTCTCCCTGGTTGATTTCTTTGGTGTCTAGTTGTCTGTACTGGTACTAGAATCTATACACATACCCCCTTCTACTACCACCTATTACACCATCAGATAGCGTTCTAGTTAACTTGTACTAATTAACCTCTGTATCGGTATTATTATTACTTCTTCTCTTTTATATGCATACTACTATGACCCAGTATTGGATCCCATGGATTCTAGCAGTCTGTTGCTATAACTTAATTTATTATTATTTTAAGAACATCTATATTACCATATGTCAGCACCTATGTTTTACAACTCTGAGCGCCTTCATTATTGTGTTTTTTATTATGTTTTCTTTTATTGTTTTTATTGATTTCACTTATTTATTTTAAAAGCACCTGTAATTGACCTGAGGAAGCGGCTTGGACCGCGAAACGCGTTGTCTATTGTGCTAAATAAACCCTCTTAACCATTCATCAAGTGGAGTCTCTTTGTATGAAGGGAACACCGAATACACTATACGGGCGCCTCCTACCCCCTTCGAAAAACAATTTTGTATTACCCCACGCGTGGGGTCCTTCACAACTAACAAGAAGTGAAGCCTTTTTTCAAGGAGCAGCGACCGAGCATTACAAAGACCGAGTGGGGACGGGACTTCCCTACACGCCTGTACAAGTGGTTGCCTTATAGCAACCTACACTTGTGAGTATATTTACTCTTAATTTTAATTCCTTTATCTAAAGGTAATACACCATAAGGGCTCCTGGTACCCCTGCGGGTTTTTTCTTTTCTTTTTTCCATAACTGACCAGATCGATTCACGGCGACATCCCAAGAGGACTTCACCGTCACCGCAGAAAACACCAGTCGAGACCACAATTGTAGAAACACAAGATGGACCTAGTGGAAGATCGCACTGCTCTTCGAGCAAGACTCTTCCAACAATTCAAAAGGACTAACTTCAAACCACAAGAAGAGGAACAGGAAGATAACACAGAAACAGCAAGTACCCACATCCATACAACTCCTGATTTAAGTCCGCTTTTCTTTGCCCTGGAAAGACTCTTAAAAACGGAATTTTTTAACATAGCTGACACAGAGATGCAATCGGCATATATAGAAGAAAAGATCTCCCCAAATGGTTTGAGAGATCACACAGAATCCCCTTTTCCTAATGATGAAATCTTCACCAAAGAATGGTACGAATACCTAGAATCTTGCTCCAGAGGCAAGATGGAGCGCATTATAAAGAAACGTAAATCGATTATAACAGAATTACAACCACAGATAGCCGCCATAAAAACAGAACTATCTCAATACAGTAAAACTAACGAATATAAATCTTTTTCACACATATTACATAATAAAATCACTAAATTTGAGCTAGATATATCCGAGAATAAGCTAGGTAAACTCAATAGAGATAGACACCTATACATTCAAAACAGACAAAGAATATACAATAAAAGAAAACCAAGACCCATTACCAACCCAACTGAAGAAACCCCAGCAAACATAGAAGAACACAAGACCAAAATACCACCAGTACAGACAACTAGACACCAAAGAAATCAACCAGGGAGAAGATACTCCCATAAGAGATTGGACCCAAGACTAACATACCCCCAAAGAGAGAGAGAAGATAGAGAACACAATGAAAAAGAGAAACAAACCGAACAAAGGAACAGACAATCATCAAAAGATCCAATCAATTGAATTTTAAACACAGAACATCGAAGGACACAGAAGAATTCCAAGGACGATGAAACTGAAAGACAAACACAGACCCCAAAAAAGAGATGCAGACCGTCGGAAGAAGATGATGTATTCAGCACACCATTAACCGACCACAAAAGCAAAGAAATAAGACTCAACGATGAGCTATCCATCACACCAGACGACCTTCTAGACCTAAGCATCTACAATACGCAAGAGGAACCTCTCATATCAGAGGGAAGGATACTACAATCACAGAAAAATACAGAATTAATACAGAAACCACGAACCAAAACAACTCCGAAATCAAGAATCCCTCAACCGACAAGAGGGAATAAGAGAGCTAAAACACACCAAACCAAAGAAACCAGACATATAACAGAATTCTTCACGCCAACACAAGAACCACTAAATCACAGCTCTGATTACAACACCACAGAAGGTACTACAATAAGCTCATCCTCTTCTTTTTTAGAGTTACCCACCATATTGGGGGGGACCACACCGTTGAGACCTGTAATACCATATCCCATAACCCACCTAGCACCCCCGATAAACTCCTCACCATTGAAACCACCGGAAGAAAATACGGAAAACCGAGAAAGAGGGGAAGAAGAGGGGGGAGAAAATCAAAACAAAGATTGAGGACTAACGATAAAGAAACCGACAATACCAAATCCATTTTCAATTTATCGTCTCATACATTGAACAGAGCGGAGAAAGCTGTCCTAGGCCGAGGCCTCTCCTTTTGCCCCACCAAACAAGCAAATCTGTATGACTTATTCATAGATCTGAATCAATTCACACGAAAACTGACCCTAAAACGATACTTTGCCCTAAAAAAATCGAAGGGACAAAACACAAAAGACCACAACATCAATGGAGAACTCCCGATAATTCTAAACAAGGATGATACACCGAACTTCCTCTATAACCCAGAAGAACTAAAAATGGAAAAATATATACACACCCAACTCAAAAATAAATCAAACTTTTATCCCACTATGTATAGAGGACCCCATATAGAGGGATTCTATAACCAAGTCCTAGAAGACTTCAGGAATCTAGACAACAAGAGTTCCATATCTAACCTGACGAGGCAAGAACAACAAGCGATAAAAAGTTTGAAGAACAACACCACAATCATTGTGAAACCAGCGGATAAGGGGGGAGGAATCGTAGTGATGAACAAAGTGGACTATATCGCAGAGGCAGAAACAATATTAAAAGACACTGAATACTACGGTATTCTAGATCAAGATCCCACCGAGAACTACAAAAATGAATTAAAGAAACTAGTGATGGATGCCCTCGAGGAAGGAATCATAAACAAATCAGAGAAAGACTTCATACTCATACAAGATCCAACGGTAGCTCATTTTTACCACTTACCCAAAATCCACAAATCCATAATTAACCCACCAGGTAGACCTATTATAGCCGGCATAAATTCACTCTCCTCACATCTGTCAGAACTAATAGATCACCACTTACAACAAATGGTAAGAGAGCTGCCTTCATTCCTAAAAGATTCTACACAGTTACTCAGAGAACTCACAGATGTACCCTGGGCAACCGACTACAAATGGCTAACCTTAGATGTGTCTGCTCTATATTCCAACATACACCACAAAATTGGGCTGAAAGCGGTGTGGTACTTCCTGACGACGAACGAAAAGATTCCATGGAAACAGAAAATCTTCCTCATTGAAGGCATCAAATTTATATTAACACACAATCACTTTACATTTATGGATACCATGTATATACAGAAACGGGGAACAGCAATGGGGTCGAGCATGGCTCCCAGCTACGCAAATTTGACAATGGGCCTCCTGGAGCTTCTGCTAATAGAGCAAAGGAACCCCTTTACATCTAACATTATATACTACCGAAGGTATATAGATGACCTGATCCTTATCTGGAGAGGTGACACAACATCAATAGACAACTTTGTCAATTATTTAAATAATAACAATTGGGGAATATCCTTCACTTCAAACCACGATGAGAAAAAGATTGCATATCTAGATGTAACCCTGTACACAGAGAACGACAAAATAAAATCCATGAACTACTTCAAATCTGTGGATTCCAATGCATATATCAATTATAAGAGCAATCACCACAAACCATGGAAAAACAATATTCCGTTCGGACAGTTCTTAAGGATTCGTAAGAATTGTACAGACATAAAATCGTTTGACACACAAGCAAAAATACTTACAAACAAATTCAAAGAAAAAAACTTTCCCACAAGACTCATTACAGCCGCCAGGATAAGAGCAAGAAACACAGAGAGATCAGCACTTCTAGTGGAAAAAGAAAAACCCACAGATCCAAAAAAGATCCAGAATCAAACCAATTTCATTACAAAGTTTTCCAACAACCACACATCTGTGAGAGAAAGACTAAAGAAACATTGGCCACTACTAAAAGACGATCCATATCTGAAGAAGGAAATAAATGAGGAACCACACTGCATCTTTAGAAGGGCCAAAACCCTGAAAAACGAATTGGCCCCAAGTAAACTGAAAAATACCAAATTAAAAATGATCCCTAAACAACAAGATAATCCAGGAGTCCAAAAATGTAAACAAAAGATGTGCCTTTGCTGTCAGATGATACACAACCACCAAAAGACATTCGAGTCCACAGTTACAGGCGAAACCTATAACATCACACATAGGATGGACTGCTCATCAGATTATATCATCTACCTACTTACATGCGGATGCGGCCTGCAATACATAGGGCGAACTACACAACAACTGAAAGCGAGATGGGGACAACATCGGCGAAACATCAATAAGGGATTCACCAAACATGGGCTATCAAGGCACTGCAAAGAAACACACAACCAAGACCATAAAGGAATAAAAGTCTGTCCAATTGAATACATACCCCCAGATATCCAGAACAGGAAAGAAAGACTAAAAGCACGAGAAATGTACTGGGTATTCAAACTCAGGACCCTACACCCAGAGGGGCTGAACATCTGCCTCGAACACAATTTATAACACTATTTCCCACACAGGGCTCATTTTCCTCCTCCTTATGTCTGTTCCACATTCATTCCCCTTCCCCCCCCCCCTCTCCACCACCCCCTCCCGTCCCCGTCCAAACCCTTCCCCCCCCCTCCATCTATCCCCCCCCCCTTCCCGGCCCTCTCTTCCACTTCCTTTCCTCTCCGTTTCCCCTCTCACGGTCTCTCCCCCCCCCCTTCCCTAGCTCAGGTTCATTTTATCTACTACATCACCAATGTGGTTAAAGTCCTCCAATAATATATGGACCACATATGTACTAGAAAATGTTCTTTCTTCCCTCCCTCACCCTCTGATAGGAAGGTCAAATAAGAGTTCAGTATACTAGTAACCCAATCATATCCATGCTCTCACAATGCTCAGGATTTAGGAAAGAGTATTGGGAGGATAGAATATTTATTACACTGTTGGAATTGATTAGTCCTCTCTCTGTATGTACATCTGGTATATTGTAATAATATCTCTAATTTATACAGAATATGTGATAATAACCTTCCTGCTGATGTCTCATGCTATTTTATGACCATAATTATTCTAGTCAACTAACAATTGGGCATAATGCTAGAATTTTTGCCACGTAGTTCCTAATACGGCCACAGGATGGCAGCAAACACACTAGGTCTGATTTATTCCATGTATTTTTTGTTCATATACTCACCAGAAACAAAGTGTTTTATATGTCATTCTAAATACAATATAGGCGTTTTTTGCTGGTGTTTCTAACAATTGTAACACACCACAATTCTTCCCCTTCTGTTTATCCCACCCCTCGCTAACGCTCCCCTCGCTATCTCAGCCGGCCTTGCCCATAACAAACATGGCGCATCCCGTACTGCGCGCATGCGCACGCACCCAGCCCTGACGTACAGCCTAACGTCAAGCGGCGCCGTCTCTCCTCTCTTCAATGCGAGGCTTAGTACGCACAGCGCTACATCCCCTAACCTATTGACGCGAGGCCTGGACCGTAACCACGCCCCCTACTCTACCTGATAGGCCTTCTTCACATACGCCCCCCGCCTGGTCCGCTCCACTTCCGGAACCGATACACATTTAAACTCTTATCAACAAGGCCATCGGCTTGGCGCTCTGGCTCTCCGGGCTCTCCCATAAGGTAAGATGCCTCCAGATACCCACACGGGGTCCCCACTCAGACCTAACTATCTGTATATATTACATCACAGACTCCCACATAAAGACTCATATTGAGACCCACCTGAAAAGGATACTTAGTACTAGTCCTGGGCGACCCTTCCTGCTTACTAATACCACCCTAAGAGGACATATAAATTCTGTCCCAGGTGACCCTTCCGGCTCACCTAATACTACCCTTGGCCTCCTTGACCATCTCAATAGGACCCATCACTGGGGCGTCCCCACACACACTATAGACCCCCATTGCGACTTATCTGGTCGGACCCGTTTCCACCCACTCAGCTACACTGGGAATAGCTTCCCCCACACTATTATCGAGCATACAAGTATACCCCAAACCCCCCCCTCCTGTGGTCTACATATATAGTTTTCCTACTATGCATTAGTCCATCCTCTCCCCGTTCCCTACCCCCCCCCCCTGGACCATCCAGACCTTTAGCTCATCACGGAACTTACAATCTTCATACACACATCTAACTTTTGATATAGATCCCACCACTTCCTAGAATCTATACACATACCCCATTCTACTACCACCTATTACACCATCAGATAGCGTTCTAGTTAACTTGTACTAATTAACCTCTGTATCGGTATTATTATTACTTGTTCTCTTTTATATGCATACTACTATGACCCAGTATTGGATCCCATGGATTCTAACAGTCTGTTGCTATAACTTAATTTATTATTATTTTAAAAAACATCTATATTACCATATGTCAGCACCTATGTTTTACAACTCTGAGCGCCTTCATTATTGTGTTTTTTATTATGTTTTCTTTTATTGTTTTTATTGATTTCACTTATTTATTTTAAAAGCACCTGTAATTGACCTGAGGAAGTGGCTTGGACCGCGAAACGCGTTGTCTATTGTGCTAAATAAACCCTCTTAACCATTCATCAAGTGGAGTCTCTTTGTATAAAGGGAACACCGAATACACTATACGGGCGCCTCCTACCCCCTTCGAAAAACAATCTTGTATTACCCCACGCGTGGGGTCCTTCACAACTAACAAGAAGTGAAGCCTTTTTCCAAGGAGCAGCGACCGAGCATTACAAAGACCGAGTGGGGACGGGACTTCCCTACACGCCTGTACAAGTGGTTGCCTTATAGCAACCTACACTTGTGAGTATATTTACTCTTAATTTTAATTCCTTTATCTGAAGGTAATACACTATAAGGGCTCCTGGTACCCCTGCGGGTTTTTTCTTTTCTTTTTTCCATAACTGACCAGACTCACATAAAGAAGCCAAGATGGATGGCTGTCCGTACCAAGATTTCCCTGGAGGTAACTTCCACATATAAGGGTCCTGAAAGCGGGGTTCTGATTCTTAACAGCCTTATTACATATTTGCATTGCCCACACTGCTCAGACAGCCTTCTATCATAAATAACCTATAGCATTAGAGAAGTACCATTCTGACAGGGAACTTCACTATGGTTGCAATGATAGAAGTCACAAGTCACCTTGTATTAGTTCATCTCTCAGATCTCTCTCTACATTGCTCAAATGTTTAGGATTAAATGACATCTGAAGGGAGCACAATCAGAGGACAAAATAATTTACATAATATTTCCACCCCGGGACACCCCTTGGCAGGCTGTTTTATCATTGCGGTAGGTTTTCTTCCTGTTTGGAATGTGGGGTTTGAAATTTGACTTCATGCTCATTCAAAGTCTATGGCAGGCTGTACCAGCATAGCGACTGACACAAGGCCCCCACAATCTCTAGTACACAACACTGAATATGGAATGTGGAAACTATTTGCATGCTCTTCTCTACCTCTGTCCCCTCTCTTTGCTATCACCTTTACCCACTCTATGTTTTCTACTTCACTGTAATGCTAGTAGATACAGGGCTTGATTCACTAAACGGTGATAACTCAAATATAACTCAAAAACTATTTGCATGCTCTTCTCTACCTCTGTCCCCTCTCTTTGCTATCACCTTTACCCACTCTATGTTTTCTACTTCACTGTAATGCTAGTAGATACAGGGCTTGATTCACTAAACCGTGATAACTCAAATATCACCTTATCACACCTTATCAAAGATTACACACGTTATCAAAGATATCACACCTTATTAAAGTTAACACACTTTATCAGAGTAGCATAGCGAGTGCAACAAACGTATGCCTGCTAATTGGCAATTGCACTCGTCCTGCCCTAAACCCCCGCGGGTTCGTAGCGCTCGCTATGCTACTTTGATAAGGCTTGTTAACTTTGATAAGGTGTAATATCTTTGATAAGGTGTGATATCTTTGATAAGGTGTGATATTTGAGTTATCACGGTTTAGTGAATCAAGCCCTTAGTCCGGTCTCTTTTGATCTTACTTCTTTGGCAGTCACATGGTCACTCAAGGTCGGATTTATACTTTTTGTGCCCTTAGGCCAAGTATATTGTGGCTCTGATTTCATGTGCAGCAGCGATCCTCCCATTCCATGTGCCACCCCCTCTTCTATGTGTATCCATGTACTGCAGCCCCTCTCTTTCTTGAACAGATTACACAGACATTAGCTTTCCTTCTTTTTGTGTTGCTCCCCATTTGCAGCTTCCTTTTTCATAAACACTCTTTTCTTTTCAGATACCTCCTTGGGTTGCAACCGCCCAAGGCCTGAGTCTTTACAGAAATTTGGCCCTGTGATCAATCCTGATTGACCTAGCACCCACTAGGTAAATCTACAGAGGGCAAGACCACATTTTTAAAAAGGGTGCTGTGGTAATTTTGGTGTGGTGGAAAGTCGATTTACCATCTGTAGAATTGTAGATCTGTAGAATTACCAATATTCTACTGTTGGGCAGTTCCTTTTTTTAATAGTAAAATATCGGCAGTGTTTGCCAATATTTTAATATGACCTAACCAAACCCTAACCTAACTCTTTTCCCATGCGAGCCCATCTCTACCCATGCACAACATTAATCCACCACCACCGATATTTATCCTTAAAGGACCACTATTGCGAAAAATGTAAAATGTAAAATATATGTAAACACATACAAATAAGAAGTACGTTTCTTCCTGATTTTGAACTAGTTTATCTTTTCATAGGGGAGTCTCAACATGGCCTTTATTCTTTATAAAGACACTCCCTGAAAAAGATTTATTCAAAGACGCTGGGCAGCCTCCCTGCTCGTTGCACACTTTTTTGGCAGTGAGCAACTGCCATTCACTTTAAGCTTTTGAAAATAATTAAAACTCTGAGAATCCCCCATGAGGAGATGGGCTAGTCCAAAACATGTTCATTCTGTCAAATTTCTATTACTGTAAGTGACAGCAACACAGGAGAAAGGTAATTAAAGTGAACCTCCGGACTAAAAATTGACTCAGCAGCACTGAAAAGGCTTTGTGTTTCTTTAACAGTTTCACAGCATCAGAACTTTGTTTCTCTTATACAAGCCTCATTTTTAGCTGCACAGAAAAAAAACTGCCCGGGCTTTTTTCCCCTGATGCTGTGCAAAGCATGATGGGATTTCTGATTTTGTTGTTCTCGTTCTGCTGTTTTGGTGCAATTTTATTTTTTTACATTTTGAATTTGACATTTGAAGCCTAGTGTGTGCAGCTGGGAGGGGTAATCAGGACACAGGATAGTTGGAACTGTGTCTCCTGCTCCTTGTCACCTCCTTTCAACCAAAAAGATGGCTGCCCCCATGACAAAGATGGCAGCCCCCATGAATCACAAACATTTGCCTGTTCTTTTAAAACAGGGTGGGTAAGAGATTATATTACCTATCTATACTAATTAAGATAACTAATGTAACTTGATGACAGTATGTTTGCTTAGGCTGAAGTTCCCCTTTAATGTATCATTTAACTCTGGAAGAAATGCACTTCCTATTTAAAAGTGTTTACACATATTTAAAATGTTATGAGTTTTGCGATAGTAGTCCTTTAAACCTAACCCTATTCTCACATGAGCCCTCAACCAAAGCCTAACTAACATACCATCACATTACACAGAGGGTGCTGCTATAGCTGCAAATAGTATTACTCCCTATGCAAAGCCCATATTACTGCACGGCCACCAGTACCCAAATTACCTGCTTTGAGGGAAAAATCTAGTTGCAGTGCACTAGCAATTATATACGACTTTTGCAAAAGGTATTTTGCCCACACTGGCTCTGTAGACCATTTACATTCACTTATCAAACTGCTTTTAGAATTCCCATTGTTCAGTTCTGGGTTTACTTGCACTTTAATTTTGCAGTCTTACTATACAATAGAAACCAAGGGGAAAAAGCTGAATTGTAAATAACCTCAATAGCTGTACTCTTCTTTACCAGGAAGGACATTCACACGCGGCTGGGAAAGTGCTGAAGATATACATGAAATTGTCTCACTGGAGACTTAAGTATAGAATCTACAGAATACAAGCATGAAACGAAGAGAGAACAGGCTTGCAGACAAGCAGCAGGAGTCTGTACTGCCAGGTAATGAGGGCCCATGCACAGTGGCAATCAATATCTAGCTTATAGAACAACATGCCATGTATGTGGTGGAAAGAAACATTTTGCAATTTAGAACTGCGAAGCTGAAAAGTAGAACAGAAATGTCAAGAAAGATAGGCTCTTGTATTGTTCAGAAGCAAGTGTAAGAGGGTATAAAGAAACTGCAGCCGCATGACGTATAGAATAAATATGTAGTTCCTGGAGAGACGTTGATTCAGTGCTAGATATTTGAATATATACCAAAGAAATGTCAGGCCTTAAAACAATGGTGAAAAGATTGTTTGTGGCCGTTTTAGGTGACAAGTTATTAGCAAGTGCTGTACAGTTTTAGGAATAAGTTCTGACCAAGCTGCACATTTTGTTCAATGGACGGGGGGGAGATGGGGGGGGGGGGCTTTGGGAAAGGGCGCAAGGAAAAAAGGGCACGGGATGAAGCTGAAATTTCAAAACAATGTTTTTTTATCCGTTCTTCATCTTTATTTCCATTAGAATAATAAATATGCTAAAATGACGGTATTAAAAGCATGTGGGGTGAAGCCAAAATTGCGAAATAGTGTATATACCAAAGTTTTTTGCTGTTTTTTCATGAATATCTTCGTTAGATTAATAAATATGGCAAAATATTGGTATTAAAAGGGCGTGAAGTGATGTTGAAATAAGTGTAAATGATAAATACCGTTGTATACTGGGTGCAAAATGAACACGAAAAAATATTTAAACACTGGTAATGACTATAGTAAAACACTGGTGTATATTACCGATATTTTAGTACAACTAAACTTAACCTACTCTCACACAGAACCCTCTCCACTCTGAGGCCTAACCCTAAAACCCCCCTTTGTTATACCTAACCCTAAAACACCACTTCCTGACGTCTAACCTTAAGCCTGTTCCTTCCTGATGCCTAACCCTAAGACCTCCCTTCCTAACGCCTAATCCTAAATCCCCCTCCATCACAAATAACGTAAATTAAAAAAACAATACATTTCTAAAACAATACATTTCAAAATGATTTGATAATTTACAAAATGATGATTCTCAAAACAAATTTCAAAACGATAAATTTCAAACCGATAATTCTCAAAACAAAAATTTTTGGTTGGATAGACCCAGCACCCACTATTTATCGGGGGCCCAAATTTCTGCTTTTGGTGCCCAATAGCCAATATTTTGCATTATTGACTATGAGGTGCCCAAATAGTCCATTTGCCGCAGGTGCACAAATGTTCTGCTTCCCCACACAGGGCTCTCCTTCAACCACTGTATGATCTCTTCACTTGTGCTATTTTGGTTATTGTTACCTCTTTAGTGTATGTGATTTGAAGAGTAATTATCAAACTATTTCCCTCCCCTGCTTACACCTCTCTTACGCTGTGACTGTGCTTAGCAATATTTACCAATATTTGGTGCACCATTAACAATTGTGATGTATAAAGTGCTTGACGGGGTCCAGCATAAAACCTTCACTGGGGCCCATAGCTTCTTAGATTCACCACTGCTTTAAAGGAAATGCCTGCACCTCCAAGAGCAGTCTGCTTAGATCTGGAGGATGGGCCAACAATGTTGGGGACACCTGGGCATATTTTAGATTTTCAGCTGAGACATTATGTTAACTGGTAAAGGGAACCTAAAAACAAACAAAATAAATATTAAGGCTGCCATACTGCTATGTCATTTTACATTTTAAAATGTAATATTCCTGATACTTATGCTGATATTTTAACACCAGTCTTGTCTGAGTCAGACACCTGCAACAAGTTTATAGCCAGTGGGGTTAAAATGGGTCAGGACAACTGATGTGCATCCTTGTTTTGGGCCGTGGAGAATCAACACAACTACTAGGCAAATAGAATTTTTAAAAAGGAATCAGGAATTGAATTACTCTACTCAGACTTCTTTTAAAGCACTATAAAGAAACAGAAAAACAGCACCTGTGTCTGACATCTTCTGTCATCTTACAAAAAAAAAAAAATAGAAGGCGGGGCGAAACACAACAAAGATTATTCAAAAGAAATTAACATTCACGTGTCAGAGGCCACCTTAGTGTACAAAAGACTTCATTAAAAAAATCTATTGCTGCTGCACTGATTGGCAGGTGGTATGGTAAGTCACTCACCAGCATGCCTGTAGTACATTCATTTGCAAAGCTTTGTTGCCACCCCCACCTGCATTGCCACAGCCCACCACAGCTCAGCAGCCACCAATTAGGCAGCAGCTGCCGAGCTGGTGTAAGGCCGAGGTGATATAGGATGCCTTGCAGACTCTCCATTTTTCACCAGTGGACCTTTTTAGCAAAAATCCATGATAATGCCACTAGCAAATCAAGCCTGCTGTTTTATTTAACTGTAGTATATATATTGCAGATATTATATTATTGCATGTCTCTTTCTTTTTTTAAACCTTGCCTGTTGTAGGTCAGTTCCCCTACATGCATACTAATGAAAATTAAGTCTCTCTATAATGATTTTAGCATAGATCTTAATGAGGAAGTTCAGTTTGCTGTACTATGAAGGGTCTTTCTTCTCCTTGTAAATGAGGGATATTAGAGACCCTAGTATGGCTTTAAAGAAGGGTAATTGTTTGTTTATTGAATTAAATAGATCCTTTATTTGTGGCATGAGTTCAATTAAGAAGGTTCCTAGGCTAGCTTAGATTTTGTATATGAATAAAGGATGTGATGTAATGATGGGGCATATGAGTCAAAATACACAAAAAGGGGAGGGGGGGGGGAACTAACACAACAATTTTACTGATAAAGATTATGAGCAAGTTTAAAGGATAATCTTCAGTCTGTGAAAGATTAAAAACAGCTCATAGGTTAGCACCCCTGCGACTTCTATGGGCTGTTCCCAGCCACCTTGTCATCACAAATTTGATACTTTGTTGTACTTGGTGTAATAGTGGAATTTTTTTCTCATTTTGCTGACTATATTAAGCAGTATTTAAGTTGAGGGATACAATTAAAGTGGACCTGACGTTAAATATAGTAAGCTATGTGCTTCCATAGTACGAGACCTAGTTATATTTCTGGAATTTCAAACTCTAATTTAAATTTTTAGAGTTAAAAATCTAGTTTTGTGGAGAAGACTCCCTTTCACGTTAAAAGAAGGGGCAAAGAGCTGTATATAATTCCAACTTGCATGGAAATTATGGTATACTGCATGGAATTTGACTAATCAACAGCACTTCTAGTTGATCTTGATTGGCCCAGTTCCAATCTGCATATAATTTGTATATATTTGTATTTACATCTCATTGAACATCTCTACTTACTTGCATACAACTATGTTCCTTATGATTCATAAGTCATGATTCAAACATGAGTGAGGACATATAAGCTCTTATCCAATTAATTATTTTAATTACATTTTCTCCTGAGTTTCCTCCCAAGAGATACGTTTTCCTCTTTTTTATTTATTTTTTCATCACCTAGCAATTGAAAAAGTACTAAAAAGATGGATATCAAGTAATATCAAACTTATTTTGAATAATTTCTTGCCTGGTGGGAGCTGCCATTTCCTTCTGCTGTACAAAACTTAAGTATACTTCAGGCTAGCTGCCTCCAGGGGTGTCAGCTTGCATTCAAATTTTAGAATTTAGATTAGTGTTAGCACATAATTTGCATCTGATTTGTATTCAAGGTGTGTATTTAGCCCCAAGGGGCTGGGCATATCTCTGGAGCTTTCACTTCACTTGCAGCCTGTGAGCGCTGCCCATTGCTTGCTGTCTTCTGAACAAATGTGTATACCATTTATGGCTAGCTGCACCAGGTAAGGATTATGATTTTAATTTTAGACTAGCTAGGGTTCACTGTTGGATATGTTTCACTGTTGAATATGTTTCACTGTTACATTAGTTTGAGGTTTTAACCTTTTTTTTTTTTTTTTGGACAATTTTCATTATTTGAACATGCTTCACTTTTTTATATGTTTCACTGCTAGATTAGTGGTTAGTTTCTCTCCTATGGGGCACGTCACCGCCGTTGGAGAGTCTATTAGGGATAATTTGTGCACAACTTATGCTGAAGCTAACGCCCCCCTTTACTGTACCTGTTTTGAATGCAAGGTGTGTAACCTGCCCGTTATTTGAGCTCTGCATACCTGTGCAGGTAGTCAATTCAGGTGCAGCGTCTGTTTGGAAGCGCTGCCATTTCCTTCTGCTGTACAAAACTTAAGTATACTTCAGGCTAGCTGCCTCCAGGGGTGTCAGCTTGCATTCAAATTTTAGAATTTAGATTAGTGTTAGCACATAATTTGCATCTGATTTGTATTCAAGGTGTGTATTTAGCCCCAAGGGGCTGGGCATATCTCTGGAGCTTTCACTTCACTTGCAGCCTGTGAGCGCTGCCCATTGCTTGCTGTCTTATGAATTTTATTGATAAGGTTTGAAAATATCTCCTTGGAGAAAATTAAGGAGAAAAGTGAACAGGATATAGGCCATAGTACTACTAGGCCTACAACTACTAGGCCAAAAATTGAGAAACTGGTACTTTTTCAACCCATTAAGTACCCATACATTACTTAATGTATGGTAGGATAACCATAACATAGATCCCTCAGTGGTTGAATCTGATCAGAGAGTAACCTGCTGTCTGCCAACACACTGCATAAAGATTTCTGATAGATTTCAGCATGACATCTAGCAGAAATCGGCCTAGTGCTGGTGCCTGCCTAGTGGTCCCCCATGGCCCTAAAGGCTCACCTTTGGTCTGGCGTGAGTCCTGGCCTGTGTGATGTAACAACATGTGTTGAGTCACATTGAGGCCAGGATTTGTGCCAGTGGAGAAGGAAGCCTTTATACACAGCATATAAGCATGGGGGACACAGATACACTTTTGGGGCCACAAGCTGGAGGTCTGTCGTGTACTTCGGTCTTGTGACATCAAACACCATTACCGCCATACACTCGATCGACCGAGATATTACCTACATTCCCTTAACTTTTTTCCCCTGAAATCAATCAAACACTTGATTAGGCACCCAGGTTGTGGCACAGATTTAGCGCTGAGTGGATAAAATTATGAAGTCGAGTGATGTACGGGAACTTTGATACCCAAAATAGAAAAATGAGAAAGCAAAGAAGGCTTAGGTAGGATTAAAATAAAATAAAATAAATTATATATATATATATATATATATATATATATATATATATATATATATATATATATATATATATATATATATATAAATATTGTACACACATGTTTATCTCATCCTGCTACATATCACTTCAAGGTCATTTTAACAAACATGGTGTCAGCACACATAGGCTGTCCTTGTGTGTTTACAACGTATGCCTCTGAAGAGCAAGCATAGGCCATTATTTACCAGCTTCCAAGGTAAATGTAGATGTCATTATGACAAATATATTTTTTTTGTAGCGTGGAAAAGTGTTACAAATCGTGTGAAGATTTCACTGATGTCTGTGAGGCTGTCAAGTCGATTCTCCTCACATCCTGTCACAGTGCCAGGGTCACTAAGAATAGGAAGTGAGAAGTCTAACCCAACAGGGACACGGACATCTATAAAACTGATAGATGCATGCCTTCCCCACTCCCTGCAAAGCAAAATAAAGCAATAAAAGAAATAAATAACTGTTCTTCTTCTAAAAGCGTATGCAATCTGCTGCCATCACTCTGTCCTCTGCGCTTTGAAGCTATTTGAAGCTTGTCAGTTTAAAGTCACCGATGTGACTGCAGTGATAGACAACTCCAACAAAAAAGGGTTTCCTCACTGTGCTTTTGTGCTTGGTGAAACTCTCCACACATTTTAGCCATAGAGTTTAAACTATTTTATTTTCCAGACAGAAATAACAATATGCTTATCCGTTCTCAGATTTCTCTTCAGCGAATGCATGAAATAACAGTGTTATCTGGGGGCACTGTCACTGAGGTTTACTACCTAGTTGTGTGGGAAGGAACTGCTGGATGTGATAAGTTGAGTTTCATCGGGAAGTAGAACAGAATGACTTCTGTCTCGAGCAGACAGAATTATACAGGGCACTCACAGATATCAGGGAACATATCTTGAATTAACAGCCTTCTTTATCAAATGTTCCGCTAACAAATGTTTAGACTACATTTGCTGCTCCCTGTTTAGAGCTTTGAGAGTAGAAGATGCTGAGCTATGCAGTAACTTGTCTAACCTGAGGTGAAATTAAACAAGTCTGTCATCTAACCTGTAGTAAGCTGGATTCTGGGTAAATACAAGCTTCTGTTCTTTGGAATGGATGAAGCATTTAGGCCACTAGTGGGCACTCAATGTAATTTTAGAAGTCTGTAATGATCTTTCAAACTCTTCTGAAGTTCTTTTCCCCCTTTTTTTCTCTTTCACAAACTCTCAAATAAATCAAAGAAATAGATGCAGCCCAACTAAGACAACAGAAATTATCTCCATGCTCATTAGAGGGAACACTGAGATGTAATAAACATAAGCATTTATACTTACCTGGGGCTTCTTCCTTGATGTCCCTTGATGTCCTCCCAGGCTGCTCTGTTCCTCTGCTGTCCGCCTGGAAGTTGGGGGCTTCTGTTCATGAATGGCCCTGACCATATGCATCCTTGGTTGCGCTCCCACAGCCAGGAGTGTTCTGAGCCTGCACTGTTAGTTAAGGCTTGTTACTGCACAAGCGAAGAATGCTCCCAAACAACGATGCATGCCCAAGATGGTCCTGACCGCATGTACAGTAGAGCAGGACTGGCCCAGTTGGGGATTTTACCTGACTGAACAGCAGAGGAACAGAGTGGACTGGGAGGATGGCGATGGAGCACACGGTCTACAGGGGGCTGGAGGAAGCCCCAGGTAAGTATAAATGCTTATGTTTATTAGATTTCAGGTACACTTTAAGCTGGGATTTTAATTAGAATCATGATTTCCAAAAATAATAATAGTAATAATTGGAATTGGAAGACAAGAAAAAAAGAAAAAAGCTCCAAAAAAAAAAAAAAACAAGAAAAGAAAAGATGAAGGCTCATACATTAGAGTAGTTAAGACCAAGGAGAAATAAAACGGATGGACAAACAGCAAAGAAAAAGTGGAGAGGAGGAGCAAAAGAAGCAACCAGTGGCATATATGGTACTTATACGTTACTTGGTTACTGACTGACTTTTAATTGAATCCTAGAAATCATATAACTTTGTCTATCTTAAGTCCCCTACAGAGTTTTGAAATTTCAGACTGCTCTGGATCAAAAAGTTTGGATAGTTTGTTATGCCATGCTTTCAGCTTGTAAACTTTGCTTGAACTCCATTTTTCAACTATGAACTTTCTGGAAATCAGTGTAAAAATGCACAGGAAATCATGGATGAGATTGGAGGATGCAAAGGTATCTAGATTCCCAACAAAGAGACTAATCCAGTTGTCTGTAGAGATGTCTACTTTAATTATCTTACATAAAGAGACCTCTGTTTCTTTCCAAAAGCCACCTAAGAGATGGCAGGACCACCAAATGTGTTCAAAGTCACCTGATGTGCGTGGACAATGCCATCAGATGGGAGAGGTACTTAGTCTCATCTGAAGTTCTTAATATTATTTGTAATTTTAATACTTAAAGCAAACCCAAGTTATGAGATTTGCATGGTGCACGTTATACAAGCACAGTGCAAGTTAAATGCATAAAACAGGTTTTAACGTTTGCATAATGCCCATTATGTACTCAGGCATGGTCGGAAGAGCCCATTTCCGTTTCCGGGACAATTCCGCATACCGTCATACCGAAATTCCGCTACCGTTTCATTCCGGAGCTTTTCCGCGGAATTCCGACCTTCCTCCTCCTCCTCCATCCATCCATCCATCCTCTTATATCATCAAATAGGGAATTGCAGATTTTCAAAACAGCTTATATACCATAGCTGGGATTTGAATCCAGGACACAGTGTGTAGTAGGTATCTGTCTTACCCTCTAGACCATGAACCGCACTACATGCTAAAGGTGGCCTAGCATAAACCATACTACCATTATGATCAATTCAATAGAAAAAGTAGCATGAATAAGGATTTGTACTTTTTGAAAAGCATGCTCATATTCCATAGCTGGGATTTGAACCCAGGACGCAGTGGGTAGTAGGTATCTGTCTTGAGAGAGAGAGAGAGAGAGAGTACAATTTCGGCGGAATTCCGTTTAAGAGGTATAGGAATTCCGTTCCGACCACCGGAATCGGAATCAGCTAATTCCGGCCGGAATCATGGAATTAATAATTCCGCGGAATTTTCCAACCATCCCTAATTTGAAATGCTGGTAAAATATGTGTACACTATATGCACACGTTAATGAAACACAATTTAAAGGACACCTCACACCTGTAACAAGAGGGATATGGAGGCTGCCCCATTTATCTCCTTTTAAGCAATACCAAAAATAGCTGCATGTTTGTTTCTGGTGTGATTCAGACACAACTACGGCCAAACAGATCAGCAGGACTGACAGGAAACTGGTATTGTTAAAAAGGAAATAAATATGGCAACCTCTATATTCTTTTTACTTCATTTGTCCTTTAACCACTTCCCGACCGCCTAACGCACAGAGGCGGCCGGGAAGTGGAGCCCTGAAGGACCGGCTCACCCACAGAGGCGGCGGTCCCTCTAAGGGCATGGGCGGAGCAATCGCGTCATCCGTGACGCGATCCTCCGCCGGCGCCTGTCACCGCTCGCCCGCCGCAACATCCCGCCGGCTATACGGAAGCGCCGGCGGAATGTTAAACCCGCGATCGCCGCATACAAAGTGTATAATACACTTTGTAATGTTTACAAAGTGTATTATACAGGCTGCCTCCTGCCCTGGTGGTCCCAGTGTCCGAGGGACCACCAGGGCAGGCTGCAGCCACCCTAGTCTGCACCCAAGCACACTGATTTCTCCCCCCCTGCCCCAGATCGCCCACAGCACCCCTCAGACCCCCCCCCCCCCTGCCCACCCCCCAGACCCCTGTTTGCACCCAATCACCCCCCAATCACCCATCAATCACTCCCTGTCACTATCTGTCAATGCTATTTTTTTTATCTCCCCCCCTGCCCACTGCCCCCTCCTGATCACCCCCCCACCCCTCAGATTCTCCCCAGACCCCCCCCAGACCCCCCCCCCCTGTGTACTGTATGCATCTATCCCCCCTGATCACCTGTCAATCACCTGTCAATCACCTGTCAATCACCCATCAATCACCCCCTGTCACTGCCACCCATCAATCAGCCCCTAACCTGCCCCTTGCGGGCAATCTGATCACCCACCCACACCAATAGATCGCCCACAGATCCGACATCAGATCACCACCCAAACGCAGTGTTTACATCTATTCTCTCCTCTAAACACCCACTAATTACCCATCAATCACCCATCAATCACCCCCTATCACCACCTGTCACTGTTACCCATCAGATCAGACCCTAATCTGCCCCTTGCGGGCACCCAATCACCCGCCTACACGCTCAGATTGCCCTCAGACCCCCCCTTATCAATTCGTCAGTGCAATATTTACATCTGTTCTTCCCTGTAATAACCCACTGATCACCTGTCAATCACCTGTCAATCACCCATCAATCACCCCCTGTCACTGCCACCCATCAATCACCCCCTGTCACTGCCACCCATCAATCAGCCCCTAACCTGCCCCTTGCGGGCAATCTGATCACCCACCCACACCAATAGATCGCCCGCAGATCCGACATCAGATCACCACCCAAACGCAGTGTTTACATCTATTCTCTCCTCTAAACATCCACTAATTACCCATCAATCACCCCCTATCACCACCTGTCACTGTTACCCATCAGATCAGACCCTAATCTGCCCCTTGCGGGCACCCAATCACCCGCCTACACGCTCAGATTGCCCTCAGACCCCCCCCCCTTATCAATTCGCCAGGGCATTATTTACATCTGTCCTTCCCTGTAATAACCCACTGATCACCTGTCAATCACCCATCAATCACCCCCTGTCACTGCCACCCATCAATCACCCCCTGTCACTGCCACCCATCAATCAGCCCCTAACCTGCCCCTTGCGGGCAATCTGATCACCCACCCACACCAATAGATCGCCTGCAGATCCGACATCAGATCACCACCCAAGCGCAGTGTTTACATCTATTCTCTCCTCTAAACACCCACTAATTACCCATCAATCACCCATCAATCACCCCCTATCACCACCTGTCACTGTTACCCATCAGATCAGACCCTAATCTGCCCCTTGCGGGCACCCAATCACCCGCCTACACGCTCAGATTGCCCTCAGACCCCCCCTTATCAATTCGCTAGTGCATTAGTTACATCTGTTCTTCCCTGTAATAACCCACTGATCACCTGTCAATCACCTGTCAATCACCCATCAATCACCCCCTGTCACTGCCACCCATCAATCACCCCCTGGCACTGCCACCCATCAATCACCCCCTGTCACTGCCACTCATCAATCAGCCCCTAACCTGCCCCTTGCGGGCAATCTGATCACCCACCCACACCAATAGTTCGCCCGCAAATTCGACGTCAGATCACCTCCCAAGGGCAGTGTTTATATCTGTTCTCTACCCTAAACACCCACTAATTACCCATCAATCACCCCCTGTCACTGCTACCTATCAGATTAGACCCCTATCTGCCCCTAGGGCACTCAATCACCCGCCCACACCCTCAGAATGCCCTCAGGCCCCAGCCCTGATCACCTCGCCAGTGCATTGCTTGCATCTATTCCCCCCTCTAATCACACCTTGAGACACCAATCAATCACCTCCTGTCACCCCCTAGCACACCTACCCATCAGATCAGGCCCTAATTTGCCCCGTGTGGGCTCCTGATCACTCGGCCAAACCCTCGGATCCCCCTCAGACCCCCTTCCGATCACCTCCCCAGTGCATTGATTGCATCTATTTTCCCCTCTAACCACCCCCTGAGACACCCATCAATCACCTCCTGTCACCCCCCTAGCACTCCTATCCATCAGATCAGGCCCAATACAACCTGTCATCTAAAAGGCCACCCTGCATATGACCGGTTCCACAAAATTCGCCCCCTCATAGACCACCTGTCATCAAAATTTGCAGATGCTTATACCCCTGAACAGTCATTTTGAGACATTTGGTTTCCAGACTACTCACGGTTTTGGGCCCGTAAAATGCCAGGGCGGTATAGGAACCCCAGAAACGGACCCCATTTTAGAAAAAAGACACCCCAATGTATTCTGTTAGGTGTATGACGAGTTCATAGAAGATTTTATTTTTTGTCAAAAGTTAGCGGAAATTGATTTTTGTTTTTTTTTCACAAAGTGTCATTTTCACTAACTTGTGACAAAAAAATAAAATCTTCTATGAACTCGCCATACACCTAACAGAATACCTTGGGGTGTCTTCTTTCTAAAATGGGGTCACTTGTGGGGTTCCTATACTGCCCTGGCATTTTAGGGGCCCTAAACTGTGAGGAGTAGTCTAGAAAACAAATGCCTCAAAATGACCTGTGATTAGGACGTTGGACCCCTTAGCGCACCTAGGCTGCAAAAAAGTGTCACACATGTGGTATCGCCGTACTCAGGAGAAGTAGTATAATGTGTTTTGGGGTGTATTTTTACACATACCCATGCTGGGTGGGAGAAATCTCTCTGTAAATGGACAATTGTGTGTAAAAAAAATCAAACAATTGTCATTTACAGAGGTATTTCTCCCACCCAGCATGGGT